>NC_089872.1:656666-1313333 GCF_036373705.1 Amia ocellicauda
TAAATTGTTTAAAGAGGATTAGAGGTTGCCAATGTCAGTTTATAAATATTTTATAAACAAACCCATTAGTGCAGAATTACACATTTATAAAGTGTGAACATGTGGGAAGAATGTATTTTTGGTTATAATGTTCAGTTAATGCATGTCAGTTAGTACCCAGTTAATAACATTAATACTTAATTTGTATGTTCCAATTCCAAATTAAAGCTTGTATACATATAACATGCAGCTTCTGAACTAAGGTGTACAAGAAAAATAACCAAATGATGATTTATTTCATGATGTTATTTGGAGCGAAAGACTGAGTTTCCAGGTGTTTCATTTGCCATTTTATTTCCCCCATTAAAGATGCTGACAGTGATGTTATTCACATTATAAGAGGTCAGTGTGTGAATCCACGGTAAATTAGATATTCAGTGGGCATGTAATGCACTTAGGCAAGAGTGCTCCTTCTGGTTTAAATGAAGCAACACTGCTTGGAAAATTAGCATCCATGTAGACATTTAGTGTTTAGAGAATGTAGTAGGACTTACATAAAAAAGTTTCACAATGTTCTTCCACAGCACACCTTGAATTATACTTTCTGAATGCACTGACATAAAGAATTATTTATGAAGTAGATTTTAGGGAATATGTGAGATATTTCATCAGAAACTCAAAAGTGGTTCTGTATGCACTGTATCTGATCAATCAGTGTTAAACTTAGAATCAATCAATCTATTGTCAGCCTTTATTTATCTACTGGTAGATGTGTGTGTAGGTGTAGGTGTGTGTGTGATATAATAGCAGGTGTACCTCCCCCTTGTCCTGTTCTCCTACCCAGCCAGCATGGATATAATACTTGCTGATCATCTATCACCTGGCATGCATCTTGACCACTCTTTATAATGGAAGCAATAATTAATAATTTCAGAGTACCTGAGGGAAAAGCAAGGAAGTTGTAGGAGTGCATCAGTGTGACAATGAATAGTGCACTGGCTAGTGTATGAGAACTCATAATGAGGTTCATGTGGCACACAATGCAGAATAGCAGACATCTGGTTTAGACTCATATTAAACATTCTGTACATGAAAGAACAAAAGCATTGAAATAACTAACAAAACAACCAATAACAGTTTATATAATACTATGTGGAAACACACAAACACTCACACACATGCACACACACACAAACACACACACACACATACATGCAAAAACAGGGGTATTTTCTTTATGTACTCCTCCATGACTAACTGTCCACAAGAAGTCCAAAAAAAGAATAATTGCAATGTCATTAATACTCAAAATGTAAAAATAAGCTGACAGCATGTCATTTAATTGGAACTCAAGATCAAATTATACCTCGCTAGAACATTTGAAAATTGCATTACAAAAAATATAAATTAAAATCAATTTTTTAAAGAGTGCTACTAGAAATATATATATATCACTGCAGTTTTATAGTGTCCAGAAAATGTCTTTAAAAGTCCATTATAAATGTCTCAAAATTGCATGGACATGCCTCCTGCCAATCTTGGCTTTCAATGTAGATCGATGTAGCTTTTGTCACTTTGATAAGAAGAACAGGGAGGTACTTACCATGTGGAAGGGATTGATTTGTATTGATTGTATTGATCTGGTCTCAGGGGAGCCAGACCGTGCAGTCGGCCTTATCGTAACTGCAGCTCAGTCAAAATGGCCACAATCGTCCCTAGACTCAGAAATGGCATGGAAATTAATCACACTTTTTCTTACCAACAAAGAGACACAGATGGAAGCCGCACAAGTGATGCATGTCTTGATGACACCAAGCAGTAAAACAAAGCAATAAGAAAAGAAAACAAGTCAGAAAGTGACCTCCTGTATGTGGAGCACTTGCACTAAATTATGTATTTTTAAAAAGTCTGCAACACTATGAACTCATGTTTATAAGATACACACCTTGCTTCCTGTAATCTTCTGAATACATTTAATTAAGGCTGACTAAAGATGAGAAATTCTAATATTCAGACTGCTGTGCAGTGAAAGCTTCCAGCCCTGAACAGTGAAAAGTTGAACACAACTGCTAGGATTATAGGTATTTTGGGGGGATATTATTGATTTAGCAGTCCATCATATGTTTAGTACACCTTTTCTGGATTTCAATATATATTTCCCAATGCACTGATACTTATCTTTCCTTTATTGGGAAACTGAGAGCTTAAAGCTTCCTTGGCCCTATATACTGGGTTACATAGTCAATGTGTTATTAGAGTACCATATGCAGAACAACAATTAATTGTGCTTGATGACAGCTTGAAGTGGAATTATGCATGATGTACAGTTTGTTCACAGACGACCTTACACTCTACAGTTGAGGCAGTGGCTTGAGATAGATTGATTAGGTTTTTGAAGTAGGAGCAGTAGAGTCATTCTCTGTCTCTGTACATTCTTTCAGAAATCACACTTGGAGACTTAGATTTGTCAGGCTAACAAAATCCTGTGTCACTAGAGAAAAGTACATTCACAGTCTGTTATATAATAATAACCCATTCATAAATGATTCATGGTCATTAGAAATGCGCCGATAGGATTAGGATATTTTAGCACCTGTTTTTTTTTTTTTTCCACAAGCACTACACAATGTCAGGCCACAATATTTACAATTGCATTTGATTAGAGCATTGAAAGGAAATTGCATCGATTTGTTCTTGTGCTTTCCATAGACAGTGCTCTTCAAATCCAGTCCTTGGGGGAAATAATCCAGCAGGTTATATAGGTCTGTTCAAAATCATACCTGCATTACACTTGGGAAAGGGTTAAACTGGTTCGGATAAGTGAAAATGTTCTTTAAGTGGTTAGGAGTTGAGGTGGAGTGATCATTGGTCATCCGGATCTTCATCCTCTAAAGAAGGGGTTTAATATGTAATTGAGAGCTCAGTTGGAACAAAAACTAGCAGAACAGAGTTGGGAAGCATTGCTCTAAGGTAGTGATTCTCACACCTGTACCTGAAGTAGCCCTGTATCAGTAGGTGTTTTATCTAACTGAGCTCTAAATTACTTAATTGGAAAATTAAAGCTAGTATAGCTTAATTGGACACATTTAACTAAACTTTTTATTTCTATGTATTTATTTTTTAGCAGACACCCATAGCCATGGTGACTTCCAGTTAATGATGGTCTTATCTCAGTCTTACCAACAGCTTTCAACTCTTGAACAAGTGGAGATCATTCAGGTAAGTAGCTGACTGCAGGGCTAGAATGAAAACCAGCAGACACCTCCAGGCCCAGGGTTGGGAGCCATTGAACTAAACACATCCTCCAGGAAAGGCCTCTTTGAACATCCCAAGCCACTGTGGGAGCATATATAGGCCAGGCATATCAAATGCCTTCCTGAAGAGCTGGAGTGTCATCTGTTTTTTGATCCAACTAAGTTATTTAAATACTAAATTAGTTCAATTATCTTCTCAATTAGGCTTATTTTTTATACTAATCTTTATTTACTCAAACTGCCATTTATTTGATATGTACTAGCCACAGAACTTTGGGAACCTGGAGAGAAGGGTTCAATTTATTCATTTAAACATTAATGTGATCAAACCAATTATGTAGCAGTGTGCTGAGCTGTAACATAAACTAGAAGACTGACACCAACTGATGTAGATGTTGCAGCTCAAGAGTACTGCCAATATGAGCTAGCCAAACAAATACAAAAAATCTGTTTTCAATTGCAATTTCCAATTAGCTCACCCTCCCCCCAATCCTCTTCATAAAATAATTAGTGGTCAATCAGTCATTTAGAGCAGTGAAGGGCAATCCTGGTCCGAAGGGCCACAGTGTGTCTTGATTTATTTTCCATTTAAGTAATTTAACAATTTAGTTTAAAAACTGAACCAGCTAAGCATTATTTCCAGATTGTGTTCAGGGAGGGATGAGAAGAGACGTATAGAAACCCTGCAGGACCAGGTTCCCCATCCACCACTGCTATAGCACAGTCCTGGTCCTGAAGTACTCCTGTGTCTTCTGGATTTTGTTCTAGTTTAATTAAATCCTTGGCTGAACTATCTTAATTAATTTAATTAAGGGTTGAATTAAAACTTCAGTCAGAGCACAAACCAGCAGACAAACTCCAGGACTAGGGCAGGGAACCTATAGTTTAGAGCAGGGGTCAGCAACCCCCTTCTCAGCGGCTCCCCGGGCTTTGACCAAAAAAAAGAAACGCTGTATTGATCTGCGGCGAGACAGACCTGCTGTCAATCATGCTCTGTACCAAACCCACTTCAGTCTTTCTAGCCAATAGGAGCAGACACGCCTATTCTAACCAATCAAACTCCAGGCTCACGTAAAACGACTTCAGTCAATAATGTTGCAGTTTATTAGAAAGGGCGTTACTGGTGTCTCTGTGTAATTGTATGGGAATTAAAATTACCGTTAACATAGGCTCGTTTATGAGAAGATTATAGGCAAGGCTTAACTACAGTTTTGCATAGAGTAAAATAAGTTTAATGTTTAATCACTATATATTGTATATGCAGCGTAACACATTTATAAAATGCTGTCGAAATAAGTGACAAATGTGTAATTTTTCTTGTCTTTTTTTTCTTAAAAAGGCTTTTACATATTAAAATATAGAAACAGTTTTAAACTGGTGGGTGTTGTTTCATGTGTCTGTACTAAACACTTAAGTATTTATTATCGAGTGAATATAATTTGACTGGTTACAGCGACCCGTGTCTTCTCTGAATACATACAGACATACATTACTTTATGTTTAGATGAGCTACAGATTATAAACATCGAGAGGATCGAGCATTGGCGGCTCGGGGGGCTTGCGGGGGCTACAGCTACCCCAAAATGTGTCTTAGCCCCCCAGCGCAAAGGTCAAACATTGTATTTTATTATAGTATTATTATTATGGACAGTGCACAGTGTGGCGTTGACCCAAACGTCTGTATGTTTGAATGATAACTACGAGTCGCAACACTCACTGACAGCTGAATACTTACTGCTCGTAATACAATTAGCATAATCTATATGACACATGCCAAGGTTGAAGTTCTTGGTGTTTTTGTATTAATTGTTAATTCGTTTGGTTAAGAGACAATGCTTTTGGCATTTTAACAGACTGTCAAATTGTATGAGTTTTGATTAGGTTTAACTGTACTTAAATAGATACACATGTTCGATTGGATAGTGTTAGTGTGTTGTTTATTTGGCTTTTGTATGTATTGTTTATTTTATTTATGTGTGCACATATTTAATAAAATACAGTACATTATCCGACTTAAAGTAATTAGCTAATATTGCAATGATTTGCAAACGGGAAAGTTTAAAACAAAAACCTTTCTGTATGAACACACGTTTTCACTCTAAGAAGAGAAGGTTGTAATAAGAATAATTAGTGTTCCCGGGGTTGAACCCTCCCGGCAGCCACTCGACGTCATTTCAACGTTGTTTAATGGTGGAAATCTAGTTGCGACGTGGATCAACAAGAATACAACTGCTATTCAACGTGGTTTTGGCAACGATTCATCAACGTCGAAATATACGTTGCTTTCAGGTTGAATAGACGTCGTGACAGTCAAAACAATCAAACAGACCCCAAATAACAAACACAATATCCTCTCAAACAAATGTATTTCCCCAGTCGGTACTTTTTTCATGGGTGTATTTTGAGTGACATGGTATATAAAATGTGCAAAATTCCCCTTAATAAATAAAACATATATATGTTGTCAATTGAACCAACAAAATAGGTAAATGCTGCCAAACGAATGAATGCACTGACGACTAGGCTTACAAAGCATCGCCTACTAAAACATGGTTCACTTATTTACTTTCGTTATTTTTCAAATCTGTTTTATTTATTCTATTATCAAAGTTGGCTTATTTTGATTTCATAGTTTGACACATTTGCCTCGGTTCCTCTGGCTTAAGCGTCGTGTCGTGCCATGCCGTGCCGGACGCGTCCAGAGCTGTTTCTGCAAAACCAGGCCGCTGTGATCCGTCCCTCTGATGGAGGAGCAGCGACTGTGGGTTTGGTTTGTGTTTGTGTTTGTGTGAAAAACAGAGACAGAGAACAACACTACGAGCGACACAGTCTGACGTGGAGAGGAGTTTGTGTCTATTTTATTCTGTCTGCTTTACATGACTGGAGACAGCGTAATCAATACACGTTTCTGTTCAGAGATATCAGGAAGAGCTAAACGTGTATAGACAACATTATATTCAGACAAGCATTATGTTACTGTGCAACAATAAAATGAATATTTGCTATTTATTATTGTTATTGTAATCATTATCAAGATATGTGCTAGTAGATATGTATTTTAAATGGCACAACTCGACTCCCTTATTACTCTTACTACAGATTTGTAACTGCAAACAATACTTTTTGCGGTATTATTATTTATTTATTTATCAGACGTCCTTAACCAGGCAAGTTACAGTTGAAACAAAATACACACGTTTCACGATTAATCATCCAGCTACAATATAGCAGGTTATAGTTTAACTAAAGTGTGCGCGTCTCAGTCATGGCGTTTATGGACGCATTTATTAAACCAGTCCTTAATGTTTTAGAGGAAACCCAGATCTGGTATGGCAAGCCAAATGATCATTTAGAGATATCTGTAATTCATTTAAAGATATCTTCAAATATTTAGAGATATCTCTAAATCATTTAAAGATATCTGCAAATCATTTAGAGTTATCTGCACATCATTTATAGATATCTCATTTAAAAGTACATTTAGAGACATCTTTAAATGATATCTTTAAAAAGCACCTTATTAAGATATCTCTAAATGATTTGCAGATATCTATACATGATTTAAAGATATATTGAAATGATTTAGAGATATCTGTAAATATTTTAAGATATTTTGAAATGCATTTAGAGATATCTCTAAATGATAATTTGCCTTGCCATAGATGTGCTGTATTTATTTATTCATTCATTTAACTTGTAAATGGACACACGTTAACTGAATCATGTTCACCTCTATACTGATTGTCTCTGCGGGGCTGTTATACAACAGACTGCACACCATCCACAGGAAACACTATCCAGTTATTCATAAAATATTAATACAGTTGGCTTCTACCGATCCGATTATTATCCTTCAGTTTATTTAGTTTAGTCATGACACTGCACCGGTCCTGTGAAGTTTTTAATGCACTCGGATATTAACTGTAAGCACTCATTGTTTCTGTACGTGGATTTCACTCCATGCTGCTAATAAAACTATAATTTCTTCATGATCCCACACGGCACTTGAGATTATATCTTACGACATTATGTAGCTGATCTCTTCCCTGTGTCTACAAGTCCAGCACACACCTCGCTTCTGAAAGAGAAGTGTTTCCTCAGTGGGTGACGGACGCTCACGTCCGCGTCTGGCAGCAGATAGTTAACCGGCCACAGAACTTGGACGCGTCTGGACGCTAAAGCTAGTGAAAACTGGGCATCATTCAATCAATTTCACACGTAGTGCAGTCACCTTGTGGTAAACATATGAACGACAGCTTATTTAGGCAAATCTGTGGTGGTGGTGGGCTAATACAGCCTAAATAAGCTGTGTTACCCACATAAATGGCTCAAATATTTTTTTTGCTGCTCCAGGAAAATTATTGTATTTATTTTTTTGTCAAAAATGGCTCTTCCAGCAGTAAAGGTTGCTGAACCCTGGTTTAGAGTATGTCTTTCGAGCATAGTCAACAAAACCTCCCACTCTCTTCCATTCCCCAAGAACAGAGACCAGTGCTTAGAAGACATTTTAGGTAGAGGTATAGAGTAGCTGCTTTTGAGTTACTAATAATATAGCCATGCCAATTAAGCACCTTTGAACTAAAAATGTATTATTTATGAGCTTCTCTGAGAGTTTCTAGTTAATGCAGCACATTAGTGCATTTCCCATTTAAGTGTCAGTTTCGTTCAAATAACAAATTAAAAGAAAAAGGAAAGGCACCTTTGTGACCTTAGTTTCAGTGTCCAAGAGGCTCCTCTGAAAACACTTATCCTCACTGTAGTTCTGTGTCTTGGGATTTTTCCCTTTCTGAGTGGGCCTTTCCTGACTCTGAAGGGCCTACTCTTATATATTGTTTTTGGAGCTGTCAGACTTCCGTACTATGAGATAAAAGGGGAACTCTGACCTTGTTTGAATTTCAGATAGCTTTGATAGGCAGTTTTCCCGTCCTCAAACTCAGTTCTGAGGAACCGGGCTGGCCCCAGAATGCAAATCACATTGGTCTCTGTACAAGCACACAGTTTGTTGCTTGGGTAGGCTGTGCATTTTCATCCTTTGTTTTTTTACAATTCTCCTCAAGTTTTATCAGTAAGTTATGCATTGTCTGAGTTCATACCTGACTGACATACATGTCCTGTAAATACTGAACTATCAAAAAAGGCCTAACATAAGAGCAGTGGAGGCTCATATATACAGGCTGCTGAGCTACAGCTCCCGGTGATGAGCAATCTTACACCACCATCACCTGCCATGATTTAATATAATTTCTGTGTTTTATGCTTCGATCTCCTACATTAAACATATACAAAATAAAGTAATAGCACTAATCTCTACATAACCATCTTACTTTGTATTTTCAAAGTACTTTTGACATTATAACATGAGCAAACTTATATTGGTTCCCCTTTGTCATGGAACATTATCTTTCTATGTTTGAAAGAGTTGCTTCAGTTTGGAATTGGCCAAGATCAGAGCGCGCTGTCCGTATAGCTTCTCAATTAACAAGCATGGCAACAGCAAGCGGCATGTGTGGCCATGGACTTGAAAGACATTGCAGATTATTACAAAATTAAACAGGCTGTAAAACAAAACCATGAAATTTAAGCAGAGAATAGCAGAGTGTAGTTTTGCCTCAAAGACTTCTTTGAGAAGTGGACTAATCCAAAGGCCAATATTAAAAATGAGATATCCATGGTTCCATGGTAAGGACATCTTGGGCAAGGAAAGACTTGTAAGCATGTCAGATGTCATTTTTATTGGCCAGGTTGGGTGATGGATATTCAAGATTTCTCCAAATCCTGCCCTGAATGCCAGCGCCCTGGTCCAGTCAGACGAGGAAATAGAACCACTTTAATTTAATTACCTGTGATGGATGTCCAATTTAGTCGCATAGTGATGGATGAAGTAGGACCTCTGGAACATAGTAGAAATGGCAACAGGTTCATCTTGGTTGTATCTGATTATGTGACAGGATATCCTGAGACATTTCCCCTGAGGAAGGTGAAAACGAGGAGGGGGGTCAATGCGCTGGTGCAGCTTTAGCGTAGAAATGCAAGATAGGGATTCCAAATAATACTATTACAGATGTGGGAACTAATTTCATCTCCACATTAATGAAGTAGGTATAACAACTGTTAGGTTTAAACAACTTTGTTGTACCATCTGCAGAATGACGGTCTTGTTGAGCCCTTCAACCAGACTCTTAAATCATTGTTGTGGAATGGGACTACTGGCTTCTATAACTCTTGTTTGCCTACCAGTAGGTTCCAGTCTTCAGTGGGATTCTCTCCATTTGAGCTCCCTATGGTCGAGTAGTGAGAGGTCCTAAAGAAATCATGGGAAGGAGACAAGCCATTACAAGCTGTTAACTACCTCATAGAGCAGCTTGCTAACAAAGTGGGACAGTCTCTGTGAGGTTGTAGCTGAGTAAACCAGAAAATTATTAACTTAATAATTAATTAATTAATGTCTGGTAAAAAAAAGACTTATACCAAATCAATACAAGCTACTCTTCCATATAGTTACTAAAACACTGCAGAGGTTGTAGGGGTTTTGTACCGAAAAAATTGGGTTTACCTTTATTACATTATATTTTTGTACATTTGACTTTTGAGCTTTTGAGAACTTGGACATTTATGTATTTGCAATCTCTTGGATTTTTGAGTTTTCTAAAGTCCCATTCACACTGAAATACCAGCAAAATGCAGGCAACATTTGCCTGATTTTTTCCTATTGCACACCCATTCATTCTGGCTTTGAAAGCTGGCAAGATGCTGGCATGTACCCTTTCACACACAAAACTGAGAAAGCCAGAATTAGCGATATTCTGGCCATGTTTGTAAAAGTTCAATCATTTCTCCATTTTGCCAGTTTCCTTCCATTGTGTTTACTGGGCTAATGGTTCTAAGCAGGGTGCCGGTTTGGTTCATACTCACTACCAAGAACAAATATTCAGGAGGGCAATGCAAATCATATGTCAATCTAGGGTGTGTTTTTGCACTATGACCAGGTCATCAGGGTGTATGGTTGTGTGTTTTGGTGGTATGGTCACTGGACACAGCAGTCAAAGATCATTTTAACCAGTGAACCCAGTATGAGATTCAGCTCATGCTTCATGGTCGCGTAATGAGAGGCATTGTGTGGGGTCTTTATACTGCAACAAAGTTAAATCAAATCAAATAAATGAGGGGAAAAAGCATGACATTTCATTGTGTGTATATCTATATCTATACCAAAATTCTGGGTATTTGATTGATTGCTCAAAACAACTGACATTGACATTACTGCCTTAATTCACAAATTCACACATTATTATTATCTTGATTAAAACAAACATACATAGACACACGCACAAAACATGCCTATGCACATGCTGAACTTAATATGTGTATTTTCTGAATATATGACCTCCATTCCTTGAAATATCTAGTATAATCAGTATTTTACAATAGTGAAATTGCAGTATTATGGGATTTCGTTTATAAAACAGCTTTGTTGAAAAACTTAAATTAAAATGTCAACCTTTGCACAATAAATGTACGTGTTGCTTAATTTAAGATAAACATTTTGCAAAATAATTGTTGTTTCGGATACACCTGAGTGTCCTAATGTTTATTATGACATGGTGTACATGAGCCAAATACTGTAACATTTCTCTGGGGCTAAATCCCAACCTAATAATAACCTAGTAATTTCTTACACAATCTCTAACATCTGACATCATTGTTTTGTCTCCGGTATTCTAGTTCAGTCTGTTATTATGTGACAATTCACATCACGTAATAACGTAATAATTCCCTATCACGTAATAACGTAATAATTCCCTGTAACGTAAAAACGTGATAATTCCCTATCACGTAAAAACGTAATAATTCCCTAACATGTAAAAACGTGATAATTCAGTATCACGTAAAAACGTGATAATTCAGTATCACGTAAAAACGTGATATATATTTTTTTTTTCGTGAGGCAGCAATACGCTTCCATAGGGTATTGGACAAGCCACAGTCATTTTATAATAAACTGTCACCTGCACAACTACTCCTTGGCCTGAAGAAAATTATTTATATCTGAAGGGTTACTTTTCCAAATAAAAACACCTGCCCAGTCTAACCTTGATCCCTCACACCCCTCATGTCATTGTTCATATTAAGAAAGATTGAAATTAGTAATGAGTAATAAATAATATATTTTTGTTTCTTTATAGAATTAATAGATATTTGCTGATTCTTTATTTACTCTTTTAACACTATTTACAAAGCAAAAGGTGAGGTTGGTTGCCCTGTGCTGTGCCAGTGCCGGCACTCAACACCCCAGATAACGGTTGTGGGGTTGTTAACTGGCCATGTTGTTGCAGTTGTCCCCTTTCTTAAATTACCTTGCCAATCTGCCTCAGAATAAAAAGTGTAGTACTGGAATTGTTTACAAATATATGAAGGTCATGCCATTATCTCCATTCAAATGATTTATAACAAAATGCCTCATGCAGTGCAGGCATCACAGGAGTTGCAAGAGTAGCAATCACAGTAGCACGTAGTGAAGAAAAAATACTGCTGTTTGCCAGTAGTAATAACTGAGAAATGATATTTTTTTGCCACTGGGCCCACTGAATATTAGTGCTGGTTATGGTATTAAGTATCCACTTTGAACAACTTTCAAAATTCTACTCAACTGCTTTGGTGTGATAAATCAGCCTTTAAATCACCCTGCCCCCAATTTTCTTTTTTGCCCCTTTTGAAAAGCAGGCTGATAACGTTCCAAGGTATTGACCATGGTGTATGGTTTTCCAATCAGCACATTATTGTTACTCATTGGAACAAAATAGAACCCCTTTAATCCAAAAGCATAAGTAATTCTCTCTTGTTACTTTTTATATAAAGTCAAGTAATTGGCAAATAAGAGTGCAGCAGTTCTGAACGATCTGAAGATACAAATCCCCTATGAAATCAGCTACATTAATTTTTTGGGTGAAAATACACATTAAGGTCCAAAAATGCAAAGTGTAATATCCATCTTGAGCCTATATTATTAGCTATTGGCTTCTTGTTCAGCAAAGATTTCAAACACCATGCAGGATTCCAACAGATTTTTCCATTGTCTGAATTACAATATTTTAATATTTTCCATAGAATACTATGTTTCACATTGTGGGTAAATTTGTCACTTATAAGGACAACCTCCTGCTTGGTTCCTGCATTTGAAAATGACCCAAAATCACTGCTATTTCCTAAGCTCATTTCAAACCAATGACGTAAATTTTGTTTGAGGGTTATGTTTTCACATTTAGACAGAACATATATTAACACTATATTTACTTTCCACTATCAACACCACTGATTGAACTAGCTTGACTTTAACATACTTCACGCCAAAAAATATGCAAAACATTTGGCAGGATAGGATACAAAGTGCAATATAACCCAATTTATCCCTTACAAATCACACTGCAGTGTAAGATTTATTATGGATCGATATGTTGGTGCAGAAAAGGGCTGAAAGGATACATGTTAACAGGAATAAAATGTATTGAAAACTGAAGAGAAGGCGCCAGGACCTCTGGTTTCATGTATATGAGTTATTCTTACTAGCTAAAAAATAACTACCAGCTTTAAATGGTTTTTATATCTACAGTAATAAGTAAGCAAGGTACACCAATCATCACTGGCTAGGAGTAATTCTTATATAGGAATTCCATATAGATTTATCTAAACATAATGGTTAAGATTGAGATCTATAATCAGGAGACTGGGCAAATGGATACACAGTTTTCACAGACAGAATGTTCAAATTACTTAGTGTGTTTCAATTCCATTTGTTTAAAATATTTACATACTGGGGTATTCTCCGCCTGATTTCACACTTTCACGGTGATGCACTGCTGCTAAAATGAGTGTCAGGAGAAAATTCGCTCGTCTTTCTGCAGGACTGTGAACATTAGCACTTCTGTATGTTGCAAATGACAGGAGAGTCACAGAAAATGTGCTGCTTCTCCAATTAAAGGTGCTAGATCAGTTCGAAAGAACAGAAAACCAGGTGAGAAATGATCATCAAGGTCAGAGATGGATAATCTTTAAATATGATTATCCATCTGTCCAGCAGGTAGAGACATGCTAGACTTTATCTATAGTGGATTTTTCGTTGTAGTGAAGGTTGCCTAGAAATGGAGAGAAGAAGCAGAACCATGTTTAATCTGTGCATTTCCAAATCTATTCTGGATTGGTCATCTGTTTCTGATCAGGAACAGACTTCAGGCAACACATGGGTCAGGCATGGAGCTCAGTTTAAACCTACCAAATACTTCAATCACCCCAGCACATCCAGGACACATTAGACTAGATTGCTACATGCAGTAATTCACAGCCAGCTGTCTGTCAGAAGGAGAGAACCTCTGTTCAGAGACTCTTAAGGATGGAAATGTTATGGGTATCCTAAATGGGGGAAGCAAAAGGCCAAGCAATGTTACATTTAAGCCTGCGCTGTAATAAACATCACAATTGCATGAGTCATCCTGACTAAAATGCAAAACAATGTTTGTAATAAGAGGAGCATTCTACTGCTAAATTGCCATTCGAGAGTGACTCAGAATATGTGTTGCAATCCATCAAATATTAGAGATTATGTGAAATGTGAATTAATTCGTATTTACAATTTAAAGACACT
This sequence comes from Amia ocellicauda, assembly GCF_036373705.1. Classification (NCBI taxonomy): domain Eukaryota; kingdom Metazoa; phylum Chordata; class Actinopteri; order Amiiformes; family Amiidae; genus Amia; species Amia ocellicauda. The sequence goes on from NC_089872.1 coordinate 670,536, forward strand.
TACCTTTAAATTCGGAAGGAGCACTGATGCTGCTCCCACTGAAAAAACTGCAGCCCAACAGCAACCCCATTACCTAAAGGGGTCCCCTTGTATGCAAGCCACAGTTCATCCCACAGTGAGGTTTTTAAATAGCATTATGGGAGAATTGCAGTGGGCAGTATACCAGGAACGTTCTGTAAGACTGCAATTAATACAAACTCACAGGGCTAAAGCAAATCTAAACTCTGAGCTAGCTGCAAAATTGAACAACTTGGAATAAAATCAATCTGTTTGTTTGAAATAGAAACAATTAAAAAACTATTCTTCAAAACCACCCCATTCCCCCTAAGAAATGGTGAAAAAAAGAAGGTGACAGAATCATTTGAACACTAAACAAAACTAAACAAAAATCTGGAAAAGAACAGCTTTGGCCAGGATGTGAAACTAAAATAGATAAACTATAACAAAATTCTCCCTTTCAGCAGAAAAAGAACTCAGACAGCTAAAACCAACTAGCAACAACAGCATCAAAATATACATTTGAATAGGAAGTAATTAAATAAACAGTCCTGCTGTGCAAACAAAATGTCAGTCAGTGGATAAAAAGACAGAAGAGAAAAGAAAGACACGTTAAATATCAATCCCATGGCAACCCTGAACAGTGGCAATAAAATGTTCAAAACTGTGTGACAACCGACACTGTGCAGAAAATTATTCTGAAATCTGGCTGCTTTCTACCCAGCTGCAGCAATTCAAGCCATTGCAAAATTGTAACACATTTATGTTGGTCTGCAGGCTTTTGAATAGATATTGTTTTCCTAAACTCAAAAGTGGTCTCATATTTTGCTTGATACACGTATGACCGCAATAAAGATTTAATGTCAGCCTTTCCCCCTTACTGCTCTCATACCCAGAATATAGATTGCAATGACATTAAAATCTATTTTCTGTTAGCAGACTGTAAAGAATGAGCATCATTAGAAAAGGATTAAGGCAAGCTTAATTTTGGTGGGTGTTCTACTAGCAGCTTAGAAAAGTAAATGCTTGAAGTCTGAAGATGATAGAGATATCCCTGTGGAGTTATGTTTTTTCTGGCATTCCTATTGCAAATTTGGTCATGCAAATGCTGGCTTGTACAGGAAATTAAATTGAAGTATTGTGTTAATAGAATGTATTTATTAGAAAGAAAAACATTAAAAAGATGGTACAGCAGTATTTATCAACAAAGGAAACTGAGTTTTAAAAGAACAGATGGCTACACTGAAGTCTAGATTTTAACCTCTTCAAGACTGTCTGGGATTATATAGAAGAGGAAAAGAACATGACTCTTACTAAGCAGACAAATTAGAATATGTTCAAGAAGTCCGGTACCATATGAAATAAGAAATATTACAAGCATACAGACGGGTGACATATTAAAAGAAAAACCAACATAGTGTCTCAGTACGGTGTTGGGCACCACAAGCTGCCAGAACAGCTTCAATGCTCTTGGCACAGATTCTACGAGTCTCTGGACTCTACTGGAGGGATGGAACACCATTCTTTCAAAATGGTGATATTCCCTCATTTGGTGTTTTGATAATGGTGGTGGAGAGCGCTGTCTAACACATCGGTACAAATCAGACCACTCAGAATAAGTTTGTAATGATTTGCAGTGACCCTTCACTCTAAGGGGACAAGTGGACCAAAACCATGCCAAGAAAATGCCCCCCACAGCATAACAGCACCTCCAGCACCACTGTAGGGGTCAAGAAGTGAACTGGGCCTGTTCAGTATTTGTATACATGCCACAGAGCATGATAGGATGTTAATTGCTTAATTGTATCATGCAGTACACCTGTTTGGAGGCATCTGCATTTGTTATGTTCCTCCACTCATTTATTCAGGTTTTTCCTTTAATTTGTCACCCATCTGTATATGACTGGTAGGATTAAAGGAGAACAAATGCGCCAAAAGTGGGTATACAAAATATTTTCATAAATGAGTTATATAACATAATTATATATCAATATCATATACCATTTCGTTTTGCTTGACGTTTGATTAATTTTGTTTAGTCCTAATGTAATATATTTTGTCATGCCCGAAAGACTCCAAAGGACATTTGCATTCAATTTGAGCTGAAACACTGTATAATCATGCGTATATTGGCAAGAGATATATTCTAATTTAGTCCACCTCTTCCATTAAGACAGTCCCTTGTTGAATTGTTGCAAGCCTTCAGTGCAGCCTATTTCACAAAGTGATGAGGGAAAGACAAGATTGAGTGACATCTCTCTGCACTCTCCCCAAAACAAGGTCTTTAAAAGACAAACCTTAGCCTGAGGTGCTGACAGAAGAAGAAAAAAACAAAAACAAGAGGTGTTGGCTATTAGATTGATTTCATTAGTAGATGATGAAACACAGACGGGTAAAAAGCTGACAGCTGAGATGAAGCCTAAGTTGCAATGACTTTGACATGATGTCTCTGGCGGAGTCGTTGCTTCCCCCCCTTCTCTGAATGATGGCAACACTCAGAATAGCATCATTTAGCCTGCCCATGAGCAAAGCATAGACCCCACCTGAAACCCCCCACCCCCCACCTATGGTATATTCAGTCAGATATTTGAACCTTAAGGGCACAAGTGAGATGGTAATTAATTATACAGAAAAGTGTGCATTTGGCATGTGTAGTCAGAGAATTTGGGGGATAAATCAGGTAACACTTATTTTATTTGATTTAAGGGTCTCTTCCCCCTGGTTAGCTTTCACTTCCTTCATTAGTGCTGCTGGAGAATATTCAGTATGTTTTTGCTGCCTTCTGCCTTGAATTGTATAGCTTTTTTAAGATTCCCCTTTGTATCCGTAGAGAGAGCAGTACTGAGTTGCCACCAAAGTTAAAATATCCACCAGCACCCCCAATAACAAAACAAACCTGTTGAATACTGTTGAGTTTGTTGTTCTTCTGTTAAAGCAACCAAGCTGTTCGTGTAACCACTATAGGATACAGTTACAACCACAATATACTTAAAGGGAATATTTAATAAAGTATTGAGTATTGTTTGAAATGGACACACTTTACATTAATAAGCACCAATTCTTAATGAATTGATGTATGAATACCACAGGAAAAACATGTGAATACTTTACACACTTCATCTGAGTTCTGCAGTTGTGTAACAAGGTTAGGGTCAAGATTAGGGTTAGGGATAAGATTACAGCCTAGACTTTTGGTTAGAGTTTATACATGGGATTGACATCAGAACTCAGTGCAAGTGCATTCAAGTGAGGCATTCATATGTTATTCCTGTGAGATACATACATTACTTCATTAAGAAATTAAGCCCATTATTGTAAAGCATACCATTATACTGTATCTCACCATCCCCATCAGCTTATATTGATCCACTGCTGGATGAAGGCCTGCCCAAGATGTTTTCAATTGCTTCCACTGCAGATGACACAAGGAAGCATAGAAAGATTTATGCTTGAAATAGAAAAATGAATATATGGAGCCAAGAACCAAACAAAATGTGACATAATTGAAAGATTGAAATGTTTTGAATGGCAGTGTTCTTGACACATTGCAAGAAGAACAGTTCAAAGGTGGACAAAGGAAGCTATTGAAATGGATACCATTGATGCAAACATATAGAATTACCATAAATAAAAACCTTGATTCATTAAAATACTGCCTATATCCATACACTGTTGTGTGCGTGTGCATGTGTGTGTTTGTGTGTGTGTGTGTGTGTGTGTACACCAAAATCATGAGTATATGTGGAGAAATGAAGCATGAAATTATAATTATTTCTAGCTTCACGCCTTCCAGATATAGAACTGTAAAGGTGTTCTCTTTAGCCCAGCCGAAGGGCAGGAGTACTGTATGAATTATACTTCCTTTGTTTCGTTTTTTATTTTCTCACGAATAAAAGACAATAATAGCATTCAAATCAATTTTAGTTTGCACTTGCTGTTGGTTTCAAATATACAAACCATTTAAAATAAAACGGCTACAACACCACTACAAGCTCAGGCATGTTTCCCTGATCATGACAATCACAACTCACATTTGTGTGTATACAGCCATAGCTAAAACTGCAGACTTTTTCTTGTCCTTTTGAAAGAGCTCATAGCGACAGTGACGCTTCACAGAATTTCATGTTCAGCCTCAGTAAGCTTATACAGCTGCTTCTCCCATTGCATTTCTCTCTCTCTCTGTCTCTCTCTCTCTTTTTTCCTCCTTTGTTTTCTCTCAGACTTTAGAAAAAATTGCTTTCCAGAACAAGCTGTCCCCCAGGTTTTGTCACATCAGAACCTATCAGCTGATTGGCAGCAAGGGAAACTACAGTCCTTTATCAGTTGGTGCCACCTCAAGGCACAGAAGTCTAAATTTAAATAAATAAGTAAATAAAGAGTAATTAGACTGCTGGCAGAAGCATATGCCAGATAAAACTATTTGGACTATCACATCTTTGAATCCACCCAATTCCAGCTGCAGCTCTTGGTTTTGTAAAGGAAGTGTGAGTGATGTCCAGTCAAAACATGAGACGCTAACACATTAAGAGCATTTATGTTTTTTCTCGCCTTGAGCGACTCTTCCTGTGCATTTGAAATGCAGGTATCTCCCAGTTGGGAACAATAAAACATATGAATACAAATATAAATAAATAATACATAAAGACAACCGAAATAAGTTAGGGCACAGTGTCACCTTTGTAGCTGTATGTGCCAAATATAGCATTCCCATCAGAAAAGGTATGTCTTTGCTGTTCCAATACATGAATCACTTCAGTTCACCACACTAAAGTGATTTTCTGGCAAATCACATTACATACATTTGCCCAAATGTAATGAGGCAATGATAAAAATGATAGATCCCCCGTTCAAGATGTTTAGTTTGTTTATTTTTTTATTTATTAATAATATTCCCAGAAATCTCTGACCAGTTCCAGCAGCCATCTGGAGTCAGTGAGCCCTAAGTTAGTCAAAATTAGCTGATGTCTGCTACATAACTATGCCATCTATTACAACTTTAATCCTGGTGTACAGCTGTAGGCTTACTGGCTTGTGTTAATGTGGGATCAGCTGAACCTTCTAGGCACAACCCAGAAGCCGCCAGCAATGCCAAAGCTCATTTATATGGCCTTTATGTTTCACTAGTGCCTGGAAGAAGATCCTGATTTGTTTGTCAAGTCTGTGTTTTATCACCAAACGAGTTCAGTACTGACCTGATATAATCTGTACGGTGTCATGCTTGTTGACTTGAGTACCCTTGTTCTCAACAGATGTGTAATACAATTAGGTTAGACTTTGCTACTTGGCATAGCAATTGAGGAAAAGAAACCAATTGCTCCATTCAAGCAGTTTAACCCCTTAAGGTGCTGGCATTTTGAATGAACCCTGCTAGACTGTGGTCCTCCAGGAACGGATTTGGCCACCACTGGTCCACATGGTGCGTCAATAAAAGAACTAACATAGTACAGCAAGCACTCCTAAGAGAACAGCAGCATCAAAGCAACAGCTACTGCCAAGCTCCTCACCGTGTCCCACAGTGACCCCTCTGCCGGTTTGTTTCCACCTGTCTATACTCCTGCTCTTCACCAGCTGTCTCTTATCTGACTTATGATGTCGTGTCTGCATCAATGCCTGTCCAGATGTATCCCTCCTCATGCCAATAGACCAACAATCAAGGAAGAGCATAAATGCAGCCCAGTATACATGATACCACTTCCCTATTTCCTCAATGTATGTCCCAAAATATGCACACCGTGGCATTTTGTTTTCTTCCATCGAGCTTGGTATGCCAAAACAGTCATTTGTGACAGCAATATGTCATTTTTACAAACTCATCTGAGATTCAGCTAATTCATACTATACACTCCTAGTATAACATTTCTTGGAAGGATTTATTGTATGTGCAACAGATATATATAGCAATAATTTCCCTTTTTGCTGCACTATTGGGATTTATTTTTATTTTTAAGAAAACTGAAAAAGACTAAATTCTGTGTCTATGTAAAGACCCTTGTTTGAAGGCCATATGCAAGTAATCAACGGTGGCCGCCAGTCACAAATCAGCATATGAGGATGACTGAGAGTGCCACATAGCAGTACAAGTTGAGCTGATGGCAGGGTCACAGAGATCAAACCTGTAATGTTTTGAATTGTACTGCATTTTAAAATGCTAGGTTGTCTATACCTATATTTAGACTTTGAATGTGAATGTGTAATCATGTTTAATTGTATTTTTTAAGCATTTTAATCAAGTTAGTTTGGTTCAATTTTTGGGATATAAGAGCAGCATCATTAAAAGAAAAAGGCAATGAGAAGAGGATCTGGGTACTATAAAAAGTTGTTGAATCACACATGACTCCAGCTTTTCATAACTGTGGTTGGGGCAATGAGACTTATAGTTGGGCCATAACATTTCTACTACAAATCTCAAATAAATACATACATGCAGACATAAAGCAGAAAGTAATTGTAAAATAGAATGTTGTGAAGGTTAAGGGAATAAATAATTATAATAAGAATAACCACATATCAGGGACAGTTGCCTATTAGATGTTAATTATGTTTCTAAACATGCATTAATTATAGGCTGCATGAATGCATTTACAATGCTTTGCACAGAAACTGAAACACTCAAGAGTTAATAATTTCATATTTTCAATTTAAACCTGACCATTAAAAGAAAGTTTAAAATAAAGCTGTCTGACTGGGCAAAGTGCTAGAAACATGTTTTAATGAGAAGCAGGAAATAGATTCATGTAGCGTACTACCTTGGGGAGGGGGCAAGTCCCCATGGCCAGGCATGTGTTGAATGAATTTACACATTCAAAACTGTGTTATTCATTGCTTTATTTTGTTTAATTAATTCATTTTTTTAATTATAGTGTACTTATTTACCATTGAGATGTTTCAGTTTTGGAAATATTGATTCATAATAGGGGATTCAGTTCAATCAAAACTTTAAACCACCCACTAATAGTAAACAAGAAACTTCCACTTGTTGTTTATGAATAGAAAAATTAAGCATCTAACAAGAAAATAGAGTTTCTGAGATTTTTGGCTACATTTACAGGCAAATTAAACTATTTGATTTAGCAGATTATTTTAAGAGTGAAGAACAGTTATTATATAACTGTAAAATGTAATCTATTATCCTGTGCCAAGGATCCTCAAAATCCTTCGCTTTACAGCTTGACACAATTAAACACTAATAGGAGCTATAAACCATGTTCCATTTACTAAATTAAACTTGACTATAGATACTGTGTGAATGTACAATATATTACATAGTATATTACAGAAATAATTTGTGTCCCTTTCCCAGCGACCCTGAAAACTCACCTTTTCAGGTTTTTCATAGCAGTCTTCTCAAATATTCCCTGCGGGACCTGATGCAGGGTAACACTTGGCTTTAAAAGTATATATACATTTACATTTTAAACCAGACATAAATTATACATATTTCTCAAAACTCTCTCAAGTGCTAAACTGCTTTTGGAACAAGATGGGTTCCCATAAATAAATGAAGGCAGGAGTTGTATATTTGGTGTCACCTAACTGGGTTCACGGAAGAGTGAAAAAGTTATATCAAAAACTATTAATGTAGCAATGTCACAAAAATAAATGCTCTGATTAATTTGAGCAAAAAGTATCACTTTTTCTTCCTCTCAAGTCCACCCTCAAGAAAACTGCTTTCTTTTATAAGCATTTGAATATCACAGATAAGCCAGGTTATAACAACTGCAGTGTAATGACATTAAGCAAAAGCAATTTTTACATTTTATTTATCTAAATGTATTTGATTATGAAATTCAGGGTAATGTGTAACAATTGTGATGTATTTTTAAGGCCATTTTAGGTCATTTGTATAAAAGTATTTTCTGATAGCCTTTGATTTTAGCATTTCTTTTAAAAGAAAAGCTTTTTTAGCTGGTTTTAGATAACCCAAGAGCAGGAGGGAGCATTCTCACTGATTTGAGTGAAAGCTTATAACCTCATAGTTTTTTTCATTGACAACAGGAATAAATTAACTTGGTTGTACATGGTTTGAGAAAAGATTTGTATACAATTTAATGCAAAATACTTATTTACATATCCTAATATACTAGCAGATAAATGTGAGGCTTACTATCGATACTCAACCTACAATGTAAAACTGTGCACTTAAACAGACGCCAATAAGGGCTTTTTTTATATATATATATATATATATATATATTTTTTTTTTTTTTTTTTTTACATATATATAGTTGGGATTGGGTTTGGGTTTAATTTGAAAATGAAGACCTAAATACTATCTTTCTCTGCACATTGAACTGTTTTAAGAACCTGTGAAATGTGTTATAGATGTGAATTTAGGAGACCCCCTTTCAAATCAACAGGGTGGTGTCTGACCATTTGCTAAATGTAAATATTTTTTCAAACCGTATTATTCATTAATGTAATTTACCGTTCAAGCAACACCCTCTATAACCTTGTTACTTTTAGAGCAACCGTACACTGACATTATCCTCCACAAAATATCAGGAACAAAACACCACTGTGGTTCAGCTTCTTTGAAAAAGGAACCTCCATTTCTGTGCATTCACATTGCCAAAGTCATATATATACATACATAATACAAAATATAATAAAACCTAGCACAAATTCAGTGTTAGTGGTCTAAATATGACTATGAAGAAACAGCAGCAAGGGTATACATGTGCATGCATTACCTTACGAAAAATGACGTGTTTCTAAAATAGGTCAGAATTGTTTTTAAAGATTTTTAAGGCCATTTTCTAAATAAGTAAACACAAACTCTGTGCCCCTCTATTTCTCTGCAGGATGGATGCCAGGTTATAGAAGAAGTCCTTGTTATTTGGGCATTCCATTTTTAATTACATGCTTTGGTGGCCAAATAATCAGGTTGCCCTCAGGAGATGACAAAGTAACCTTCAGGCTTCTGCAGAGATTTCTTAATGTTGAAATCAGGAGGGTTCTGCTCCATTGAATTACTGGGGCATGAGACAGTTCCTAAAAATCTTTTCCTTGATTAAATCCTCAAATTCTTTTACTACCCAGGTAATCCATGTATTTACGAAATGATTGCAAATACCAAGATAGGACAATACTTGAGCAATTTCCTAAATATTGTTACAACATGCTCTCCAGGTTATAACTCTGCAAGTTGTATACACATAGATGTCCTTATGCTTTTAACTTATCACTTTAATTAATGTGATGCAGAATTTTATTGAATTTTAATTACACATGAGCCCCATTATAATTGCCTTATTACTAACTGATCATGAAATATTGTTAGGGGAAAGTCTTATTCCCATTCTCCTTGGCGTTGCTTAGTGATAAATCTATATATATCAAAAAGGAAAAAATATTCCATCAAGGAGTTAGTGTTTCTACACTGGGGCTCTAAGTAAGTTAAACATTAATGCTGCTAAAGTAAGGAAAGTAAGTTTAATTTAGCACAAGCTATCGGAAATGCATATCCCACAATCTCATGTGACTCTCTCGCCTTAGGCTGTGTAAGAGGACTCAGAAGCAATAAGCACATTAAGAAACCAGCGTATGGCAGAGTAGCACTAAGCTGAGGCAGTCATATGGAAGTGTTTTGCAAAACTATCTAACCCTAATAATGAAAATCTTCATTCTAATGAAATCTTCATCAGCACTAATAGAGCTTTTTTTTTTTTTAATAAACATTCTGGCTTTTATAGTTCCCTTGACTAAGCCTTGGGCCAGTCATCTGTCTTCGTTAGTCATATTAAAACTCCCTCAACCTCCTTTGTGCTTGAACCACATCTGGTGCAAACTTCACACCACAATTGCCATGAGTGTTTAATTAAATCACACTGTGTCAAATATTGTTAAACAACCTACACACTTGTCCATTGCTCCTTAGAAAGGAGAATAGCTTGGAAGGTATTGAATTCAAACTTTTGAAATTTAGAGTTCTTGAGTTTGTTGAACTTCTTTTTCAGCAGCTGTCAGGAAGAGAAACATCAGCATGGGGCAAGGAGGAAAATATGAAACATTGCTTAAGGATGAAGCCCACAAAGCATAATGCTATTTTCGAGAGGGAGAAATATGTTTTATTCAAAGCAAAGGCACGAGCAAGGACAGGATACAATCAAATGGATATAGACAAAGACACCCAGAGACTGGATGAGCATAGAAACAGTTCTAGAAAAAGGTGATATCTGAAATGGAAGAGATGCAAGTGAGATCTTTTTTTTTCTTAGCAAACATTGTGAACAAATCCTATGTAAGGAAAGAAAAAGAAACAACAATGGAAGACTCCACAGGAAATAACACTTAAAAGTGTCTTGTGAAAAATGCATGCAGAAGACATGAAGGATTTTACTTGGTACTATATTTTATTGGGCATACCATCTTCCAAAACTCTGGACTTGGCAATGGTATGTTTACCACTATTCAGAGGTTATTAACACTCCTCACTCCTCTCTGGCTGTTTCCCTTCCACATTTAAACAAGCTGCTGTCATCCCAATCCTCAAGAAACCTACTCTTGACCCTACCTCTCCTCAGAACTACCGCCCTGTCTGCTTACTCCATTTCCTTTCAAAGACCCTTGAGCGCGCTGTCCACTGCCAGCTCTCTGCATTTCGCTCCCATCATTCACTTCTTGATCCTCTGCAATCTGGCTTCCGCACAGCTCACTCCACTGAGACGGCTCTCCTGGCAGTCACTGACTCCCTCAGCTGTGCTCGGGTGGCCTCCCTCTCCTCAGTCCTCATCCTCCTTAATCTCTCCACAGCATTTGACACTGTTGATCACTCCATCCTCCTCTCCTGCCTCGCTGACCTTAGAATCTCTGTGACTGCTCTCACCTGGTTCTCCTGATACCTCAATGACCGGACCTACCAAGTGGCATGGCGAAGTTCCTCATCCACCCCCCAACCTCTCCTCACAGGCATACTCCAAGGCTCCGTCCTGGGCCCCCTCCTGTTCTCTTTCCCAGATGTCCAGATCTTCCTGTCTTTCCCCTCTTCTGACCCTCTATTCCCCTCTCGCATCTCTTCTTGCTTGTCTTCTATCTCTGCCTGCACTCACACCACCTCAAGATCAGCCTCTCCAAATTGGATCTCCTCTTCACCCCCTCTTCCTCACCTGCTGCTGACCTCTCCATATCAATCCCCTTGGAAACTGCGACACTCTCTTCCTCTTCTTCTGCTAAGAACCTAGAAGTCACCCTACACCCAGCACATCACCATGCTGACACACACCTGCAGATTCTTCCTGAGCAATATACGCCGAATCCGACCCTTCCTCACCAACTACTCAACTCAGCTGCTCATCCAGTCCCTGGTCCTCTCCCGCCTGGACTACTGCAACTCCCTCCTGGCTGGCCTGCCTGAAACTACTATCTGCCACTCCAGCTCATCCAGAACTCTGTGGCTCGTCTGGTATTCTCTCTGCCCCGATTCGCACACGCTACTCCACTGCTCCGCTCCCTCCACTGGCTCCCGATACTGGCACACATTGACCCTCACCTACTGCTGTCTCAACCACACTGCACCAAGCTACCTTCAGACACTCGTCTCTCCATACATCCCCTCCAGACCACTGCGCTCTTCCAGTGCCAGAAGACTAACTCTGACCTCCTCTCCACTCTCCTTCCTCCAGAGTCGCTCCTTCTCATTCCTGGTCCCTAAGTGGTGGAATGACCTTCCCACTGAAGTCGAAACAGCAGAGTATCTTACCTCCTTCTGGTGATTACTCGAGACACATCTTTTCAGACTGTACTTGTAATTTAGTCTTTCATTCTCCTGTAAGATTGCACTCATATAATGTTTTGTCATACTCTTGCCTTTGCATTAATAGCACTTGTATTGTTTATTTTGATTTCCCCTGTGCTCCGTATCCCTTAGTTCGTAACTTTGACTTAACATCTTGTCTGCACTTATCTGCTTTTACAATCTAGGATGTAAGACCTTATATTGTGCTTACTGTATATCTCCTATACACTTGTGTACATTCTAAATTCTACATTTGTAAAATGTATTATGCCTGAACTGCAATGTATTATTGTATTATTGAATTTTACTGTATTGCACTGTATTATTGCACTTTGTATTGCTCTGAAATTTTGTAAGTCACACTGGACAAGGGAATCTGCTAAGAAATAAATAATAATAATAATAATAATAATAATAATAATAATAATAATAATAATAATAATAATCACAGTTTCCCTGAATCTATCCTTTACCCTCCGAGTCTTCCATGAAATTCATCCCTAATTTAATTGCCATTTTATGAGGCAAAGCTGAATTCAGATATGCACATGCAAGCTCCTCTAAATGTCATTGTACTGACCTCTAAAACCAAAGCACTAATAGAATCAATTTCAGCTATGGATTGGGCTTGGGGCCATGTCCACGTTATCACCTATCTCTGTGTTTCCAGTTTAATAGTTTTCAAAGTTATTTAAATGGAAAGAAGTGAACATGAATGTTAATCATTAAACACAAGCTAAACTCATTGAGTTGCTTAATTAGTACAACAATACAATCATATTTTTAATTAAATAATATTAAACGTTATTCATATTCTTATGTAAAACTAGGCACTGCTTATTCTGTTGAGCTTCTGGCCACAACACACTGTACGTACCCAACCCTGGCAGATCTTATAAGTTAAGTGTGGTCAAAGCTGGTTAGTGCTGAAATGGGAGACCTCTGGGGAATGCCAGGTGGAAACAGTGGATCTTAGACTGATTACATCACAACTGGATTCAATAAAGTAATTAAGAGCTCTGCTGGAATTAAAACAAGGAGGCAGTGATTATTACTGTATTAGATTATGGCCAACTTTTCTGTTTGCTAGTGCCCTAAACAAATAACCAGTAATGCACACTCTTGTATGCATACTTTTATTTGTGGAAGTATAAGTCTTCATGGAACTCATCTTCTTTATATTTGCATAATGGGCAAATTAATTCTCCCATGAAAGCCAGTTCTCCATAAGCATTCAACTAAACAATTAAATAGTCAGTGACTATTAAATGAGGATTATGCTGGCAGAGGAGTAATTACACTTCTATTCTGGAATTTCTAAAAGTATTTGGAGAATGCCAAAAAATGAGCAGTGTTCTCTATACATAACTTAATTTCAGCTTAACGGCAAAACAGTGATCACGAAAATGAGCTCAAATGGAAATCACTCACACAGCAGAAGATGTGCTCGAGGAATAGCTTGCTCCTGCCCAGAGACCATGAATGGGGTTTTTTATGGTCAACTGGGAATAACAAGTTGGGGAATATGGTACCAGGGATAAACTGAACACAACCAAGGCTAAAAGTCTATAAGCTCTGCATAAAGCAACAGGTAATTTGTTAATGTTTTAAATAATTGCTCCTAATTCAATTCATATAATTAATTCCAACCTGAGTGAGACAAAAACACCAACATAATTAGCTTATTATGATTATTATAGTGCTATCAGTAGGGTGAGCATATGGCACCATAGACACTGAAAATTGCTTTTCAGTGGAAATACATACAAATTTAAATGAAGCGTTACACCTTTGCCTAATTAAGTATAGTTGCTTAATTACCCTGTACAAGAATAATAACAAAAGACTTATAATGTATTTGCATTGTAAATAACTAATTTGTATATATTTTTGTAATGTTTGCTATTATTAATGTGTTACTATTTATTTGTGTTACTAGTTACTTATTTTGTGTTAACTCATGATTAGGGAGCATGTCTTGACCTCTGTAAAGTTCATTCCTCATTTTCTTTTCCTTTTTTCTTTTATCAAAGTATAAAAAATTATACTGAGACATGTCCTCAGGTACTTTTTAGCCACCTGTAAAGAATATGTTATGAGAAGTTTTGTGAAATCTAGAATCGAAACTAAAGATTAAGCCCTAAGTACATTTTAGGCCTACTTATTTCTTCATTTAGAATATTTTGTGCCCAATAGAAATAGATGGTAAATAATGAATTTAATAGTGAGGAAAATAATTGTATAATTAAGAAAAATAAACCTGTATCACATAAATATATGGTTAGCATGTTTTTGGGGTATGATTTTGTAGAGTCAAAGCTTGATTTAGTCATTGCATGCTCTGGTGGAAGTACTTAAATTGGCAAAATGTTATATTTCAAAATTATTTTGAGATAAATAAATGTACAATATGATTGTAGTAAATAGTAAATTCTATCATATAAGCTAAAAGCTAACTGTTTATTATTATTATTATTATTATTATTATTATTATTATTATTATTATTATTATTATTAAAATCACTATGAGGAGGGACCACATGTAAACTAAAATTGTTATGGAGTATAATTGTTCAATTTAAGATACAAATAATAATAATAATAATAATAATAATAATAATAATAATACTAATAATAATAATAATAATAATAATAATTTAAATCTGTGTGGACAGTAGCGCCTGATGGCACTAAGGATATTTGCATTAATAACTTAAATCTCTCATGGACAAATGTCTATTGTATTGGTTAGACATTTGTCTCTTTTACACAGCATTAAATACGAATAATAAATAGACCATTCCGTGTGTACTTCACTATACTGTGTAATTGCTCAGTTCTCTACACTTTACAACTGTCTTGTAACGTCTGTGGATAATAATGAGATGCAGCCATGTTTACAGTTCTCGATTACACCGGTTTATTGAACATAGCTGGCTGACTTATTTCAGCAGCTTAACATGCTACATGCACAGATCAGTAACAACAGCAGACTGCACAGTGAAATCCCCATATTTAAGCCCTTGGGTAGGCTGTCCCGCCTTTGGCCCCATGCCAACCAACACTGAGCATCCACAACCAGGTATCGCTGCATGCATGCATGCATCACAGAGGGCGTCCCCAGATATATTCACAAGCACACATGTAGCATTCACAAAGGTTATGGACCCCAGAACATTCTCAAACTAACACAGTAACACTTACATGCAGGGAGTATAAGCTAATTCCCACACAGAACACCCCCTTGGCATGTTATTATGTGCCAACACAGTACTCATTAACCCACATTAGCTAGTAGGTAACCTTACGCAAAGATAGTACATTTATCTATTCATATTTTATTATTATTATTTGTATTATTATATTTCTTAGCAGACACCCTTATCCAGGGCAACTTACAATTGTTAGAACACGTCATCTTATTTTGTCATATATAAATTACCCAATTTAACAGCTGTTTGTTTGTTTTTTGTTTCTTTTACTAGAGCAATCTAGGTACAGTACCTTGCTCAAGGGTATAACAGCAGTGTCCCCCACATGGGATTGAACCCTAGACCCTCAGTTCATTATTAAATACATGGTGTATGCATGTAATTACTGTTTAAATCATATAACCGGGCCAGTAATTACACTGTACTATTACTACATACGGGGTACTACAGTATGTAAAATAATGCTATTTCTGAAATAATTTACCAACTGTAAACTGTGTTTTTTTAAAGAAATCATAATGTAATCAAGTATAATATCATGTTATATACAGTAATAGGCCTCCCGGTGGGCACTTTTTTTAAAGTGTTACAGTTTTTATTACAGTATTAAATCATAACTGAAGACATAGGATTCATAAACCATTTCACTTCCTCCACTTGCCTTAGTGGAGAACATATTATGTAATGCATTTGTGTTATGTACAACATTACATGCAAGATGTTTCACAGCCAAGTCCTTAGAATGATTAGGCAAATATAGCTCATGGTGTCATGCAGATTCAACGTCAAAACCCAACCCTCCGCAATGTACCAGGGTCAACCGAAGGGCATCAGCATTAGGGGAGATACAGATGGCACTGGGCTTGGCCACTGCGTGTTGGTGTTCATTCCAGTTCCTGCAAATGTTTGGAATCCAGTAAAGGGTGAGTTTGTCTCAGTTCCTCCAGACTCCAGACCTGGTTTCCCTGCCTCCCCACCTGCTGTGGACTGGACTGTGGATGGAATTGGTATGTAGCTAATCCCCATGCAGACTGTGGAACTTATTCAGCACTGTTGCTAGCATGTGGAGAAATAAGAAAATTGCACTACTTAATGAGTGGATGACGCTTCAATTAAGGGCAGGAGATGAATCAGTGTTATCCTAGCCTGCTGATCCTGTTTTTTTAACTCTGTGACCTTACCAAGCACTTTCCCTATTGCTTGATAACCATTCTTAATTCTAAGATGAAGTCTTAGTTAAAGCAGTGGGGGGATTGCAAAGAAGATACCCCTGACTTGTTTTCAAAACAGGCTAGCCTGGAGATGGTTTGTGGGATGTAAGCTGTAAACAAAAGAAAGGCAAAGCTGGTAATGAATGAATGCTTAAGATCCAGCTGGGGGTTATTTCAGGCTGGGAAATAATTAAATAACACAGATGCAAAAGCTAATAACAAGTTCCAACAAAAGACAAAGAAAATGTAATGTTTTTTGGCCTGCTTGACCTTTTTGCATTCTGTTTTTCATTTAAAATTCGGTGACCTGAGCACTATGTCATTTGATCATGTGTCTGCCAGCTGTCTTTCTTCAGAATTGTAAAGAGTCTTCAAAATAAGCTTTGTTGACTTTTCCTATTGTCCCTCTTTTACTTTCCCTCACCTCTCATGACTTTGTGTATGATCTTTACTGCCCTTCACCTCTCAAGACTGCCTCATCTCTTTGGCTCTCATTAATTGTTTGAGGTCAATCTCTTTTTGCTTTAAAGGGGCTTCTTTTTACCACAGATATTGACTAAATGTGTGCTTCAAACAGCTACCATGGGAATTGGTGATGAAAGAGTTGGAGGCTGGTTGACATTCTGGTTTGTTTTCTTGGTAATATTGTTCTTGTGGCCAAGGGAAGTCACATATCTGTAGCAATAATTTGATAAAACAGGACAGGGTAAGTGAAAGCTGATTGCCCACTGCAATGTATTCCCAATGGTCACATTTGGACACACACCAAATCTTCTAGCTCTGCGAAGCACAAGTTTCACATTTCTTCATATAGGCCAAGTCATTTTATAGTGTAGAATGAGTATAATATACATGACTGGTCTATCTAAGAAGACTCATGTTTCTGACAGTTCTTCAGATGACTAAACCAAGGACCATGCAGGCTGCTCGCAGCTTGGACACAAAAGATCCATTTGCACCTTTGGCGAGAGAGTCAGGGTGCTATCACTGGCATCCTGGAGAAATCTCACTTTTCTTTCTGTCCAATACTGAATTGTAGAGTGGCATTTTGAGTAGGGAAAAATAAAGAGGAAATCAATTTTTAACAAGTTGAAGCTGGTGTAAATGCTCTAAACTATCCATCTGTATATAAAATACAGTATATAATGTTATGTAGGTCTACAGTATGCTTTTATGTAGGTCTGCATATGTTTGTTAGCAAGAGAACCTACAGATAATTTCATATGAAAAACATACAAACAAAACAAGCTGTTAACTAGTCAGCATCCCTCAGATTTCAAACCTACAAAATAATTAAAATAACATGTTTATCAGCTGGTAATTATAAAACATGTACTTATTCTGAGGGACCTTCACAACCCAATAGAGGAAGAAGAAATACAGTTATTTATTATGGCACAATGCCTAACCAAATCAAATAAAACCATGCTGTTTAATCTCTTGTACATACATGCATTTGACATATGTAGCTTTCGGTGATTATCACCTCAAATGAAAACTGTAAAAAAAGACCTGTAAAATGCCAAAGCAGTTAGGTGATTTTAAGTTTCAGTTTTTGTCTTTGCTTTAACTACATACCCTGTTTATCCCCACAGATTTCTACAGAAAGTAAAATATATAAACTAAAGTAATATTATAAAGTAACTGAAGGGTTGTGTGGTATATTAGTATATTGAGCAAGATTTAAGGCTACATTTGACCTTAGCTTTAAACTCTTAATGCAGTCAAATTAGAGACTGTGATAAATTAATACAATATAATATTGACAAAACACAGATTCTGTGTATTTCAGTGGACAATTCTACAGTTTAAAAAAAAAAGATTGCCCCCTGTCTCTTGTCTTTAGAAGGGAAAAAAAAAAAACTGGAGACAAAGTGTGATGAGCATCCATGCTTGCTCGTGTTAATTTGTGGGTCAAAAGGTTTCATTAACAAAAAAACAAATGTTTCCTCTAGTAACTGTGAACTCTTGATGTCTTGTCACAAATGATTACAACAATTGAAACATTTAGCTAAACAATGGGGGAGGGGGCTTAAGGTAGCAGGAAGCCCATTTTATTCATTTAACAGTAGATTAACTATCAAACACCCTTAAACTAAAGCCTGTCCCCTCGACCTTCAAGTCATCATCATTTTTTTGTTTTTGTGAGACAATTGAAAGATCTAGGGATAGGGATATTTGATAGTCTTATTTAACCTCAAGGCAAATTACACAGAACAATAACCATTCAAGAGCTTCAAGGACAAGCACAGAGCAAGAAGGTAGCAGATTTCAAATGGAATGGGATGGATGGAGACAAAGTTACACTTCACTGCCCCTGCATGGGGATCCACTGAGTGTTAATGTAATGGTGAGATTCCCATTTTAATTCTTACATATAAGTCAAGTTTTAAACCGTCATTAAATACCTACAGGATGAACCTCAATCAGCAGCAACCAATACAATAAAACTGGCTTTGTATTTCTATATTGAGATGCTCCAAGTCTTGCGAAACACTACAATTCTATTTTGAAGGGCTTGTTCTGATTTTCTCTTCACCCATCCAATTAGAACCTTCAATTGTTAATCAACCAGGCTCACTGCTGGGACTCCTGTAGTATCAAAGCACAAATACAGGCAACAAACATGTTTCCTAATTCATGATGGTGATGGTGATGGTGGTCAAACACCACTGTTACACAGAACATGTGTCTTACTTGTAAGGCACACATTTTAATATCACAAATTGGACCGATAATGAAATTGCAGTCAACTCTATTGCAGATATCATCAATGGGAGGAATAGAGGCCAGGAGACATATATTTTCACAGTATCTGCTATGCATTATTCATCATCCTGCATACAACATTTCTGCCTTTGGGAATATTTTGCATTTCTTTCACTGCCACCATCAGAGATTGCAGGACAAAGAGCACCTGTGGATAGGACCCCTTAACCCAGCTCACTATAGCAGCCTAGGGAATGGATGTGATTGCAGGTTTCCCCCACTCTTAATGTAAAACAGCACTGGAGCTGACAGTGGAATATGTTTTGTTCTAGATGCTCACACATAGTTGGAGCCCTGCAGTTTTTTGTAAACAACTTTAAATCTGTAAGGCTTCACAGAACTGAAGACATGAGGGACATTTTTATGGTTATTTTAATGGGTTTATTAAGAGTTTGGACACAATAAAAACCAATGAGAAACTAAAGCTTAGAATCATGTATTATAAGAATTAAAAAATTAAGAAAGGAAGAAAGAAAGAAAGAAAGAAAGAAAGAAAGAAAGAAAGAAAGAAAGAAAGAAAGGAAAAAGAGGTGGTGTGGTTTGGTATTTTGATGAAGAAAGCTTGCAGTTAATAGCCAGTAGAACATATGATGCATGATGCTACTTTAATCTGATAATGTAAACAGTCACCACATGTTAAGAAAAGGTGGGGTCCCCCCCATATTTCTTTCCACACTTTGCAGCTGTAAACAAAGAAGAAACATGCAAGAACATATTTCCCACCATCATTGCCAGACGTCTGTGGTCTCATTTCCATAATCCCATGGCTCTTTCTAGCGTGAACTTTTTCTGGCCGGGCGCTTAGAAAGTAACTTTTGATTCCAAAAAACATGCCAATAATGAAACAGCTCTTTGTCTGCCTTAGTGACTTTTTCAAACTTTCACTGGGCTGCACCAAACAGACAGTGGATTGTAAATACAGCTGCAGTTTGAAGAGATGCCAGAAGCCTCCCACAGAAAAATGTTCCAGAGGCAGATTTACGCAGGGCTTTGAGATAAGATTATCATTATGGGCTCGGGAATAAAACAAAAGGGCTTATTCTTTAGCATTAATGGTGTCACTTATCAAAGCTGCTGGTTAAACAACTCTGCAAATCTAATCTTACTTCTGATTGACTTCTCACACTCACTATTTACAGTTAGGTACATCTGCTATCTAAGACACAAGGTTTGGGGGGATTTTTTGGTCCCTCATTTGTTATTTCATATTACAATGCATTAGGAATTCAGCAAACAAATTCACAATCATTATCTTGACGAGTACACTCTTTATCCACAGACATTGTGTTTTGATCTGAGGGGAGTAGTGCGGAGGACAAGGCTTCTCCAGGCTTCTTGGAATGTTTTCATGTGAAATCACGGACAAGTGGAATTTAAAATGATATATAAGTACAGGAATAAAGTATCTTATTATTCTCTTTCTGATCATTTACATAATTAATAATTTGCATATCTCTACCTTATTGACCTTCAGTTTGCCTGCAGTCTACAGCTACTTGAAAAATATTATTTTTCTTAAAGTGAGGTAAAGGAAAGGACAGTAAGTGAAGTCTGGATAATATAGAACATACATTTACAAGTTAATTTGGCTTCATAGTTCTTTATTTGGACTTACCTACACATCAATATATTTTCTACTACTACATTTCTACTACTACATTTTCAATAAGGTCTAAATTGAGTCTTGATATTAGGGGGGGAATTATATAATGCTGTTCCTATATTTCATACTTTTATTGCTGCCCAAAATAAAACTACAATTCTAGTCCTTACCCACTGCTCTCTTCACCATACTGCTTGTTCCTACCTCCAGTCTCTTCTCTTACCATCTGTTACTTTCTACAGCTCATTTAGTCATGCGTTGCTTTAGGTGTATGATTGATTTTCTCCTCTATTGCCCTACAGTGGAAAACTGAGTTGCCCATGAGCACTAGAACTGCCCAGTGTCTTACCAGCTTACAAACCCTCCCCACAAAGCATCTATTCGGATTATGGCTCATAGACCATTCTGATCTTCTGTTAATCTTATTCATTGTAATATACAGATAATTTTGTGCAAGGATGTTGTCACCCTGGGCAATATGGTGTATATCACATTTGTAGTGTTTCTTAAACCATGCAAGTTACTTTTAGTAAAGGTGCTTGCTAAATAACATACCACTTAATACAATTATCATTAATAAAATGTTATTATTTCAAAGCATTTGATTGAATTTGTAAGATTCAAAATTTTTTTATCAAAGGATCCTGTAGGATCAAATCCTTTACTCCCTTTGATTTCTCATGCTTTGATATGATGTCATCCGTTGGCCGTGCGATTGCAAACAACCTCTCAACTCCTTGTGCCAGCATTACACCATGTTCCTGCTAAACCTTTTCCTTTCGCGAAAGAACAGTCCCTGCCCAGTGCATCACTGCCTTCCTAATCTTCTCCGCACATGGTACTCTCAATCTAATCCAGCCAAAAAAAAAAAAAAAGAAAAAAGAGCTGGCATCCACAAGTCAGTATACAGCCTCCTCGATGGCGCACTGAGCGAATGAAGAGCGCGCAGCTGAACTTCGGCATGTGTCCCTCTTCTCATATCCTGGCCACTGAGAGGATTATTGTTGCATTCCACAAGGACCCACTTTGGCATCTCAGCAGCCGTTGAACAGATCAGAAATCATCACAAAGCCAGGTGTACTCCATACGCATGCCGTGGAGATGCGCATTACAGTACAGTACCCACTTTATAGTACAGACAATGAAACTGTAATTTACAGTCTGACTCCCTGTCTCTTCATTACACACACACACACATGCATACACACACACACACAACAGTGTCAATATTTGTTAATGCAGTGTGTCATCTGGCAGTGATTGAAAAGGCAGGTCTCCAGCACCGAACCTTTCATTGACCTAGTTTCTGAAGCTTGAACCAGGCAATTTCAGCAATAACCCTTAAGCAAAAGTTAGCAAACTGAACTCCTTTTAGTCACTTAATTTAAGTGACTGAATCAAGTCTATTGCGGTTTCAGCCACTAAGTAGGTTAACAGCTAATGACGAACATAGAAGGGATTTTCATTGTATAAGTCTTTCCCACAATAAGCTTAGTTAATTGGACACAGGCCTAGCTGCTTGAACTGGTCATTGAAATAATGGTAACAAGTCTCCCTAGTTACAGTGTATTTGCATAGTAGGTACTCAGTAACTACATCTGTAGTTACTCATAAGTTCAGTGTAATTATTCATTGTTACAATGTACTAAATGTGTAATAAGTGGGACATGCCGGTATATTATTATTATTATTATTATTATTATTATTATTATTATTATTATTATTATTATTATTATTATTATTATTTTTATTTCTTGGCAGACGTCCTTATCCAGGGTGACTTACAACATAAGTGCAAAACAAAGTGCAAAAATACAGTTAAGTACAAGGCATCAATCATTACAAATTAAATTTAACTAAAACATAGTAATTCAAAATACACTTTACAAATTCCAATTTACAATTTACACAGGCAAGTACAGTAAGTGAGGTCCTACATCCTGGACGGTGAAAGCTAAGTGCTGTCAAGATGTAAGGTCACAGTCAAGGGCTACGGGAAAGGGAGCAAGGAGGAAAACAATCAAAAGCACAAGGAGCAAAATAAAAGTGCTATCTAGCAGGGATAAAAGGATTAATATTACAAGCACTGTCGGAAAAGATGTGTCTTGAGTAAGTGCCGCAATGAGGTCAAGGACTTCGGTGGGAAAGTCGTTCCACCATTTAGGGGCCAGGGATGAGAAGGAGCGGCTCTGGAGGAAGGAGAG
Organism: Amia ocellicauda; assembly: GCF_036373705.1. Classification (NCBI taxonomy): domain Eukaryota; kingdom Metazoa; phylum Chordata; class Actinopteri; order Amiiformes; family Amiidae; genus Amia; species Amia ocellicauda. Next base: position 693,266 of record NC_089872.1, read on the forward strand.
TGGAGAGGAGGTAGAGTGAGTCTTCTGGCACTGGAGGAGCGCAGTGGTCTGGAGGGGATGTATGGAGAGACGAGTGTCTGAAGGTAGCTTGGTGCAGTGGGGTCGAGACAGCAGTAGGTGAGGGTCAATGTCTTGAACTGAATGCGTGCCAGTATCGGGAGCCAGTGGAGGGAGCGGAGCAGTGGAGTAGCGTGTGCGAATCATGGCAGAGAGAATACCAGACGAGTCGCAGAGTTCTGGGGGAGTAGTAGATGCAGGCAGGCCGGCCAGGAGGGAGTTGCAGTAGTCCAGGTGGGAGAGGACCAGTGACTGGACGAGCAGCTGAGTCGAGTAGTCGGTGAGGAAGGGACGGATCCAGCATATGTTGCTCAGGAAGAATCAACAGGTGCGTGTCAGCGTGGTGATGTGCTGGGTGTAGGAGAGCGCAGAATCGAGGGTGACTCCTAGATTTTTAGCAGAAGAAGAAGGAGAGAGTGTGGTGGATTCCAAGGGGATCAAGATGGGGAGGTCAGCAGAAGGTGAGGAAGAGTGGGGGAAAAACAGGAGATCCGATTTGGAGAGGTTGAGCTTGAGGTGGTGTGAGTGCATCCAGTCGGAAATGGCAGACAAGCAGGAAGAGATGCGAGAGGGTATGAGAGGGTTGGAAGAGGGAAAAGACAGGAAGATCTGGGCATCATCAGCGTAGAAGTGGTAGGAGAAACCATTGGATGCGATGAGGGGGCTCAGGGAGCGAGTGTAGAGAGAGAACAGGAGTGGGCCTAGGACGGAGCCTTGGGGTACGCCTGTGAGGAGAGGTTGGGGGGTGGATGAGGAGCCTCGCCATGTCACTTGGTAGGACCGGTCGCTGAGGTATGAGGAAAACCAGGTGAGAGCAGTCCCAGAGATTCCAAGGTCAGCGAGGCAGGAGAGGAGGATGGAGTGATCAACGGTGTAAAATGCTGCGGAGAGGTAAAGGAGGATGAGGACTGAGGAGAGGGAGGCCGCCCGAGCACAGCTGAGGGATTCAGTGACTGCCAGGAGAGCCGCCTCAGTGGAGTGAGCTGTGCGGAAGCCGCATTGCAGAGGATCAAGGAGTGAGTGTTGGGACAGAAAGTCAGAGAGCTGACGGTGGACCGCCCGCTCGAGAGTCTTTGAGAGGAAGGGGAGTAGGGAGACAGGGTGGTAGTTCTGAGGAGAGGTGGCATCAAGGGTTGGTGTCTTTAGCAGTGGGATGAAAGCAGCTTGTTTAAATGCAGAGGGGAAATAGCCAGTGAGGAGTGAGGAGTTGAGGAGGGAGGAGATGAAGGGGAGAAGATCAGAAGTGGTCGCTTGGAAGAGGCGAGAAGGGAGAGGGTCCAGGGCACATGTTGTAGGTTTGTGACTTAGGAGGAGAGCAGAGAGGTGAGAATGAAGAAAAGGAAGCTTGATCGGTGGGAGATTTCTGTGTGATGGGAGATGAGGGTGGCGTATTGAAGAGCCTGTGGATGTCTGCAATCTTGGAGGAGAAGAAAGAGGCGAAATCATCAGCAGTGAGAGATGAGGGAGGAAGAGGGGAAGGGGGGTAAAGAGGGATAGCTCCAAAGGTAGCCTCCTGTGGGCATCCTTATCAGACAATTGTGTACTTACCTACAGTATACCGTTAATAATTTTTACAAATTAAGTACATTGTAATAATGCTTAATTACACTGTTATTAGAGTACCTACAAATGTAGTTACTATGTAAATACATGGTAGCTAGGGAGACTTATTGTAAAGTGTTACCGAAACAATATACCTAATTTGGGGGAGTTTGGAAAACCCAGCATGTGGTATGGGGCCAGTGCTATTTTCAATATATTAAGAACTGAAAACTGTTTTAAAAATATATAATCAAGGAAAGAGTTAAATTACTGGCTACATTAAAGAATATGTACATATACATTCAATAGCATAGGGAGCATATGTATGTTCTCCAGCCATTTATAAAAAGGGGCCTACTCAATTATGCTAATGCTTGTTTTTCCCTACATAGAGAGCAGTTGGAGGCACAGTTGAAAAAAGTATTCCAGACAGCCTGACTTATTCCATTAAGATTTATTTATTCCTTCTCTCTGTAACAGAAGCTTTAATTGTTTCCCTGTTTTCTGGTTGCCAGTATATCACTGCACTGATTTCATTCTTAATAGAAACGAAACAGCTCTACTCTGGATTCCTCCCAGTGCAGGGCCTTTTCAGACACAAGAGAGACAGGGGATGAATTGTAACTGTTACACGACAGACATTAGGAACACAAACACTACAAGCAGAGAAATAACACTTCAAATCTACTGGAATACTGGAATAGCAACAATAAACAACAGAAGAAAAAACACCATAACAGATGAGCTGTAGCCTTTGCCAGGAGGATTGCCTAACATGAGTGATGATCTATGCTTTCTTAGTCCTATTTGAAAATATCAATATATCTTGCACTGTAAAAATAAAATCTGTAAAATGTACATTAAATCACTGGCAGCAGGGTTGACAACAACATACTGTAATTATTACAGTACACTGAGCAGTTTGGGTGGATTTGGAATGATTTCTGACTCTTTCTCCCCTCGGCCATTTCACTGGAACATTTAGTGCCCAACTTGGGCTGGCCAGGATGTGAACCTGCAACCTCTTCCATGAGACATGAGTGTCATACTCACTGAACCGCTCGAACAGCCCGTGGCCCTAGGGAGATACCAATATGTATTTTGGGATATAGCGAGCACAAGTCTGAACAATTCCCACAATGTCCACCAAGTCATCAACAACAGATCTGGCTCTAAAGTTTTCAAACTTGACTTAGGCACAAATACTCTAATACTCTATAATGACCCAGTAATTATTTCTGCACAATATTTTGCCGCGTTTTGCACTACCCACCACCTATATGTATTTGGATAACTACAGGATTTCCACATAAAAAGGCTGCTAAACACTTGCTTTCTTAGCAGAGAATGTGCATCCTAAAAATCTGGGTAATTTACATACCATACCATCCGTACAACCAAACCATGTAAAGATTACTGTAATATATAGTTGATTTTACAGTTATATTTTGGTCTTCTTTGTCTTGACAACGGTCTATTCCCTCTGCCTACTGCAACCTGCCAGGGATTGTATTTTTAATTTAAGATTGGCAGGTGGTTCACACTTTCAATTTGTGGCAGACTGGTCACTGTACTGGAGAAGCCTAAGGCAATGAAACATTCTTAATTTCAGATTAGTCTGCTGAACAACCTTTTTACCTCTCCACAGAGCATTTCACAAATACATATGCATGACATCAGATATGTAAAAGTTCACATTAATAGCTAAGGGTAGCTATCTTTCTTATCTTCTTACTTGGATTTTGGGTATATACTTTCAAATAAACTCCCTTTTGTGCACTTAAGTACATTTAAATGATTTAAGAGGGTTATATTTTGTGATCGATCACTGCCAACCTGAGACTTTAATTTATTTTGTGTATCATAAAAAAAAAATATGCCCTGCTTAATTATGGAACCTTATGTTCCAAGCATCCTGCTATCACTGAATTAACTGATGAGAAAAATCAATAGAGTGATGACAACAAAATAAATTAATTTCAATTTAAACTGCTGCAGAGCTCAACTGTGAATGAGGGAGTGCATATTGCTGTATGTAAGGTAAAAATATCAACAATGATTTCAGGTATCACGTAATTATAGACCGTTAAAATAGCAGTCTGTCTCCAATAGTCGCCGGGTTGATTTGCATAATCATGTAAACAAAAGCCGGTCTCTAATAAACACTGGGTTACGTAGATAGTGTCACTATTTGGTGCATTAGGTATGATGCAATGCATACCCGCAACCAAACAAGCAGTGACAATATCCACAATAAACCATGCCCTATAGTGCTTTACTGCTGCTAAAAAACAGACTTGACATAATAAAACACCATCAAGCATGTTTTTATTAATTTATTTCACATCTTTAACTATATATATACAGATGGGTGACAAATTAAAGGAAAAAACAACATAAAGTGTCTCAGTAAGGTGTTGGGCCACCACGAGCTGCCAGCTTCAATGCTCTTGGCACAGATTCTACGAGTCTCTGGACTCTACTGGAGGGATGGACACCATTCTTCCAAAAGATTCCCTCATTTGGTGTTTTGATAATGGTGGAGGAGAGCACTGTCTAACATGTCAGTCCAAAATCTCCAATAGTTGTTCAATTGGGTTGAGATCTGGTGACTGTGAAGGACATGATTCACATCATTTTCATACTCATCAAACCATTCAGTGAGCCCTCGTGCCCTGTGGATGGGGGCATTGTCATCCTGGAAGAAACCATGCCCATCAGGATAGAAATGTTTCACCATTAAGGTGATCACTTTGTAATGATGTGCAGTGACCCTTCCCTCTAAGGGGACAAGTGGACCCAAACCATGCCAGGAAACTGCATCCCACAGCATAACAGAGCCTCTGGACCCCCTCACTGTAGGTGTCAAGCAGTCAGGCCTGTACCGTTCTCTTGGTGTCCCACACATGCACTCGCCCACTTGTCGAGAATATGGTAAAGGATGACTCATCTGACCAGATCACTTTTTTCCACATCTCTGTAGACCAGTGCTTATGGTTTTTGCACCACTGAACTCTCAAATGTGCATTTGTCTTTATAATGAGGGGTTTATGCACTGCAATCTTGATCCAAAATCGAGGTCAACTGGGCCTGCTCAGCATTTGTATACATGCCACAGAGCATGATAGGATGTTAAATGCTTAATTGTATGATGCAGTACACCTATCTGCAGGCATCTGTATTCGTTATGATGTTCCTCCACTCATTTATTCAGGTTTTTGTCACCCGTCTGTATATATATATTGTGGCAGTGTGAGAGGCAAGGCCGGGGTCAGGGCGGATCTTTCAGTGGAGGAGACTACAAAACCTCTCCTCCAAGACTCCAAACCCCAGAAGCCAGCAATATATATATATATATATATATATATATATTCGTGTATATGTATTGCGGTTAATTGTAGTGATTGAACTAACTGTCAGTTGCGACATAAACAATGCATTAATGAAGTATAATGTTGATGGTTTGGTTTAAAGCATATTTCCACAGTTTTGTTGAAGTGCTTTTTGTTTATTTAGTGAGAGATCACAGTATATCGAATCTTAGACTGCTAACAGAATTACCGGTATCTTATTTTCAATGCAGTGTGTAGTTCACCATACAATGAATGTGATTTGTTTGCATCTTTAGAAAGCAAATTATTAAAAAATAATAATAATAAAAAAAGCCTGGCCTATTAGCCTACTTCTACAATGAAGCAATGTTTCCAGGCTCTTACCCTGAATGAGTCCACAATATCTTTTTATTTATGACTGTTTAATACAATCACTGGTCTCACACAATCGCCGGTCTCTCACACTCACCGGTCTCCCAAAATCGTCAGTCTCCAATTGATGCGTGGGCTTCTTGCAGTTATTTGGAATAAATGCCAGGGGCATTTAATTGAAGTTTTATGGTATATATATATATATATATATATAACATCATGCTGTTCGCTTTTTCTCTAATAAATTAAGAATGTTTTTTGTGACATCAGTGAATGTGGACTGTTTTTAGACGGGAGCTGCTGTCCATCTTTTTCTTGAATGGTTTTCCATTAGAGGATAATCTACAAATCTGTATTTGTTTGTGTTTTCTTGCATTAGTAAGCAAAGTCCCTATAATGTTGGTGGTGTTTTTTAAACAACTGTGCACCTTGCAGCAATGGAATTGGGTACGCCTTCAAATGTGACCATGGGGAAAATGCCATCTGACATAATATTGCCCCCTTGAATACTGAACAGCTTCATGCAGATGTGTACCAAGTCCTTCCATGCATGCCAGCCACAAATAATGAGTCACAGTGAGCCTCCTTGTGGTGTGTACTATTATCGTCCATGGGACCATGTTTATTGATGTAACCTGCAAATTTGATACATGTAGTGGAAATGCAGTAAAGTTCAGAGAGTCTTATTGCAATGAGTGTATCCTGCAGACTTTTTAAATGCCATACCTCAGTTGGGTGCATAAAAATCATAATGTGCCTTTCCAAAATGCATCTCCTCTGAGGAACAGCAGGCTCTGACCAAAGCTGCCATCTTAATTTTAGAGCCTCAACTCAGGTTTAGATTTTAGAACAGGCAACCCAAGTGCATTTGATGACAGAAGCCGTGTACCTGCTATGAAAAGGTCTCGTAGCGATCGTTAGCTGTTCCCTAATGAAAACAGTCAGGACATTGTATGCAACTTGTTAAAAGACGCTCACCATTAATTCACCCATTCTAATTCCATGAAAGATTTATGTAAGACATACAGAACAGCTTTCTTAGGGCCTCTGTTTGAATGGACAGTATTGTCTGTTCTTCTAACAGAATGTCACAGAAATCTACTAAAAATGTGGGAGGTTTTTCGGGTACAGTTCACCCTACTTTTTATTCCACTACCTTTCCCAGAATGTAACAGCTACTTTTATTTTATTTTTGAAAAACCCCAGATGACAATGTCCTTGGATTAAATTTAGAGGTTTGCTAGTTCACAGTTAACAGATTGTTTCTTTTTTCTGCTCAATAGAGGGGTGGAGACATGTGTCATGTTTATTGTGTTTCAAGTTTCACACCAAACAAAACCACCGAGATGTCAACTCTGCTTGGGTCAGTCTTATTTTGGTAACACTTTACAATAAGGTACCATGATTCCTCGTGAATTAATATATGAATACCATAGGATTTAAACATCAATACATCATGAACATCATTTGAGTTCTGATGTTGAGCACATTAACCTGCACTTACCCTAACCTTAACACCTAACCCTGTACACATGTATACTCTGTTATACATGTGAGTAATATAAGCACTCAGATGAAGTGCATGACATATTCATGTGTTTATCCTGTGGTATTCATATATTAATTCATGAGGGATCACGGTACCTTATCGTTTTTCTTTTCCTTTCTTTCTTTCTTTCCAGTAGCGTTGTCATGACACCACTGCTGTTTGGCAGTTTGTTAATTACTCCGGAGCTCCAGCTGCCAGCCTGGTGACCTCCAGACAACTCTGTGGAGAAAATAAAAAAAGAAACAAGGTGAAACTGAAGGTGAAGTTTATCCAGCTTTACCTATCTCTTAACTGTCTATCAAAATCCATCCCACCTTATCACTTTATAATAAAATTGCCTTGGTAAAGTTTTCTGTCTGAAGCCCACTTATCCATTATGATCACTTCAGGCAGTGTATGATTCTTCCTTATGAAAATTTACCACAGTAAATAAGCAGTATACCTGTGGTATCCCATGCCTGTATTTTGCTTTGCATTGGTTTTCCTTGGTTTAGTATACAGTACTGGTACAGTACAATACTATACAGGTGTGAAAAAATGCTGTAAAGTAAGAATGCTTTCAAAAATAGACATGTTAATAGATTATATTTATCAATTCACAAAATGCAAAGTGATTGAACAGAAGAAAAATCTACATCAAATCCATATTTGGTGTGTCCACCCTTTGCCTTCAAAACAGCATCAATTCTTCTAGGTACACTTGCACACAGTTTTTGAAGGAACTCGGCAGGCAGGTTGGCCCAAACATCTTGGAGAACTAACCACAGTTCTTCTGTGGATTTAGGCAGCCTCAGTTGCTTATCTCTCTTCATGTAATCCCAGACAGACTGGATGATGTTGAGATCAGGGCTCTGTGGGGGCCATACCATCACTTCAAGGACTCCGTGTTCTTCTTTACGCTGAAGATTGTTCTTAATGATGTTCGCTGTATGTTTGGGGTCATTGTCATGCTGCAGAATAAATTTGGGGCCAATCAGATGCCTCCCTGATGGTATTGCATGATGGATAAGTATCTGCCTGTACTTCTCAGCATTGAGGAGACCATTCATTCTGACCAAATCCCCAACTCCATTTGCAGAAATGCAGCCCCAAACTTGCAAGGAACCTCCACCATGCTTCACTGTTGCCTGCAGACACTCATTCGTGTACCAATCTCCAGCCCTTCGGCATACAAACTGCCTTCTGCTACAGCCAAATATTTCAAATTTGACTCATCAGTCCATCTTTCTGCACCCCAGTTCCTGCGTTTTCATGCAGTGTTGAGTTGCTTGGCCTTGTTTCCACGCCAGAGGTATGGCTTTTTGGCCGCAAGTCTTCCATGAAGGCCAGTTCTGACCAGATTTCTCCAGATAGTAGATGGGTGTACCAGAGTCCCACTGTTTTCTGCCAATTCTGAGCTGATGGCACTGCTGGACAAGGGAAGTAAGCATGATGTGTCTTTCATCTGCTGCAGTAAGTTTCCTTGGCCGACCACTGCGTCTACGGTCCTCAACGTTGCCCGTTTCTTTGTGTTTCTTCAAATGAGCTTGGACAGCACATCTGGAAACACCTGTCTGCCTTAAAATTTCTGCCTGGGAGAGACTTGCTGATGCAGTATAACTACCTTGTGTCTTGTTGCTGTGCTCAGTCTTGCCACGGTGTATGACTTTTGACAGTAAACTGTCTTCAGCAACCTGACCTTGTTAGCTGAGTTCCTCACCCAGTTTTATTCCTCCTGCACAGCTATTTCTGTTTCAGATAATGATTGTGTTTCAACCTATATATTGAATTGATGATCATTAGCACCTGCTTGGTATAATTGTTTAATCATACACCTGACTATATGCCTACAAAATCCCTGACTGTGTGTAAGTGTACCTAGAAGAATTTATGCTGTTTTGAAGGCAAAGGGTGGTCACACCAAATATGGATTTGATTTAGATTTTTCTTCTTTTCACTCACTTTACATTTAGTTCATTGATACATATCTATTAACATGTATTTTTGAAAGCATTCTTACTTTACAGCATTTTTTCACACATGCCTAAAACTTTTGCACAGTACTGTACCTCTCCATATGTGACATTAAGCAAAACGATGGATCAGGCAGGAAACTCACCTGTCAATAAAGTATTACGTTATCACTTGAGTTCTGATTTCACATTTCCTACACTTTCTTGTAGTTTTACCATGATTTATTAAATAGACATTTATAAGCCTTGTGACACCAATTTGCAGATTGTCCAGGTCGTCGTTTTTCAGTCAGCTTACATTGAGAAGTTTGATATTTTGCAAAATGAGGCAGTCACATTGGCTAGGGTATAATATCAAATACCATGCCAGAATATATCACTTTAGACAAAATCGTAATGGGTTTTACAGAACTAAAGCGAGTTCCACAGACTCTGGCTAACAATAAACATTGTTAGTCATCACTGTAATATCTAATTTTGTGGCAATACTCCCTACACCTGCCCAATTAAAAGCAAATGAATTGGACAGTCAAAGCACAATCAAATATCCCACTTTGCATTGCATTCTTTGTTACAGTTTGAACAATTACATTTTGTCTGAAATGCAAAATAAATATTACTGACCTGTTGTGCAGTTCATTTAAGTTCATATTAATACTTGAAGTCTGCAACTGATTTCTCCCCGTTATATTAGCACTTACAATGCAATACAAAGCATGCAACTCTTCCAAAATAATCCCCATCCCCAAAAATGAAGAATAAACAAGTCTCAAGTTAAAACAAAATGTAACAGTTTCTCTAGAAATAAATATCTACTGAATCTCTATACAGTACCATCAGCCTGTGCATCCTTGCAAAACAAGCAATGCTGTCAAAATAATGTTTTATTTCATGAAGTCTTCACATTAAAAAGAAGATATACCTGATGTTCCGAGTCTCTCTGGGACTCAGTCAGGAGTCCTTGTCTTTGCAGCTTTATTATGTAGACACCAAATTATATTGTGATAGAAGCTAACCCCCTCATTTATATTGACACTGGATTCAAGAATTTATATATGTCCTTCAGATGGAGAAAATGACATTCACAATCCGTGGATCTGGTGATATATTTAAACTCAGCCTGACAGACTTTGAATTGCCCAGAGTCTCATCTCTCCACTGACCTTTCCCCTTCCCTCTCTATTAGTATATTTTTTTTCTTTCTTCCTCTGTTTTGACTCTTCTTTCTTTCCTTTCCAATTTTTAGAGCTGAATATTGGTTTGTTATGTGGGTGCATATGCATATACGTACTTTGTCCTTTAATATGTACTGATGAAAACCTGAAATTAATAAACAGAACTTTATAAAATAAATTGGCAGAAACTTCCATCATATGCAGTACAGAGAAGACCTCTGAGACTTGGCCTCATTGGCTTTCTGTAAAACACTTCATTGGATTATTAGCTCAACAGCTTTTATCCCAAGTGTAGTTCAGCAAATACCCTTGAAGGGAGTTTTCAGAGGGGGGAAACAACACCATGCATTATAACTTTTCCAGACTGAAACATTGCAGGTTTTAGGGTACAATCCATGCTTTTAACTATATATATATATATATATATATATATATATATATATATATATATATAAACACACACATGTATGTATGTATGCGTATACACTCACCTAAAGGATTATTAGGAACACCTGTTCAATTTCTCATGAATGCAATTATCTAACCAACCAATCACATGGCAGTTGCTTCAATGCATTTAGGGGTGTGGTCCTGGTCAAGACAATCTCCTGAACTCCAAACTGAATGTCTGAATGGGAAAGAAAGGTGATTTAAGCAATTTTGAGCGTGGCATGGTTGTTGGTGCCAGACGGGCTGGTCTGAGTATTTCACAATCTGCTCAGTTACTGGGATTTTCACGCACAACCATTTCTAGGGTTTACAAAGAATGGTGTGAAAAGGGAAAAACATCCAGTATGCGGCAGTCCTGTGGGCGAAAATGCCTTGTTGATGCTAGAGGTCAGAGGAGAATGGGCCGACTGATTCAAGCTGATAGAAGAGCAACTTTGACTGAAATAACCAGTCGTTACAACCGAGGTATGCAGCAAAGCATTTGTGAAGCCACAACACGTACAACCTTGAGGCGGAAGGGCTACAACAGCAGAAGACCCCACCGGGTACCACTCATCTCCACTACAAATAGGAAAAAGAGGCTACAATTTGCACAAGCTCACCAAAATTGGACAGTTTAAGACTGGAAAAATGTTGCCTGGTCTGATGAGTCTCGATTTCTGTTGAGACATTCAGATGGTAGAGTCAGAATTTGGCGTAAACAGAATGAGAACATGGATCCATCATGCCTTGTTACCACTGTGCAGGCTGGTGGTGGTGGTGTAATGGTGTGGGGGATGTTTTCTTCGCACACTTTAGGCCCCTTAGTGCCAATTGGGCATCGTTTAAATGCCACGGCCTACCTGAGCATTGTTTCTGACCATGTCCATCCGTTTATGACCACCATGTACCCATCCTCTGATGGGTACTTCCAGCAGGATAATGCACCATGTCACAAAGGTCGAATCATTTCAAATTGGTTTCTTGAACATGACAATGAGTTCACTGTACTAAACTGGCCCCCACAGTCACCAGATCTCAACCCAATAGAGTATCTTTGGGATGTGGTGGAACGGGAGCTTCGTGCCCTGGATGTGCATCCCACAAATCTCCATCAACTGCAAGATGCTATCCTATCAATATGTGCCAACATTTCTAAAGAATGCTTTCAGCACCTTGTTGAATCAATGCCACGTAGAATTAAGGCAGTTCTGAAGGCGAAAGGGGGTCAAACACAGTATTAGTATGGTGTTCCTAATAATCCTTTAGGTGAGTGTATATATATATAGATATAAACTTGCTTCTGGAAGTGAACAGGCATACATGTATGCATACACACATGCACACACACTAGGCACTTGAAATCTATGGCTAATTCCTCAGACATATTTTAGCCTCACACATTATCATTTTAAGGCAATACCTGGGGACTATTTGCACTGATTATAGATTTACACCAAATCATTCTCAAAGACAAAACAAATAAGAATCATAAAACAGTTTGTAAAGTGCACTCACCAGCTGCTTTTTCAATTTCAGTCCAAAATCTAAATTCTTCAATGGTCTTTATTCAGTTAAACAAATACAAACTTTTGCTTTAAATATGAAAATAAGAACCAAAATAAGCTTTCGGTTACATTTCAAAATTAACTCTTAAAAAAAGTTTTTACAAAGCCCACAAAGCGGTTGTTTTTGGTCTTTCTTTGCATGATGACATGGGTATTTAAAGATAATTTACCCTGTGACTACCTGCCCCAGTTAGCATTCACTATAGGATCTTTATCAGAATCGGCTGGCTTCAATATTGTATGTAAATATATAAATATTGTGAGCATTGTGTGCATTGAACCAACTAATGATCAATCAAAAAGATTTTTCTGTCTCTGTTGGCAAGGCTCTCCAAATAAAAGGAATGACTTTGAGTATTCTAATTAAGAACATGCTGTGTTAAAGAGGCATTCTATTTTTTATAAAACAAAATTGTGCCCATAATGCATTTACAAAAAAAAAACTGTTTAAAATCTATTTCACCACTGATTCATCAGAAATATGCTTTTGTTTTCTTAGTCCATTAATAATTGAGGGACATTCTTAACAATGAACAGATGCATTCTCATCCCAATGAGTTTTAACAGAAGGGGATACAAAATAAAAAAATCATTTTCAAAATGTGCATAAGGTTCCTAAATGTACTAACAAGTACCTACAAAATACATTCAACATGAATAATACACATTGTATTTCCTTATTAGTAAGTATCAATATCTTATCTGATGTTTTTTTACTTTTTGCATTCTGGAAATCTTTACTTAAAAATACAAAATGTAGCTTTAGAGGCCACTTGAATCATTCTGCACTTGCTTGTTCTGTCACTGTCACATATTGACACATTGCCTAAATAACCCAAGTAAACTAAGGTCTTGTGGATAGAGAGGGATGAGTTGTTGAAAAAAATAGGAGTATCTTTCCAGTAGACTCAAATTGAAGTGGATAGATTGTGGATGTTATATTTAAGATATTATATTTAAAAAACTAAGAAAAATTAAATAACAGATTAAAATAATGAACCCACTCTTCTAAATCATATTTTTCACTGGTTACAAAGTGAGGACGGAGTTGAGAGAGTCAGCACCAACACAACTGGAGACTTTGCCCAGGGAACCATGTCACAGAAATGAACGCATCACACAGGCCTCCACTGCTGTGACACATGCACGGAGGATGTGATGTCTGGGCCTAGACTAAACAGTGAAGGGTTAAGGCTGGAGACAGAGACTGCTCCCCCTGCTGGCAGAGGACCAAGCGCAAGAGGGCAGGAACTTTTCCCTGCCACGTCAGATAATGAGAGTGTCCCCCCACCCTGTCAGAGTTCTCTCTTCACTCCTTCTCCCTTACTGGCTAATCAGGCTCAGGTGCCAGAGGGCACACAATACAAGGTGGAAATCCCCATTATATACTAGAGCACTAAAGGTGCACAGCTCTCCCTCAATTTACAGGAAGCGCATAAGTGTGGGTTTGGTGGACAGCTGCTATGAGGAGCTGGCTCAGGTCATCAGAGCCCTTGATGAATTCTCAGGGACAGTCCACTGCTTGTAAACAGCCCCCTCAACCTGCGGAGAGCTCCAATTGACAAGGTGCTGAAGCTCTCCATGAGTGTCCTGCTGTGGGGGCTTGGATGCCCTTTGGCCTCTAAAAGGTGACCTGCACTTCTTCCAGGTGCATAGACACAGTGTTGGCCATGATAATAATAAATTAACCGTCCAATCTCTGTCAGGTCCAAACATTGTGTTGTAGTTGAGGGAGGGTATGGGTATGTGGTTTATTGGGTTATATTGATGTCATGGATGGTGATGAAGGGGCTTCATTAAATATTGGGTAAAACTGCTAATTTGGGTTTTATTTAGTTTGATGGATGTATGGTTATATGCTGGCGTTTCATTGATTTCATGGCTTTATGAATGAGCTCACATGGACTAGCTGCACCTGGAGGAAGTCTTGCACAGCAACAGCGTAATTGGTAAAATTACACACCTGAGCCCCATCCTGATTGATGATTGAGGAAAGGAAGCAGCAGGGCAGTTGCTGGGTGGGGGAACAGACTGACCGAATGACAGTGGCTGAAGCACCAGCAGCGGGATGGTTGGACAATGGAGGGAGGGGGCTAAAGACTCGGCTCCCCAGCCTGGGCATAGTTGGTGGAAGAGTGGAGGTACGATGGATAAAGTTCTTATATATTAGTAGTTAAGATTCCTTATCTGTTTTATTAAATTGTTCATTGCTTTCGGTAAGTAATAACTTAGTAATAATTAGTGTATGGATTTAAATGCTAAAAAAAATTAACTGCCTTAATTCTAAACAGGTAAATGAACATAATGTATTTAATATTCTAAAGACTAAAACTGAATTAAATGTATGCAGATTTAAAGTCAATATGTTTAAATAGCATGACTACAATATGACTAGAAGTAATGTCAATTTAGTTGACTAAAACTAACAGATTTTAGTCCATTATCAGTAGATTAAAAATAAAGAAAAGTGCATGACTAAAATGTGACTATATCCCATGTGACTATGACTAAATAAAAAACTGATGACTAAATTAACACTGCCCCAGTGTGATCCAGTATTGCAGCCTGGTTCAACATTTACTTCTCAGAGTAGGATATGGAAGTTGGCTCCTGGATCCCACTACTGACACCATTGTAGCATTTGCCAGGTTTTCCAAAGAGTAGGACCAACTCATTACGGCAGGTAGAACTTAAGGCTTTATTTGAAGTCCCACTCGCAGGTTAGCTTTGAAACTATTGCCCTGTTTCCACTGTCCATGATTAGGTCCATTTGACTCCCATTGTTTCTCCCGCGCACCTCTGCCTGTACACAAACTAGTTTCAGGAGGTTTCAAGTCGAACCTGCCAAGTCCCAAACTGGTCTAGGTGGATAGGCTGTCCCCTTAGGTAGACATACATCACTACATTTTGAAATTGTAACTGCAATGATGGTGGCCCCTATCAATGCAAAGAGATGCAGTAGAAACTTTTCCCAAGAAAGAAAATGTGCATTTACCTTGGGAAGGCAATGAAACGAGTGAAGTTAATAATGTATGGTTGGAAAGTGCAATACAGGATCAATTGCTTGAAGCAGGAAGACATTTAAAGAGTTTGAAAAGATCACAAAAATCCTGCCAATTATCTCAGAATGCTGTTTGATCTTTGGTGTCTCACATTCACTTCCTGGGGCAGTTGTACCTAACACAAATGCAATTCAATATTCACAGCAATACTGTAAACTGAGTTTAGAGACTGAACTGACTGCCACCTCCTTCTGCTTCCTCTTCCCTTTTATCCCCTCAATATGCCCCTCCCCCATCTTTCCCCTATTAACTCCTTATTTGGTGTTATTAGGCACATTACAATAGTATACACATGGCAGTAGAGACACCAATAATATATGTAGATGTATATGCACCATTCCCTTTATTCTGTTTTAATTCTGTGTAATCTTCCTGTACTACCCCCCAATAATGACAGCCAGCAAGGAACCCAACACTGGGATCATAAAGCCATAAAAACCAGGACCTAATAGGCACTGGCCAGTAATCTAAACATTCCCACACCAGAACATGACCTTTGAAATTTAGGGGTTCATTCTGACATCCTAAAAGTGATAAAAGCTATTAAACACTGTTCTGAGAAAGGGCAGAGGCTCCACTGGAATGTAAAACTTCAAAAGCCCATCCAGTCAAAGTACCACATTACCACCTAGTGAGGTGGGACATTATGTGTTATCCTGAACACCAATATCCCCAATGTGATGACATCATTGCATGGACCTTTCCAGCACAGCACCATCACCACAGGTCCAATTACAGTACAGACCATTACAGCGGCTGACATTTGCTGCACCTTCCTTCCATAATAAATAATACATTTCATTGTTGAGTCCTAATGGGGTTGGGCTTCACAGTGCACTGGACAGGTGCTTTAATATTCGGCATTGGGATGGTGAGGCAATGAATGGTCTGTGCTTTAACTTGGACATGCAGCGATGTCATCCT
Organism: Amia ocellicauda; assembly: GCF_036373705.1. Taxonomy (NCBI): domain Eukaryota; kingdom Metazoa; phylum Chordata; class Actinopteri; order Amiiformes; family Amiidae; genus Amia; species Amia ocellicauda. The sequence continues at coordinate 709,228 of NC_089872.1, forward strand.
GCTCTTGGTTGTGCACATGGTATTACACCAAAGATAATATCCATATACCAAAATACAAAATATAAAAACAAATACCAATCTGGAACACAACATTATTACTATTTGTGTAGTGTTAACAGTATCAATACCAGACATTTTTCACAAGTATCTAAACCACATCCCCTTTAGTACAGGTGATGTTCTGTTCCTGATCAATTAATGTTCATTATTTAAAGTTCAGAAAGTGGATACATGATACATTTTAAATAACACCTTTGACAGGAGTTTATTAAGTGACCCAAAATAAGGAATGTGAGTTGATTTGAATGTAAATTGTTATGACTCCCCCACAAAATGAAACAAGACATAATTTCCTTGTTTGCTGACTTTTTTTGTTGTCACTTTTCGATGATTTACAAAGATGCAAATAAATCTCTCTCCTCCCGTTCCCCAAAAGACCTTGCATAGCGGAAATTGTGGAGCAATGAAATCTGATACACATACAAATGAGACCACAGGGAAGATGTTCAAATGGACATTAACAATATACACCAGAAGGCAGTGAATTGTGGCAACTATGTATTTGCATGCTGGTTTGCTTGTGTGGAGGGACACTCCTTGAATTAGAATCCTAAAATTATACTGTCTAAACTATCATACTCAAAATGCACATCTATTCTTCTTCTTTTAAAGGAGCTTAATAAGCACCTCTGCTTTTGTCAGTCTCAGGTCATTGTGTTGCTCTCTGACAGACAACCAAAAGCCCAGCTGGAATATTATGCCATCACGCTCTGACTGACTGATCGCATTCCTCTCCTCTCTCTGCAATTGATCATGTCACTGGCTTCAGGTGTGGCTTCGGTGCAACTCTGAGCCCTTTCATCTGTCATGGCTCATCTTTTGAATGTGTTTATTTGGCACCAGTTCAGAGCAGAAGGGCTGGAGTATAATTAAGGCTTCCACCTGGCTAGTATTTATTTGACACACTCTTTTGGGGATTCCAATGTCTCTATTGTGGCTTACGTCTGGAGATAATTATTTAACTGTTTATGCTAACTGGACAGAACTGGAATTCAGGGAGCTTCTGATGCCAAGCTATATAAACTATGTTATCCATTATATCCAGCTACGTATACTTGCTATCAAAGGAATCTAGTCTTACAGATACATGCTTACAAACCTAAACAGATAACATAGAACCAATATTTTTCCATTTTGTAAACAAACTAAATATGAAATCATAATCTAATGCATTTAACACAGCAGTGGTGCACATATGGGAATATTTAACACTAATCTGTAAAGTAAATTTGAATCCTTTCTTTTCTTTCAAGCTGATTACTTCTTACAGATTTTCACTGAGTCGGGAGTATGTTAGCACTATAACTTCACTTCCCTGCTATCCTGGAAAATCTTGTTTTTGAGCATAGTGACTTGACATGTGCGACTCCCCTGCCTTTAAACTCAATCACCCCTTCTGGTTTTAAATAGGCCTGCTTATAAAATCCAGTGGCCTTCTCCCTAGTGCCATAATTTAAAGCAAAGAGCCTTGTTTGATCAGTCCTCCCGGATGACTGGGCTTTTTTGATAGCAGCAGGGGTGTTGATGTTAATCCGCGAGCCGGGGTTGTGGAGGGGCTAACCTGAATTCACACAAGCCCTGAAGCATCTCTCCCCGCCTGCACTGTGGAGGGCTGCTTTAACTCAGACCTACACTCCAGCATATGGAGAATCCCCTTGTAATTGATTTTGTTAAGCCCTGGCCCTGAGGTGTATCTCACATCGGGAATGAACATTCTCTACCGCCTCCGAAGCGTAATGTGGGGTGAATGAGCTCTAACCTTAAACTGCTGATTAGAACCCACTTGCAGATCCAATGTGGTTCATGTCAATCAGAAGATCCTCTTGTGGCTGTAATGTGGAGCCTGGCTTAGTAAACAAAGCAATGCATACCCTGAGGTGTTACCCACTTGTGAATGCTGTTTTGCATGATGAGTATTAAAGTTTGAATTTAAACAAAGCCACTTAACTGGCTTGCCTTTGTTCGAAAGCCTCCTTGGAGCAGCCATAAGGGAGGCGATTTGTGCTGTTGGAATATCTCTCCTATTCTCTTGCCTGCTTATGTTTTCCATTGTGTACTACTTAAACAGCACAAACTGACCGGATTAAGGGCGAAATTAAATCAAATCTTTGTCCCACCCACCAATGGTAAATTCCACACCCAGTACTTAATAGCTGGTTTGCACTTGGCCTAGGAAGAAGACTCAGGGTTTTAATTTGGGTGAGTGGAGGTTTTGCTTTACTCCAGTCATAGTGCTTCAGTGCTTTGAGATTCTTGAAAAGTGCTTTATAAATAAAATGTATTATCATTAATAATGAATTGATGTGTTAAAATGCTGTCAAATCCCAAGTGGTTAATCTGTCAAAAGCCTCCCCCCAGAGTGCAGCATGGGTCCTAAAAGGAGGGATCAAGCTGATCTCGAATCCCAGCTTTGCTTTTGCCATCTTAAATCACCCATACTAAACACAATAAGTATTTGCAATACCTGGTAGACACGTGTGATCCTTATATTTTTCATATGCCAAAATTGACCCCTTGATTGTATATTTATTTATATATGTGATGTATTTATTCTGTAACCTACATATTTATTTTTAGATATAATAAATATATATATATATGGTGAGATTAAGGTTTAAAAACATATCACATATATTTAAAATCTAAAAGTGGCCACTTTTGGCATTTGAAAAATATATGGATTACACATTTGTATCACATTTTTCTAAGTATACATTTGTTCTGTATGGCAGAACTTCCACAGGAGAGCTGCACAAATGGAAAAGTGTCATCAGGACAGGGTGGATAATCTTCAGTTGATCACATACCTGTGAGTTATTGTGGCTTGATGGGTGCCAAGAAGCACAAGCTGGACAGAGGACAGAGTTGAGTGGCAATTCCAAACTTGGTGAGAAAGGGCAAAATAATTGAGACAATTTTTGAAAATCCTGCTTCAGCAAGTCACCATCTAAGCTACAAAATGTAACCCTCTCTTAATACAGAGATGTGAAGATTCCAGGGAATATCCTTTTAAGATTTTAAGATCTGGCCAACAGTTTTATGCAGTTACTGAAGCTGCCCGAATTCTTAATAAAATGATCAGAACCATTACACCATCTGTGTACCATTACAATGTTAGATATTGATGCATAACTGTTGCTACATCATGGTTACATTTTACAAGTGAATGTAAGGAAATGTTCAGTATTGAACTGTACTCTGTACAGACTTAAGACGAAATGAGACACTATGTGGGCAAAGGCAAAGTAAGAGGATATAAATATTTTGTAAGCCGAAGGCTATCGAGAAACATCAACCTTCACATTTCCTTGTATGCAAAGTTTTGTATTAGTACCTAAAACTGGAACTTGCAAGGGACTGCTATGTAATCTCAATCTAATTAGCAGCTTCATAGGAAATGGAACAATACAGTTAAAGTAATACAATTCTCTGACTTTGGCGAGTCTGTGAGGCGAGACAATCCAAGACACACATACATTATTGACTTTACTCAAGCTTTTACTGCCGATGATGGTATAGCTGGGGATTATTTATTCCTCAGAAGTCTTCAATATTCCCATGACCCTTTGGTCTAAAAGGAATACCAATTTGCATAATCAATCCACTTTACAATATTTTGCCTTCCCAGTGGAGCCAGAAATGCACAGTGACTCTCAAATCTGTCGATTGGCTATCGATGCAGATTCTTGACACTGAAATCCAGTCTAGAAAAACAAAGGGATCTATTTGCAACGCAATGCTTAACCTATCTGATTTCTGTCACCTTTCACTACACTTAAATAAAATGAAAAGAATGCCAATTTCCCTCCATAGTGTGAAAAGCACTGTCTCGCTTTTCCTTTTATTTTATTTTTTTACCAGAAACAAACAAATGGAGAAGTGGGCAGGTAGGTAAGCAGGTAAATAGATACTCAGATAGATAGACTATTAGGTAAATGATTGACCGGGAGAACAACAGAGAAATGGGAAGACATGAAAGATTAAAAAAAATATGGAATGAGTTGTCTGGGAGAAAAACGCATTTTGAGGAAGTTTTAAACCCAAATATGCGAAGAAGGAAATTCCAGACTTTGGGTAAACTTGGTTTGTCAATCTCTAAATCTAGCTGTTGCCTTGTCAGGTAGTGCCCTGGTCTTAATGGCTGAAATAAGTGCAATCCTTATTGTGTTCTTCCTTTATCAAGGAGTACCACAAATACAGTCTAAGTGACTTACCATTTTATCTGTGTATGTAAATTATTTGCATGTTTGCAATCATTAATTTTAAAATTGTAATTACATTTTTTGGTTAGCTAAATTGCAGTAAATTAGAATAAGTAATGACAACTCAGCAATCAACACAATACAACATAAATAATTAGAAAAATAAAATATAATGTATCACTTTAACAGCTATTGACTATAGTATGATAACTAAACATTTACTGTGTAGCTCTGTGAAGCTTTGATAACTGCAATTTATTACAAAAAATGTGTCTAATAATCCTTGTTTAAAGACAATGCAATTGTTAATGCAAGAGTAAACCATACTATTTAAGAAAAAAGCTGATGAAGTGGATTCAATTTCTATTTAAGCCACTGTTGGGAAAAATAAACGCATAACTAAAAATGGTTACAGAACATGATTGTCATTGTTAAGTTGTGGATGAAAGCATAACAATCATCGTTATCATCATAATAGAAAAACAGGAAAGAAAATGATGAAAAAAGAAGAGGAGGAAGATGTATTTTGAAAATGTGAAAACTTACCACAACCTGCATCAATGCAAGAAAACACATTTACATCTAACTCAAACCTTCTTGACCGCCAAGCTTCAACTAAGATAGTTTGGATCTGGAAAATGCCCTCCTGATAGATGATATTCCAGGGTCTGATGCTTACTGTAAATCAGACATGGACAAATGCATCCGAATGAAAAAGAAAATGGTGGTGGAATGCTTTGAATTATATTCAGATTGAGGGAGAAGTGTATTTCAAAATGTAATACTAAAAGTATAAAAGTGTCTGTGGGTGCTCTGAAAGATGTGTTTCGTCATATGCTGTTGTTTCCATAGAAAAAAACAAACTTTTGTTTGCTTTTTGTAAGCTCTTGATGTTATATCAGGTTTACCAACTGATGAAGCTTAATCACTTAACTTTTTGTCATTATTTGCAATTCACCTTACTGTTGCTCATGCATGTGTATGAATAGCATGAGTAAAGTAATTGAAATAGTAAAGGTATGGCAATGGGATGATTGTTAATGATTGCTCAATAGGTGGCTTAATGACCAGGCTAAATTGACCTCTTGAGGTTGGATTACTGAAATACAGCTTCAAAGATGATGTGCAAAATGCAGGGCCCTAACTATATACTTAGACTGGCATCTACACTATTATATCTACATATTAATAGCCATGTATGTGTCTTTCTTACAATCAGTCCAATTACAAAAATTCTTCACACTGTCTTAAACACAGCCCCTGCCTTGAAGAACCACATCCCAAAGATGCTCTATTGGGTTGAGATCTGGCGACTGTGGGGGCCAGTTTAGTACAGTGAACTCATTGTCATGTTCAAGAAACCAATTTGAAATGATTCGACCTTTGTGACATGGTGCATTATCCTGCTGGAAGTAGCCATCAGAGGATGGGTACATGGTGGTCATAAAGGGATGGACATGGTCAGTAACAATGCTCAGGTAGGCCGTGGCATTTAAATGATGCCCAATTGGCACTAAGGGGCCTAAAGTGTGCCAAGAAAACATCCCCCACACCATTACACCACCACCACCAGCCTGCACAGTGGTAACAAGGCATGATGGATCCATGTTCTCATTCTGTTTACGCCAAATTCTGACTCTACCATCTGAATGTCTCAACAGAAATCGAGACTCATCAGACCAGGCAACATTTTTCCAGTCTTCAACTGTCCAATTTTGGTGAGCTTGTGCAAATTGTAGCCTCTCTTTCCTATTTGTAGTGGAGATGAGTGGTACCCGGTGGGGTCTTCTGCTGTTGTAGCCCATCCGCCTCAAGGTTGTACGTGTTGTGGCTTCACAAATGCTTTGCTGCATACCTCGGTTGTAACGAGTGGTTATTTCAGTCAAAGTTGCTCTTCTATCAGCTTGAATCAGTCGGCCCATTCTCCTCTGACCTCTAGCATCAACAAGGCATTTTCGCCCACAGGACTGCCGCATACTGGATGTTTTTCCCTCTTCACACCATTCTTTGTAAACCCTAGAAATGGTTGTGCGTGAACATCCCAGTAACTGAGCAGATTGTGAAATACTCAGACCGGCCCGTCTGGCACCAACAACCATGCCACGCTCAAAATTGCTTAAATCACCTTTCTTTCTCATTCAGACATTCAGTTTGGAGTTCAGGAGATTGTCTTGACCAGGACCACACCCCTAAATGCATTGAAGCAACTGCCATGTGATTGGTTGGTTAGATAATTGCATTAATGAGAAATTGAACAGGTGTTCCTAATAATCCCTTAGGTGAGTGTATAAACAGAATAGACTACTATAATTAATTACACAAGCATTATAGGAGCACTGTTTAATTATAATGGATAACAATAATTAACCCTACAAATAACTAATCACGGGTGGGAACACACTGGCTAACATCAGCACTTGATCTCTAAATTGTGGCAATAAAGCAATGATATTGGTCTGGCCCCCTCAATGTGTGACTGATTTAGCAGCAACCTTTAAACATCATGTCTGTTCTAGACTGGAGAGGACAGGTGTGGCATATCAAGAAGCTGATTAACAGCATGATCATTACACAGGTGCACCTTGTACTGGAGACACTGGAGACTAAAAGGCCACTCTACAATGTGCAGTTTTGTCACACAAAACAATGTCACAGATGTCTCAAGTTATGCAGTCAGCAGGCCAATTGCACACTCCCTCAAAACTTCACACTTGAAATCCATAGATTAGGGCCTAATTAATTTATTTCAATAGACTTCCTTATATGAACTGTAACTCAGTAACATCTTTGAAATTGTTGCTTGTTGCATTTATATATTTGTTTAGTATAGATTACAAAAATGAAGAATGGACAAGTGGCTGCAGGATGTGGTCTGTGTCCAGAGATTGCTAGTTTAAGTTTGGCATTTGTCATCCATGCTGTAGTGTGCAACTGGCCAAGCACCAACCAGGTTTGAGTGCAGAACTTGGCCAGGGCTTCATCAGTCTGCCCACTTTTGATTCAAGTAGTCAAAATCTTGAAAGGGACTGACAAAGATCAACAGTGATACAAGGACATGGGAACAGAAGCTGAAAGTAAGTACAGGAGCTCTGAGGACCGAAAACAGCAAACCTAGTTCTGCAGGGAGTCATAGGGGATTGCAGCCACCTTGTTGAACCAGCTTCCTAGGAGTCCTTTAAGAAATGGCTTGATAAGGTCTTTGGATCACTAAAAACTTCCAGCAAGCCAAGAGCACGATGGACTGAATGACCTGGTCTCTTTCATAACCTTTTTTTATGTTTATTTGTTCTAATTGCCATTTCCAAACTTAAACAAGAAAAGATCACAGTAGCTGTCAGTGCAGGAGGTTGCCCTCTCTCTCACAGCTGTGATGGAGGCAGATGGAGGCAGGAGGGGTAATGTGATATGTAGCTGGGTGGCTAAGACAGCAGGATGCCATCTGTGATGTGAGAGAGAGACAAGGATGACTCTTGTAGTGTAGTATGTTCAAAAGGCCTGGCCCTACCATCAGGATGCTTATAAAATTCAAACAACTGTATCATGGAAACTGGAATACACATTGGTCCAAATTGGTCCCCATCTACCATGGGGAAGACATTCTCAGAGACAATACACACCAGAGGGTAGCCCTTGTGTGCACTATTTGTGTCTGTGATGCTGGCATGGGTGGAATGACATGGTGCACAGCTGCATGAAGAGGGCAATGGAGAGTTTGCACGCTCCCCATGGTGCCATTTGTACATGTTCTAAATGTCATTGCTCCACAGTGTACGGCTTTCATGGTACAGTTGTTTGAAAAGCTATACTTTTTTTCTCTTTTTGCATCTCAACTTCTCCCTCATACTTATTGTGTCACCCACAGCCACAAAGCATTAAAAATAATGAAAATAAATTCAAGTTAAGCACATGCATTCTTCTAAAAAATCACCAAGCTGAGATTCTCTGACAGCCAGATGTGTTGAATACGCCTTCCCTTTCTGTTGACATCACAGTCCACCGCAGTGGTTAACCGCTATATAGTAGATTAGGGCCTTCTCAACCTCTGTGTAATAAATGTGAACTTTCAAATCTTTGCCAAAACATGAAGCCGGGTTATTTCACGTCAGTAGGAAGATGGACAAATGTTCCTCCCCTTACAACAATAACCGTCAAATCATCCTCTGGGAGACTCCATCTGGCTTACTGGCACAAACTGTCGAAGAAGGATTTAATGTTTCTCTTGAGAGAGGATCTGGCTAAAAATCTTTTCCCTCAAAACTAACCCATGGTTGCATGTTATATGCTCTCAAAGTCAAACCACAAACCATCCTGGTGAAAATTAAACAGCACTTGAAGTGAAAAGGAGAAGTTTAAAGGAGTTTCTTTTCAGAATAACATAGAACTGGCAGTAGTATAAAGGATGAATGACACTCCTTCAACTCAGTTAACATAAATCCTATCATGGGAACTTCTTAACAAATTGAAGCCTTTCAAATAGCCTTGAAAGCATATATATATATATATATATACAGTGAGGGAAAAAAGTATTTGATCCCCTGCTGATTTTGTACGTTTGCCCACTGACAAAGAAATGATCAGTCTATAATTTTAATGGTAGGTGTATTTTAACAGTGAGAGACAGAATAACAACAAAAAAATCCAGAAAAACGCATTTCAAAAAAGTTATACATTGATTTGCATGTTAATGAGGGAAATAAGTATTTCTCTCTTAAAGGGAGTGCTCCTAATCTCAGTTCGTTACCTGTATAAAAGACACCTGTCCACAGAAGCAATCAATCAATCAGATTCCAAACTCTCCACCATGGCCAAGACTAAAGAGCTGTCCAAGGATGTCAGGGACAAGATTGTAGACCTACACAAGTCTGGAATGGGCTACAAGACCATCGCCAAGCAGCTTGGTGAGAAGGTGACAACAGTTGGTGCGAGTATTTGCAAATGGAAGAAACACAAAATAACTGTCAGTCTCCCTCGGTCTGGGGCTCCATGCAAGATCTCACCTCGTGGAGTTTCAATGATCATGAGAACGGTGAGGAATCAGCCCAGAACTACATGGGAGGATCTTGTTAATGATCTCAAGGCAGCTGGGACCATAGTCACCAAGAAAATAAGTGGTAACACACTACGCCGTGAAGGACTGAAATCCTACAGCGCCTGCAAGGTCCCCCTGCTCAAGAAAGCACATGTACAGGCCCGTCTGAAGTTTTCCAATGAACATCTGAATGATTCAGAGGAGAACTGGGTGAAAGTGTTGTGGTCAGATGAGGAGGAATGACCCTAAGAACACCATCCCCACCATCAAACATGGAGGTGGAAACATTATGCTATGGGGGTGTTTTTCTGCTAAGGGGACAGGACAACTGCACCGCATCAAAGGGACGATGGACGGGGCCATGTACCGTCAAATCTTGGGTGAGAACCTCCTTCCCTCAGCCAGGGCATTGAAAATGGGTCGTGGATGGGTATTCCAGCATGACAATGACCCAAAACACACAGCCAAGGCAACAAAGGAGTGGCTCAAGAAGAAGCACATTAAGGTCCTGTAGTGGTTTAGCCAGTCTCCAGACCTTAATCCCATAGAAAATCTGTGGAGGGAGCTGAAGGTTTGAGTTGCCAAACGTCAGCCTCGAAACCTTAATGACTTGGAGAGGATCTGCAAAGAGGAGTGGGACAAAATCCCTCCTGAGTGTGCAAACCTGGTGGCCAACTACAAGAAACGTCTGACCTCTGTGATTGCCAACAAGGGTTTTGCCACCAAGTACTAAGTCGAAGGGGTCAAATACTTATTTCCCTCATTAACATGCAAATCAATGTATAACTTTTTTGAAATGCGTTTTTCTGGATTTTTTTGTTGTTATTCTGTCTCTCATTGTTAAAATACACCTACCATTAAAATTATAGACTGATCATTTCTTTGTCAGTGGGCAACCGTACAAAATCAGCAGGGGATCAAATACTTTTTTCCCCCACTGTGTATATATATATATATATATTTAGAGAGAGAGAGAGAGAGAGAAATAAGTATCATTCCTCCTTCCATGTTTGGCATTGCTATTTGTATACTAAGAATATTCTCCTCTTGTCCTGTTAAACAGATTTGAAAAGTAGATCTATTTTTCACTTTCAATTTGAAAACTGACAAAAATAAAGTAATAAACCTGGACTGTTGGAAGAGAAGAGCTTTCTTGGTGACTGATTTTAGATAAAGATGAAAAGCAAGACATTTTGTTAGTCAGTTTAACTCTTCCCAGGGTGCACTGCAGGTTGTGCATTTCTCCCTCAACTGGCAAATCAAACTCGTGTCTGTACTCCAACTTCAGAGTCAGGTTTCAAAGGCCCAGAAACCAAGATAACAAATAATCTCTCATTTGGAAGCAATAATCCCACCTAAATACTATGTGACTTGCAAAACTGTTTCATAAGGGTGGAGCAAGAATAGGATATAATATTCACAACTGCCAATCATGCAAATGTTTCAGTTGATCTGTTTTGAAAGAGTAAAAGTGTTTATTATTAAAGCTTTTGTACAAGATAGAAGTGTTTAGGAGTTGCCAAAGTCAGACACAAGACAGGTATGTTGTTGTGTTTCTACTTTCAGACAGTCTTAGCATTCCTAATCTTTTTATTTTTGCCTTAATTGAAGTTAATATTTTTCCTAGTTTGCCTTAATTGTAGTTAATTCAGTCCAGTTGCTGTGTTGGTTAGAGGAACTAGATTGAAGGAAAGGTGACCTAGTTCATGGAGTCAGTGAGGTGTCAATTGGTGGCAGGAAGTTAAAACCAAAGGTACTTAAGCAGCTGTTGAGAAACTAAGAGACACTGTTAAGGGCACCAACAAGTTACTAAATGTGGCCACTACAGTGTCAGGTTTGCAGAATGATTGCCTTCCTGGATAAACTAATCTCAGCATGTTGAGGTCCTAGAGATCAAAGTCCATGATCTTGAGGCTCAGCCTGCTGATCTGTGTTGTATTAGTGACATGGAAGAATTGGTCAATCAGCCCACTGGAGATGGTGTGCATGCCAAAACCTAGGAAGGTTGAGACCTTAGAGCAGGAAAGTGTAGAGAACTGCTGGGTTACAGTAGGTTGTAACCACAGAAAAGGGCACACACAACCCTTAGAAGAGATGACCCAAGAGCTAGAAATACCCAACAGATTCCAGCTGCTGGACACCGAGTTGGACAGTGATGGCTCAGAGGGTGATGGGAGGGCAGTTGATCACCAGAGCACCATGGGGAGGTAGTTATAGTAGGAGACTCAATACTTATAGTTGTAGATCACACAGTGTGTTCTAGTGATAAGGAGACCCACATTGTATTTTGCCTGCCTGATGCTCAGGTTGCAGATCTCCATAAACTAGTAGACGGGCTACTGGCCAAAACCTGGGGGGATCCACTGGTCATGGTCCACGTTGGAACCAATGACATAGGAAAGGGTATGCCAGAGGTTCTACAAGACAAATTAAAAGAGTTAGGAAAGAAACTAAAGAGCAGAACCTCCATGGTAGTATTCTCCGAAATTCTACCAGTACCACGTGCCAGGCCAGGGAGACAGTCAGAGATTAGAAAGTTTAACATGTGGTAGAAATCCTGGTGTAGGGAAGAGTGGTTTAGATTTATCGGGCATTGGTCTTTCTTCTGGGATAGATGGTACAAATTGAACGGTCTACATCTAAACAGAAGGGGGGCTAATGCATTGAGAGAGCGTATGGGCAGAGAAATTGAGAATTGGGCTTCCAAAATAAGCCACATTCATGTTTTCTTTACAAGGAAATCTTCTTTGAGAATATTTCAATTTCTTTACAATCTTCTTTACATGTGTCCTACAGCATTTTGAGGATTTCAGGAAGTGACTGGTTTTCGCCTTCTTGTTGGTTGTGATTTGTGGGATAGTTTGGCGAAACAGATGGTTGTAAATGCGTGAAACAATCAGTTGTGATGTTCATTATCTGTCTTCCTGTGGTTTCTTGGATATCCACATGATTTAATGGCGTTCTTGAGCTTCATAATGTTTGACTCTTTTCATCTGTCCTCCTGATCAATGCTGACGCCTTCTTTGCAACTGAACAAGAAAGCCCATGTATGGTGGCTGTAATTATGGACTTCTTTTATTTTTTGTTACATCAAAATCCCTTCAGCCCAGCTTGCTAGCACATGTAATGTCTGGAACATCTTACCTACTCCACAGTATTCTCACCAAAACCAGCGGGCAATCTGGGACTCATCAAGCCCCCCAATGGGGTGTAAGAGCAAAGTTTTGAAAATAGTTTCACATCTTAAAAGACTTCTAAAGGTTGCTTAGATTCCACACAGTTTTGACATACCTGTGGAACAGTCTCGTGATAGGCCCCGTCCTACAAAAGGGCCATTGTATTAGAGCGGCAGAGAATCCCTTCAAAAAAAGGCAAAAAATACAGGTGCTCTAGAAGAATCTGTTTAAGTTGCAACATACTTCTTTTATGAAGGGTTTGCTTTGGAGTTTTTCTTTTACTTCCATAGTCATAAGCTTATTTTTTATTCATTGGCAGGTCAATTCAATGTATGGGAATATATATATCTAATTACCAGTATATTCAGTAGTAAATAGGTCCACCCATAGGCTTTATAAAAGCTATTAGTGGGAGGAATAGCATCACATGTGCCGTTGTGATCAGGCCACTAAGCAGTCCATAACAGTTTACAATGACAACCTCTTTTAATCACGGTGTTACCCTCCCAGTGTGCTGACAGCCATGGCAGATTCATAGCGTCTCCACATAAAAATCTATCAATGCAGACAGTACAGTGTTGTCTGAAATACACAAACAGGGACACAAATGGAAATTGGACTTCAAGGCATTCAAGATGGAAAACGGAAAACAGGAGACACTTCTTCACACAGAGATGCGTCAGAATCTGGAATGAACTCTCCAGCGATGTGGTTGAAGCGACAATTTGGGAATATTAAAAAATAGACTGGATAGGATCCTTGGATCACATAGTTATTAATGGAATACATTATAACTGGGTTTTCCATGGTGGAAAATGTTTTTCAAAAATTCTGATGTGAACCAAGCAATGTCAACTAAAATGAAACCAACTGAAACACATGTCCACACATATACAGCTCTGGGAAAAAAAACAAAAAAAACTTTAAGCTGTATACACAATTAGGTCCATAAATATTTGTACAGTGACACAATTGTCATCATTTTGGCTCTGTACGCCACCACAATGGATTTGAAAGGAAACAATCAAGATGTGCTTTAAGTGTAGACTTTCGTCTACAATTTGAGGGTAGTTACATCCAAATTGGGTGAACGGTGTAGGAATTACACATGTTTTACATGTTTTATATGTGGATCAGTGAATGTCTGCTTGCTTTACCATTATCTGACATTATTTCCTGTACCACTTCCAGCAGCCTGTGTGGTGGCTGCACAGTATATACCACTGCACAGGGTCCTTCTGAAAGACAGCTGTGTTAGTAGATAGCACCAGTAGCAGGTACTAGACAGGTTCTTTCACAGGTCAGCGAAAAAGCTGGAGAAGACTCACTCTGACCTCACCCCTATCATTTTAGCCAAACTGGCAAAACTGACCAACTTGAATCAGCTAAAGTCCCTAATTTTTAAATCCTCCTGAATCTTGCAAGTAGTAAAACTGCTTGATGTTAAAATATACAGTTAGGTCCATACAGGAAACAGGAAGACCAGATTAGAGTTTGTCAAAAAAAACATCTAAAGAACCCTGTACAGTTCTGGAACAACATCATATGGACAGATGAGACAAATATCAACTTTTACCAGAATGATGGGAAGAGAAGAGTATGGAGAAGGGAAGGAACTGCTCATGATCCGAAGCATAACACCTCATCTGTGAAGCATGTCATGTCATGGGCATGTATGGCTGCCAAGGGAACTTGTTTCCCTGGTATTTATTGATGATGTGACTGCTGACAAAAGCAGCAGGATGAATTCTGAAGTGTTCAGGGCTATATTATCTGCTCAGATTCAGCCAAATGCTTCAAAACTCATTGGATGGCGCTTCACGGTGCAGATGGACAATGAAGCAGACTGCGAAAGCAACCTAAGGCTTTTTTTAAATGAAGAAGTGGAATGTACTGCAATGGCCAAGTCAATCACCTGACCTGAATCCAACTGAGCAGCATTTCACTTGCTGAAGGCAAAACTGAAGGCAAAACACCCCAAAACAAGCAGGAACTAAAGACAGCTGCAGTGCAGGCCTGGCAGAGCATCACCAGGGAAGAAACCCAGCATCTGGTGATGTCTATGGGTTCAGACTTCAGGCAGTCATTGACTGCAAAGGATTTGCAACCAAGTATTGAAACTCACAATTTAATTCATGATTATGTTAGTTTGTCCAAATACTTTTGAGACCCTAAACTGGGGGAACCACATATAGAAATGGGTGTAAAGATGAAAGTATAACTGTATATACATATACTGAATATGCAAAATAAGATGGCTCATGCACACTAGATTCACCTTCTGTGACACCGGCCCGACCCACAGACCTTTGCTCTGAAATACACTGTCTAAAAGTATTGTGTTTACAAATGCGAGGGATTTTATAACAGCCTTCCCAAAGGCAGACAATTTGTTTTGTAATTCCCATTCTCTCTGTAGCCACTGTGTCAATAAATAATTGAAAACTTAATTTCCTGGTGACAGCGCTGAGGTTTCATGGAAGCCCTGCGTGTCTAGTGATATAAAGCTCAATGTGACAAATATTTACATATACATGGAATTGAAAAACTCACCAGCTGCTAAAAGCTTGGCAAATGTTTCCAAGACGGTCCCCCAAATTATTATTTGGGCATAAAGGCATTCTTTACACTGATTTAGTCTTGGCTAAGAGTTTTAAAATGTAAAGCACAGAGAATAACCATACAAGAAGCAATAAAAAAGGCAAACAGAATGCTAGGGTATATTGTCAAAAGTGTAGAATTGAGAACAAGGGAAGTAATGTTAAGACTGTACAATGCACTAGTTAGAGCTCATCTGGATACTGTGTGCAGTTCTGGGCTCTACACTTCAAGAAGGATATTGCTGCTCTTGAGGCAGTTCAGAGGAGAGCAACCAGACTTATTCCAGGTCTGAAGGGAATGTCCTACTGAGAGAGGGACCTGAAACTTTTCACCCTGGAACAGAGGAGACTATGTGGGGACTTGATCCAAGTCTTCAACATCATGAAGGGCATCGACCACATCAAACCAGAGGAGCTTTTCCAGATCAGCAGGGACACACGGACCCGGGGACACAAATGGAAATTGGGCTACAAGGCATTCAAAACAGAAAACAGGAAATGCTTCTTCAACACAGAGAGTAGTCACAATCTGGAACAAACTCCCCAGCGATGTGGTAGATGCTGAAAATTTGGGAACATTTACAAATAGACTGGATAAGATCCTTGGATCACTTAGTTATTAATGGACACCAAACGAGCATGGTGGGTCGAATGGCCTCCTCTTGTTTGTAAACTTTCCAATGTTGTTATGTAAGAAAATGCTGGATCTAACAAACAACCTATCAGCAATGGCTGTTACTTAACCAATCAGAGATGCACAAGTATGGTCCTAGCAGGCCTTCAGGTTTTAATGCCACCTGAAAAGGCAGCTCTGGACAGCGTATTTGAACTCATTATTGTCTCAGTAGGACACATTTCACGACATTCCCCAGGTAGGTGCTGATGAGGAAACCTGCTGGACTGCAGCTCTCTAGGACAATTGATCTAAATGTTCTGAGCTGTGAATATATAACTATTATAAATAGGGGTTCAGGTTATTGGTTTCACCTGATTTATCCTGATTTCTGCCCTATCAAATGTTTTTTTTTTGTGATATTTGGGTTAAACCTGAAAACCTCTTGAATATTAGAAAGTAAATAAACGTATGAGCATGTTGGGTGATGCAAATGGAGAGGAGACGTGACCCAGGTACCTGTAACCTGATTTTGGGTATCTGCTCTAGTTATAGTCACTATTTTCCCCCAGCCCCCAAGGTGTTACAGTAAAATTAAATGGTTTGTGTGTGTGACCCTTCCACATTGTTAGAAACTTAAAATACTTTGAAAGAATTAGAGAGATGTTTTTAAATTGTACGTCCTACATTTATTAAAAAAGCAAATGTTTGTCCCATTCTTAAATGAAACTGTTTTACAAAGAAAGACATTTTAAAAGCATACAAACCAATGAACTGTGATTTAGCAGCATCCAAATGTTGGAGTTTTCCAGAAATCATCTTATAGCCCTGGGTAAGCTACACACATTACAGCTTACACCAAGCTGTCCACTTCTCAGTGCAGAAAAACAAAACAAATAGAAAAAAAAAAAATACTCTTAATAAAATAAACACTTTCAGGTTAAATAAGCTTAAATAATGGTGTTAAATACAAGACACTTCCTCAAGAGTTTCTGTACAAAGATAAACAAATTTGGCATTGTAAAAGTGGTTTCGTTGGCTCACCTCCTGAAATTCTAGCACACTGCATAAGAACTGATTTTGCTGCAAGTAAACTATACACAAGAGAATGAACTGGTGGTGTTTAAATTAGTGAGCCAGTAACAAGGCAAGTGTTTGAACAAGAAAAAAAATTAACTAAAAAACAATCCATACACTGTTTATATCAGGCACAATTTGTTCCTGCAAAATAAATAAATGTCTAATACGACAGCATTTTGACAAGAATTCTTCACGTTAGTGCTAACCTTTAAACACAGTTTTGTGACTATTGACTAGTTTTTTTTTTTAATTATTATTGCTAGGACACTGTGACAGTGGAGATAAACTACTTAGAAAAAGAAAAAATGTATATATAGAGAGAGCACCTTTAACAACAATGTTTAACTGCCTCTAACTGCCTGGCTGAAACAGTAATAGTCTGCTTAATTTCTAGACTGTCACCGAAGTGAGAGGATTAAAATGTTTGTTTAAGAAGTAAGAATGTATCCTTTGATTGTTTGTTAGCTTGTTTTCTGCAGTTTCGAAAGGTCTGAAATATCACAAGTTACATTCATTTTTCCTTCTTTCCTGTAGTGAGCACTGACTGAAGCCAACCACCTCAGGTACTGTACATTCCCATTTCTACCCCCCAAAACGCCACAAAAAACACCCACCCTGCTCTTCACCCTTCCGCACTGCTCTTTGTAAGTTCGACTGAACGTGGTCAGAAAACACATATAGCCACAACGACAACTGAGTAATAGTTTTTTTTTTTTTTTAAAGCCTAAGTTTACATTCCACTACTGAAGAGGTCTCTCAGAGGGCTTCCTCGGTAATATGTCGGGAACTTTTAAGGTTTCTTGTCGATGGTGTGGAAAAACCACTCTGTAAACTTTCTCAGCTGGGCAGCCGCTGTCTGTGATTCCTCCTGCAGACGCATATTATCTTGTCTCAAGTGTTGCACCTCCACTTGAAGAATGGCCTTGTCCTCTTTCTCCTGAGGGAAAACACGACACACAAACAAACAAAAAAGAGCTTGGTTGACTTGGTTGAAAATATCTTAAACTGATTATTGCAATCCTTCATTCAGTCTAGATCAGGGGTGTCAAATTCAATTCCCAAAGGGCTATAGTGTCTTTTGGTTTTAATCCAGCTGAGGGACTCAATTACTACATTCATTAGACCAATTAAGTAGCAGACTGAAACAAAAAAATAAAATAAAAAAAGACACTGTGACCCCCTAACACCCCTGATCTAAATATTGAGATGCCCCAAGTTAACCAATTCAGAACTCAGCAGCACTGACTAGGACCTGAAAACTTAACAAATGTTTCTAGAACATAAGAAAGTTTACAAACGAGAGGAGGCCATTCGACCCATCCAAGGATCACGTCCAGTTAAATTGTCAGCTTCAACCACATCGCTGGGCAGTTAGGGTTAAGCCTAAATTGTTTTCAAAATAGATTTGTAATGATTATACTGAACTATAAGATACCAATTCATAAATGTTGTTTGTTGGGGAGGGGGGGGGGGGGCGGTAATTGATTCTGGAATTAAGGAATTTGAGCCTCCAATTCTCAATTCGGCATTCAAATGTACTTTTAGGTTGCAGCAGTGCATAAATCTCTTCTTACTCAAACACAATTGAATCAAGCTGTTTCTGCATATGCATGAAGGTAGATTATTTTGCCAAAAGTCACCATTTTCAGTGCACAACAATTGAAAAGCAAGCAGGTCTCACTCACCTTACGCAGGTCATACTGTAACTGTCTGAGAATCACTTCCAACTGGTTAACTTTGCCCGTGAGTGTGGAAGGAGAACTCTCCCTAAACAGAGAAGACAGAGGAGCACTCTCAATAAAACTGCAGTGCTTAACTAGTCCAAGCAGGTATCAATTGAATATAAACATCAAAAAGCATTTCAATCACTACAACAAGTCTCACTAAGCTAAAATCATATGTATTCTTTCATCATACTAATCCATTTCTCATAGTTTCATTCTGTGACTTTTTGTATGTATGTATGCATGTGTGTGTGTGTGTCCGTATTTATCCCTATATGTAAGCAAAGTCTGCAAACCTGGCTCCGCCACGCCAAATTAAAAAGGTATGATGCCAGAAAAATGTGGAAGTAAATATTATCCAGTGCTCAGTGTTACTCTTCATATCCATACTTGTGTGATGTTATGAACATACAATTGTATATTGACAGTATTGTATTCTTGTAAATAACACCTGGGATAAAGACATTATTTTTCAGCAGGTGTTTTATATTGTAACAGCAGTAACTTTTTCTGTACACGCACCCGATCCCACGCACACCACGCATCACCTACCCAGCTTCGAGGGCTTTCTCCTCGGCTGCTGCTACCCGTCTGGACAGCTCCTGAGAGATCTGCAAAGCCTGGGCCTGCTGCATGTCCGTCATAGTACAAAACGAAGCAACTCGCTGATCTATAGTTGAGGCGGAAAGAAACACATTGTTTGCTTATTTTAGATTTACATTTTCTTGGAATTCCACCTCCCCTTCCCCTTAACCAACTGCAGGGTTAGTTCAGCTCACTCCTGTTAGTGCCAAAGACGGGCTGGTGACATTCAATGGGAAGGAAGAACAACAACAACAACAACAACAACAAAATGCATCAAATGTGCCACCCGTAACTGCGTGGATGGCTCTGGCATTAAGGGGGCCTGAAGATGACAAAACAAGAGAGATGACATCCCCACCAGTGCCTGAGCGTCTCTGGACAGCAAGCGTCTGCAGGCGAACCCACAGCGCACGCTCACTCGGCCATCAAGACAAATCTTTTCTGACTAGTTAATGCTAATCTGATCTGCAGATTGCTCCTGCTCAGGCCTATGGAGGGAGGGGGGAAATGAAAGTCAAAGAAAAGCAGGCAGGACTGGCAAGATGCTACAGTACAGCCACTGACACGAACAGTGCTTTTATTCATTTCGTTTTCTGTTTGTTTGTTTGTTTTTCATTCATGCTTCCCATGCTCAGAATCTCTAGCCCTGCCACCCCCAAGATGCGGAAAACACACATCATCCCATGCTAAATCAAATCACCTAGAAAACCAGTGTGATGACATACAGGACCAAGATCCCCTTCCACTTCCAGACCTGGAAACAAACAAACAGAAAGCATCTCCTAAGTAATCGAGATTCACACTCTCCACCTTCCCCATGCTGCTCCTGCAGCTGCTTTCCAATGTAGTGTCCAAATATCAGGGAGCTGTCAGAACACAGGCATGCTGGTTTGTGCTGTGTGAGGCCCTTAAGCCTGCACAAACCCCAGCTTGGCAAACAATGAAAAATGTGACGCACTTAAGAATTGAACTGAAAGCAACAGCCAAAATATATATATATATATATATATTTCAGATTTAGTCACACACTAAAAAAGTTCTACACATGTTGAGATTTGTGCACTAATTTGGCTTTTATGAGTTTCTGTGCGCATATAGGAAATTGTAGTGTAATTTTTCAACACCTAGATCAGGGTTCACCAACCCTGGTCCTGGAGAGCCTCAATCTAGCAGGTTTTACAGGACCCCTTAAACTATCAATGTATAAGGACCTGAACAATTTTTTTCCAATGAAATGTTTGGTAAATTCAGTATTGTAGAGATCATTTTGGAACCAAAATGTGAATTCCCTTCATCCCTCAAACACTGTAATCCCTTAATGAACAGATTTGATTAACTAATGTGTCCAGTTTTTTTAAAGTGGTAATCTAGAGCATTCTATAAAACTGGATAAAA
Source organism: Amia ocellicauda (assembly GCF_036373705.1). Taxonomy (NCBI): domain Eukaryota; kingdom Metazoa; phylum Chordata; class Actinopteri; order Amiiformes; family Amiidae; genus Amia; species Amia ocellicauda. Next base: position 729,692 of record NC_089872.1, read on the forward strand.
TCACGGATCGTGTACAGACTGCCTCCCTGGGTGCAGATTCGCCCATGGGCAACACCCTTGAGGATAACGGATTTAGATCCTGTCAGCAAGATGCACCATATTAGAAAAACAATTATATTTTCGTCAGTCGTAAGAGGATCAGCAGTATCCTGGAAATGATAAAGGGCAGAAGGTGACTGACTGCGCCAGTTGACCCAGAACATGAACTGTAGATCGTCCCTTTCTGCATTGGAAATCAGTCAGACTAACCATGCAGTAATAGAAAATCTAAATATTTCCAAAGAAGGCATTGTTTTCCTACTTAATATTGGAATAAACAGATGCCTCATGGGCTTCAAAATAACTTTTTGATTCATTCCCACAGCATCATTTCAACAACCACTAAATTAAGTCAAATGCAGTCTAGCGTAACAGCAAAAAAACTATGACCACTAGAGGTTTTGCAGAGGACATATTTAGGGTGCAAACCTCACTGAGATTTCAACCTACTTGCTGAATTGGCCGTACTGAAAGTGCTAGGCCACATGCAGAAAATCAAAATATGACACAAACTTACAGTTCATCACGATCAAGTGATGTAATACAGTATTAGTGGACAACCTGTCCTGAATGCTCCAGTGGAGAGTTGCTATGTAGTGTATACTAAATACAAGTATTAAATAAAAACCTAGACAAGCGTCTAAACAAGCTACTGGTAAAAGGTGTGTAGGATGTGTCGTACAACCTAAATGGAGCTGGTCTCCAATCTCAGCTATGCTGTTGAACAAGGGACAATGGGCAAAGCATTGCCATCGGGAGGGCAGAATACTGAGGGGTTAAAAATCATATATGGAGCTGACTTTTCAGGGGACGCATAGCTTGGTCTTATCAAAAAAAAAACATATTACAGATAAAAGCCTTCACTGAGGTCAAGCAAGAAGAAATAACCAGATAGTGCTGTTAGCGATTTTTAATCTCTAGCCATTTATGCTATTTTGTTCATTGGTCCACAATGCCGACATCAAGCACACACACACTGACTAAAAGCTTTTAAGTTCTGAAATGTAACTAGAGAAAGTAGTCTTTTCTAAGACCTTGTATATCTGAAGATACTCTGTCAGTATTGAATGATTTAGGTATATGGAAATCACTCTTGTCTGAGTTAAAGTTCCTATAGAAAAAGTCTACACCCCCTTGAACTTTCTTCACATTTTGTTGTGCATTTAAATCAGGATTTATTTCCAACTGATCTACACACCATATTCCACACTGTTAAGGGGAAAAACGTTTGTATTGTGATCAAATATATATTATATATATATATATATATATATATATAAAAATACAGAACAAATATAATTATAACAAATATATGTAGTCTGTACCTCCTTGAGTTAATACTTGGTGAAAGCACCTTCAGGAGCTTAAAGCTGTGAGTCTGTTGGGATAGGTCTCTACCAACTTTGCACACCATTTGGTAAAGATTTGGCAATATTTGACCGTTCTTCTTTACAAAATTGTTCAAGCTGTCAAGTTCCACCTTCCACTTCTTAATTATCATGTTGACTGTGCTACAAAGGATATTAAAGGCATTTGATATTTTTAATAACCATCCCCTGATCTGTGCCTTTCAACAACTTTGTCCTGGACTTCTTTTGAAAGCTCCAAGTCCATGCTCAAGTATTTTCTTTTGAGTATTTTCACTGCCCAGCAGAGGGAACCTACAGGAAATGCTGAATTTATACTAAAATCCTGTGAATCACTACGATTTAACAAAACTTACACCTGAGCTAATTTAGATTGCCATTACATGGGAGGTGGACCTTTATCCAACCAAGCTATTTCAGTTTCTATTTTTAAGAAAAATATTTATATTATGTTTTGGGGTAGGATGTGTAGATAAATTAATATTTCTGCAATTAAATTGAACATTTTGAAAGCATTAGGTGTAGACTTTCTACAGGCACTGAATATGAAGAAATTGAGATGTATGAGATGCTTTTAAGCCTTAGAGAAAGAGCTGCTTCCCCATGTTTTATACTACAAAGTACTGGTGAGTGAAAGCACTTCTAATGTTATAATGTATTAGCTGATAAATGTGACTCATCTCAATCTACACCTGTCTACCATAAAAAGCTTTTACGTTGTGACCAAAACCATGTTGCCCATCGAACACGCGTTACAAAAAAGCCACCACCAAGTAAAAATTACACCAGGTGCTGTCTGCTAGGATTAAGTACACACAAGCAGCTGCCAAGATTGTGACAGCTCACAGATCACTACTTCACTCTTGCACAAATCTACTTTAGTAGGGCCTTCAGACACCGTGCTTAAGATAATCAATAGGATTGGTTTTCACTGCCACTGTGTTGGTTTGTGATTTGAGTGTACTTGCACAAGACATTGACAGGCAGTAAAACTGTCATGCTGCCAAAGCACATCTTACTCCACCACAACTAAGGGAGTTTTTTTTCTTTTCGGAGGCGTGCGTCAGATAAGTGGAAATTAGTGGAGATGTCAATTTAACTGATTTTTACAGGCTGGGCCTGCCTAGGAGTGTCAGTGACTGATAGCCAACTCACACAGACAGAGTACAGATGGTCGTACCTGCTCGTCACAATTGATGAGCCTGTACCATTTTTCAAGAACACTTGAAAAAATAAACCTATATTTGGAATCTCTATACTTTTTGACTTAGGTGACCAGGTTTCACAGCCATAAGTGAGCACTGGTAGTATGCAATGATTTCTCTTCAGGCACACAGGTAGACATAACTTTTTACTTCTTCAAGTACCTTTTGATTTACTTTGGTTTTCTTAGTTTTAACAAAGCTGCTGAACATGACTTTGGTCTTACTAAAGTTCATTTTAAGTCCAGTTTTCTTCCTTGCATCTGAGAGTTCTTGAATTTGAAGCTACAGGTCTTCAGGTGTTTTGCAACAATGATATGTCATCGGCAAATCAAAGACTGTTCGGGTAAGCCCCATTTATCTTAATTCCTTTTTCTTCCCAGTCCAAAGTCTTGAACACTTCTTCCGGTGTGGCTAGTGTTGCTCTTCACTCAAATGGGTACATTTCCTTTCAATAGCATGCCAAATGTACTGCATCCCATTTGAGAGTTCTTGAATTTCTTGAAGTTCATTAAAATGCTGCTTTATTCAAAGATGACGATATAATCGGCAAATCAGAAGTTGTTCAAATAAACTCTTGATTCCTTTTTCTTCCCACTCCAAAGTCTTGAAGACTTCAAGTTTTGCAGTAAAGAGTTTTGGAGAGATCGTGTCCCCTTGACCTACTCCTTTGTAGCTCTTGTCAGTCTTAGTGGAGTCAGATTGTTGATGTACATATATTTAATATATTTTATCTACATTTCCTCAGTTTTATTTCTTACAGCCCCAATGACCATGTCAGAGACCATTTTCCATGTCACTTATTATTCCATCTTCAATGTGGTTTTCCTCTAGGTTGTCTTTGTATCTCTTGGCATCCATTCAATAGCTTCCATTGTCTATCTTTGATCTGCTGATCTGGGTTGCAAGTTGCAGTAGTGGGTGCAATTACAGAAAAAGGCATCAAGGCTCTGGCGTATATTTAGGTGTTCTCGTGGTCATAGTGGGGCATCGTAGGTCAGATTCGTAGCCCAGTCCTGTTCGGGTTTCCAAATCGGGGTCTCAGTCAGGCAGTGCTCGATATCCAGGTGGTTAGTTCACAGTTTTCACTCCTCTTTCTTTCTTCTTCACTGTCTCTGTTGGCTTTCAAGCTCTCCAACCGCCCTCCTCACTTTTCCCCTCAGGTGCTCCACAATCTCAAGGGCCGGTTCGTTATATAGTGCTGCAGTGATTAGTGCCGGTAGCTGGCTGTCTTCCGGCCTGCAGGCTGTCAGAGGTGCGCGCACATTTTCCTTGCCAGTGAGTGGCAGTACACTGCTGGTGTATACTGCTTAATGAATACCAAATTAGATAATATAGATCTGGTAAGTTCCAACTACACTTATAATACAAATTGCTTAGTTGTATTCTGTCATGCAATTCAATTAACTGATTGATTACATTTGTCAGTTCACATACAGGATACACTGCACTGTTAACTTGATATTAGATGCACTTTAACCCTTCAACTACTGAACACATTTTTTCCCATTTTCACTACTTTTACATTTTAGCTTATGAACAAATATAAATGTCCTATGAATAGCAATGTGTTTGGTAGCTATCGATTCAGAACAATCTCAACTAAAAGATGTATGCATGTATAATGTACTTAATATAAAACAATATTTTAATGGAAAATGTACAATAATGTAAACAAATTAAGAAACTAAATTTCTGTTGTTTCTCTGTGTCCTATGCGCTCTGACCAGTGCACTGTGGAGCAGCGTCTAACCTGACACCTGCCTTATAAGCCGAGTTCCAGGTCTGACAGAGGGTCCTTTGGATTGGCTAGATAGCACAGTCTGATTGGGTAAAAAATATATATAAGATCTTTAGAACTGAGGATAGATCATAGTAACGTCCTTTCTATTGGACAATACCATCCCCATGTTCTGCAGAAGCCAGGAAGTACAAAATGTCAACAAATCGCACGTTTCTTTCAGTGGAATAAATGCTAAGCTGGGTGTTACATTGCATGCTACTTCACAAAATCCAAATGTTGGTAGATCTATTACATCTCAACAATACAAAGTGCGCCCCTCCCCCTAGAATTGTGCACCTTACCACCATGCTCATTGAAAGTCTGTTTTCAACGGCTGGGAAAGTCTACAAGCCCGAGGGATGTTCTAACTTAGACCATAGATGTGAGGAGATTGTGATGCTCAGTTACACTTACCACGATTGCTTTATCAACAAAACATAAAGGCTTAGTTTGGAGCTTTTTTTTTTCTTATCCACACACATTTAAAGCGCAATGCATTAAGCAGGCTGTTATTGTCAACACTAAACTCTTCTCACACCCACACTGGTATTTTACCTTCCAAAAAGAGGGCATAGGATAGTTCTAGAGAAAGGAAAAGGAAGAGGGAGAGACAAGAAGCTATATATTAAAAGTAAAAAAAAACACACACTGCTGTATTTTCAACCTCTTTGAATGTGAAAACTATAATGTACCTGTAAGGCTCTGAAACATATGGCCATTTCACAAAGCAATAGCATTTAACAGTTTTACCTTACATCCATTGAGTGTTTAAATTATGGTCATTAACGGATACAAAATGGAATCCTAAAAGGTTTTAGAATTTGATGAAGGTCTATTATTTGAATTGAATCCCGAATTGAATTGCATCGTCTGATTTGAATGGCGTTTAGTTGCTCCTTCTTTGTTCAGTGTGTATGAAGGTGCAGAAATAGCCTCGACACTTCTACCTTTTCAAATCTACTCCCCATTTACATGCCTGCACTGCAAATCACTTCTGATTGTCAGATTCCTCTCTGGCAGGGCTACACTTCAGCACAGACACTAACAGGGCTGTGCACACATCAAACACAATTGTCACAGCTGACTGCACTGAAAATGCAGGGTATTTCTGCTCAGCTGTCAACTAGAAATGGAAACATACCAGATTTTTTTCTCTGCACTACAAATATACAAACAGAAAACACTCACTCAGTGACAGACAAAAGGATTGGCACTCTTAACAATGTTATCCACTAATTAATTTAGTTTTAAACATATATTTTGTTAAATAAATCAAGAATGTTACCCTAAGCTTGTGTTTGTGGATGTAACTAACACAGTAACTAATGACCAGACCCAGTCATGAAGCTGAATCTATACTTAGAAATGCTATGCATTTTAGGGGAAGAAATACTGAAAAACTGGTAGGCAACAATTTAATTACAGGAAGCAGTTGTATAATTCACTTCCTGAGTGTCTTCTTGCTGGGTTTATACTGTATAAATGACTATTTCTGGCTTTAAATGTTTCTTCCCTTGCCTTGAAAACTGCACACAGAGGAACAATAAAGCTTGTTTGCTTATAAAACCAAAGATGAACAAAACAGAATAAGCACATTACAAAAAGATACTAGGAAAAATGATGCAAATATGTTTTGGCAAACATTTTGTGACTGAAGGTACATTAATAATATTAACCTATTGAATCTTCAAAGTGTGTGTGTGGGGGGTATTCTGGGTATTAATTTTGGATGAATAAATAAATAACTACAAACAAGTAGATTTAACGACTGTATACAATGTGATACATTTGAGGGGAAGCAAGGTAAACCACAAACTCAATAACATTTCCAAAAAGACATACATTACACACATTTACCTATCTTTTCTGATAATCATAGCTATTGCTTTGTGAACCTGGACCTTGTTGTTGTTGATTTGAATTAATCATTGAAATATAACAAATCTTTTTAAAAATTCAGAGAAGTCTTACACTGCATACACAATTAAATTAAAAGCAGGCCAGAAACTTATAAATCAGCAATCTTACTAAAATAGTTGATAAAGTCCTTCCAATTCCTGTCACAGACACTTCACCATAAATGAACATAGTGTCACAGGATTAAGAATCTTTGTTTTACACATGGATTGAGGTTTTTTCCCTTCCCTTCTGGCTACCGTCAACTCAAGCACATTTGCCTGACATAATAGTAAAAGTGCTTGTTTTCTTACCTTCAAATGCCCGCGCTGCGTCCACAAGGTGTGACCAGTCCAGCCCAGAGGCCGTGTCAGGTAGAGGCATCAGGCCAGGATCTGTGAACTTGGACTTGTCAGCCAAGGATCCATCAGAGAACCAGAATTCATCTGCCGAGATAAGGAAGAGAGTCTATAAGTAAAAGATCAATAATGAAAAGACCCTGGGAGATTTGTTCTCAGCACTACCTTGCTACTCACTATTATTTATTTTATTAAAATAAAATGTCTGTCATTTTTTTTTATCCAAAGCATCTTACATGACTACCCATTTTACCCAAAGAGAAAGAAAGATGGATGAACAAAGGCAGCAAAGTGAGGACAGGAGGCAGGAGATGTAGAGGTACCACAGATTATATAATACATATATTTTTTTAAACAGGGCAATGAGTCAGGGGAAAAAAAAAACAACTCTTAAAGTCAGAAGTATATAGGCCAGATGGTGTGTACAATTTGTGGGCCACTTGGTTATTTTTTCCCTTGTATGTGTGCCAGAATGAATGCCAGAAACTCCTTACTGTCAATAAGCCATCATATCAGTAGGACTTCCATCTGTCAACAATACTACCCTAAAGACTAGCCTAATCAGCAAGCCACTCTTTGACTATATATATTTTTATACGACTAAGAAGTCAGCCAACAGATCTGAATATTACACACTCAATTTTCTCTCTCTCTGTCTATCTACCTAACTCAGACTTGGCACGTATTTAGATTTTGATTGAAGCCTGCATGAGATTGAAGCAACATTTAAATGAGAGAGAGAGAGAGACAGAACTAAATGTGTTTATTACAAATGTCTGCAGTAGTTCTGTTTACTAGTGGATAGGAACAAAAAGACAAAGCAATGTAAAACACACAGGTGAATTTTAGGCGTTCACATTCAAATTATGCTACAGGTCACTGCACATCATGAAGGGCTGGATATGCAAGGCCTAGCATGAGCACACTGAAAGTGATTTGAAATACACAGTGCTGATCACAGATGTCACTGAAATTCCTGGGACTAGAAATGTGGGAATGTTTTCATCAATGTAATATCTTGGTTTGATTTATACATTTATGGAGTCATGGAGTTATTCTCCCAACACTGGAAGGATTCAGGTATAAAATGAAACAAAGCAAGGGTGGAGAAGCTGTATAATTTAGGTCACAATATATCCTATCCACTATATTTGGAAAGCAGTTAAAATGAATGATGTAAACACACGTGGTAAAAAAAAGAAAAGAAAAAAGAAAATTAAATAAAAATCAATCCATGGAAAGCAATTATATAATTGTACATTAAACATGCTATCAGTTGCTTAAATGATAAAATGCACCCATGTGTGTAATGAAAAGCGTTGTATCTTTAGCTCCATCCAGCATTCATTACTGCATAAATGTGCAGATTAAATTATTGATGGGTGCCTAAACTACATTTTTAGATTAAACTTTTAATGCACATCGAAACCATCTATATCTGCAATGTTTCTGAAGAGGCTAATTTAAACCTACAGCACGAGAGATCAAATAATTGACTCAATTGTGAATTAATCAGTTGTTTTTAGTTATTGTAAACATAATACTGAAAAATTAAGTGTTGTGGAGCATTTCTCAAACATAGACATGCAGGTTAAAGCTTGGTGTGTGGTTATGTGGAGCTAAGTGTTGTGGTACATAAGAATATATGTATTAAAGATGATTCTTCAAATGATTTAATGTATTGTAAGTTAAAAACACATTAAAATCATTCAAATCTATTCTGGAATAAAAAGTATATTGAATAATAAACAAATCCCAACATTTACTGTCATACTAATAAATCAATCTTTACAAAATCATAAACAAATAGAGATTTTAAAACAAAAACAAGGACAATGGAGGGAGTGCATGCATTACAAAACCAAAAAGACAAACACTTCACAACAGAAACCCAACTCAAGGGATTTAAATACAAACAGCTCAAGATTGGTACAAATATATGTTCTCAATCATATCATTCACACGTGTTGTTTTGTGCCCACAGCCATTGTTAATATTGCAATCCAAACTGACCCTATGATTAATGGGGGTGAAATAAATCAAATCAGGATGAAGAGAAAACCAGAAATGAAATTCCAGGAATTCTACTTGTGGCTTTCATTTAGTTTGCCTCATAAACATTCTTGCCCATCCCAGATACAACCTGATTGTTCTGCAATATAGCGAGATATGCAATGTCGAAAATGGCTATTCCGTTTCCTTGGTATGGTAGTGTTTACCTAGAAATGAGTTGTCTAGGAGAATGTCTTCTTATTTCTATCAAGTGTGCACTTTCTCGTTCTCACTGTCGGAGGAGCCACTTTGAAAAATAAAAAATCTTGGTTGCCCTCAACCCAACCATTCATTTTCATTGTCTTTTTTACTGAATTGAACCAGACATATCCCAGCAAATAGAGACACATTTATGTAGTTATCAGAAAAACAACAAGAAAAGAACAAAAACAAACTCAGAACAGCTGTCACGATACAAAGCAATGCCTGAACACAAGTAAATATATCACAGAGTGTTAACAGCTTTGGGAACAGAAGCTTTTTTCTCATATGGTTCAGTTTCTGAAATATACACTACAGAACCTTCTCAGTCTAAAGAGATCGGATTAATAAAAACATTTCTCCGAGTGTCCCAGACAGGGACTCACATTGTTAGGTTAGCATTTGTAAATCCATATAAGTCTTGGATTAAAGCATTTACTGAATGACCTTTGGATGTTATTTAAAAAAAAAAAGTTTAAACACAGAATACATATATCCCCTTCAAACCTATTGCAAACAAACATGAATCCCAGTCAATGACTAAAGAGTGACTAATGTGAAATGCAGCCAACAGAAAAGTCTGTTAACAGAAGGTACTAAGCATTAAATCGGTACTCTAACATGCATTAATTTAACTTGGTATTGATTTACTTTTGCAGCCTAGAAAAAACACTGTTTTCCTTCACTAGCGATCAAGAGCTACTTCAATCATTTCAATTTAGAAATTTACAAAAACGAATTCTTCGTGCTTGGAATGTACTTGTTGGGGCATGAATGGATGGATGGATGGATACTGTGTATTTGTTCCCAATCACTGTAGTATAATATTTTCAGAGACTCTACAGATCAGTGGTTGGTTCTGGAGATCCCTAATCCAGTGCTGAAGTTCATCTCACTGTAAGTCTTCAATTTCTAAAGATGAGGAACTCGTGTAAGTCTCTTTGTGCAAAAGTAATTTGTTAAATTAAGAGAAATCTGGACTTTGAGGACTGAAAAGTTTTCAGAGGTTTGCTCTTAATGATCTAAAAATCACTGACTGTATTTCAAAACAAAACAAACAAAAAAACCTGCTTAATTGATCATAAGTAATTAGTTCCAAGCTGATTAAAATGTGGAATATATCCAAGGGTGTTTCTGTGCTGACGGATAGAGTGAATGCAACAGTAGGTTTTCAGTGGTCTGTTTACGACTTACTTCTTAGGTTTGATGTCCCAGAGTTGAGAGACATCCGTGGGGGGAGGGTGCTGTGGTAGGGGGGCGTGGTGCTGAAGAGAATATCGTTTGGCACAGCCTGGTCAAGCATGGAACTCCGGGAGCTGGCGTAGGAAGATCCTTTCCTGTTACTGCACACGCTCTCGTCAGACAAGGTGCGGTACAGAGACCTTCGAGGGGATAGACTGCTGGCCCCTGACATCTGAATTCAGAGAAGGAAACAGAGCAAGGGATAGCATGACATGTCAAAAAGCTATTTTCTGTCACAGATGATGTCTAGGTCAGGAATGGAATGTACATTTCAAGTGCAACCCAGCAGATTTTGATGTCTCTCTGAATCACCTGCACACTGAACTGCACAATCTTGTTAGACTGGTCCAGACAATTTAATAATGAGTTGAATGAGGTGGATAAAAGCTCAGGTAAAGTGAAAAGCTGAATACATGGCAGGCCTCCAGGACTGGAGTCATGTAGCTCTGGCTTAGATGATCTGGTATAGTGAGTGATGACTGAAAAGCAGAATGCTTCCTTTTGGGGTGATTAAATCACTTCCTGCGCAAGTCTGCATTATTGCAGCCACTCCCAGAATTAGTCACTGTCAAAACACATCTACATTTGTATAGCATATCACTAACTTTGCATTTATCAAACAATTATCCTTAAAGAATAATTAACATGTTGACTTTTAAACAAATTAAAGGTTCACGACTTAATCTCAGATTGTATGAGTCTCTATTCTAACCCTGGTCCTGGGGAAATGCAGGGTCTTCTGGTTTCTGTATTGATTATTAAAGATCTTTACAGATACCTAGATAAAAGTTGAGAGATTTGGTGTCCTCCAGGATGATAATTTCCAGTTGACCGCTTATTAATTATTGATATTATTCTGCATTATAATTCAGAAGTGGACTAAATCTGATAGGATTTGTTGAAGGATAACAAGAAAAAATAATGTCAGCAATATTTAATAAAGCAAGTATTTCCCTTTGAGGTGCTGTTAGAACAGCAAATAATAGGGAGGGCTATCATTTGCTATCAAGTTTCTTTATACACATATTAAAAGGAAAGAAAGCTTTTGTTTCAAAAGTAAAATCCAGGATGTGAAAACACAAATACCATAATTTCTCCAGCAAAATGGTTATCACAGGCAATTAGTGGACAAATGTACAAGTCAAATAACTGAAAATAATGAATCTCAAGATGATAAACATTTAATGTGAAGACATACAAAGAAATCAGATTTAAAACAAGTTAATTAATAAAGTAATACAAAAACACATACAGCTTATTTCTTCTAATGAAACTTAAGTGCTATATTTCTCAAATGCCCACTCAACAATGAGGTATTATAATGGATTTAGCCAGGGTGTGATAAACCTTCCTCTCACAGGAAGCCTGCTAAGGTGCTTTAGATAAACCCATTTTGTTCAAGGAGAACAATGTTACAAAGGCACTCAATCTTGTACACGCTAATCTGGGTCCAGTTATTACATTAACCTTTTGGACTGGAGAGTTCAATCAAATTTTTCAAAGGACTTTGATACCGTGTGAGAAAATGTGAAGTAGATCAGAAGGTACAAATGCTAAAATCATTATTAAACTGCCAAGGTGATGAATGTAATCCTGTTTTGAGAATTTATGAATCAAATCATTTGGGAATACCAGGAGAGAAAAAAATTAATTAATTACGTTACTTTAAATGATATTATACATATGGTTGATATTGGGGTCTCTGTGGGACGTTTAAATGAACAACCATAACTTTATTAGTATATGGTGTTAACAAATGTTTGTTCTGTTCAATTAAAAACTAAAATTTGTTACAGTAACAATTAATATTACATGCCATGATGTCTATGCTTGTGTGTTATTTGTTTCTATGTCCTGGAGTGGCTCATTAACAGCCAGAGTGCATACTGGGCCCTATAGTGCAGACATCCCTATCATGTAGGTGTTGTTGAATGCCACTTGCATTTAGTCCTCAAATAGCCAGCACAACTGGACAAGCAATTATCCAGAAGATCTGTATTTGTTCTCTCTGAAGCTTGCATTGTAGACTACTAAAGAAGCATGTATGCTGTATAGAGCTCTCCTGCATTGGTACGAGGGTGGTAGTGGTGAGTCAAGTTGATGTGCAAGTGTAAATATCTTGGGGAGGCCTTCATGCTGCTATATACTGATATAGAGCCATACTCCGACTTACATCTCGTCTCGTCTTACATCAGCAACATTGCACTGAGTGACACGTTGGAGGGGCCCCAGAGCTTCACTCTGTATCAAAATCATCTCTCTGCTCTCTAATAACAGTTTTTTTTACGGTAAATTTAACTGTTTACTCCTGAATATTCACAATGACTTTGAAATGGATACTTCTGCTTCAACACGACGTATCTATGACGTAACTTCGGGGGGTGACTGCATATGATATATATATATATATATATATATATATATATATATATAGATATATATAGATAGATATAGATAGATATATATAGATATAGATATATATAGATAGATATATATAGATATATATATATATATATCTATATATATATAGATATATATATACACACGCACACACACACACACACAGATTCAAATCAGTGTCAGATGTGGTAAAAGTCTCTGATAAATAAATCTTCCCTTCTTTACAACTTTACATAGTGTCTTTCACATGAAAACAAACATGTATGTGATGTATGTGAAACTGTTGAATAGTAAATTCCAGTTATGGTATTACAATAAAAATGCATGTAGAATTGTATTCTCGTTCCATGTTATAAAGGTTGATCAGACAAAGAAGCCTACAAAGGTATTGGAATTGATGCTTTTCTTGGTAAAGCCTGTATCCCAAAGGTAACACTTTGTCACTGCCCATTAAAAAAAAAATCCTTTTTGTCCGTGGGCAAATATAGTTTCCCTTTGAAATGGTTGCGTTATTGTCCCAGGAAAAGAAAACCCTATATGCTTGGCTAATTAAAAAAAATATATATACAGTTCTTGATAAAAAGCTATGGTAAGGCACAGTAGTCCAAAAATACTAAATGTTAAATTTTGTTAAATACAGATTTTGGTCAGTACTCAGGACATACATACTGAAAATAGGTATAGCAAAGTAAAATTAAACACTAGTAGACACTGTCGTAAACAAAGACTGAGCCACAGCTGCATCATAAACAGTGTAATTTCTACTCAATGGCAAAATGACAAATCTCTATATTCCACAAAAATCTACAATAAGACTGTTGGATGCCCTATATATAACAAGCATGACAATAGACAAATACTGCTTGGTACATTTGATTTTGCCTTTTCCAATATACCCTACATACTGATATGCCATATAACTATGAAGTAGCTTCAAAGCAACAGTTATTTACTCCGATAAAACATGTTTAAATCATCACACAGAAAACAAAACTGTTTTTACTCTTGATAAGTAGAAAAAACTAACCCACCCACCCACATGGCATCCTTCTTACAGAAAAAGCTAAGAAAGCTGGACCCCATAAAGCATCACTGCCTTCAATAAGACACAATAGCAAAGTAATGTTTTGTCACTACAAGGATTATATATTGTATTCATACTAAAGGATTTTAATTTTACTTAAGGGTGACCGAGACTTTTAAATCTTATTGCACCCAGATTTCATATTGGCCAAGATTGAAGAAACCAAGAAATCAAGATTTAATGCCATTTTATCTCCCATATAGTTGGTTTAACTTAAGATGATACAATAAGCCAGTGGATTGTGAAGGTTCTCCTTTTTCTGTAGAGGGTTAAGAAAGAAAATCTGTTAAAGACAGCAATTTCCTCTTGCGGCTGACGCAAGGGCTTCTTATCTTAGGAAGCTTTCTATAATGACCTGTCAGCTTTAAAATAAAAATCATTTTACATTGTATTTCACTGGGTCTCCGTCCTTGTTTCCCCAGACTGATGTTTTACTCCTGGCAAATAGGACGGATCTTTTCACTTCTTCTAAATTGTCTATTAAAGAGTACATCTTCATTAATTAGTAAGCTATTGCTTTGTCTCCACTGCTTGAAACCCTAAATGAAAGCTTGCTAACCTTTTGACAGCTCCTGCGCCAACCGTACCAGCGGCGGCCTGCCATCAAAGCTGATTTCCCATCAAAGTGCACTGTTGCACTTCATTTTAATTGCAAATGACTAATATCACAGCGTTCTGTATTGATTAAGCCACTGGGATACATTTGAATGACAATAGAATAAATTCATGAGTCACCGGCCTTTTCTGAAAGAAGTAAAATCAGTATTTATGTCCCTTTTTAAAAGATACACTGGATGCATAAAAATGAAGCACGAGGCTAAAAGTGTTATGCATGTCAACAAAATTCAAACTGATAACTAAGAAACCTCCTAACTCCCAACCTAAACAAACCATATATTTTTATAAGCAATAAACTACTATTTGCAACTATATGCAAACACTTTGGGGTACTAATAACTGGACTATATTTATATTCAGATAAAGATTCTATCAACAAAGGTTTACAATATGAAGGTTCTACATACTACATAGTGCTGTGCTATTAACATTGTAAGCTTTAAACTGAATGTGGCGACCATTGTTCTTATAACCATTTAATTGATATTTTCTGACAAACTTGGCCAAGAGCGAATTCAGTCCTGTGGCCTTGTGCCATAGGAGTACCCTAAGCCAGTATCAGTCAGCAAACCACAACCACTCTTATTTGAGGTAATATCAGGCAAAAGGCATCCGTCGACTGATTATTTTTCCACTGCAACATGCCTCTCTTTGTCGTCTCATTCTCAACTCACAATAGGTCAGGGCTTCCTCTCTGGACCTGCACCAAAAGGGTGTAAGAATTGGCTTTGCTTGAAAAGACAAACATTACATAAGACCTATAAATAGCTCCATTGTGTGCATCTTACACCCCTTCCTGACTGATAATGAATTACAAAAAAAAGGGGGAATTTGAAATTGTAATTAACGGAATTACACTTTAAGAACCATGAAACACGTTGAACCTTGTGGCTTTGTTAACTTCCTGACTTTAATCCATGACTTCCAATGTGAGTATACTTAGCTCTGAATAAATTAGATTAGCCAGAAATTTGCCCTGCAAGATGTGAAGAGACTTATAAGGGCAAGCCAACTGGATGGAAATACAAACTGCAAAGGTTGATGCAGCACAGATGTGGCCAATTAGAGCCTTTTCCCTTCTGCAGTGCCAGGGCAATCAAAGGGGCCATCTATGTATCCCCCAGATTGGCTCGGACCAGATCTCTAGGCAATCAAGACTCTGTTGTCATATGATCCAGTGAAGGCAGACAACACTTTATCCCACTGATGTATGGAGGCTTTTCAGATCAGGTTCTAAACTGGGTAGTGACTATACAAAACAAAAACAGATTCATGCAGATATCAACACAGGAGCCAATAATGTTTACCTGGGATTAAATATTGATGTATAGTTAGATATGGGGTTTCGGTGAGGGCAATGGCTAGAATATTTAAATATACTCATATACCGAGCTATACAAGGTTTTGGTAGGAATCATAATTATAAAATAGTATGGAAGATGACTTTATCCAAGGGTAGGATAAACCATTTTCTAAATAAGAATGATTAAGAGAAATTAGAGAACGTCAAAATGGGACAATTATTCAGAAAAGTCTTTTGACCGAAAATTGACTGAAAACACGAAATACGGAAACTACAACGACTTGTCTAAAACACTCTGTGGCTTTTGTTACCTTTTCATATCACAATTCCTCTGAACAACATAGAAACACACATACATACAAACAAGCAAATACGTTTCTTGCCTCCCCCCTCCCGACTCCTATAACATTGCCCATTATGGAAAAGTTTTGTGGTCTACTGGGTTCTTCCCTTATCTTACGCATTTTCAAATACCAGTAGGCTGTGTATGCAAATTGCCTGTGACAGGTGCACAGACTACAGGGATAGCTAACCTTCCTCCTGTTCACTTCCACAGGGGGGCTGTCGGGGAGCATCAGCTTCAGAAAATCCTCCTTGGAAAAGCTTTGCTGATGCTTACTGTCTCTCTCGGCAGAGTGGGGATGGCAAGAAGCATCCGACGGATCCGCATACAGCCGCCTACAGGAGAAGGATAGCGTGTTAATCAGCGCAAGCAGACTTGGGCTCAGAAACACTTTCAGAGCCGTCTCCACTACAATCCAAACAAAGGGTGATTTTCTTCTTCCCCCCTCTTTACCACTTATATGCAACCAAAGAGCATCAAAGTGTGCTTTTTTGTTCGTTTCTGTGCCTGCGGTTTAGGTACAAAATTGGAACCTCAGCAATAAGGTGCACAGACTGTGCAGTTTATTCTCCTGAAGTGGCATGCAAAAATAAATAAATAAAAGACATGCACACATATACATAAATATCTATATCACAGAGTTGGACTGAACCCTAGAACTGTAGATGTCATTCACATGCTACTGGGTACACATAGTGCGACCATGCGTACAGTGAGAGACAGATAGAAAGAAAAAAGAAAGAAAAGAATCCTGCTTCATTTTCTCTGCATTAATAAAACAGAGATCATTAGGAAATGGGATGTCTATTTACTCAAGAGACGTCAGTAGGTATCGTGTGTTCAAAGGCACACGGATGCTTACATATGCCTTCTGGTCCTGCATAACTGCATGTAATGGTAGTTGCTGAACATGCCTTAAACTAATCACAAGGTCAAACTGTAACTAGCAGGAAGTCTGGCTTTGACCCCAGAAGCAGCCCCTGATTGATGACAGCTGCAGTTTTTTGGCATCCCCCTGCAAATGCTCTCCTTTAAACAATGCTGTGCATACTAGGTCAAATGCGAGTGGAAATCCATTGCCCAGCAAGACAGAAGAGAGAAACCTAGCATCCTGTTCACCTTAAGGAAATGGAGGAGTTCTAAAAATAAAAAAAATACATTTTAAAAATCCAATTTCACTCTGAGCTTCCCTGTGTGGGGATACTGCAAGGACACCAACATTACCATCCACGTCTAGCTGGAAAAGATTGCCCAATGAGCTTAAAAGCTGTTCTACCTCTGTCAATATAGATGGAAAAATATGTAGACCTTTAACAGCCAAGACGGGCCAAGATAAAGCATTTAACTACCCGGTTGATTGTCTTCAGTGGATCTGTACACTGAGTTCCTATGGCAGATGTTTCTTTGGGAACATGGTGATGCAAGAACGGCAGGCAGCTAATGCAGAGGGGATGGGGGGGTGTTAACTTATACCAGGGGCTGCAAATAGCAAGTACAAATGCGTTATACTTTGGAGCTTGTGAATAATAATCTATTATTAATGTGTTCTCATTAACTGAGATCGTAGAAATTATACATTATTCACACATGCACTCAAATGTATAAGTCACTGCTAATACACTTGTTTAGAAGTCATATATAAAGTGACTTTTATAACCCATAGCCTAGAGTCAAACCCCCCACCTCCCCCTCAGTCGTTCCAGATTGAAACTTTGACCCACCTACTAATAGAAAACTGCAAACCTGTAATTAATGATGGCTTTTGGTAGATGCTGCTTTCTTCAGCTCTTACATATAACAGCTATGAAGTACACAGTTGCTAGCGGGTGGGTTAAAGTTTTGTTTCAATGCGGTCCTGGGAAGCAACTAGGCAACGTTTTGCGCTCTGCTATTGTGTTCCAAATCAGCCTTTCCCAGCCAACCGTTTGCCGAGATACTGAGAAAAGCTGACAAATTTGTAACAAACCTGTCAAATGGAATTCAGCTGGGACTAGTAAGCATATTCTGCTTGCAATTTGGGTCAGAATAAAAAAAAAAAGTCTCACCTGAGATGCTACATGCAGCTACTGAATGTACACCACACTAAAATGCTCGCACTATAGTTAAACATTTCAGACTATTCACTAACAGCCAGAAAAAGGCCAATGCCTGGAATGAAAAACCTAAAACGTAAATGAAAATACCCTCACTGTAGTTGTATATACAGGCCTCATTTGAAATGGTGATTCGTTTAGTTCAGACAGAGGGTATGCAAACTTTAGACTTCTACTCTATAACATTTCTAAGTTTTAATGTTATGCACACCCTGCATAACTCAGATCAAATCAATAGGAATCTTCAAAGTTTTATCTAGGGTGATTTCAATTAAATGAATCACCAAACATATTGTTTTTGTAATAAAGGCTGTGAATACTTTCGATATACATTATCAAAACATGAACTGGAAAAATGAAAGACCGTATGTTAGTATTTCATTATAGATTGGTAAGTTGAAAGTTGGGTAAATGAGGGGGTGGGGGGGAGTTGAAAATGGAAGGCTGGTCTTGTTCATTTCTGTTACTTTGCTTAAAGAATGATGCCTGCTATTGCATAATGCCAAATTCTGATTCTAGAATCACTTGGAAAAAATGTATTTGGGGTGTTGTTGGGGGGATGATATGATTGAGTATGAAAGATGACAGGATGACATATGGTGCTGAAGAGATATCTGGGAGTGTCACAACTGTGGAGGCAGTGATGCACGCCAGATTGCTATTATCGCCAAGAAGGGGCAGGTACAATGCAGTGTGCACTAACACTCAAGGGAGGGAGTGTAGTATCAGTGGTAAAGCCTTGTACCTGGGATGATCCAACAGTGCCTTTAGGAGCAAAGCTAATAACCGATCTGATCCACTGAAATAAGAGCACAAACAGTAAAAGCTAGTTATTGGTTTCTCAGTTAGATTACCTTTGTCTTCCTGTGATGACTTGTGGTGGTTCAGTTGACTTTACATGTTAAATATAAAATGATATACAGTACATACACAGCTTTTCTAATTGAAATTATATACAGCACTATCAACAAATGTATATATCTATACATTTTAAAACAGATACTAGCAATATTGAGGAAAACAAAAAAAAACTTTCACACTAGAATTGTGTAACATTAATTCAATGTAACATAAGATTAAATGTACTTTTTTTTCCCGCAAATAATATGTCTCCTTTCTGGTAAATGGTACATTTTAAAGTATGCTTTTTTGCATATACCTTTTGTGCACATAAACCTACTGGCCATTTTAGACTGCATGATCTGTCTGAGTCTTGCTGCCTACTGGGATGCGGCTTCAACGTCAGATCGATAATGGAAACTGACATGTGCCAAGTGTATTATGTCAAGGTTTTTATGGAGCTTATTTATAATGTAACTGTCTGTTGAAGGCATGATCAAGTAAGCTGAAATATACCATTGGCTGAAAAAAATGTTTAAGACAATACACATTTTCTGCCGTACAGGTGGTGGTTCGCTAGGTTCATAACAGTCTCTGTGGTGGATGTGATCTCCGTGCACGTCGGTCTTACAGCACGCAGGTCTGCTAACGGTGTTGACATAACCTAGTCCTTTAAGGCCAGCAGTTTATTCCAAACCAGCAGCCTTGTGTCAATGTGTTTGATTTCAAGAGAAGCACCTACCCACTACATGTAGAAATGCAGCATTAAAAAAAAAAAAAAAAAAGAAGAAATAAAGAAATAAATAATAATAATAATAATAATAATAATAATAATAATAATAATAATTGCACAGACAAGCATTATTCCCTTTTGACCTAATGCTTTAGATGCTTTTTGGAAATTCAACAAACACTAAACGTTAATTAAAGTGCCACACATTAAGGTTTCATCTTTTTCAGGCCATGTGAAATTTATAGGCAAATTCCACAGAACTAACGACCAGGTTTCCATTCAGAAACCTCGAGCAGTCAATCAAGATATTGCAATGAAGTAGATTTCAACAGGAATTTTGAAGAAATCAACTACTATATGCACAAATTATGGAGGACAATTAAAATATTATATACAAAATATCAAGATCTATATACATTTTACCTGCAGACATTTAGGCTATATTATTACTATTATTATTGTTGTTGTTATTATTATAATTATTACCTCTCACACTCCGTCATCTCAGGCTCCTCAGGGGGTGGGCTGTCCTCAGCTTTCTTCCAGCCAATCAGATACTTGTTGACGGCCCCTTGGTGGATGTAAGCCCTCGAGTCTGGTCCCAGCCCAGGTGGGACAGCGTTCTGGGAGACAATGAAGACCTTGGAGGTGTCCAGGGAGGCACTGACTTTTGAACTGCGAGTCGAGGGGCTCCCTGAGTGATGCGAGCCGCTGATGGGCCAAGAGGAAAGATGAAAAGGAACAGATGGAAGAGTGAATTACTGCCTTGTAGCCTGGTGTTGACAACAGCCTCTTCCAGATGTGTTGGTGGTTACTGTTGTAACTTCTTAACCCAGTCCCAGAGAGCCAAAGGGAGCCAAAAGGTCTCCACTCACCTAATTCAACTCGTCATTCGCATTTTCCAGTTCTTTACGGGCTGATGACACAGTAGAGACCTATACAATTTAGTGTATTGTGACCCACCAGAACCACAGTTAAAGTTTAACACACTTTTAGAGAGGAACAAATGTTCCACAAACTAATGTTACAAAATCAACTTGTTTAATTAGAACTTTTAAGGAATTCTTTTTTAGCTCATAATTGCACAATTGAATACTTAATAGACAATGCAATTAAGTCATTAAGAGCTCAGCTGGAATGAAAACCAGCAGGGCAGGGGGTACTCTTGGACTGGTTGGGGAATCCCTGTGCTAAATACTTTAAATACATTCAATATCAACAAATGAGACTGCCAAAGATTTTATAATGTAATCAGGAAGATTTGCAGTGTTTGAATTTGTTAAGCGTTATCTCACCACGTTAAGTACACATTTCATTAAAGAGTTCTACAGAACAACTTGCTGAAATGCCATGTATATTTCATGTTTCATTCATTTACTAATCACATTTACAAATGTCCCCATTATGCTTTTACTGAAAGAATAACTGCCAGAAACACACTGGCTAACACTATTAACCCAGATTAGGAAAACACAGATTTACTAACACTCCAGCACATTGTCACATAAACCCAATGATCCACTACAGGAAACACCAATGTAAAGTCACTTAAAAGGGTCTGTATGCGCCATGGCATAGAGTCTGCCAGTATGTGGAATTCTGCAGGAGGGATGCAGCACTAATCTTTCACGAGAAAATAAACCGACTCATGCCTGGTTGAAGGAGGTGGAAAACAGTGTCTCAGGCCTCATTTCAGAATATCCCATAAATACTTGATTGGGTTCAGATCTGGTGACAAAGAAGGCTGCGATATATGCTTATCAAAACACTGGTAGCCCATCTATGCTCTGTAGATGTGGGCATTGTCATTCTGGAAGACACCCCTTCCAGATGGAAAGAAATGCTGTAACATGGGGTGAAGATGATCACTCAGTACCATTAAGTAATGATTAGCATTGACTTTACCTTCTGAGGGAATGAGTGCACTTAAACCATGCCAGGCAAATGCACCCCACAACATTACGAAACCACCAGAACCCTTCAACGTGATGTCTTTCCCTTCCATGTCAGTTCCATGCCGACATCACCTTAGACACCTAACTGCACGTGCAGTTGAAGCTCCTGCCAAATACGCTCCAACAGCCACAACCTCTTTTAAAGTCACTGAGGTCTCCTCTTGCAGCTATGCTAGCCAAACTTATAGGAATCCAGACCTGTTCAGCATTCTTATACATGACACTAAGCAAGCTGGGATGTTATTTGCTTAATTAACACATGAGCTTCACCTGTGTTGAAGCCCTTAATTTCAATATACTTGGCATCCCTCATTTACCCAGATGATTCTTTTTTTTTTCTCCACTACCTGTAGTTACATTTTAATTCCACATTTTAGATGAGCCATGTCTATGTGGATGATAAAGAAGAGCAAGGTGCATTTCCAAGACAATCGTGAGTATGTGTCTTAAAGCTAAAGGCAGCTGTTTTTAAGGGCACACATGTCATTTTCAATTTGTCAAGGATATGGACGTGCATTATGAAAGAGCATGGAGGGCCAAAGATAAAATCAATACCAGTCTGATATTATCACCCTCACCTGGGCCAGGGAAGATGATCTCCACATTAGGTAACGCACTTTGATCTTTTTATTCTTGCAGGGCACAGAGAGAGGTCTAAGTTAGCTCAACCGGCATTCGGAAATAATTACTGTGGAACCATAGACACACCTTTTAGTCCAACAATTAATTGCTTTAAACTCCTCAAGAACCATTACAGTTTAACATGAGTATATTTTTCATCCGTCAGGCTAATACGCCTGAATGGAGTTAAGGTGTATTAAGTTTGAAATCAGAAGTTTCAAAGCAAAAGGTTAGGAGGAGAGCAGTAAGCAACTGTCTGGAAGAGAGATGAGACGGTTAAAGCCACAGTAATAGAGAGCAGCAGGGATGCAGAAAGCTCCATAAGAGAACCTGGAGAGGACTGTTTATCAGCAGCGCTGTCAGGGTGAAATGCGAGTATAGATCGCAACTCTGACAGTCCAAATCAATAGTACAGGCAGAGACAGTAACTTTGGAAAGGGGATTATTTTGTTTTATTTTGAGTCTGGCTGTGATGGGCCAATGCGGGTCTTCAGATTTTTCATTCTGAACTCCTAGCTGCCTAATTCAACCCATTATTAGGCTTAACTGGACCAGTTTAACATTTTCCAGTTGAGTTTAGGTGCTGATAATTAAGAAAGACCAAGAAATGATGTACCCCCTTAACCTACATGATTTACCAAAAATGACACATTGAAAACGATGATCAACCATACTATCCTGAACACATATACAACAAATATAAACCGATATGCACACAATGACCCCCATACCTGGAGTGGGAGGAGATTTCACTGAGGTCTCCAGTGCTCCCATCTGTGATGTGACAGGCTGCTATGGCTGAGGCAAAGCCCTGGGGGGGGTAGAGCTTGGGTTGCTCATTCTCGTGCCCCCCATCCTCTGGGTGTTCTGCCCACTGCATCACCGGCTCCCCCCGGCCATGCAGAGCCCCCCGGCTCCCTGCCAGCTGCATGGCGGCCAGGCTAGGAGGGGGCATGCAGGGGGCGGTGTCGATGCCGCTGTCCGTGGACGCCCCTTTGATGTACGTCAGGCCCAACATTTCGGGGTCCATCAGGTCTCCAGAGCCAAAGTGCTTGTCATCACTGTTGCTGGAAGCGTTGCTGGAGAGGGTGTTGCTGCTGGAGTGACTGGAACAGTTTTTGTCCCCAATCTAATGGGGAGTAAAGGTCAATGGGCCAGCTGCTTAGAACGCCTTCAGTGTCAATCAATCAATCAATCAATCAATCAATACGTCCTTTTTATTTGGTATTTGAGAGAAAAAAAAACTTTGTAAAACACATTTGGCTAAACATTTTTTGACAACAAATCCAAAGCTCCCTCCTTACATTCCTCCTTAAAACCCATCCATAAGACATAAATAAAATATGAGCTAAAATAAATAAGAATATGTTACATAATGTAAGTAGGAAGCACGATAGAGCAAATTCAAGCACCTCTGTGCCATTGCAGAAATTATCCCATTATAATCATTACTCCCTCAAGGTGAACTTCTCTGTGTAGCAAAATTCAATAACATGCTCCTTCAATATCTTTTTTTTATTATTATTATTTTGCTGTAAAAGACTCCTCCAAGACTCAAGAATTGTTAAGACTTTTAAAAACATAAAACAAGAAACAAAAAATAAGAAAAACAAGAGAAAAAAAAAACCCTGCATATACAAGTAACTACATATTACTTCCTGATATACAAATTACATCTTGCAAGTTAGCTCACTGCTCGTGGTAAAAAGCACCACCAACAAGGACGCGATGACCTTTTCTCAACCAATACATCAGAGCAAATGATAGCACAACCTGACAAGTGAATTCACAATCTTTTGGGGCTGTCTGAGCTAGAGAAACACTTCCTCCGACACACTTGAGACCTGAAAATAAACACGCCTGGCCCCTGGTCTGACACTGAGTCCTGGCGTTGTTATCAGCAGCAGGGAAATGAACACTCACCCGGGACAGTTTGTTGGGAGAATCCTTTCCGCTGTTCTCTTTCTGAAGGCCTCTATCTTTCAGGGAGTTTAGGATCTTGGTGGATGGGATGTGCCACTTGGCTTCTGTCAATAAAACAGATCCAGCACAGACAAAGGTTTTGATAAACTGTCGATCCTTATAAGCTTTGCTGGTCTGTGTGTGGGAAGAGTAGGTCTTTAAATTAGACAGAGGTAGTCAGAACTTTTCACACCCTTTAATTTAAACACATGCATATGTGGGGATTCTCTTAATTTAATAAATATTGTTCAGTCAATTATACTTATTTCTCAACAGTGCTTTCTCAGGGTACAAATATTTAAGGACTCCTACTGATTTAACAGAGTTAGGATGGAGGCATGCCACTGAATTGATGTCTATCCCACTTAAAACAATCACAGAATAAATTTGCTTCAGATGAAGGAAATCAGAGAAAGCATGCTGTGATAAAGCTCTAACCTCTCCTTCATCAGGAAAACAAACTTGGAATGTTTGATTTTCTTATTTTCTAGCTTTGCTGAATCATTTGTGAGATACTGCAGTTTTTAGATTGATTTTTGTAATTCTCTAAGTTACATTTTGCCTTAATCTTCCTCTTACATGTTCATTAAGTTGAAGGGTGTTGCTCAAAACAAATGATGGTCTATATCTCATTCCCAAGGTAAGGGAAAATGCATCTGTGTTTGATAAACAAGTTAACTGACTGACGCTTATGTAAAGCCCCAAACCCTCAGATTTCAAACAAATGCCTGAATTTAACACCTGCCCGCAGGGTATTCGAGTGTATTGCAGTGATGGGCAGGCTTACCTGCAGACCTGGTCCTCTCTAGAGTGGGCTCCCGCTCTCTCAGCCCATTGCCTTCTGCGAGGCCACCAGAAGCATCTGAAGACCTCTCGTGAAGGACAGGCGACTGGCAGCTAAGTGCACCAATAACACAAGGTCAGAACTGGCTGCTCTCTGGCCTCCAAGCTTCTCCTATACTCTGTAACTTCCACTCAGACAGTGAGTCTCTTATTAGAGTGTGACTCAAAATATAGTTCTTGAGGTTGACAAAGTGGAATAGTTATCACTCATACTATAGACTTAAGAAAGGTTTTGAAGACATGAAACTCAGGTTATCTTGATCTTTTGAACCGCAACTGCTCATAACATTTGACCACGTGTCATTGTTGAGCTTGAAGAAGTCCCCTCGGTTGACCATGAGTACCTTCAAGTCATTCAGCACAGTATGCATGCAAAGCAGCACAAAATGGGGAAATAGATTTTATTAATGGCACCAATGATTGAATACCACAGCATACATCTCACTATCGTGTGTTCCAATAGATTTTATACTACTAAATCTTATATATATATATAAAAAAAAAAGATGTTTTAATCTTGAATATCAGCAACTAGAGCTTCTCGGTTGTGTAAATTACTTCATTCATGTAATATTACTGCAGCATCTAATTTCGTTGAAGCTTATCTTGTCCATTTACAACAGACAAGAGATAATGGATCTTGATCATTTCTGAAACTAAGGATCTCTTTAAAGTGTATGATTTAATGTAATGTAGTTCAATGTGAACTATTAGGATTCAGCTTTTCTGTGGGTTAGGACTAATGTAGTCTTATCATGATGTTAACTATCCTGAATAGCTTAAAGTGTGCTATTCATGTGGTTGAATTAAGATGTTTCATTTTTATTCCAGAATAGAAATGCTTGTATGATTTCACCAACAATCTTTGCCACATGAAGCTGTGATGAATGACCAGCTCCAGACACACTGACTGACTTACATGAAAATACCCTGAGTGATAGATTTGTCTGGGAAATATTTTACCACAGAAAACTTTTGCTTTTGAGAGATAATGAAATATAGATACCACATCCCAAAGAGGAAAACAGAGCTATAAGCAAACCCCATAACCCTGTCTTGAGAGATAAATGGAATCACATGCCCAGCAGTTGCATGATACTCCAGTATGCTGGCAGTTTAAGCCTCCAGCCTAATCCACTTAAAGATAACTCGCCCAGACACTGCTATCCTTATCTGTAGAGTACAGAACAGAGACAAGCAACCTGCTGCAGTGTACTTCAGTACCTGGTATTGTAGCCAAGTGGGGGGATGACCTAAATTTACCTCATGATAAAAATATTTGCTGGCCTTGGTAATTTTCATAAACACCCCCCACCACCATCAAAAAAGAAAAAAAAGTTTAGCTTGAAAAATTAATAAAAAACAGTGATGCAACTGTACAATTTCACTAGAGAACCAAAATGAGAAATGTACCAATGCCAGGACTCCTGCAAAGCCAAGACCCAGGTGCAATTGTACCAAGTGCCATGGACGGAGAAAGAGTTGTTTTCAGGCCAAGTCTGTTCTCAATGTCTACCATGACTACAGCGTGAAGTTTGAGACCTGCCAGGGATATTATAATGCATCTCATGGGCAAGATGCTGATGGGGCTATCGTATAACTAGTTGGTCACTCTTCACAGAGGGCAGAAAATAACAAGCTCAGACTTGGGGGGGAAGGATTAAAATATATAGTCACAGCCTACCCCTCATATCCTGCCTGCTGTGTCCAGTTGCTACTCCCACAAGGCCCAGGGTCACTGGATGATGATTGGTTGCTTGGAGAACTTCTGTAGTGCTGGCTGGCATCGCTTTTATTGCACTGAGGTAACTGTGGGTTTTCAACATCTTGCGCTGGCCTGTAACCAAGAGACACAATCCATTATTGAGTGAAACCACAACTTCGTTTTAGAATACAGTGAAAGCTCCAGTGTCTTTTTTTTGTTTTGTTTGAATAGCCTGAACACTCAGCGGTTATTTTTGTCCCACATCAAACTAGATATGATTGAAAGAGTAAGAGTAAGGTGCACACTCCCCCAGTCAGGGCAAAGACAGCTGTGCAACTTTGTTAATGAGACAAAAATGTTCTTCATAAAAGAAACCATTTCCTGGAAAAACTAAATATATAAATTAAAGAAAAAAGAGAGAATTAAGGTGAGAACATTCAAACAAAGAAAAGTATATATATATATATATAATAAATCAAAACCTCAATGATATTTACTAATATGTATTATACATACACACACACACACACAATCAGTTCCTCTGATATAAAAGATTTCATTTATGGGGGCATTCTGCACTAGCAAACTGACTTCTAATCATCAGATCTCATCATGTCACTGCAACAGAAATAAATAAATAGAGTGGACTGAAGGTCTTAGACTGTCACTCTTAATCTGCATTTTAAAATTGTCATTTCCGCTCAATCTTAATGGATGACGACCCCACTGTTGACCTTTGCAGAATTTTAGCAGAGGAAGGTAGACATTTTAGAGTGGATGATTGCAATACAGAAATATGGCATTTGCTTTAGAAGACAAAAAATCACCCCCTTTTCTTTTCCCCTTTTCTCTAAGCAGATGGCCAAATCCTATGTATAGTAAGGAGTCCAACTGCATCTCCCAGTATCACCGAACAGAGACGTTCCAAGTCCCAGTGCGAAACGTGACACTCAGCACTGCAGGCTCTCGATTTGGGAACGTCGAGACTTTTAAAAGCACTGATGTGGTCTAAAATATATAGACAGCCTTCAAGGTCATCGACTGGGAACAGAAGGGCAGAATGACAAGATGTTTTTAGGAGGGCAACACACCTACAAATACATGCTGCCAACACTCCCGGCACAGAGACTGGGTGTCAAAAGCAGAAAAGTTGTCCATGATTACATATTAGGATCACTATATAAACATTGGATTTGAATTAACCCTTTGAAGAAAAATCAAAACAACTTGGCCCCAGTGAAGAGATAATATTCTCCCTCGCTTTTCTTTTCTCAACGAAATGCTTTAACCCTAGCTTAAACACACACAGAGGTTTCCTTAACTAATACTGCAGCAGCAGGAGTATGTTTCTTAACTGGGTCAGTACTAATAGTTCCTTCAAACTGGAGTTTTTCTTCTTTTTTGTTTCAATTTGTTTTGAATATCCCCTTCTACTTATTAATATCCTTCTGTATTATTATTTTATTTTTGTACATTTAATGGGAAAGCAGTTATTTTCACACCTCATTGAAACATATAATGTAGCATAAATGAGGCCTTAGATTTTGAGCGTTTATGAAAATTTGGCTGCAATGCAATAACCTACATTCAGACACCCTGGCAAAAGAAAAGGGTGTTTAGCTGAAACAAGTCTGGTGTTACATTCTGAAGTGCAGAATTGTATGCTTGTGCTCCAGGCTGGGCTCCAAGGAAAACCCACCAAGCAGTTGTATTTACTTATTTATCTTCACCACCAGCCTTTATGGTTATGTTTTCCATACTAATTGTCAACTCATAACACAAACACAATCAGGGAAGCAGGCAGCTGCCATATGGTTTATAATTAATTTAGAGTGCGAACGATAGTGACCCTATTTATTTGTTGTGGATCACAGCCCAGGATACGGCACTCGCTGTACCACACATGCGCAATACAAAGCGCAGTTGTAATGCAACAATTATAAAATAATTTTGGTCAGGCCATTCCAGTTAAGACATTTTCAACAACCACAATGACACAAAACAATCTAATTAACTAATTAATCAATCAAACAATTTATATACTGTTGGCATCAACCCCCCAAATAATTTACATTATCTGAACATAGACGAGTTCAGGCTCGTCTCACACGCTCCTATGCCATCTCTCTGGATCATGCTGCTCTTTGATGGGTAACATCAAATTGGATGGGCAACAGACAATAGACCACTTGGGGGGGGGTGTTGATGGGTAGATGACGGGGGAGAATTGGGTTGGTCGTGTACATGTGACTACTGTCACTACTCAGACACCCGCACGTTCAGCACGGTCAGGGTGATAGCTGTTCAAATTGGCATCAAATCCTCCAACTGATGTGACTGCTGAGACAATCTGGGCTTACATAGCAAACCAGTGGCACCATGCACGTTTAAAAAAACACGTGCCTGGTACGCCTCCTGAAGCATTGTGCACATCATAGGGATGGATTCAGTAACTGGCAATTTCAAATTAGGATGAACAAGTGTTGGGGGGAATTCATGCAGATTCTATAAAAAATATATATTTCAATTAAAAAATTATAAAAAAACAAGGAGAGGACAAACTGTTGACGATCTGCAATGTACTCTTCTAAATTATATTATTATTCTACATACAAATGGGCTTATTTTAAATATATCAGTCTTAAAATCACTGCTAAAAAAGCACAGCTAAACCAAATAACTACATGTATAAATATAAATGCCATCTCCACCACCTACAAATGTGAAATCTGACAAGTTGAAATACATCATGTTGCTGGCTCAAGCTACAGAAAGGTCACTTTCACTCTCTGTACCATCGTTTTTCACAGAAAAGTGACACATACTTCAACACTGCTTGTTTTTGGAGACTTCACAATGGATACAGCACGGCGAGACACTGCAGGGATTTATTGAACAAACTGACACTGAAAAGTTAAATAATTTATCTTCTTTAGTGGAGAAAGGCATTGCATGGAAGCACTACCTTTATTCACATATATATATATATATATATATATATATATATATGTATTTATTTTGGGCAGTTTTTATATTAAAAAATGTAATATTTATACATACATATATATTCATATATATAGTTATAGATTAAAGTATTCACATCCTTCATTTAAAAATGTTATTCAGTTATTGATGTAGGTGAGTAATTATTGTTCATTACTCTATATTTATCAGTAATATATTTTTAGAGTTTATTTCATAAGTATTTACGTAAGAGAAAACTATGGATTCTTGTTAATTGAGTCAAGGCACTAAGAGCAAACCTTATTTTGTATGCACTCTTGTACAGTTTAATGAAGAATATTTACTCAACGGTGTGAATACTTTCAACTACAGCTGTAAATAGACCCACATATGTACACACAAACATGCACACACACATGTATATATATAAAAGGCAAAAAGATACTTTATGGAAATCCATGAAATAATAAATAAATAAAGCTGATGAACTGATCTTTATGTTGCAAGCATTTGGCAAATCAAATATCGTTGTCTCTTACTGTTTATTTATCCAATCATGAATTTCCTGCAGTCCTAAACACAATCTGTGACAAGGGGGAATAAAAA
Organism: Amia ocellicauda; assembly: GCF_036373705.1. NCBI lineage: Eukaryota > Metazoa > Chordata > Actinopteri > Amiiformes > Amiidae > Amia > Amia ocellicauda. The sequence goes on from NC_089872.1 coordinate 759,903, forward strand.
GATTTGTGTTAATGATCTATACCACCTGTGTTAGTTTGTAAACCATGGAACAAAACAACAAGGTTTTCAATGTTCTCAAAGCAATTGAACATTAACATACACTACCAAAAACACTGGCTGGGAGGGGACATTTTTATGAGCTAAATCGCAAAGAGGAGGAGATTAGTACCTGGAACCATCGGGCAGCTTCCTGTCGAAGGAGGTGCTGCGAGGAATGGCAGCCTGGGCCTGCTGGAGGAGAGCCTGGCAGGGCAGCCTGTCCGACGGGCACTGAGTGGGGGAGGCACGCGACAGGGGCTGCCCAGCCGGCGTAGGCACACGATGCCAGGTCGTGTTCCTTCTGAAAGGGGTTTTGTACTCACAAGGAGTGCCCTCGCTGTCTAGCTTGTACTCGACCATTGGGATCCGATAGAGCTCAGAGCAGCCTCTGCCAAAAACCAAACACAAACAAGGAAAAAAGTGAGTAGTGACAACATAGTGCTGTGGATCTTAGTTTGTATGCGTGTGTGAGACAGAGTGCTTCATTTACAATTAAGTCAGTGTGGCAAATCAGCATTAAAAAGCCAAAGGGCACTCAGATGTACATAAAAATACCATTATTATTTGAGACGGTAATCTTTCTATCTATCAGCAGATGTGTGTTCTACAAAAACATTGCATGCATCAGCCTCCCACCCCTATACACACACCTCCCTTTTCTTGCCCTTTGGTTATTGCTGACCTGGCAGTGCTCATAGAGACAGAATAGCAGAAGGATGGGTGAAAAAAAAAAAAGAGTGAACATTCCCTGAATATATTCTATTTTATAGCCAAAAAAAACCTTAATAGCCTTTAAAAGGCAAACAAGTAGAAAAAGTATGTATAAAAAGTTCTGATGGCAATATAGAGATCGGAAACAGTCAGACTTAAATGACCACTTAAGCAGTCTTCAATCAGATTAAAGAGGAAAATAATAATATACATCTATTACTTATAGAACTTTAGAACTGCAATGCTTTCTGGATTTTGTTCCAAGGTCCCAGCTACTGAAATAATTGGTCTGGCTAGCTGATTAGCTGGATGAAATTAATACTTTCCTTTAGGCTACAAATACTTTCATAGGAAGTGCCACCTACAATCAAAAGAGATCTTTAAACCATCAACTGTGAAAGTGTCCGAGAGACAGGGACAGATGTCTTCCACGCTACATTGATCAAAGGGGATGTTCTTCTGGGTGTTCTGCTGCCACTTAACTTGCAAGACAATCTCCCTCTTAAAACTGGGTGAACATAATCTAAACAGTTGCTGGTCTTTATTCTTCCATATTCCACAAGACCACTGCAGCATACCGCTTTGTGTACACAGTGTATACAGGCAGACTCGATTGAAAGTGATGTTGCTGATTGGTGCACTGAGACTCAAGGGCTTTCATCTTCTGCAAGGGGTCTGGCAAATGATCTTAAAATATACTCTGATTTGAAAGTATTTATTTGCAGCGTGTTCTTACTGCAAGGCCCTCATCCTACAATTATCGGTTAATTTTTCCAACTTACCAAACCACTTTCCAAAATGTGTTTTTCTTTTGGTTGTTTTCTTGCAAAACATGCTCAGGTTTCATTTGATCTCCAAACAAAATCTAGCTCACAAAATCTTGCTCTTAATTTTCTTCTCCAAACCTCAGTTTGTCTCTTGACAAGATTTACACCTTTAAACTTGGAAATGTAGGAGTCTCTGGAGCATAAGCCGATTGTCAAGCTGTTAGTCATTCCATACCTCTGTGAAATATCAACATCTGGTTCAGCCACAGTCCCCAGCAAATATGAGAAACGTTATACATCGTGTGCATGCAAAGTAACCCCACATGATGAAAAACTAATCACAATCTGAGATATGAAACTAAGCATCTGCATCCAAGCATTTTTAAAACAAAAAGATACAAATGAATTTACCATTTTTGACTGAATCATTACCACATTCTGAAAAGTCAATTTAATACAAGGTACACTTATTGTGGTTTCACTGGCGGTACCTTGACAAAACACCATGTGTTTCCGCAAAGTAATGTGAAAGTATTGTAAATACCTGATTTCACAGTGTCCATGCTCTAGGGATCGTTCAATTGTAGTTAAAAATACTACACTATATATAAAAGGTAGATTAATCAGATTTACAGTTGGTGTGCTTAAAATTAGAATAAAGGGAGAGAAGCACAGAGCCCACAGTACAGCAGTTAAGCAATCCCAAGAAATTAATTAATTAATGAGTGTCAAACAAATATAAAAGGGTGAAACTCACTTCAAAGAATTTGCAACTATTCCACTGGATCGCTGTTTTGATGTTTTCCCTAAATAAAAGTTCTAGAGAATGCAGAGTTCAATGTGAAATAACCCAAAACAACAACAAATGCAAATTAGGCTAATCTGCATAAATTCAATAAAAAGGAGGGCTGTGCTTCCCCTCTGGCAAGATTTTTTTAGCATATTTGTTATTAAAAAACAACAAACAAACCAAACAGGAAATGAACACTATTCGAATTTCAGAAACTAAATTAAGGTCAATCAGCAATCCTTCTCTTCGCTAATGAGTATAATTACTACAAAAACAAAAAGAGCCAGCTGAGCAAGACGGACTAAAGAATGTCTTCATTTGTACTCCAGCCTGGTTAGACTGACATTCCACATTCTCTTTCTACATTGAGCTCCATTCAACAAGATGTTTTCAGGATTTTATACTATAAGTGGTTGTATGTCTAAATATATATATTTAGCAATTGCTTTTCCTGCTCTATGCCACACAGTTAAACCCCAGTAGTTACTGCCATTTTAAAAGAGGCTGTTAACCTAGCCATTAAACGGCTTGTGCATATCCCTGAAGCTCTTTCGCCACGCGTCGTTAACTTCAACACAGGTTAAACAATGTCAACAAGATACAAACAGCAAGAGAAAAGGATGGGAGGGAGATTGTGCAGGCAACTTTTTTTAATACAATATTACATTCCCCAATTCCTCATCAAATGTGTTCCAGAGCTACAGGAAAACCGCGTCTTTGTGTGTACTGCGCATTCAGCTCACACAAACCTCAAGTTCCATTGTTTTGTAAATGTAGGAGGTAAATCTACTTCCTACTGCTCTGCCAAGATATACATTAAATATAGCTGACCTATGTCATATTTTACATTATATCTAATGCACGTCATACTTCATTAGCCAGGTATGCATGAATTGTAATACAGATCATTTATCCATCACAATTGATTGATTCCAGAAAGCATTTCATATCTAGATTTTTGAGTGTAGGTTGCCCACCTTTGTTCTTAAAACTGCTTAAATGGAATACAATTCTCAGAAGGAAATCAGCGGGGTCAATCAAATCAGATGTAAAACAGAAGCAGAACAAGTCAGTAAAAAGCAGTCCATAAAAACACACAAGAAGAGGGGAGGGAGGAATGAATTTCAAAATGCTGTTAAACTCTCCTACTGAGATATCAAAGCAGGACCAAACCTTGCAACAAATAAACATGACATGTATCATTACAGAACCACTAAAAAAAGACAAACCCAATAGAACCATTCATTCTGTTAACACAACATAAATGAAGAGCATGTAAACTCAGCTATAGAAAGAGGTGGTATGGGCTATTAAAACTTTATGGAGTAGCCTTTTCCACTGGTTACGGCCAAGAAACACAGACAATATATCAACAGCTTACAGTAATGGTTCTACACCATCAACACCATCTGCCTTGTTCTGCTCTGCTCACTACATCAACTAAGCCACCTGAAACTGCTTGTAAATGGTTTGTCAACAGCAATCAATTAAATTATCTTGACAGCTGCATTCTCAAGGTTCGACCCCTTGTCGTTGTTTAACTATAGCCTTGCTGACATCAGCCTGATAGCCACCTCAAAGTAAATTTCCACATTGATCTAGCTGCCCAGGATAATCTCTCAGTCTGCCTCAAAGGAAAGATTGATTACTGGAACACCTCTGGAATTAAGGTAGGCACTACAATTATTCTGTAGGAAGATGAGCCATTCATAAATGAAGGTGCTCTGGGCATTTGAAATGATGAAATCAGAAGTCATTGTCTGGTCACTTTCCTCTCCTGACCATATTTTAATAGAATGCTGTTCTGAGCCATGCTTTGTTAATCTGGTGGTCCACTTCAAACTATTAATGTTTAGGTGAGGAACCAACCTGTACACCGAAGAAAAGAAAACAGTCTCATTGTACATGTTGCAACAAAACAATCTCCAAATAGCAAATAATTTGCAATTTCTTTCATTCTTGCTTGTCAGACAAGCTACAGGAGCTACAAAGTTAAATGATGTGGGTTCTTGTCCGGTCAAGCATAAATTAAACCCTGCTCATTACATTTCACAACGCCTCCATCGCATACCACGGTACTATAGTGAGAACAGGAGAATTCAATCTGGATTAATCTTTTCCTTTGAATCAATCTAAGTGGACAGTTCTGAAAGCCACAAATATTTTTTACTCAACAACAGGGCTGGTAGTACAGTTAAACAGTACAGTTTAATTTCCCGTTACACGTCTTTCTGTTCCATCTCCCCATTTTGACAGAACAAAATGCTTAGACTTTTCAGTACCAGTGGTTATTGTTAATGTGCAGTTAATAAGAGGTGAACTAATACCAAAAACAATGTGTCTGGAAACCTTTTTTTTTATGTTGCTTTTGAGAATGGACTACAAGCAAACATCTATTTCTTACAGAGAAACCTCTGCATGTCAAAACACATACTGACAGATCTAATGTATTAATGGACACAGTTAATCTGTTTTAGTATGTTGTTAAGGAATAAAGTTTAAAATAACTAAGTTGTACTTGTATATCCTGTCCTTCCAGTATAAATAAATGCATTTTCTGGCTGGGTTTGGTCTAATAATAGACACATATCTCATTTTGCTCAAGACAGCACACTGCGGACCTTAAAAGGCAGGGGCTGTTAATCATCCTAAATACAGAACCAAAAAAAAAAACACAAATAGTGGTTATAAAGGTTACTAGTATATCCGAAATACATTTGCAGTCTCAGCTCCAGACAGGCAGCAATGCTAAAATGATGTTTTCACAGAAGATTATTTTTAAATCTTGACTTAATCAAAACATCAGCAAGAGTGTCTGCTAAAGCTTAAATATACACTCACCTAAAGGATTATTAGGAACACCATACTAATACTGTGTTTGACCCCCTTTCGCCTTCAGAACTGCCTTAATTCTACGTGGCATTGATTCAACAAGGTGCTGAAAGCATTCTTTAGAAATGTTGTCCCATATTGATAGGATAGCATCTTGCAGTTGATGGAGATTTGGGGGATGCACATCCAGGGCACGAAGCTCCCGTTCCACCACATCCCAAAGATGCTCTATTGGGTTGAGATCTGGTGACTGTGGGGGCCAGTTTAGTACAGTGAACTCATTGTCATGTTCAAGAAACCAATTTGAAATGATTCGACCTTTGTGACATGGTGCATTATCCTGCTGGAAGTAGCCATCAGAGGATGGGTACATGGTGGTCATAAAGGGATGGACATGGTCAGAAACAATGCTCAGGTAGGCCGTGGCATTTAAACGATGCCCAATTGGCACTAAGGGGCCTAAAGTGTGCCAAGAAAACATCCCCCACACCATTACACCACCACCACCAGCCTGCACAGTGGTAACAAGGCATGATGGATCCATGTTCTCATTCTGTTTACACCAAATTCTGACTCTACCATCTGAATGTCTCAACAGAAATCGAGACTCATCAGACCAGGCAACATTTTTCCAGTCTTCAACTGTCCAATTTTGGTGAGCTTGTGCAAATTGTAGCCTCTTTTTCCTATTTGTAGTGGAGATGAGTGGTACCCGGTGGGGTCTTCTGCTGTTGTAGCCCATCCGCCTCAAGGTTGTACGTGTTGTGGCTTCACAAATGCTTTGCTGCATACCTCGGTTGTATTTCAGTCAAAGTTGCTCTTCTATCAGCTTGAATCAGTCGGCCCATTCTCCTCTGACCTCTAGCATCAACAAGGCATTTTCGCCCACAGGACTGCCGCATACTGGATGTTTTTCCCTCTTCACACCATTCTTTGTAAACCCTAGAAATGGTTGTGCGTGAAAATCCCAGTAACTGAGCAGATTGTGAAATACTCAGACCGGCCCGTCCGGCACCAACAACCATGCCACGCTCAAAATTGCTTAAATCACCTTTCCTTCCCATTCAGACATTCAGTTTGGAGTTCAGGAGATTGTCTTGACCAGGACCACACCCCTAAATGCATTGAATCAACTGCCATGTGATTGGTTGGTTAGATAATTGCAATAATGAGAAATTGAACAGGTGTTCCTAATAATCCTTTAGGTGAGTGTGTATATATATATATATATATATATATATATATATATATATATATATATATATATATATATATATATATATATATAACATACATACACAAACAACCCCACCACCAACAAAAATAATAACAAAATATAAAAATAGTGGCCACTGCATGGGTCTTATATGCAATCTATATTTACCAAATCTGTTATAAAAAAAATATATATATATATATATATATATATATATAATTGCAGCCAAGTGGCTGCCTGTCTCCCAGGAGCTTTTTGTGCATCTCGGTCCCCCAGCAAATCAATAGTCTACCCTTTCCCAACAAATTCCTATGGCTTGTGATAACACGAAGAACACTAAGGAGCTATTGTTGACCTGAATGCTTTTCCACTTGCTTTTGAAGAGTTGAAGAGTCCTACCACACTCTCAAACCGACCTCACAGAATTGGCTGTTTTTTCACAGAGAGAAAGCCTAACAAAACCGAAATGGATAAAGATAAAAACGAAAACACAAAAAACACTAACAACGTTAGCGTTCAGAAGGGCTTTGCAAACCCTGGGAAACCCCTTTGGCTTCTGCTGAGCTATAGTGAAGGAGGGACAGAGGGCAGGCACAGACAGACTCAGCTGCTGCAACAACAAAGAAGGAGCCAGACGCAGCTGAAAGGAAGTCCAGGCAACAACTCTTGAGGCCGATTACGGAGAGAGATGACTGAGACAGACCTGCACTGACTCAGGAAGCATCACCTTTTTTAATTTTTTTATTACACACACAACACTGTAATCTCTCACTTTGCTTATGACAGCATAACAAAACAAAAAAACACTAAAATGGGGCTGGAATATATCCAGGACCTGCCATGCCTATTGTTGGGGAAAGATTTATGTCCCCCATTTCCCGCAGCCCATGTGTTATTTTTACTTTTTTTAAAGACGCAATAATAAAAAAGTAGGGGCTCCCAAGAGATTTGTGACAGTCTGTGCTGGTATATGCCACTAACACTGCAGAAGTCATATACTGCTCAAACACTACTTCACTTCAAAGCACCACTGCAATGTACAATATCTTTCATCATGGTCTAGGTTTTATTCTTATTATACAATTTTGGAATGTCTGGCTTATCTGGATTTCAATTCTGTCAAAACTGATTATCAAACTTTCTTCTGAACTGAGTGAATTTTGATTAGTACTGGCAATTTTCATCATCTGGCCAGAAGACAATACATGCTGCAGAAACTGGATCAATCTCTCCAGCCCCCCACCATAGGCAAGAAGCATGAGTAAAAGAGAAGAAAAAAAAAACACACACACCCTCCTCTCAACTCTGGCATTTCATCCCTTCCAGTAAACGGAATCTGGAGTCCTGACACATTCCCATTGGATGAAATTGTATGGTTTTATTTTGGTGTCATTTTAAAAAGCTTGGTAAAAGCAGTTAACTTCAAGTCGCCATCTTTCTCTGCTCAAGCTTTTTATTCACCACTTAGTAGGAAAGTAGGTGCTAACAAAAAACTAAAAAAACGTTAACTACACATACAAGCTTTTTTATTATTGTTATATATAACAGGCACTGACCCACTTCCATTGATCCATTATAAGTTAAACCAAAATAAAACAAAGCAAAGACGCTAAATCTTCAGTTTAACAGCATTTGGTAAACTCCCAAAAGAACAATCATTTTGTGTTCCTGTCTTAGACTGCGGAAAGGTATTCATCCATTCTTTCAAACACTTCTTTTGAATACTGGCAGCTATTTCATCCAACAGTGTGGCTAATGTATGCATCTCTTGAAAGCCAAGCACTTTAATTAAATTGCCAGAATAACTAGCAGAATGCAAATCGAAATCTGCCGTCTGTGATCTGTAATAAACTCCCTCAGACACTGCAGGAATTGTTCTGTCATTAATCAAGTGGGTTGTCTTGTTATCATTAGCAAGCAATGCTTACTGTAGATCTCTGCTAGTGTTCAAACCAGCTGGCTGACAGATATTTTATAATAAAGCTATATTCTTATTTTCTTAAACAAACAAAGCTGTAGTGTTCTGTGCAAGAAATCGGACAAGTCCTTTTTTTTTACAATATCGCCTACAAACTAGAATAAATAAGTTCGGATTTTTGCTTTGCAGTTCCCATTTTCTCTGATTACAAATCCTTTATTCCATACACACAAAGCATGAACACACCATCAATTCAGCATACAGAAAATCTACACTGGATAATTTGATAATACATCATAATTTCTCTCTCTCTCTCTCTCTCTCTCTCTCTCTTTATATATATATATATATATATATATATATATATATATATATATATATATATATATATATATATACACTCACCTAAAGGATTATTAGGTACACCTGTTCAATTTCTCATTAATGCAATTATCTAACCAACCAATCACATGGCAGTTGCTTCAATGCATTTAGGGGTGTGGTCCTGGTCAAGACAATCTCCTGAACTCCAAACTGAATGTCTGAATGGGAAAGAAAGGTGATTTAAGCAATTTTGAGCGTGGCATGGTTGTTGGTGCCAGATGTCTGTTGAGACATTCAGATGGTAGAGTCAGAATTTGGCGTAAACAGAATGAGAACATGGATCCATCATGCCTTGTTACCACTGTGCAGGCTGGTGGTGGTGGTGTAATGGTGTGGGGGATGTTTAGGCTTTAGTCCCCTTAGTGCCAATTGGGCATCGTTTAAATGCCACGGCCTACCTGAGCATTGTTTCTGACCATCTCCATCCCTTTATGACCACCATGTACCCATCCTCTGATGGCTACTTCCAGCAGGTAATGCACCATGTCACAAAGGTCGAATCATTTCAAATTGGTTTCTTGAACATGACAATGAGTTCACTGTACTAAACTGGCCCCCACAGTCACCAGATCTCAACCCAATAGAGCATCTTTGGGATGTGGTGGAACGGGAGCTTCGTGCCCTAGATGTGCATCCCCCAAATCTCCATCAACTGCAAGATGCTATCCTATCAATATGGGCCAACATTTCTAAAGAATGCTTTCAGCACCTTGTTGAATCAATGCCACGTAGAATTAAGGCAGTTCTGAAGGCGAAAGGGGGTCAAACACAGTATTAGTATGGTGTTCCTAATAATCCTTTAGGTGAGTGTATATATATATATATATATATATATAGTAAAAGATAAAAAAGGATGCAGAAAGTGAAGATTGAACAGGAAAATAATGTATATAAAAGGCTTAAATTATAACACATACACAATAAATATACGTTTATATCTATATAAAATGGTGGCATATTTCTTTATGTTCTCAACACAGAACGTTCATAAATCAATATCCTAACGCCACCAATCTCTCTTACGGTGGGAGTGGATATTTATAAAAAATAAAAACAAATAAATAAACAAGACAGTTAAAGTTTTGACATTTATTGCCTGCTCAGCATAAAAAAAATTAAATGGTCAATGCAAATTAGTTCAAACAAGACAACAAAATAATAAGCCCATCGCCTTGATCATCCGGACATTTTTCAGATCTGTTTACAAAAACAATTTTCCTGTCCCACTGTGTTTTGTCAGGCGCTCAGTTTGCCATGTGCCCTGTATTACAGCTGTGATGGAGAAGCAGGTTTGGCTGCAGCTACAAAGTCCTAGTCCTTTGTAATACATGCTTTTATTTCATGAATGAAGTTGGGCAGCAGCCACATTTGGACACAGCTTGGGAGGAAATAAAACAAAACCAAATGGAGAACAGAGGTTCTACTACCTTCTGCCGATGCTCTTTATACCTCTAAAACATTATGAAATGCATGCTGCTTTCCAAAAACAATTAAGGAAGAATTGCTAAACAGTACTCATCATTGTGTTATACCCTATCATTTTCTACTGCACAATGCATGGGCTTAAGGTGACGCTTTGAATCACACTTTCCCAAAGAGAGCTAGAGATGACCTATCACAGCTTTAGATGCACAATACAGCAAATTGACTGTAAGGCCAATACTGTGGAGGCCTTCACAATGAAAGGAAACACGGCGGCATTTCAAGTTACTACTATATAAAAATGTGTTTGGTTTTCCTTTGGTGTCATTTCATAGCCTGATTTTTATGGATTGATTCTGCGGCCTTATTTCTGAACATATTGTGTGTCCTGGAATCTGAAAACTAAGAATAAATGTGAGAATACTGCAAGTGGGACATATACCTTTCCTTTCATAAATGGCAGTCATTCATCGCTCTGTATTATTAAAGCAGCATGTGAATTTACTGGTGGAGAAGGTTTTACCGTCATTTCGAAGGGGGGATGTCAAGTGATGCTAAAATCTTAATGACTAAGGCCATATCCGTGTTTGAGATTGAGGTGTTTGGCTATGGAGAGCATGTCAATGTTTACTTGGACATTCGATGTACAGTCGATTATGTATTGTCATGCCTTTTTCATTTTTAGTCAGCTGTCTGGATCACAGGGCTCCAACTGTATTTAGGGGTTATTTTTGGTATTATGGGAAATAATGGTGGAGATGGGGTTACCTCCTGGGCGAGCCATCCTCATGGGGTTGGATGATCACCACCTTCACAGTCACAGACGTCCGTAACAGGTCAATCATCTGCTCGTGGGTCAGTGTGGCCACAGCAACTTTGCAGATTTCGACCAGACGGCTCCCTTGCCTCAGACCAGCCTTCCACGCAAAGCCAAACGGCTCCACATCTGCCACTATCCCTTCAAAGTTCACATGGAAGCCAAGCTGGCCCAAACCATTTCTCCTAAGGGTCATTTCTGATGTCTCGCAGCCTCGGGTTACAATCTGGATAACAAAAGAGAGAGAGAGAATCAATCAATCAATCAATCAATCAATTTTTTATTTGTATAGCACCCTTTGCAGGGTAGCCACAGAGCACTTTACAGAGTGCTAAACATACTACAACAAAATGTATAAATAAAATAACCCTTTAACGATTTAAACTAAATTAAATTAGTAAACCTTTCTCTGGAGATTTGGCTTCTTTAATAATAATTTAAAAAAACTAAGGAACACTACACAAGACATTAATTTACAAGGTCAATTAATAAGTGTATCTTTGTTGCTTTTAAGTATGACATAAGAGTAGCCAAGATTGTCCCCCTGCTGAGCCATGATAGAGGGCAAGCTCAAGAAATGAGCAAAATAAACAAACAACAACAACAACAACAACAACAACAACAAAAAAAACAACAGTTTAGTCAGACATGTGTAGCTCATGGCAGTTCTGCATAAGACAGTTTTTGCTTTTTCAATAGCAGGTTCAGAAAGACAAGTAGAGGACATCTCAGGAGAAAAAAAAAAAAACTTTGGTATTAAGGCAAGTTGTACACACCAAATACAGCGAGGGAAAAAAGTATTTGATCCCCTGTTGATTTTGTACGTTTGCCCACTGACAAAGAAATGATCAGTTTATAATTTTAATGGCAGGTGTATTTTAACAGTGAGATACAGAATAACAACAAAAAAATCCAGAAAAACGCATTTCAAAAAAGTTATAAATTGATTTGCATGTTAATGAGGGAAATAAGTATTTGACCCCTTCGACTTAGTACTTGGTGGCAAAACCCTTGTTGGCAATCACAGAGGTCAGATGTTTCTTGTAGTTGGCCACCAGGTTTGCACACATCTCAGGAGGGATTTTGTCCCTCTCCTCTTTGCAGATCCTCTCTAAGTCATTAAGGTTTCGAGGCTGACGTTTGGCAACTCGAACCTTCTGCTCCCTCCACAGATTTTCTATGGGATTAAGGTCTGGAGACTGGCTAGGCCACTCCAGGAACCTTAATGTGCTTCTTCTTGAGCCACTCCTTTGTTGCCTTGGCTGTGTGTTTTGGGTCATTGTCATGCAGGAATACCCATCCACGACCCATTTTCAATGCCCTGGCTGAGGGAAGGAGGTTCTCACCCAAGATTTGACGGTACATGGCCCCGTCCATCGTCCCTTTGATGCGGTGCAGTTGTCCTGTCCCCTTAGCAGAAAAACACCCCCAAAGCATAATGTTTCCACCTCCATGTTTGACGGTGGGGATGGTGTTCTTAGGGTCATTCCTCCTCCTCCTCCAAACACGGTGAGTTGAGTTGATGCCAAAGAGCTTGATTTTGGTCTCATCTGACCACAACACTTTCACCCAGTTCTCCTCTGAATCATTCAGATGTTCATTGGCAAACTTCAGACGGGCCTGTACATGTGCTTTCTTGAGCAGGGGGACCTTGCGGGTGCTGCAGGATTTCAGTCCTTCACGGCATAGTGTGTTACCAATTGTTTTCTTGGTGACTATGGTCCCAGCTGCCTTGAGATCATTAATAAGATCCTCCCGTGTAGTTCTGGGCTGATTCCTCACCGTTCTCATGATCATTGAAACTCCACGAGGTGAGATCTTGCATGGAGCCCCAGACCAAGGGAGACTGACAGTTATTTTGTGTTTCTTCCATTTGCGAATAATCGCACCAACTGTTGTCACCTTCTCACCAAGCTGCTTGGCGATGGTCTTGTAGCCCATTCCAGCATGCCATTCCATACATGGCATGAACATTCAGAAAATGTACCCAGACAGGGGCTAGAAGAATTAAGGATAAAGGGCAGTCCTCATGCAGAATCAAATAATTGCCTTTCAGATCTTGTGTGTACAAAGTTCTACTTGACACAGGCCCATTTACCCCCCTTACAAATTAGGCTACTCCCTTTCATTGCATTTATACGTTCTGTCGGACCTCTTGCAATCACATCACATACATTCTCTGTTTGTGATTCTCTCTCACCTTCTTCCTTCTACATTTTAGCACCAACCCACCTTCTCATTTAGTTAAGTGCAACCAAATTTGACCTCATAATCCTGTTGTAGAACCAGTTCTTGGCATAGTCATGGCAAGTTAGCCTTCCTGTTGATCTCAAATGCCCCTGAGGATGGATTGAGTTGCTTTTGGGTTTGTCCCTTTTTGTTTGTTTACCCTGAGGTTCTATGTGACAGATGTTACCATGTAACTGAATCCTGACTGAAATCTAGGACAGTACTTAACAGACTTATCTGCTTTATCACAAAAAAACTTTACCTTAAGGGGTTGCAATAATTCAACTCCCGCAACTCCTTTCCTTTTCATCTGGGCAAAGCCTGTGTTGCACTCATAGCATGGTCAGTACAATAGCAGGATTTCAGTACAAAAATCTCTTTCAAATCATATCTAATATCCAACAATGCAATAATTATATTTGATCCATTAGACTATATCGCACCAAACAATATCAAGACACTACACTGCTATTTTTTTAACTTTTTAACCACAGTGATGTGTATATTAGTTCATTTCTGATCTATTGCCAGTCAAGCCACAGACCTGATATCTTAAATTTCCAATCATCATTAAAGCCAGACAAAGTCAATATGTTGGGATTTTTGGTCTGGAACCTGCAACAACATAACTGAAAGTGTAACACTTGCAAAAAATCCAACTGAGACATTTACACATCATTCTTTTCTATATTTATTTGAATCTACAAAGTGTATGTCAAATGCTGCTTTTAAAGTCAGAATTTGAAATCGGCAACTTTATTACACAACAACAACAAAAATATTTGGAATAGAGTGATTTGCATATCATTCTTTTAAATCTTTATTGTATTCTGTTCCTGTGTATTTGTTACTTTTATTTTGTATTTGTGTAGTTCTACTGGTTTGGTTGAACAATAAAACAGAATTGTAAAGTGAATTTGAAGAGTCTTCCTACTTCTAAAACAATTTCGGAATAACTCTTAATAATAAATCAAGATTTCCAAAACCTCAAAAGAACCTGAAACATATAAATTCATAACAATAGCCTATTTGCATCAGTGCTTGCAGAAGCACTTAGGCCTATATCACTAGTTATATCTTAAGCACATGGAGCATAAGGAGGTCCAATTCCCTTCCCAGTGTAATGCACAGTAAGTGCAGGGAAGAGGCAGTGCTAGCACCTATCAAAAACAATTCCTTTATGCTACCCACTGGATCATCTAATATAGATAGATATAATATAAGATCATTATATATTAAGTAAACACTGGAGGTTGTGTGCTGTGTAGATGCCATCAGTATGCACTGTACTGCACAATGTACTACCAGAATTTACATTTATGGTCTGGTCCTATATATGACCTCAAGCCCACAGAACCTGGGATGAACTTGAATGAAAGAAAGAAAAAAAAAAAAAAAAAAAATCAGGAAGGGACCCCAGAGGCCAACTTCTATCATTAGACTAGAAAATACTCTACTTGTAGCCACCCTTAAGGTCTACATCCTTTGAAAACACATTGTGAACAGCTAATGCTATCCAGATGTGTTTGGTAACACAGCATATACACACACATACACACATAAGTATACTAAAATATCTTGTGTTTGGTCTGCTTGAACCAGGAGCCATGAGGTATATATATATATATATACACACACATTAAAAATACCATAAAAACTCTTTCAATGCATGCATTAATGGTCCCAGTTTGTCTATTATGTAAGCTATTAAATTATACAGGAGTTGCATGTCAGAGTGTGTAACGTCATGTAATGTGGATTGCCGTATGTTAAAACTCTACTTTGAATTGCATGACACAGATTTCTGTGACTTGCTTTTGTTACTGAAAGCATATCAGTTATAAGATGCAGGTTGCATTGTCATTGCAATGGATAGCATAAAAACAAAACAGAACTGCCTCACAAAATAAAATACTTGATGGGGGGGGGGGGTAATTTAAAGACTGCTGTTAAAAAGAACATAGCTTGCAACCTGGCAGAGGAGGCAGAGGAGCACCTAGCTGGGGCTTGAGGGAGTGATGTATTGCAATCAACACCTTAGAGTCTGATGTAGTCCCAGTTGCTGCATGTAGTTTCTCCAGCAAAGTCTCTCGGCAAAAGCGATTTTCATATTTGCAGCGAGTTCACATCATGTCATGGCTCTTAATCTTGCAGTGAAGCTGCGCCTGAAACACGATGTCATAAAAGCCTCGACACAGAAACAAACGTGAGCAACACTGGTTTTGGCTAAGTGTTTCGATTCAAAGGAAATCGCACATATTGGTACCGCAGGAGAGGAAAGAGCCTGCAGTGACTGATTTGTGTTTGAGTCCAGCGTTGCTTCAATCCCCACCTTGCCGCCTGCTAAATCGCAGCTACAGTCCTGCTCAGCTCCTGCAAATCCCCTCAGATTCACCTGCAGGAAAGCTACGAACACAGAAGGCATTACCTCTATTGCCCTGCAAATGCTACTTTGCTCCTCGACCCCCCACTGAGTTCCTATTCACAAACAAATGGGAATGTTTCTGTACGATCTGAACATTTCGGTTTTCCATACTAAGCTAGACATTCCTGATCATCTAGAAGAGTTCTTTTCATTCTGACACAGTGAAAGCTGCACAGACAGACATGCATGCACATCATGACAAAACAGCAGCAAAGGGGCATCACAACTGAGTCAGAGCCAGGTTTTAGACTTTTATTTAGCAGCAGATTAAAACCTGGAAGTGACAGGTAATTTGACTGATTAACTATTAACTAATTGTAAAATAAAATAAAATAAAAAAGAGGACACTGTGGCACTCAAAGACTGTTACCAATCCCTGCTTTAGATGGTTAATGACAACAGACCTGAGAAATAAGTTCACCTGCCCTAATTTAGCCAATACTTGGTTCAGCAAAAGTGAAGACCAAACGACCATAAATCACTTCAGTATCAGGGTTGCAGATCGATATTCTTTTCCCTCTTCTCATGCATTGGGTGCAACTGCCATTTATTTACATATTTATTTCAATTTGTAAGTATTTCTTGTTTATTTCTGACTTTTTATTGCTGTGGCGGCTGAAACGTTTTAAGAGCACTTGGAACAAAGAGGCGGCTGCTGATTTGCATAGCGCATAACGATCTCCCCAGTGATCTGGCGGGTGTACAGTAAGCCCACTATCCTAATTAGACTTTCATCACAGGCACTCCCCTCACAAGTGCACTTCAAACCAAGTGGCGGCAACTGATCAAACCAGCTTTACTGGAGGGTCAGCTACTGCAGTGGTAAGTTTATAATTAGAGAGCGGGTATTATTAGTTCCTTTAGCGGCTGCTGTTTAAAGCTGAAGAGTTGCAAAGGGTTCAGATCTCAATGGCTGAGACCCAGATGGCCAGTCTTCCAGCCCCAGCTGCAGTCCAGACTGTATTCATTCCTAAAAGAAGAACTGGCGCTAGGTTGGCATTTCTCTGTCGAGGTGCTCCATCCCAGAAAAGCTTTCCTCAGACACACTTCAGAAAAGAGGGTTTGCTTTCGGGAAGCGGAAGGCACTGTGGGTGTGACAAGGACATGCTGATCCCACAGACTGGATTTCAAAGCAGATGCTTGTCCTGTTATTTCAACACATTCCTGGGTTCATTTGGAAAGCAGGCCCTGCTTGGTCATCCCAAGCAGTTGTATAACTGCCTACCTCTAGGTTTAATAAATCCCAAGTCATTCTACAAGGTTTTGAAATGGTCATCCATTAGGTTGCTTTAAAAAGAAGTCTTAAATTAACTGAGACATAGTGGGCAAACTGGAAATCAGGCCAACTTCATATACATCTGAGCATGTTCAAGTCGAGCCTTAAAAGGGGAGTTTCTCGCACACTGTTGTCCGTAGAATTTCACTGCAAGCCTGAGACATTTCCAAAGGCAATTTGACTACACACACACAGACACACACCCAGACATATAATCTACACAGTATATCATATACTATTGTGACTGCAGCTGATCTTGAAACACTGGCCAATTTCTCATGACAATGACATGCTCAAAATGCTTAATCTTCAAATCTTTGAGCAACTGTACAGATTGGCCAGGTCAGGTCACCATGGTCAAAGTGTTTACTATCATTGCAGCAATATTTTTATCAACTATATTATTAGAAAATACAGGGTACTTATCTAGTGGTCCTATTCAAACAATTATATTGTAAGATCTGCAACCTGGAGCACTAAAATGTGGTACAAATAGGACCTTTGGGAACCTGCCGTCTGACATTACTGTCTTACAGTTAGCCTCTGGTGTGTAGTGTTGTGGTCCATGTGAAAGTGTTCCACCATTTTCATGTTATAGCTGTTTGACATAACTTATTAAACCGCCAAGCATATAACAACCAGGTGGATGTGATGCTCCATGCCAAATGTGAGCTAAAGCACAGGGGGTACTCGTCAACACACTGTAGACGATCACAAGAAATGAAACTCATTTGAATGCATCAACATTAAAGTGAAGATTCAGATCAAATGCAGAGGGAAATTTGCATTTCATCCTACTCTGCTGGTACTCCTGTACCCCCTGGTGCTGTCTATGAGAAGGGAATCTCACCACCTCAGAATCATTCCAATAAGAAATGCTGGATGAATTTTGTATCCACTTTGGAACAGAGAGATAAGAAGGAACAGACCTTTACAGTTTAAAGATAGCAATTCTGTAGACTGCACTTTGGAAAAAATATATAGTAATAAAGGCATAAACATTTCAACTAAAGTGTGCAGTGCGTTCCAAACTACTCGAAAACAGGTGGAGTTGGGTTAATAAAAATCTGGAGGAAGGCTGCCTCCACCAACTCAACTTTTAAATCCAATAATATACTAACTTGGCTGCAGGAGGCATCTAAAATTAAAGCAGGCCAAAAGCCAGAACAAATGAATGAAGCTAAACAGCTTTACTGCGACGGCTGCCTTTAATTTAATGAGACTGGCTGCAGTCATGTTTATTGGAAGAAGGTAGAACAGTGCTACTATTATTAGCCTGACAGCCAATTCCATCCCCTCACGTTCCAAGATGAGATGTACAGTAAAAACACCCCGAGGACATTACAGCCTCATGTACCTGCGCTCAGATACCCAACAGAAGCACATTGAAAGCTCACTGAACACATTTGTGAGGTTGATAATAATCTACCACTCTATCAACTGCACTCTGCCAAGGTAGTGACACTAGGAATCACAAAGAGAAAAAAGTAATCTGCCAAATCCTGAAGGCAAAGCTTCACACAGTGACGAGAAGAAAAACTAAGTTCATAGGAATATACAGGAAAGAATGTTGGTATTATAGAAAACTGATCTTTCTTTTGCATCTGCAGTTTCAATTTACCATTACAAAACACACACACACACACGCAAATATATATATATATAACTGCTCAGATAAAGCATGTCACCTGTCAACTGCTAAAGCAATCAACCACTTTAGTCACAGCAGCAGGATAACTTGACTTTATAAAGATGCTGACGTGAACTTTTGCAAATTGCCGGCACTAAGGCTGCTTAACTGGGGTTTCCACAAGATCTGAAAAGTAATTTGATTGCAGTACGTTGTGCTTTGGAAAGTAAGGCACCAGGTGACTCTTTTTCACAAGTCTTTGCCTGGTCTAAATTGTACTCCCTGGAGACTCTGCAAGCCGCAAAGTGGGCAGCTTCATCAATGGGTGACCTAGTCGCCCGGCACTGTAATGGGGAGAATCCCGGCGTGCACATTGCCCTCAGGGGGATGAATAATGATCCAAACACCTGGATGTCGGCTGAACAAAGACTATTCTGCTATCTTGACAATGATCAATCACTTTCCGAGGTGCTGTACTTGTCTAGTAGATCTCCTCATAAAAACACCACCCTTAAACAGATAAACAGATTATTGTTCTAATGGTGGTAGGTAGAGATGGTGTCTGCTTCTTAACCAAAACTATTGTACATTGTATTTCTGAAAATACACAATAGTCTAATAATGAAACACAATTTGCTATATTCACTATTCTATTGGATCCATACCTAGAATATGTTTAATGCTATTATATATCACTTCCTCAGTAAGGTGATTTCACAGAAACCACAACTAAATTAGTCTGAACTTTCCAGTGGGTGCATTTTGTGATGCATGTTGTGCCTTTTAAGATTCTGTATAGTAGGGCCATTGTAATTTATTTAAAGAAGGTGGTTGCTTTTACATGCAGTCAGGAAGTTTCAGAATTAGTTGCAGTTTATGAGAGGGACTCTAATACAGCTATGAACAAAATTTAAATAGCCTAATGTACTACAGGATTGCTGCAGAGTAAGTAATAGCACAGTAAATATCAATGCACAATAATTTTTTAGTATAGTGTTTACAGTTTTAACTATGGTAATGTTTCTACTAGTTACTAGAAACAAAGTTTCTGTCATAAAGCACAATTATGTTTTCTGTAAGGCTAAATGTGTTTTACAGTGATATTCTATCTTAGGTGAAGTCCTAGTAATGTTCATTTAGTATTTGGTATGTTAATACAAAAGAAAACAAGAAAATGCATGTTAATTTGCCTTGTATAAGTGTGTCAGCTAAATTGCAATAATAATGATAATAATACATTTGCATTATAAATAGAAGGGATGATACATATAAGTGAATAAAGGGCTTTTTATGATAATAAAACACAATATATGTATATAATTCCAGGGATCTGCGCTTTGGCAGATTTGCTTTAACAAGAATAACAAAACCCTCATCCCTGCTGAGACAGAATGTCAGTCATCCTCTTGCAAAGTACAGGAGGGCAGTAATGTGACTGGTGAATAAGTAGCATGAGGTTCAGCATTTATGCATGGCAGTTTAATGATAGGATGCTAATGGAACAGCCCTACCGTAAGGCACTGTAAAACAATCTGGAACCATCTGGGAAAGGAAACCATTTATTTGTTTAATAAAACTAGGAGACAATTATTTTTTTCCTCTTGTCTCAAAATTGTGGTTGTTTATAGCAGACAGTCCTGTCAGAGTGTGATAAACTAGCTGTATCTTTAAGACATGCATGGTGGCATAAGTGGTGATGTAGAGAAATTAAGAAGAAAACAAATAATATTAACCATTAGGTAGCTTCATCAATGACCAAATAGATATTTTTTTTAAATAACCTTCAGTACGAATTGTCTAAGAAACCGATACATTGATAAAGAAAAATCTGAAAATTGTGTCTTATAATAGGGACATTTATGCAGATTATTACAGGAAGACCATGTTTATAATTTGCATAGTTATTCTTCCGTTGTCTGCTCTATGCTTAGAGACAGAAGTGGATAAGTAGCATAGTTTTCTTAAATACTAGTGACAAATCACAGAAATGTTTCACAGGTAATGTTATGCAAGCATGGGTGTGTTTCCCAAAATGTCAAAGAAAAATAATACCAAGAAAGAATTTAAAACAAAAGGGAATCTACTGCCATCTCACTAATAAACGTGTGTTGCAGTAGTGGGGAATCCACTACAGAGATTCCAAAATGGATGGGCCAAAACACAGCACTGACTTTCTATCCCTGAATTATGAGATGCTTTTGAGGGACAAAATATGAAACCAACTTCACTTCAAATCCATTCAGAATCTGTTTATGTATCCAAACACTGTCTCAAACAAGTATAATAAAAAACAAAATCAACAACACAAAAATGTAGCTCCTACAAACAAAGGGGACTGCAAAATTGTATATGTGTTAAGAAGCTTTATGAAAGTAATCCCAGATTTCCACATCAAGGAAAAAGCTTCTTTAAAGATTGGCTGGGGTCAGAAAAATATGACTTTCTCAAGTCAGCTGCTAGTTTTCTCTGCATGCTTTTGAGTAATTAAAAGGAAATAGCATTTTTATTATTTAATCTTTTAGGTACAGACTTTCTAGCAGACCAGAAACCTTGGTTCTTAAAGTTTTTATAGCCCATTAACTGCAATGTTTTCCATCTGTGATTAAATGGGACTTTCAAACCTCCTTTAAACAGCTTCAGATCTACTGATTAAATTGTATGCTGTATTAAAGGTTAATTTGAATTTTGTATGGATTTGTAATGCTGCACTTTTCTAATACTTGTGTAACCTGTAACTTCTGCCTTGAAATACATAAATAAATATATAAATAAAATATATAAAATAATTATAAAAAAATATATATATTATTAATAAATATGTAATCTATGCCTACCATGTTCCTTCAATACCATAGTTTGATCAAAAGCAATTATGATTCATTCATTGCTACATTCTGTATAAAAACAGCCTTCACTGCAGAATGTAGCTCGAGTTACTATAATTTTTACTCCAACCGTGACTTTAATGTTACAGATCTCCCTGTGTAAAGGTGACTGAGAAACTGAAGAAAGCAGACCAACAGGATTGTGGGAAACATCAAATAATAACTTATAGGACACATCTATTTCAAATGCTGTATTCCATTTTGGGTTAGTGGGATTTCAGCAAACAACTCCAAAGAACTCTTATTTTAAATCAATCAGTCTGTGTGCTCTAATCGGATGATAAACCTACAGTTCTGAGATATGCAAAGTGTCTCTCAGAACTGAGCCAAAAACATCCCAGAAAAACCTTGCCAAGAAAATGTTTCAATGCCCCGGGTGATAACCATCTGTAGACATTGTAGCACTTCCTGCCTTCTCCCAAGGGGGAAGTTGGCATGTATTAAAGTCAGCCTGTTAAAGATTACAAAGGTTTGAAAAAGTGTGTAAAAATGAGTTAGTTCCCCTATGCAATAAAAGACCAAAAAGTTTGAGGAAACACAATCAATAATAAAACAAAAAGCTGCAGGGCTTACCTCTAGCCTCTGAACAATTTCTCGGATGTCTTCTCCACAGTTATCCAGGGCAGAGAGCACAACGCACTCCCCTCGTTCGTAGAAGATTTTGATGCTCATAACTCCAGATGTCCAGCCGATCACGTCCCGGCAGGAGCAGTTGAAGACCACGTTCTTGGACTCCTCCTCGATAAGCATGATGAACTCATTGGAGATACCAAGCAGACATTCAATGTCGGCCGACTGCCCGAAGTCCCGAGCAATGACATTCCACGTGATGGCGCCGATGCTGTAGAGGTGGGCGTCCTTCCTGGGTTTGGTTTTCTCCTTCTTCTTGGCCCCCAGTGTGATGAAGCTGAACTTCACGGTGGAGTCCACGGTGGCTGTGGTCACAAAGTTCTCTGCCAGGTCCTTCAGGTACTCCTGCCTTGTCCTGGTCGCCATGGCCCGGAACTTCTCTGATTTGTGGGCAGCGTTTTCTGCATTGATGACCTTCGCCAGGAGAAAGTCCCTGAAAACAGCAGACTTGGGGAAAGTCACTCCTTTGGGGATAGGTGGACCGAAAGGAGGCACATCTTTAGATCTCGACACGGCCACACTGCCAAGATGTAGATGTAGAGAGAGAAAACAGAAGGTTTGTATGATTAATTATAAATTACTATTAATAACTTAAACAATTATTCAATCATAGTGTTGCTTGTTTTAGTCATAATTAGTTTAACATTAGCTTTTTTTTTAGCTCTGGAATAAATTAAGAGACCACTCCAAGTTCAGAAATCAATGTTAAGTGGTCTCAATTTTTTCCAGAGCTGTATATTATGGTGTATAAGTATTTGATATAGTTAGTGTTTATAATACCATGTAATTGTCTTCCATAAAGTCGTCTAGTGAATGACACTACATAAGTTTAATGTTTAAGGAAAACTAAATTATATGTTTCCATATAAATTCTATTTTTTTATTAAAATTATCCCATAAAATGAAAAAAACAGACTGGTCCCAATGTTTAGAAATACCGATTCACAAAAGCTACTGTGTGTTAAAAGATACAAATCCAAATTTTCAAGGTAGGCTACTGGTCTGCGTTTGTCTCCATTTTAATCCCTTGTCACTCTTGCTACATTTCACACTCTGCAGAACAGCTTTGAATGATTTATAAATATGCAAATCGTCTGTATCAGGCACAGCACCAAAAGCTAAACTGTATCACTGATCAAATTATATCTGGGCTTGACTGTCAGTAGACACAAATGTCATGGTAATTAAAATGAATACATATAAATAAAAACTGTACAGAAGAAAAGGTTTTACCACCAAATATCCCAAAAAATATGTTTTTAGGACATTTTAACAAACAGGTGTGTGGATATATTTAGGTCTGCATGTAATTACAATTAATCATGCTGTTAAAAGTAGAAATGCCACAGAAATGGAACAAATTGAAACCCGAGATGCCACTGAGCTGAAATTCTCCAAGAAAAGCTGCAGGAAAGGTGCCAAAAATATGTGACTTTGGATTTGCTTGAAAGACTAATCGATTTTCCAGTTAACAGCATGGTAAATAATTATTGATATGAATATATTGAAACTTAAGATTGAAAATTACATTGCAGGTTGTTGTTTTTTTGTGCTTTATCATCAAATCTCTAAGACTTTGTCATTGGAGAATCCGAGTTTTAGTGAAGTGAAGGCTTGAATGAATGAAATAATGTAAGTTCCATGTGGTTGTTGTTTTCTTTTTACAACCATACATGACATAGTTCTTACACAGAATGTCCTATTGCTGTCCTCCCTCTGAATTGAATGCAGGTTTCTCTTACCTGTAGCATACATTTTCAGTGCAAGGGTTGTGGACTTTGACAATGACGAACACATGCTGAAAGTGGGAGCGAATGTTTTTCGGAGTGAAGGGAAGGGCGCCGGGCTCTTGAAAGACGATTGTGACGATGTCATTTCCTATGTGCCTTTTCCTCAAGAGCTGTGACACCAACAACATAAGAAGAAAAGACAATAGTGAGAAGCTCAGTAACATACCCTGCTTGTGCAGTGAGGGGTGGGGGGAGGGGTGGCTAAGTCAAAGTTAGTGTTTTCTAGGAGCATGTGAACAGAACGATAACCACAAGTATCCTAATGCATCTTGAGACGATTAGCTTCAATAAAAAGCTGAGGGTTTGGCATCACTTTAAAAATAATGTCTTCAAGTATAAATATATATACATACATACATATATATATATATATATATATATATATATATATATATATATATATATATATACACACACACAAACACACATTTATCGCAATGATCAGCATCTGCCTTCTGTGGAAATGATCCCAGGAGTGTATAAATATCCATTTATTCATAGCTGCCTATATTAAAGTCATAAGTCAAGCTGGTGAGCTTGTTGAACTACATGAACCACAGAGGTAGAATATGTACTCAAAAGCCAATAGCTCAAAAATCCAATTCGGCATCGTTTATTCCTTCAAGTTGAACAGATTTTAGGTCAGTTTGGCAGTTTTGGCTCTGACACCAGGGCAATACACCTTATCTTACATGAGATCTTTAATATCCAAGGGATGAACAGGACTTGGGTTTAAAACTTCATCTGACAAACCTATTCTTAATAGACAACTTCTACAATCTGCAGACCAGTAACTACTATTACTATAATTGGTTATTGGGTTGGATTTGTGGTCCACCAACCTTTCTCCTAGCAGCACCTTGTTAGCAGGAGCTGGGTTGCAAAGATCTACAGCTGCTCGCTAAACATGCAGCATATATATTGACGATTAACTTGCAGCTCTCAGTTAATTAAAACTACCTGCAGCCTTCTTATCTGCATTGTAATATAGTCTTCTGCAAATTAGCTCATGATTATTACGCCTTGGCAGAAAGATTTAGAGGTCGCTCCTCTCCTTGGAGTTACTGCTCAGTCTTCAGTGAGCTTTACAACCGCACCAGTATCAGAGGAGGCGCATAGACCCATTAATCAGTGCGTTATCAAACACCGCTCACAAGCCTCCATAGTTCCAATTAATAGTCCTTGTAGCAATGCGTATTAAGCTCATTTCCGCATGCCTCCTTAGGGATGTTGTAATTAAAACCTACGATACGTGATGTGTTACCCCTAGCAACACAGCTTGCAAATGTATGCGTTGTTAACATCCTTTATAAAGAACGCAGAGATGGATGGTTACAAAGACAAGGCTTGATTGTTCAGAAGATGTTAACAAAGTGACCAGGTGTTATATATTGGGAATTGTCGAATAAAAGGCAAAGTAAAGCACGCACACTTTTAACACAATGAGGTTGGATTACATGTTCCAGACAGAATAGTGAACGGGTGACCAATCTGTGTTCAATAGAGAAGCGAAGGGTCAGTTCTTCAGATAGGGCACAATCTTGTTTATGGATTGTCACCCATTTGCTATTGGTATATCGTATGTTGTTTTCGGAATTTATTTATAGATGGAAACTGGTTTAGACAAAATGCTGCACAAAAAGTAAAGCAAAACACGAATTGGGCCAGAATCCAACATATTTATAAATGGAAGGATGTGAACTTGAATGCTTTTCAGCGGCTATCTTTTCAATGTGCTTATATTTAACAGTTCAACTATGGAGGGCTTGTACTGGGAGAGAACTATTTTTATTCATACATAACTCCGCTTTCCCTCGACCATAACACAAATATGACAAAACCCACAAACATATATAAGGATTTAAACCTCTTTTTGCTGGATGACCTGTGAAAGGCACAACACTTCAGTATGTACACAGAACCCCATAATGCTCTTGTATTCTCACCGATTCACTGAACTGCACTAAAAGAGTGATCATTTACCTATAAGAGGCCTGGGCAAACGTACCTGCTGTCTGTTGTTGGGCGTGTAGGGCAGTAATGTGGACACATGGAACATTAATTCATAATCCTTATAGGTGGTGTAAAGGGAGTGAGTTCCAGTGGAATCCGCTTAACATTGAAACAAACAAACAAATGAGTAAATGCAGATGTGATATTTTACATTGAAACAGATAATTGTATTAACATGTTCAGGAAGAATACGTTCATACAGCTTAAACTAAAAAACAAATAACTTTTATTTATGATTACAACAGCAGCACCACATACAATTTGTTTCAGATAAATCAGAGAATATTGCGCAAGAGCAAAAAGCTTTGTGGATGACGAATAACCCTATGACTATAAGCATACAGGAGGGTGTTGAGTGACTGGCTGTGTGTGTACATGTGTGCATATGTGAGCAAGAGAAAGAGTAGGAGTGGTGTAGTAGGCCCTTACTCTTATTGTCCAGCTGTGCTCTGTACTTGGTGAAGCCCTTCAACCTCACTCTTTGCCCCAGTAGGTCAAGGAACTCCTCAAAAACAGGCCCTGCGCTCTCGTTATTGTACATCTCCTCCTCCGTGCTCTGGCCAGCCTTGCAGTACAGGATACCCACCTTGTGCTGGAAGCTCAGCTGAAACCACAAACCCACAGTTAGTCGTCTGACTGGGAACCAATTTAAAACACTTTAACCCTAAGTGCTAAGTCCTAAGAGGTTGATGCTTAAAATGTATTGATTTCAGATGAGATTCATAAAAAACATTACCTTAGAATATGTTTATACAAAGCTGAAAAATGTTTTTTTGCTGTTATCAGTATTTAGAACAAGATACATTTATTCTTGTGCTGTTCTCAACAGAACTGCTGCAATTTTGCTTGGAAAAAGTCTAAAGGTCCTAGCCTTTAACTTCTAACTTTAGTAACATACATCCTTGCCCCTCCTTATCTGAAACTGAACTGAAGAAGCTTAAGACCTTTATCCACCAAATAATTCAAATAGGTAAAGTACTGAAGTGATACAAAGCAGCATGTTCCTGGTGTGGTATGGATCATGCTGGATTAGAAATGAAAAAGAATATTAAATTCTATTTTAAGCTTTGAATCAGCAGCAGCAGAGATTTCCATGATAGAACTGCTGTTAAAGCTACAGTATAACAGAAATCACATTCTGCTTGAGATAGCAGAAAACTATTGACCTTTTAAACAAGAATTCCTTTTTTGGAGGCTCACTGGGAGTTTGAGGACTTATAAAACATCTATTTAGCCTTATGGTTTTGCTGACAAACATTTAATGATGACAGCCATCATCTCACACACAAAAAAGTCTTGAAATTCAGGCACACTTCATTTATCATAACAGCTGGCAAGCATGGCAACATTCATTTGCACAGGGGTCTTAGGATCAAAGTATATCAGAAAGAAAAAAAAACATTGCATCCCTTGATTGCAGTTTTGATCGAAACCAACAGTGATCAACTTCATTCCTTGATGTATAAATCTCTGCTGCACATGGGATAGTTACATTGTTTTTGTCTGGGACATTTTTTTGTAGTGCTTTATAATTAAATCCCATTATGTACATTGAGGGATTTTGTAAGCTATAAAAATTGCACTGTGATTGCTTTGTTTACCAAAATACTTCTTTCCCTCTGTGAAAATGATAGGAAACTAGCTAGCGCATACGTCCATGCATACCCACAAAAAATCTTATTCGAGTGATCAATTAATCTACAGATCTCTGTCTGCACTTGGTAATGCATACAGTACCACTTCATACTAAGTGAATTTAATTTAAAGCTATCAATACGCATTACTCCACTGAGACGTTTAATAGCCGCGTAAGTGAGTACAGTATTCATTTGATGATGAGGAAGCCAAATATGAAAGGACAGTAATTACATTCAAAGTGCTCTCCAACGGCTTAACCCCTATACTGACATTGAACTGATAGTGGTGAATAATTCATGGACTTTCAGAGAACAAAGAAAACAAATTCCTAATTGACCAGTTCCCTATAGCTGATGTAAGGTATTTCAAAGAAGAAAAAAATAAGAAATATGCCACAATATTCTCTTCAAAAATGATACTCTACAAATTACTCAGGCAAGTTTCATTTCCTGCATCTTTATTTGTTCTTCTTACACAGGTCAAGTGATCTCAGCATGCTTCCAATGCTGTTGTCATGGTGACTTTTTCCCCCAGGGCGTTACTGTATGAAAACTGACTTAGATTAGAGAGAAACACTTCGATGTAGTTTCATTTAGGTCATTAACTTAAAAAATAAATACAGTTAGGAACAATACAAAATGAAAAGGTACATAGAAAAAGGTAATTAAAAAAAAAAAATTATTCAAAACTCAAAATAGCTTGGCCCTTCTTTTCACAAATCCCAGCCCTTATTGTATCACAGTCGATTTGCTTTATTATAACAGTACACTGGAACAAAATGTTATGGAGTCAAAGTCTGAGCAAAAACCAAAATCAAGAGCTATTAACACTGCATCGCCAGTGTCAGATTTGGATATCCAATTTTGATATAAATCACTTTGTCACTGTCACATTCCCCTATTCCATTAAACTCTGATGGACATTTAAAACTGCATTAGCTTAAAAAAAGAGAGCAACCAATGCCCTGTTCTGAATCTCTGAAAAAGAAACAGGGTTGTCAGATGCGGAGAGAGACAAGTTTGAGAAGAGCATTTTTACCACAAAGTTAAGTTTGCATTTTATTTTATTTCAAACTATGCATTTAGCAAGATAAGAACAAAAGGCTTATGTTTCTTTGTTTCAACACATGTAGATTTATTAAATTGGAAGGAAAAGTACAAAAGTTAAAATCTTTAGGGAATCCCCTGGCTGAACAGGTGACTTAGTGATTCCGCATAACTTACAGCTGTACTTTTTACATGAAGGGACCTTACGTACCCAATGACACAGAACATAGCATTTTACAATGCTGTGTAGTGCTAAGACACACTTACTCCTCATAACAAATAAATTCACATCAGCGATATGATTTTAATAGATTCAAAGTCCAAAATTAAAAGGATCTTTTCCAGAACAAACAATAACGGGAAAGTAATAAAATAATAATAATAAAGTCTGTTTCTACTCAAGTCTAATTTCATAATTATGAAGATTATGGGAAAGTGTTACCAGTATCTGTGGTTAGGAATGGTCTATGGGAGAGGGATAACTTTTTTCCTACAGGGTTTAAGACATAAGACACTTCCTACAATCCAATGCACTCTCATTATAATGTAAAAAACATAACCAACAAAACATGCACCACCATATCTGAAGCAAGTTGCGAGTGGCTGTGTAAAATGTAAATTAAAAACTGCTGCTGGATTACGACCTAAACAAGATTTTTCAGCTTGTTAGGTTTTTCCTTCTGATTATGTCCTCCCATTTTCTGGTTGTTTTTGCATATCTTGGAAATAATTCCTTAGCTTCTTTAGCCCACCTCCAACCACTTTTCCCACAAATGCGTCTGGGCAATTTGTACCATTCCTACATGTTCACTTTTTCATCACACAGCTTAGTGTTGTTCTTGAATCATTTGGATTGGTTTTCCATACTTTCTTTCACATTCCAATGATGCATGTTAATATACACATAGACACACACACTGAGATGCACTCAGTTTGCCACACAACAGGAACCCCACCTCCTGACCTTCAGTCAGAATACACAATGAGTCCCGTAATTAATGACAGTTGTGCTCCAGGTTTGCAATGCTTCCAATCTAATAGGGTAAAATAAGTATTAATGTGGTGTCCCTTTCCACAAAGTTTATATAAAAAAAAAAATTAAAAAAGTAGTAGTAAACGCGTAAAACAACCTTTCCAAATTCTAAACCTTCAGAATGAATTCTGCAATATAATTTTTATGTACAAGTAAGGTCATTATAAATGAGGCATAATAAATTCAAATATCAGCCAGTAGTTTTGCTGCAGGCTAGAGCACTTAAAATAATAATCCCCAACCTGACAACGGTGCCTCTAAGGACACGGGAAAGCAGAAAGAGGAAGTAAGTCAGTTCCAGAGGCGCTGGGAATCACACAAAGACGTACTGCACTTACCACTTCGTGTGCGCTTCCTATCTTCCCTTCAGCAATAAAAACCCATAAAGCTGCAAATGACAAAGTCACAACTTTTTTCAAATGTATTTTTCTATTCACACACAGAGGATAGACGGTAACCATGTCAAAAGAAAAACAGGCCAGGGCTTCTCTCATTGTGCCCCAACTGATTTAGCACCAAGCTTTCCGTCACGGCTCAGTTTTGTTTTTTTTGTTTTGTTACCAGCCTTCACAATTCCCCCTCAAGAAAAGAGCATCCAGAAGTGCCCCTGAAAATAATAGGAGCCTGCAAGGTATTCTAACACTCGTGTCACACAGTTTCCTGTCCATAACGATCCCCACCACCCGGCATTTCAGGACAAATCAAAATCAAGAACCACTTTGAAATTGTCACACTACAGGTGGCTTGGCTCCAGACTGTGACTCAATGGCAATAGTTTTATTTAGACTGATTTTGCGCTGCCTTCTGCATCACTGACCTCCGATTCATATACTGTAAATATACGAGTCACTGTCAAGAAGTAGTTTTTACACTCATTAATATTGCAATATGCGTCAGAAACCTCTTGGAATAAGAATTACAATCTGGATTAATGGCCGTTTTCCGATCTTCATGAAATATGTAGTAGATCATTATTGTTCTGAGCAACAATTAAATCATCACAGCATTAAAATCTGATTAGATTTCAAAGAAGAAATGTCTATGAAAGTGGTCAAATTGCCACAGGTGGATTAATATAAATAAATATTCTTTAAAGACAGAAAGGAAAAAGAAAATGAAAGTTCTCCAGAATAATGTGACCCCTTTTTCTTTTTTGTCTACAGAAGTGCATAGCTCCAAAATATAAACTGCACTAGTATAAGATATTACCATACATTTAATTAGGAGAATACATTAGGTTATATGGTAAATTACAACTGCACTGTTCTAACATATTTCGGTTCTTGCATATTAGTTATTAGATATGTTCAAATCACATTACATTTTCATTCAATTCCACTACATTCTACATACAGAACAAAATATGAACTTGTAACACTTCAATACAATTTTCAAACTGGAACTGATATCTCTGTATAATACAATAATTATTTGAAACATGACTGCATATTAAACCGATCAGCCATAACATTATGACCACCTGCCTAATATCGTGTAGGTCCCCCTTTTGCCGCCAAAACAGTCCTGCCCCGTCGAGGCATGGACTCCACTAGAACTCTGAAGGTGTGCTGTGGTATCTGGCACCAAGTCGTTAGCATCAGACCCTTTAAGTCCTGTAAGTTGCCAGGTGGGGCCTCCATGGATCGGACTTGTTTGTCCAGCACATCCCACAGATGCTCAATTGCATTGAGATCTGGGGAATTTGGAGGCCAAGTCAACACCTTGAACTCGTGATTCATCAGACCAGGCCACCTTCTTCCATTGCTCCGTGGTCCAGTTCTGATTCTCACATGCCCATTGTAGGCACTTTCGGCAGTGGACAGGGGTCAGCATGGGCACCCTGACTG
Organism: Amia ocellicauda; assembly: GCF_036373705.1. Classification (NCBI taxonomy): domain Eukaryota; kingdom Metazoa; phylum Chordata; class Actinopteri; order Amiiformes; family Amiidae; genus Amia; species Amia ocellicauda. The sequence continues at coordinate 791,241 of NC_089872.1, forward strand.
GTCTGCGGCTACGCAGCCCCATACGCAACAAACTGCGATGCACTGTGTGTTCTGACACCTTTCTATCAGAACAGAATTAACTTTTTCAGCTATTTGAGCTACAGTAGCTCGTCTGTTGGATCGTACCACGCAGGTCAGCCTTCACTCCCCACGTGCATCAATGAGCCTTGGCCGCCCATGACCCTGTCTCCGGTTCACCGCTTTTCCTTCCTTGGACCACTTTTGATAGGTACTGACCACTGCAGACTGGGAACACCCCACAAGAGCTGCAGTTTTGTAGATGCTCTGACCCAGTCGTCTAGCCATCACAATTTGGCCCTTGTCAAAGTCGCTCAGATCCTTACGCTTGCCCATTTTTCCTGCTTCTATCAACTTTGAGGACAAAATGTTCACTTGCTGCCTAATATATCCCACCCACTGACAGGTGCCATGATAACAAGATTATCAGTGTTATTCACTTCACCTGTCAGTGGTCATAATGTTATGGCTGATCGGTGTATATTATATTATATGCGCTTTTGGGTTTTATCTTGGTACTATGGCACTAATAAGCTTCTGTTTAGATCAAGGCATTATTTATTTGCATGGATAATTCCACATTTGATAATTTTACATAATTAATGAAAAGTGTAATTTAAATTTCAGAATAGCATCCGATGGAATTCTGACGCATTTTCTTTTTCAAAATCCTTGATCACTAGTGAGCAGCCATTCAGTAATCTTTTAAAAGTCAGCGATCCAGCCCAGTGAAGCCCAATACACTGCCTCCCCTGTTTCATCTCGGCTTTCATCTTCAAAAGCTCTGCTCTTCAGCTGACCAAGAATGATGCACTTAAGAGAGGTTTAAAATGTGGGGATTTCATTTTGCCCTTTCCACACACAGGATTTACAAAAGTGTCAAAAGATTCAACCCGTTTCACCCTATTTTGTAAAACGAGGAATACTTTAAATTGTATTCTTTAAAAGTCCTTTCGTTAAAGATTATTATTGTTACGTAACAGCATCCAGGGTTAAGTATGAGGTTCTCAGAAAGATAGTTAATAGATGGGTTCCTTTTTCTGAGTACTGTTACATTATCTCCTCATTTGTCTCCCTGAATGTATTCTGTAGTTCTAGGCAGGCGTTAATGAACTTAAGTGACAAAGATGGCATTCAAGAGGAGATGAAAAACTAAACTTTAAAACTCCGGCTATGAATATAGATATATAAAAAATATTTAAAAAGAAACTGAATTTTCAGGCGAAGACAATGTGTATTACTTCACAGCAGGCTCCAGAATATTATAGCACTAATAGAGTAGTCTATGAAAAGACTGTAGAAAAAACAATGTGGCATAAATTACATTTTTGAAATAGGAGCAGATCCACAAAGATGAGTGTTTTTATGCTTGTGCGTGTGTGTGTGTGTGTGTGTGCGTGCATGTGCGTGTCTGTGTGTGTGTTGTGACATTGGTACAGCTGTCCTTGAGTATACGATCCAATAACAATGCTTTAAAATGGGGCTTCATTAAGTGTAGTGAAGGGAAGGAAAAGGGAAATGACAGACAGCAATTGAAGCATTTGTGCATCTGAAATATACAGGCATTTTCATTGAAGTGAAGCACAGACCTCAGGGTGGAGCAACAGATTCCTTGTGTAATGCAAAATAACCTAATTTACGATGTATCACTCGTTGAAAACTGAAGTGCTAAGCCGGATATATTGTAATATGCCTGGGGATTAATTTTTGTTTTCACTCCCTCTTTCCAGTTTGGGGAAAACTGGCTAGACTAGTGTAACTAGAGTCTTGTTTCTATTGCAGCTCAGCACAGAACATCTAATGCCAATCCAGGCAAACTAGTCGATATGGGCTTGTTCATATGAAGAACCTTATTTAATACTAGCGTGATGTGAGAGGATTAATCATAAAGAACATATTTTTTTAATACAACCATATAAATATACAACTTATATAAATATAAGCTTTGTTTGTGTGTTTATGTAAATAGGTATATATATTATACACTTTTAGGTTTATAAATACCATCGTCATGTTTCCATTTGTTTTGACATACCGAGTCTTTTCCAGGTCAGCAAATCTTATTTTATTTTCACATCTTTTATGTGGTCTTCTTCCAAGTCTTTTTAATCTCTTGGGATCCATTCAATAGATTCATCTGTCCATTTTTAGTATGTTCTTCTTGCAATGTGTCCATTGCCGTTTTAACAGTTTCTCTCTTTCAATGAGGTCATATGATTGTTTCTTCTCACATCTGTTTAACTGTGTTGTTTGAGTTCTGGAAAGGGTTTTAGAGCCCCAAGTGAACATGGTTAGTATCCTTTGATCTAGATCTATATGCATTTAAATACTGTGTGTATATATATATATATATATATATATATATATATATATATATATATATATATATATATATATATATATATATATATCCCCTTGCTGGCACTCTCACACCCAATCAGACAGTTCACTGCATTGTGCCTGAGGGGAAGAGCAGGAGCGTGTGTCGTGAGCTGTAAGAGCAGAGAGGGAGAGCTAACCGATTTATTGCGGGTTTACCAGGTTTTTGACTTTTTGAGAACCTGATCTGGCTACCAGTCATGGATTGTAAGAGGACTACAATCACAAACATGATCCTGGATATCCATCCACGATCTTGACTATGTGACTTGGACCTGATGCCTCGTCTTCTATAGGGAAGCCATGTATTGACCCGAAGCTAGATTGGGAGTTCTGTAATAAATATAGTCCTGGCCCTACAGCAGGACTAGGTTTTGATTTCTGTTTTTAGAGCCTTTGTAAAGTCTACTTTTATTTTCACACCTTTAGTATTCCTCAAACCAATCCTTCTGTCAAATCATCAATCCTCATCCACAAAGACAGACACCTCCGACCCCTGCTGTCACATACATCTCTTTCTCTCGATCTCTCTGTATGTATATGTATAGTAGATATATACACTTGCTTTGTTTTTTAAAGACTTGCCAAACATTCAAATAGCAATGCATATTCAGCTGTGGGGATGGACTATGAATAACACTAATGGGGGAGGGGAATTTTTTCTTTCCCAAAACACTAAGACAGAATTCAGATTTTCAATCCCCAAAGGAAATGAGTCCTCATTAATAAGGCTTTGTAAATGTCCTCTTGGCTAACTCGTACAACATATTTCATGTTGCGATTGATCTACCCTAATACATCTCTCAGATTCCTATCGGTTCAATTACAGCATAACAATGGATGTTGTCTATTCCTAACCTGGCCCAGGACATTTTTTGTAATATCAATAGGTAGCCTGTGTTACTTCTCAGTAACCGGATTCAATATACTTTAGATTTTATCAGAGTTCTACACTGACAAATGTCTGGCTATCAATTACTCTTCTTCTTTTTCATTTTAAAAACACAAATAGTATTACATTACATATCAAAACATCAATATGGGGGTGGGGGACTATTAAAAATCTTAAGAAGAAAAAAAATGATGGAAACTGGAGAAGCAATCCTATACTTCCTTGAGTTTTCTCATTGTAAAGTGGTTGCTGGGCCAGTTGGTCATCCCATGAATGAATGGACCAAGGTAATCATGCATGGTCATTCCAATAAACATGTTTAATAATATACCTCATTATATCTGATAACTGATCAATTGCTATGGCAGAGCTGCTAACTCAGGAAATGACGTTAATTAGTACTAAGTTCCCTTCAGCTTGGCTCCATGTGTCCCACACATTCCAACAAAATGGGGCACAGTACCAAACAGGAGGTGAAATCAGCTTTTGATGTGGTCTGCTAATAGAAATCAGCTGATTGAAACAGTCAGTCTTAGGGCTACACCAAATCATAACTTGACATGACCTACAGGCAAATTGCAAAGTACAAATCTGTACCGTATCACCATTCGATTATTGTTAGATAAATTACTTCTACTATTTATACATCAAAAGGCAATATAGTACAACTTTGAGATTTGTGGGTGGGTCAAAGTGTTTAATTGGTCTAGCCCATATGTTTGCTTGACATATGCCAGACAAACACAATAAGTCTATATCTTGTATATAACACAGGGGACAGAGAGGTATAAAGTTTAACTGGCTATAAAGAGACAGCCTAAGGTCACATTCCTCTTTAGAAGCTGGACACATAAGACCGTACATTAGCTGATACTCATAACAGAAAGTAAAATGGAAATCGGTGAGAGATTGGGGATTTAAATAATGTAACACAAAACATTCCTTAACATGTCCTTCAGATTCTTGTGACTTAATGACTCCAGATGAAGGCAATTAAATACAAATGTACTACATTGTAAATGAGGCAAGTATTTCACAGGACCTAAGGACTCCAACAATGCAATACTAGATCGCTTCCCACTACCTTTTGATAGATCACTGTGACATCCCTGCCGCAGTTAGTATATATTCTAAAGCAGTGGGACGAGTTGATCTATAGGATCTAGGAGTTGATCAGGAACTCTGTTGGCCATAAAATATTGTATTGATCTTATTACCTTTATTATATGGTGCACATATAGAACATTGTTTGTTTTTGCTGGATGAAGGCATCTTCAAGTTGACTTAAAATAATATATCCAATGCTGTTCTCTCTGGACCACTGTGGAATGCTCTAAACATTGTGAAAAGGAATATTATCATGAATTACATTGTTGTCTAACCGCCATCAGAAATGATGCCTTTCACCAAAACCACCTAGTCCATATGCTGAGAAACACACCCACACAATCACAATGTCACATCAACACTGAACAGAAGATGCACTATGGCTCGAAATCTATGCTACCAGCACACAAACACACACACACTCGATCGTAAGCAACCAGTGTATAGCAGGACCCCACGGGACACTCACCATTCTTCTATACACTGTTGAAAATTATATTGGGACCACTGTAGCCATTTCAGTGCATCTCTGGCTTGTGGGCGGCTGTCCTTTGATTCAATCCTTGTGTGTGCAGTTCCCTAACAACAGTGTTTCCAGAAACACCTGTGCAGCCATTCATTTCCTGAGTCAAAGCTTTTAGGCCCCAGAAAAAAGACTTTGATCTGCATGTCTGTTGTGTCATCATTTCGGGGTTTCCCTCTTATACTCTGGTACAAACTCCCCACAGCGTACTTTGGGAACCATAAAGACTGCAATATTATTGATGACTGGCAACTGGCACAATTCTGGCAACCGATTACCATTCCTGTACATACAGGCCACAGCAAGCTCTGACAGATATGTAGATGGCCTGTAACTACATTTACACTACATAGCACACAACTTCTGGTAGAATCCATTATTGGCAGAGAGAGGGGTAATCTAACACATTCAGCAATACACTACATTTGTAATGAGGAAGGAATTTTCATGTAATGACCTTTCACTTCACACTAGTGCTTAATTTTCTGTATTGTAGACTTAATGATAGTCTGCGTGTTAATTTTTACCAAGCTTCACCTCGCACCAGTAATTATAAGCCAGTGAGAGTGTAGTATAAAATTAAAATGGAAAGAAAAGAAATCAGCAGTGAGATTTTGATTTATTGTTCTTGCTTCCATGAATAAAAGAGTAAATTGCAACGTGACCCGAGAACTGAATTTGATTATTTTGCATTACACTAACATTGTTTGTTACATACTCTCTTCCCTTTTATATAGGGCTGCCAAAACATGCAGCGTGGATTGTCTGCCATTCAAGTCAAAACATAGCAAAAACTGCTGTTAATAAAGTCTTCATTAGAAAGATGAAGCACATCAGATCTCTCTAAGGGCGAGAAACAAAACAAACAAAACATAAAAAGGCAAAGCTGAAACTTTGCACCATTATATGCTGCATTTACCCCAGACATCAACTTTGTTAGTAACTTATTGTTACATTTTAAAAAATACTAAAAAATAAAAATAAAATTCAAGACTTCTGAAAGCAGTCATTAATTAACTAAAACACAGGAAGAGTTCTTGCCAGCTGTTACACTGATTATTTGCTTTATTACTACAATTTATTACTTTATTACTACTACTCAGAGAGACTGAGGGAACTGAACCTTTTCACCCTGGAACAGAGGAGACTACATGGAGACTTGATTCAAGTCTTCAACATCATGAAAGGCATCGACCACATCAAACCATAGGAGCTTTTCCAGATCAGCAGGGACACACGCACCCGGGGACACAAATGGAAACTGGGCTTCAAGGTATTCAAGACAGAAAACAGGAGACACTTCACACAGAGAGGCGTCACAATCTGAACAAACTCCCCAGCGATGTGGTTGAAGCTGAAAATCTGAGAACATTCAAAAATAGACTGGATAGGATCCTTGGATCACTTAGTTATTAATGGACACCAAACAAGCATGATGGGTCGAATGGCCTAATTGTGGCTCAAAATAGACAAGTCATCAAGAAAGACATAATTCTAATACATTGTAATATATTTGGGTTCTGCCATCTTCTGAAAAAGAACAGCAATACTGCCCCATGAAAGTTTGCTTTCTTTTGGGACAGCAAAGGACAAGCCCCGGCGATTGCAAACCTACCCCTTGCTCGTCCAGCTTCAGCAGTTGTTCGGGGACTTTGGGCGAGTTGAGAGCCAGCCTCAAGCACTGGATATTGAGCTCAGGTATAACGTACTCCAGCACTTCCTTCAGGGGCAACCCTCTTGCAGTGCCGTGTCGGGTGGTGGCTGGGACCGCATCCTCCAGTATGGCCCCTCTAAGGGTGGTGAGCTGGAGGGAATGCAGAAAAGGAAGGGGGCAGAGAGAGAAGGAAATATGCGAGAGAAGGAGGAGAAGTCATTAATAATTCATACCCACACACCCACATTGATCCCCTGCTGATTCTGTACATTTGCCCACTGACAAAGAAATGATCAGTCTATAATTTTAATGGTAGGTGTGTTTTAACAGTGAGAGACAGAATAACCACAAAAAAAAAACACATTTCAAAAAAGTTATGAATTGATTTGCATGTTAATGAGGGAAATAAGTATTTGTCCCCTTCGACTTAGTACTTGGTGGCAAAACCCTTGTTGGCAATCACAGAGGTCAGATGTTTCTTGTAGTTGGCCACCAAGTTTGCACACATCTCAGGAGGGATTTTGTCCCTCTCCTCTTTGCAGATCCTCTCTAAGTCATTAAGGTTTCGAGGCTGACGTTTGGCAACTCGAACCTTCAGCTCCCTCCACAGATTTTCTATGGGATTAAGGTCTGGAGACTGACTAGGCCACTCCAGGACCTTAATGTGCTTCTTCTTGAGCCACTCCTTTGTTGCCTTGGCTGTGTGTTTTGGGTCATTGTCATGCTGGAATACCCATCCACAACCCATTTTCAATGCCCTGGCTGAGGGAAGGAGGTTCTCACCCAAGATTTGACGGTACATGGCCCCGTCCATCGTCCCTTTGATGCGGTGCAGTTGTCCTGTCCCCTTAGCAGAAAAACATCCCCAAAGCATAATGTTTCCACCTCCATGTTTTACGGTGGGGATGGTGTTCTTGGGGTCATAGGCAGCATTCCTCCTACTCCAAACATGGCGAGTTGAGTTGATGCCAAAGAGCTCGATTTTGGTCTCATCTGACCACAACACTTTCACCCAGTTCTCCTCTGAATCATTCAGATGTTCATTGGCAAACTTCAGACGGGCCTGTACATGTGCTTTCTTGAGCAGGGGGACCTTGCAGGCGCTGCAGGATTTCAGTCCTTTATGGCGTAGTGTGTTACCAATTGTTTTCTTGGTGACTATGGTCCCAGCTGCCTTGAGATCATTAACAAGATCCTCCCGTGTAGTTCTGGGCTGATTCCTCACCGTTCTCATGATCATTGAAACTCCACGAGGCGAGATCTTGCATGGAGCCCCAGACCGAGGGAGACTGACAAGTTATTTTGTGTTTCTTCCATTTGCGAATAATCGCACCAACTGTTGTCACCTTCTCACCAAGCTGCTTGGCGATGTTCTTGTAGCCCATTCCAGCCTTGTGTAGGTCTACAATCTTGTCCCGGACATCCTTGGACAGCTCTTTGGTCTTGGCCATGGTGGAGAGTTTGGAATCTGATTGATTGATTGCTTCTGTGGACAGTGTCTTTCATACAGGTAACGAGCTGAGATTAGGAGCACTCCCTTTAAGAGAGTGCTCCTAATCTCAGCTCATTACCTGTATAAAAGACACCTGGGAGCCAAAAATCTTGCTGATTGACAGGGGATCAAATACTTATTTCCCTCATTAACATGCAAATCAATTTATAACTTTTTTGAAATGCGTTTTTCTGGATTTTTTTGTTGTTATTCTGTCTCTCACTGTTAAAATACACCTACCATTAAAATTATAGACTGATCATTTCTTTTTCAAGTGGGCAAACATACAAAATCAGCAGGGGATCAAATACTTTTTTCCCCTCACTGTACATTAAAACAGTAGATATTAAACACCTACATTAAAACAGAATATTACAATATTACAAAGAATCATTACGATACACCACATCCATTCATATTTGACTGAGAAAAATGACATGGGTGTTGGTTCTTTCGTTTGGCCTGGGGCTCTAGCGGAGAGTTTGGCTGTGCCCGGTAGCGCTGGCTGAATGTCTTTTGACAGGGAAAGGATATCAGGCTGGGGCTGTAGCAACAGGTTGAAGCCTTTCCATCAAAAATAATATACTTGGCACTGCTATTAACACTGTTACCTGAGGCCATTTGTGAATGAAAAACAGTATGTTGGAACCCTTCACTATTACTCTGATAGCAGCTTCACTTACTCGGCTATGTAGGTAACTACTTATATTGTTAAAATATGTATGCATAATGAATATACACTCACCTAAAGGATTATTAGGAACACCATACTAATACTGTGTTTGACCCCCTTTCGCCTTCAGAACTGCCTTAATTCTACGTGGCATTGATTCAACAAGGTGCTGAAAGCATTCTTTAGAAATTTGGCCCATATTGATAGGATAGCATCTTGCAGTTGATGGAGATTTGTGGGATGCACATCCAGGGCACGAAGCTCCCGTTCCACCACATCCCAAAGGTGCTCTATTGGGTTGAGATCTGGTGACTGTGGGAGCCAGTTTAGTACAGTGAACTCATTGTCATGTTCAAGAAACCAATTTGAAATGATTCGACCTTTGTGACATGGTGCATTATCTTGCTGGAAGTAGCCATCAGAGGATGGGTACATGGTGGTCATAAAGGGATGGACATGGTCAGAAACAATGCTCAGGTAGGCCGTGGCATTTAAACGATGCCCAATTGGCACTAAGGGGCCTAAAGTGTGCCAAGAAAACATCCCCCACACCATTACACCACCACCACCAGCCTGCACAGTGGTAACAAGGCATGATGGATCCATGTTCTCATTCTGTTTACGCCAAATTCCGACTCTACCATCTGAATGTCTCAACAGAAATCGAGACTCATCAGACCAGGCAACATTTTTCCAGTCTTCAACTGTCCAATTTTGGTGAGCTTGTGCAAATTGTAGCCTCTTTTTCCTATTTGTAGTGGAGATGAGTGGTACCCGGTGGGGTCTTCTGCTGTTGTAGCCCATCCGCCTCAAGGTTGTACGTGTTGTGGCTTCACAAATGCTTTGCTGCATACCTCGGTTGTAACGAGTGGTTATTTCAGTCAAAGTTGCTCTTCTATCAGCTTGAATCAGTCGGCCCATTCTCCTCTGACCTCTAGCATCAACAAGGCATTTTCGCCCACAGGACTGCCGCATACTGGATGTTTTTCCCTTTTCACACCATTCTTTGTAAACCCTAGAAATGGTTGTGCGTGAAAATCGCAGTAACTGAGCAGATTGTGAAATACTCAGACCGGCCCGTCTGGCACCAACAACCATGCCACGCTCAAAATTGCTTAAATCACCTTTCTTTCCCATTCAGACATTCAGTTTGGAGTTCAGGAGATTGTCTTGACCAGAACCACACCCCTAAATGCATTGAAGCAACTGCCATGTGATTGGTTGTTTAGATAATTGCATTAATGAGAAATTGAGCAGGTGTTCCTAATAATCCTTTAGGTGAGTGTATAAAGACACAACAGCATACATTATTACTCTAGGTGTAAATACATAGCAAGTACATAATTACTCCGTACCTACAGCACACAATTGTCCACTTAAAAAGTGTTGCCACAAAATGAATGAGTACCTTATATTCAATCTATTGCTGATTTGAGGTGGGCTAACTGTGACTAGGATCCTCAGCATGCTGTACAAACACCACCCCTGCAGACTACTTGGTCCCTGTGAGCTCAGCTGTGTTAACAATGAGAGCCTCATTAGTTCTCCCAGCGATGCTAGCTCTGCTGTTTGTGTCGTGGACTTGCAAACGTGAACGCAAACGGTTCACATGAATCTGCTCATGAATAAGACATGTGGATAGCCCAAGTGCAAACAGGGTTAGCACTGTGCAGCTAATTGATTGTAAGGCCAGGATAGCAGTGGACTTTTTCATGGCCCAGCAATGGTGTAATGCTGAATTGTCAAATCACCATTTGATTCACCAGAATGACACAAAATATGACTGCACATGATGGATCTTCAGAGAATGTTTTTCATGCTTTCAAAATATTGTTGCAGCTATGATTCAGTGTTGCTGTTTTGCCCCATGTATCCTGATAAGGGAACACAACTTTATAACTAGTGGGCAGAAAAAATATTTTAAAAATACTGGAAAACAGAGGGAAGCTTCCACATCAAAAAGGCAATGTATCCCACTATCAAGGGGAGTCCAAAACCACCGACTAAAGAGTGTAAAAGATGATAACTGTAGGCAGGATTGTAATAAACTTGGCAAAAACTGAATATCAATGTAAATTATAGAGCTTAGATTTTGAAAGGCACTTAATTTTAAAAGCACTTTTTTAAATCCTGTAGAAACCATATATGGAGATTAATTTGCAATCTTCTCTACATCTTGAAAAAGATCATTTTCAGTGCATTCAACGCTTGATGAACCCTACAGAATATAGTCTCTGTAACAAGGGAAGACACGTCTTTTCAGATTAAACAGCCTTAGAGCACCCATATCGGTCTTCTTCATTTAATTCACTGTAATGTGTAGAGGATTTTTTTTGTGTGTTGTTGTCATCCCATTATGTATTTGTTAAACATTCTATGTTAGCAATTGTTAAACCATGTAAGTCACCGTAAAGGCATCTACTAAATAACTGAATTATCATGATTCTATATATGATGATGATGATAATTCTGAAAGAAGGGATCACAAAACTACAAACCTTCAAGTCTTTTTATGTCTCCAACACAACTGTTCAATCCCATTTCATGACAACAATTAAATGGGTCAAGATATGCTATTAATAACTTATCAAGACTTTGTTCAAAACACGCTCAAGAGAAAGTTCTCAGAGAAAATGATGTCATAAAATTGACAAATCCAGGTTTTTGGTGTAGTACACAATAACCAAAAAAAAAAAATTTACATTTCAGAAACTCAAACTTGCTTAAAGGTTAAAACGAATAAAACACTTGACAAGAAGCATAAGGGGAGGTCAATGTTATTTTAGAGCGACTCTCAATGCAATGTCTTGAATTCACTTATGTTTTACGCTGTAATATAAAAAGGGCAGACCCTTACCTCGCTAGTCCTGAAAGTGATGCGGTAGTTATACTGCATGGCATCCTTCTCTCTGGCTTCCTCCAGCTTTTCCCTGCGGACACTCACAGCCACTGGCCCCAGATTCTCATCAACCCCAAAGTAGTTCTGATGCTCTGCGAAGCGAAGAAAAGAACAAGGGTTTCGTAAAGCTCATACCTTTGACACAACAGTAGGCTTGACAGTTTCAACACATTAGCTAGAATCTAGTTCATTAGGGAGGATCCATGTGTGTTATGTGGTCCCCATATTTTTGTATTTTTCCATGTTATGATACTTTCACTCTGATTTTCAAATGGGCCAAGATGAGAAACTGGTTGGCTACATACTTTAAAGGTAGAGAAATTTGATGAATTTTTTATGCCACAGAAATATAGTTTTAGAAACTACTTTCGCCCCTTTTGAACATTATGCAATTTGTTTAGTTTTTTTCCAAATCAAATCCCCAAACGGTACTAGCCTTTGAACTTATGTACTTAACACAATTTCTGGCGAATTACAAAATCACACACGCAAACACACTATACATATTTTATGGTGGAACACGTACTCCTCAAAACCAGGCTATTTAAAATTCATATAATGCCATTTAATTTGCCTCCCAAACGCTCAAGCCATCTAGCTGTCTCCAGCTTGGAAAACATTGCACACAATTAATATTAAACAATTTATACCCACGGTGTTGATTAATTTGCTTTTAATGCTCTTAAAATCATCCCAAAATGTGGAGCCTGCTTCAGCAGAAAAGACCACAGAGCCCAGTGCTCAGAACAAAGACTGATGGTTTTGACTGCTGTGAGGGAAAATTCACATATCTGTTTCAGAGCGTTTTCTAGGTGGCAGATGGTACCATCAAAATGCTGACGAGGTTCTTAATCTGATTAGCAATCTAAATACATGACAGATCCTTCAGTGGATTCAATAATAAATGTTTTATTATTACTCTCATAGTCTGCTGGTTCTGCCTGAACTTTGTGCTAGCCCTGCTTTCAATGGAAAGTACTGTAGGTCTATCAACACTTTGTATAATTTATTGGGGATTATATGTATACAAATGAAGGATAAAAAAAAAAAAATCTGTTAATCCACAGGTATCAAACCCTGCTCTTGTGGAGTCCCCATCCAGCAAGTTGTATAGTTTTGTATAGGTCACAATTAAGGAAGACTTGGAAACATTACATTCTAATCAAATAGGCAGATTTAGTGCTACATCACCCTAATCTTACAACACCTGTAGCCAATGGACCACATTTCCATTAACTCAACAAGCTACTTTCTTATTTAAATCAATGACCAAAATTGACCCGATATATTGCCTATCTTGAAATAAAATCAATATTAACTGGATTTGGGCTCTCCGGGACCAGTACTAAACATCCCGTCTTTAAACACTTTTTCTACATCAGAACAAAAACTCAATTTAAAAAAACACTCCTGTACAATGCAATTTCTTATCCCTGTTACACTAAATACATATGGGTACTTATAAGACATTCTGAGTTCCTCCTCTGGACTATACTTTAAAAGAGAGGATTTAAAATGGTAAAGCTCAGAAGCTCAGAAGATCTGTTAGCCTAAAATGTCAAGAGCTGGCAATTTGTTCAGCTGTATGACAGGGTTTAGATTACAAGCTCTCCCGATACTCTCGGTGCTACCTCAGCAGCCTCATTATCTAACCACAACTGAGGCAGGGATTTCACAGGCAGAGAACGATATGCCATTCGAGACTGCAATTCTTAAACATCAGCTTAAACATCACATGGACATTAAAGGCCCCGGTGACAAATTACCTATTAGCTCCTGCCTTGATCTGTCCACCTGTCTCTAGGAAGTCCGTCTGCGTTTGAACTAAAAAGGAGCAATGTGGGACCTATTGTAATCTAGCACCAGTAACCTGTTTAAAGGAAATCGCAAACTGGCCGTCATTTACTGAACCCCTCTTGGATCATCAATGACTATTTCCTGCACGTTAATCTTAGGGTCGGTGTGTTTGACCTTGACTCTGAAGAGCCTTTTCTCAGTTCATGCCAGACTTGTGTTTAATAGCTTTAACAAACCCCACACCTTATCTACTTAACTCGGCCCTTGGCTCCAAAACTAACCATCTTCTAAAGGAACTTGAAACACCCTGTGATTGATCGTGTAATTTCAGTATGCTAGACACTTGAGGATTGTCAGCTTTGTGTTTGAAACCAGAGCAAAGAGTCTGCTGAAGCAACCCTCATACTGCAGTAAATTAATTGCAAGAATGGAGAGAGGAAAGAAAAAACATCTAAATGGGGCAATATGACAGCTTATAGTCATTTTATAGTGAAGATTAAAATATGGTTAAGGATACAGGTTGGGTGTAATGTATATCTGTTAGGCCAAACAGTACCTTAAGGGTTGAGCACTAAGAAAAGCTCTCTTTTTGCTTGGTTAAGCAGGGTACTATACAAATGCTAAAGGCATGGGATTTTGTTCCCCTCCTCACCAAGATTCTGCAGGTTTACTTGATATTACTGCTGAATTTGACATAACAGTAAAGAATGTCAAAAAAGATATCCTAAAAATGTAGAACCAATGACCAGATAATACTACTCTGTCTAGTGATATGCAGTGTTTGGTCTGGAAGAATATCAAAGTAACAGCAGGATGCAAAAAAAACCTCTCCTACAGTCCTACAGTGAAGCTTGAAATCTTCAGATAGCTTCTTCCGATTTTCTGTTATACATTTGTTATATAATAAAAACAAGCCACAAAGGGAGCTATCTGAAGATTTGTGTGTGTGCATTTCCTTTGCTTAAGCCAGACATTGACGGCAGCTTTCAGTGAGTGAAGAGAGATGTCAAAGCAGATTTTAGTGAACATGTCAGTGGCCTTGCAAGCCGGGCACGATTCCTTTCCCTGCTTGAGGAAATCCAGGCTGATGTGGAGAGCAGAGGCCCTGCCGTACAAGACGCTGGCTGCCTAAACACTTCGGCGGAGGCAGAGATTCTGACAGCAAGAACCGGCCAATTTACCGTGAAGACAGGAGGAACGCTCATTCAACGTGACTGACAGTAACATACTTGTCAGCAACTGTAGCTTGTCTGCTGTCTTATGGTGAGGCTAATTAAGGTTGTGAAGGAAAATGAGAGTGTGCATCGGGAGCAATACCGTGCACAGCTTTAACCACTTCAGGTCTCCGAAAGGAGCCTTCGAGAGCTCGGCCATGGAAGCTAACTTACATTCTTTGATTGTGCTTTTCATTTTCGTTCTCACCAGCATTCATTTATCCATTAGCATGTCGAGTGTCTGAATCCCGTGGCCAAAGAAGCTACACGTTTGATATACTGCCTGATTGCTAGAGAGATTGATTTTAACCTCTTAGTTCCACAGCACAATACAGCTGCTGTTTTGCAAGTACAGGAAAGCAATTCCCTATTTCCAGCAAAAAAACAATCCCAAAAACATGATAACAGCTCAGCATTGAATCTTATTACCAGAAAACAAGAGTTTCTGTGAAAAAGATGACAGATACAGAACAGACTTCCCTGTGTAACACAATAGCCTATGTGGAAGCGCATTCCAGGGGGCACACTAGAAACCTCTAGGTTCAGATCAGATGTTGATTACAGCATAACAAGTGCTACCAGCGTATCATTGAATAAGAGTGCAAAGATCCTTTTCTTATGCCATCAAAAGCAAACGAATGATTACCTTTTCTTATTTTTCAACAAATACAATAATGTTACAAAACTAGGCATTTTGCAAATTATGTTGTCCAAGATTGGATACTTACAAACTCAGTGTTCACCAGTGGAAATACTGTGCAAACTGAGCAGTGCTTTATGCAAACAAGGGTTGATCTGTCTGGGAGCCAGGCAGAAAGTCTAGGCTGAGAAGGAACACAAGCCCACGTTAAGGGTCAGCTTAATCCATCACCCTTCTAGAGGAGCTAGCAGTGTGCAAATGTTGATAAAGTCAGTCTTGGGGACGAAAGTCAATATTTTTATCTTGGAATTTAAGACCTCAAACGTAAAGTTCAAGGAACGCATCAGAGTAAAATAACACCACCCAGGTTTTTAATTAAGCCAAAGACAAACTTAGTAAATTTAGTAATAAACTCTTTAACAATCACACTGGAATAATGTGTCCTTTACAGTATGCTGAAAGCCATTGACTAATGAGCTTTCATGCATAAAGCGGTCACATCCTGGAGCTGCCTGTGAGAATCAGAGCAGAGGCCAAAGGTCATGTTCCAAGAGTTCAGGTTTCACAACTCTGCTACCCCAACACTCCCTCCGGGCTCCCCAGCGTCTAGAGATGCGAGACAGGGTCATGGTCCCCTCTCCCCCTACCGCCCCATCTCAGCAACTTTGCAGCTGACCTCTCCCTCTATATTCATTTTATACACATGAAGAATAATACATCTAGTGACCGCAGGAAGAGTCTCCTCCTACACCATGGTGATAATGACAACGTTACTGTGTGACAGCAGTGCTCTCCAGCTACATGCTTACAACTTGCAAGTTGTAATGTGCAATGTGCAAAATTATGCTGTTTTTTATTTCTAATTTATACTTGTTTGCAGGGTTTATTAAGCACTAATACATTAAATTGAAATAATGGATTTTAATTATACAAATAAGCATCTTTTCTCTCTCTCTTTATATATATTTTTATATTACTTTTATCAACTTTCCCCAGAGGAGCTGGATGTCAAGTCTAACACAATAAGATCTGCTGTAGCCCTGGGACATCCACCCTAACATTGTTGCTTAAATTGCAACAGTTAAAAACCATGAAAGGAAATGGTTGATTGGACCGATCTTTAACTCTTGGAGATAAAAGCCTCTTTCAAAGCTAGAAACTGGATAAGAAGCACCTGTTTCAGAAGTAATGACAGCAGGGCTCCGGTTTGTGGGTTCAAGAGCCCATGACAGAAACATGACACTACATTCACCTGCACCACTGGACAACAAGCATTTCAATAAAAAGTTTAGAATCTCCCAAACAAACATACAAATAACAGTAAGTGATATGTTGAAATACTACACATAAAATACAATTGTTAATGTTTTAAATCAATAAATATACATGAGCTCTTGGTCAGGTTACATTAATGGTATGCATGAGGTTTAGAATGAAGCCTTTGCCTTGATCCACCTGTTTTATGCAGCCGTTTGGTTAGAAAATGCTGTTGGATAATCTACCACAATTTCTTTGTACTCGTAAATAACCACAATGTACCAGTAAACTTAACTTATTAAAAATCGGCAAGAAAAGTACAACTGCTAAAATTCATACATCAGCTAAGTCTTACCTCTTCCATAGAAGTATTTGTGGTAGTAGTAGGCGCCCAGGTCGATATGCTCTATAATGTAGCGCTTGACTTTCTCCCTGTGGATGGGCTGGTTTTCTCTGGGCACCTCAAGCACAGACACCCCCGCGTTGGTGCAGTGGGAGCTCAGTGAGGACTCAAACGAGCAATTCTCTCCCGAGCTGTAAGAAGCCGAATTCGCCCTGGACAGAGAGATGCGCCTTTCGCCCTCGCCCCCAATCTCGTTGCGAAAGTAGGGGCAGCTGAGAACCATTCCGTTGCTTTTCCCATCCCCTTCATCAGCATCCAAGTTCTCTTTGGAGTTGAGGTCCTCCCTACTGCCCAAAGGGGACTCACACAGCCCCGCCGCCCCCCCTGACATCTGGTACTGGGAGGCAGCAGACGCCCCTGTGGTGGTGTTCTTCCGCTTCCCAAGGTTAGCTCTGTTGGCCACTGCTTCGCTGATGTTGAACAGTATGCTCTGAACATCATAGTGAGCGAAGCACTTCTGGAAACTAAGGGGCCTGCAGTACTTCTCCAGCCGGCAGTCGTCCTGGTCAGTGGAAAAGCGCAGCCCATCGTGTTCGCTCTTGATGGTCCTCAACTTCCTGAAGAGGGAAGACTCTGTGGTTTCAGATTTCAACCTCCGGATGAAGGACTTCTCCCGTTCCCGGCTGTAGAGCAGGGAGCTGTCCGCGTAATCAAAGCCCGAGATCCTGACAAACTCGCCACGAGAGATCTGCGCTGCAGTCTGGAGGCTGGGAGAAAAAGATGTTTCGCAACGCAGCAGTTCAGGGAAACCCAGAGGGGGCATACTGCGGTGGTCAAGGGTGTCAACCCGGTAACCCCTCAGCATGGCAAAGAAGCTCTCCCCAGATAAACCCTGGCGGTCGATTGAAGATGTGCTCCCGTATTCCCGGTGAAGTGAGGCTCCCGTGTTAGGATTGACGGCATTCTGGTCTAAGATGTCCTCTGCGTCGATGTCACTGATAGTCACATCGCTATTGCTCCTTTGCCGGATCGGGTGCAACCCCTTGAGGGGAGATCGGTTTAAAATATCACTCAACGAGTATTTGGTCTCTGAAAACTCTAGGTCCATGGAGGCTTCTGTGTTTCGCTCCCCCACACCATCCAAGCTTTGGTCTGGCTGCCCATTCTGGAAACCCATCATAACACTTTCATAGTTGGGGGGCGGGCGGCCCTCCCAGCCATCCTTCTTTGGGGGCCACTCAGAAACTCGAGCCCGCACTCCCATTTTAGGCATCGCTGGTGTCCCATTTGTCTTGCCGTCAGATTTCCCTTGTGCATTTGAAGACGTCGGTGGTCCCATGTTCCCGTTCAAGGCTTTAAACTTCCTAGCAAACAGGTCATCTGACTGCATACTTTTCAAGATGTCCTGAAGCTCGCCTGCTACTCCGTGCAGATTAGCCGTGTCGTCTTCTTTTGGGCTCAGATCGCTCATATCCTTTCAAGGGCTTGAAGGCACCTTGCCAAGAAGTAATTCAAGATCCCTCTCCATTACATTGTCATCTGTTGTTCAATGTTCACTACCAGAGGTTGAATCAAAGGAGGAGTACTATGCAAGACAACAAAGGCCTGTGTCAATGGGACACCATTATCACAGGTCCATAATCCACATGAACATGGTTGCCTGAGGTATGACCAACAGTATTTGTCTGTCAAGGATGATGGTTGGTGTTGAAGTGATGGTCGGTCACAGGAAAGGGTGTATTCATTTCACAATCCACAGCTAGCATGGGACAATAGTAAAAGAGGGTTTCCTAGGAGGATCTGCAGGAAAAAAAGGGAAAAAAAGGTTAATCATTAGCATTGGAAAAATATTTTCTATGCAGACATGTGAGAGCTGGCATGTTAATTCATCAATGTGTGCATTTTATCATATTCTCTAGTGTGAATCTTTGCACATTAGAGCATTCTTCTGGCCACAAGCAGAGGCATAGCCATGGACTTTAATAGAAAGCCCAGTTTAGCATACCGTTTGCAATTTTGATCATCACTGTGACTGCCACCATTGCTTTTGTACTGTCTAGAAGAAAATGTAACCGTGGGAGGAGAAACTGTGTGGATTAGTTGTGGGAATTTGTATGTTTTGTTTCAAAGCAAAGAATGAAAGGTTTCCTTCACTTTGCCTGGTTGGATACAGAAGCGATTGCTTTTCAGAATGACATGAAGGGAACTTGCAGCCATGTACATCAAAACAGAAGTTTATGAAAAGGTTTAGATACATTTGCATGATTGTTTATATTGAAATGAAGCCTGGAGATTATATGGAACCACACAATACATGTTTAAAACTAAATTGTGACTAAGAGTGTTATTTTACCAAACTGCTCCTGCCAAAAACTAATTAGCAAAATTGTGTTACAAAAGGATAATCACCAGCATACATAAATCACCACAAAAGTTTTTTTAATGAAAGCTTTTTTTAATATTCTGTACGCCTAGTTCTGTGGTTCATGATTCGTGTGCAGTGGTTCGAAATCTTGGTATCCCTGTAAAAGTGCAGATTATTATTGCAACAATAATGGATAATGTCAATGCCCAAAGGCTGTAAATAGGCTTTGGTAATTATTTGTGGTTAGACTGTAGTATAGATTTTGAGGTTTTTACCACAGGCAAAGAGATATCTTGTTTGTTTTTTACTTAACATTCAGAGGCTCACAAACAACTGGGAAAAAATAAGGAAGTAAAATTTCAAAGTAGACCACCAAATTCTCACAGTTCAGTAAAACTTGTTTTAAAGCATGTGAAATTAATAGATTAGATTGAAAAGGACATTTAACATCTCCTAGGAGAGGAAACACTACATGACAAGACTATGTTTTGGATGTCTTGTTAAGCATCGAGTAACACAGGAGTAAGTACACAGGAGGTTGAGCAGCTTATTCCAGAAATTCATAACCTAAGGTTATACAAATTAAAAAAAAAAAAATTTACAACCATAGACTTGAAAGAGATCCAGAAGCCATGACTAAGAATCGAATCTTGACATTCTAGGATGAAATATGGTTCGTAGGACTGGTTGCCAAAGTGTACTGCAGATGGAGTGGCCGTTAAATATCCTACTCAAGGACTCAATAATTAGCTTTAGATTTTAGGTTGAATATAAGGCAGCCTGGTCAAAGACTTCAAGATGTATATCTATACATCAAAGAACTACAAACTTGCAGTCTCCTGCCTTCTAGGTGAATGATCCTTCTGACCTAAACGGCTTTATCTTGTTCTTTATACTCAGTGTTATAATTTTCTAATTTCACATTTCTTGTTACTGCACTTCAAATAGCAAAGAAATGCAAATTCTAAGTGATTTTGCCCTACAGTGAGGGAAAAAAGTATTTGATCCCCTGCTGATTTTGTACGTTTGCCCACTGACAAAGAAATGATCAGTCTATAATTTTAATGGTAGGTGTATTTTAACAGTGAGAGACAGAATAACAACAAAAAAATCCAGAAAAACGCATTTCAAAAAAAGTATACATTGATTTGTATGTTAATGAGGGAAATAAGTATTTGATCCCCTATCAATCAGCAAGATTTCTGGCTCCCAGGTGTCTTTTATACAGGTAATGAGCTGAGATTAGGAGCACTCTCTTAAAGGGAGTGCTCCTAATCTCAGCTCGTTACCTGTATAAAAGACACCTGTCCACAGAAGCAATCAATCAATCAGATTCCAAACTCTCCACCATGGCCAAGACCAAAGAGCTGTTTAAGGATGTCAGGGACAAGATTGTAGACCTACACAAGGCTGGAATGGGCTACAAGAACATCGCCAAGCAGCTTGGTGAGAAGGTGACAACAGTTGGTGCGATTATTCGCAAATGGAAGAAACACAAAATAACTGTCAGTCTCCCTCGGTCTGGGGCTACATGGAAGATCTCACCTCATTGAGTTTCAATGATCATGAGAACGGTGAGGAATCAGCCCAGAACTACATGGGAGGATCTTGTTAATAATCTCAAGGCAGCTGGGACCATAGTCTCCAAGAAAACAATTGGTAACACACTACACCGTGAAGGACTGAAATCCTGCAGCGCCCGCTAGGTCCCCCTGCTCAAGAAAGCACATGTACAGGCCCGTCTGAAGTTTGCCAATGAACATCTGAATGATTCAGAGGAGAACTGGGTGAAAGTGTTGTGGTCAGATGAGACCAAAATCGAGCTCTTTGGCATCAACTCAACTCGCTGTGTTAGGAGGAGGAGGAATGTTGCCTATGACCCCAAGAACACCATCCCCACCGTAAAACATGGAGGTGGAAACATTATGCTTTGGGGGTGTTTTTCTGCTAAGGGGACAGGACAACTGCACCGCATCAAAGGGACGATGGACGGGGCCATGTACCGTCAAATCTTGGGTGAGAACATCCTTCCCTCAGCCAGGGCATTGAAAATGGGTTGTGGATGGGTATTCCAGCATGACAATGACCCAAAACACACAGCCAAGGCAACAAAGGAGTGGCTCAAGAAGAAGCACATTAAGGTCCTGGAGTGGCCTAGTCAGTCTCCAGACCTTAATCCCATAGAAAATCTGTGGAGGGAGCTTCAGCCTCGAAACCTTAATGACTTGGAGAGGATCTGCAAAGAGGAGTGGGACAAAATCCCTCCTGAGATGTGTGCAAACCTGGTGGCCAACTACAAGAAACGTCTGACCTCTGTGATTGCCAACAAGGGTTTTGCCACCAAGTACTAAGTCGAAAGTGGATTTGTTTGTTGTTATTCTGTCTCTCACTGTTAAAATACACCCACCATTAAAATTATAGACTGATCATTTCTTTGTCAGTGGGCAAACATACAAAATCAGCAGGGGATCAAATACTTTTTTCCCTCACTGTATATGAAAGATTGTAATTAAGCTTATGAACTTGTGTGACCTGAAAGAAAGCACAGTAAAGGATTACTTAATGCCAATTACCAAGGAACTGTACTCAAATCACTTAATAAACCATAAGTGCCCAACTGTACTGTAAATTCTGTATTATCCTTCTGTTCTGTGCGATCACTGTACTGTATCTCTTTTTTTTTTTTGTGGGCCACAAGCTTGCATGCCCCTGATGTAAACTATATTTCCGATTTGTCATGACACAGTAAAACTAAAACTGTGTTGACTGTAGTGTTTAAATCTGTTAAAACATGTTGGACATTTGTTGATATTTACTATGATTAACGCATATTGTCTTTTGAAGTGAATACTTAAATGGTAAGAGTACAGCGTCTGTGAAAATACTTTGGTTAGCTAACATATAAGCCTATTCCCAGGACTCTGCTTTCATAGAATGATTACGGAGAAACAAACATAACACCACTGTAACTCATTTTAGTCCTAAGTCTACAGGGCAGCACAGCCTTACCATTTAAAGCTCTGCTGCACAGTAAGCAGTATGTCTACTGCATTGCTTCCACAATCCTTGGTGTCTGATGTTCAGATTAAATGAGGAAAGCGGGAAAAGGCAAATAGAAAATGTATACAAACTACTGTGTGCATGGGGGGAATCACACATTTTTCATTTCTGAATGCAAAATATGTTCTATATTACAACCTGCCTGCTACAGTTCAGTGTACAATGCAGATTTTGGGAATATTCTTAATATCATTAACAAGTAATGGAACAAACGTTGCACGCTTGTAATCTTTAAGAGAAATGTGTTCTTGAGATTAGAATCTGAATCCTGATTCAGTGGCATGTGTGAAACAGGAAAGCAGTTTTATAACCAGGAACGAATTCCCCAGACTGCATTACTGTTACAATCCAGAGGGACTGCGTTCAGCGCCAGGCTTATGATCAGACACATCTGACATTTGAAGAGGTCTCGGTGCTTCATAACCAATTCAAACAGGGGAAGACCGACAGCAGCATCTTGCCAAGTCAATACTTGGGGATTTAACTGTGCCTTCAGACAGTGTTTCATCAAAACACTGTATTGTACAACAAGCTAGAAAATGAGACCCGATCCCAAGTGTTCAGTAGAGCATCTAGTATAAATCCAAGTGGAATTGTCCTGTGTTTTTCAAGCTCAAGAACACTGAAGAAATATAGACACTCATAATGAAGTCTCCCATGGCACAAGAGTACTTTCTTATTTAAATGCAGATTTTCAATCGAAAGCTAAAATAAACCAAACATGATACATGCAGAAGTGGTCTGATCTGTAACTCGAAGTTCTTAATTAAAAACACGTTTGAGGGGAGACAGGTTTCTTTGAAGATCACACAAAATAAACAATTTGGTCAAGTCCCATATGAACACTGTCAATGTAAAGCGCTGACCTACCAATAGGCCTGGTGTTTTGTTATGTAAAAGAGAAGATGAGTTCCCAGACTCAAACCCAACAATCTGCAATATTTCTGTATCTAGCTACACATTTATTTGTTTTAATGAAACATTAATGAAGTAGCTATGCACTCAAGCATTTTAAACAGGATTTGAAGGAAGCAAAATAAAAAACAGGTTTCATGTAGTGAATAATCAGAAGGCCCTGTGAAACATCTGCATAAAATCTTCTGGATTCCTGGAGTACTTTTTGTCAACTACCAATTTCAAAAAGAAAAAAGACTTAAGAACACTGAGACCAGGAAAACAGGAGACCTTTCTTCACAGAGAGGCAGGGGGGTCTGGAAAGAAACTCCACCACTAATGCCGTTGACCGACTCCTTGGGAACCTTGACGAAACAGTTGGATGAGATTCAGAGCAAGATGGCTGAACGGCCTCCTCAGGTTTGTTACCTATTTTATGCTCTTATGTTTTCATATTACAAATGTGTGCTTAAGATTATCAATACTGTTATTTAAGGAGCACTGTCGAATGTATAAAACCTTGACTTATAATACAAGTTCAGGAATCAGGAGCCACTGTGATGCATGCAGTGGGTGGCAAGTCCTTCCTCAGCACACTCTTTATTAAGCTTGATATGCACTCGCCAGCTTTAAATCTTTAATGCGTCTTATTACCGTAATAAACTTGTGGGTCGCAGCCTTGTTGACATCACCCAGTCATCGGTCTGCATTGCCAAGCTGGCAGCAGTCCTGCACAGATGTTTGCTTTATGCGAGTCAAGGTCAGGGCCAGCCCACACAGAGAAATCTCCGAAGCGGATTTCACAGCAGAAATGTGCAGTGTGTCGCTGTCTCGCTCCTCAATTCCTTTAACACACGTGGGCAATACCAGCAGTAAAGATGTCAGCTGCAGTTAGCTCTATGCAGCTAAGTTTCCAATTCCGTTCAAGCATTAAGAGCAGTCAGAAGGGAATGGTATTGAAAGTAAAGTAAAAGCATATGATCTACAGGAACACTTAAGATGTGGGTGATAATGAAAGGCCCAGTTAAAGTTGTTTATTTTTTTACCCAATGATTCACCATACTATGTTTTCAAAATATTTTCACCAGTTTCCTTTATGCTGTGTCTAAGAATGAATGAACAAACGAACGAACAAATAAATAAATAAATACATACATACATACATACATACATACATACTATATAAAAAAAAAAAAATATGTGTGATGAATGCAGGGGAAACAACAATAAACAAACTATTTGCTATAACAAACCACTTTAATTATTGTATTTAAAGTAGCTTTGGGAATAAACAATGAATTTGTTCAAGCATCATGGGGCCACCTACACTACTTTCTGTCTATTCAAGTCAGCAAAACGGGGTGAATAACCCATACAATAACAAAGAAAAATCTATTGAACTTGCTTCATAAAAAACACAAATAAATGTTTAATTTGCAAAGCACTGGCTCTGGAGAATTACAAAGGTAAGTAGAGTGGAAACAATACTGAATGCTAATGTACTTCTTAAAAATATACATTTCTTCATAGTGTAGTGTAAACATTCACTGCAACTGAGATTTCAGGATCAACCTATAACCATAGCAAATCACATGATTCAACCACAGTCACAGAAGCAGACTACCAAAGAAGCAGATGTTAGCTTTAAATAAGAGAATCCAATCATATATTATTTAAACATATTAATAATGAAAGCATGCATGTGAGGTAAAGGGATTCAAAAAGGACTAATTAAAACAACAGCTTGATGTCAAACCATGTGAGAGCAAACACATGAGAATATTGGTATTGAAGCATTCAGTTATGTTGCAGGCAGCTTTTTTATAAACTGTTGTGCAGTGAACAGAATGATTTTACCCTAAAAAAACATGATGCTATTGTCCAATCTACAAGCAAGTTTTAATTAGTTTATGTGTTTTTAAAAATGTCAAATCTCCAATTATGTTTATTTTTTCTTTTTAACCAATTTGCAATCAGCAGTTAGTCATTTCAGCCCGCTTTTCAAACAGTTTATTTAGCAGGGAAGAGAGAATGCATGTGCCTTCTGAAACACATTTTTGCACTGCAGGCCGAGAATATCCACAGACTATTACAACAATCAGAGGATTTGACCGGCCGGGACCACTAACAATCCGAGAATCCAGGAGTCACTGGAGTAGGGTCAACTGAGGATTGTTGTGCACTGCCTCCTGGGAGCTCCAATTTAAAGCTAGCAATAGAATAATCAGGATTAGAAATCAGCTTGATCCAAACTATAGAGTGCATCCAACCAGGAGTCATATAAGTCTACGGTCAATTAATACCTCTTTATGTTAGGAATTACAAAAAAGGTGTTCAAAGAGATAAGCCCCTGTTGAGAGGGCCTGAAGGCATCTAGATTTTACAAATGCATTACTTTGTATACCTTGGTAACATGTCCCTGGTGTGAATCAATAATGAAATGAAGGGATTCCCCAAGGACCTCAAATCCTTTGATATAAATAACAATTAATGTCACACATCTGCATTCTGTCCAAGGTATTTAAGGTCTAGTATCAGTGATGGACAAATATAATTATGGCAATTTGCAACAGATGTGTGGTTTCTGTCCCTGCTTAACTAAACAGACTCAGAAAAGAAAAAAAATACACCCAAAACACAGCTTCTCTATTTAATAGCACTATCTAACTGTACCGTTCTTTTCTAATAGAGAAGACAACAAATATCTTTTGGACGTGAAGAGCTGGATAATTTAATTTGGCTGGTTTAACACGGACTTGGCGATTCCTCATCACAATAGATACCGTGACACTGCAGCACATGTAAGGTGCCAGTGATTGCCAATGCTCACTGCAGCATAGCAATACCCCGTCTAAGAGTAAAATAAACACCTGAAGGCATATTATTTCCTCTACATTCGTCTGCCAATATTTCTTGAATGAACAACAATGACAAAAAAAAATAAAAGAAAAAAGAATGGTTGAGATAACATCTGGTCTACAGCATAGTATGAGTCCTCTAGAGGACGGTTTCTTTCTCAGGAGGTAACCTAAATAAATGAAAGACTGTTCCCCAGCCTTTTTCCATGCTTTCTTTTTTGTTTCTTCTCATATGGATATAGGGCAATTGTTTGAAGTTAAGCCTGAGCTTAATGGTCCTAAAATCTGGTGTGCTTGTGCTCACAAGGGCTATAAAATGGCTTAACCAGACACTGTTAATTCCGATATGATATATTCCAATTCTAATTATCCTGATACTACTATATTAAAATTACTAGTAGGAAAAGCATGGGGAAGGAAAATAAATAAATAAATAAAGATTAGGAGTCGAGCCAAACCCTTGCTTCAAGGAATTCATATGACCAAATCCGGGGGACTATTCATGTTTATGTGTAGGCAGCTGTCGGGCTTTTGTTTTTAAAGGAGGTTCAGAGCATGGGAAAACCGGGAGCCATCTCTTCACCCAGAAAAGGATCTCACCCATCATTCAAGTCTCAAGCACCCCCGATGGGGAAATAACGAGCGACAAACCCAAGTACTCCATGTGGTACAGTAACACCCACTCCCAGCTGTCCCTATTGAGGAGGCAAGCCAGCGGAATTCAGTTCCCGGTGGGCTGCCTTTCATCTGCCACAACCACACAATTCAAACACTTGACAAGGAGGACATCTAACAACAAGCTGGACTGAAAGCTGCAAATTAGTACAAGTCTTGTCATTCTGTCACACTACAGCCATGTTCCCAAAAAGATTTGGAGCAAAACCCCTTTGCCCCCAGGATCCTCTCAAAACCTGCCTGTCCTTCAAATGCTACAGTAATTAACATTTATTTTTAAAAGGACCTGTTTAATGGCCCATCAAAACAGAAGGGTTACAACACCAGCCAGCTCCTCCCTCCCATGGCTGTAAATCTAGACAGGTCATACAGCCAACTGTACACTGCACATCTTTATAAATCCATCCACCCCAATACACGGTTGAATCATGGCTTGCAAAATCTTTGATTAAACTACTCATTGTTCTGTCAAAAAGCCATCACCTCATCCAATAAAATGGGCAAATAGAATTTATAATTTGTTTACCATAGGTTCATTAATGCCCTCTGCAGCTTATCCTTGAGTGGTAATATAAATACAAACTAAAGTTAAACCCATTTGTAAAAGACAGGATTTATTTTATTCTTTAAATCATTTACAAAATGTAGGCCTAGTTCCTTTACTTGTGACCACTGAGATCTAATTCTTGTCATAAACCCTTGCTGTTGTTTTGTCTAAAAATAGGCTGACATTCCTGGAACTGAAGATGATATTTCACTAAACCAATATAACTCCAGTCAAACTCATTGAATTCCACCCTTATTTGCCCCCCGATATCTGTTATGACTTGAACAGCTGATTAAGCAAGCTTCATGAAACAGCTGTTTCAAAGAAGCAAAAATTGTCACTAGCTGTAAATAAATAAGAGAAACTTATATATGATATTTGTATCAGGCTCTTTGACAATGAGTGAACTGTATTGGCCTTTTCATTTCTGAAACCTGTGGTTCCTCTTATTTTGGCTTCATTAGTCTCCCCGTCTAATGTCATTACATACTCTTTGTTCACACATGAAGTACTGTTATAAGATATAATTAGCAAATCGTAATGCCTGTCAGAAAAGGAAAGGACGGCTGGGGATTGTGCCACACTGTGACAAGTGCAACCAATGCAATCTGCTCCCTCAGGTCATTCACATTCCTAAATATTTCCAGGGCTGCTGATTTCACTGGTTCCACTTGGTTCCCTGCACCGTATTAAAGCAATATGAGAGCACTGGACAGCAATATTTTATTATTCCACATTTTAATACAGGTCTATTTTTTGCACTTTAATATCAATTGAAGGCATCTTCGTCATCTGTCTATGTGCCTAGCGATGCAGACAGACAATAATGAATAATCAACTATTGTGATGTTGTTTCCCAGGTTTGGTATAGACCAACGTGGAAATGTAGGGACATTTTTGGGGGGAATTTGATTCACCTGACGAAAGTAAACCTTGAAAGTGTGGTCGACAAATCCTCGTCTCCCCAGGTGATTAATTTTCCTCCATTTCTTCCCATATCAAAATAAACACTTTGAGCTGTGTTACAGGACTGAAGCAGAGGATATTAAACTTAAAACAGTCTACATTTTCCCAGAAGCACTCAAATGGTGCCCATTCAAAGTGACGTGCTATTAAAGGCAAAGAAAAGGGGTCCACCACAGGAGATGCAATTGAGATGCAAGTCACAAGTGGCGCAATGCATGCATTTAAAGATTTACCCAAACAAATAAAACCTTTCCCCGCAGCAGGGCAACACAAACAGGATAAGGCAGCACAGTGAGCCGCGAAGACCCTGCTTTCAACTACTCCGTCTCAGGGGAAGGTAGGCAGCCAGAGTTTCATTTGCACTTCCATGGCAGCCTATACTTTCCTTTTTTCCCCCCCTGAGCCACAGAGACAGCATGACACTTTCTGCAAACAGGCTCACTTAGTCACAGAGCTGATGAATTCCTAAGACACAGGGAGCAGACTGTAGAAAAGACGACTAATAAGGTTCCATTTACCTATTTGTTTATTTTTTATTGATTTTAATGACAGTTTTTTTCTTCATTGTTTCTAGCAGACCAATTTTCTGTGAGAGCGATAGCAGGACAGGATAATTTCCCCCCCTCCCATGTGAAAATAACAAGTACTCCAGCAGGAATGTAGCACTGACTGTTTCAGTTTACTTACCACAGCTGTTAAAATATATCAAGGGCAAATCTACTCACTTTCTCCTTAGCACAGGATATTTGACCAACCTATCTTCCAACATTTCAACATTATTAATTTTAATTTATTTTTTTAAAAGGGAAAAAAAAAATAGATGGAAGTTTACTGCACTTGCTATCAGGGAGGGGAACATTTAAATCAAAGTTTTATCAGCAATCAGGTTTTATTCACCAGGGAATAAGTGTTCCTTTTGATCCAGGATTAAAACTAATTATAGTACAGATTTTTTAAATAATTTGTTAATTTTACTATCTGGAAATAATGTCCAAATAAGGGATATAAGAAGCCAGAACACCCCCCTACCCTCCCACATGCTCTTATATATACAGGATGGTTAGTTATTTACAATAATTAAGCATTTAACATGAAGTTATTTTGATTTCTCCAGTCTTTAACCTTTCTTGTAATTTTTACCACATGTGTGAGATACAATATGATATTCTGCAAAAGCTCTGAACAGTGAAGTCCAGCAGAAACTTAAGACATGGATTCAAAACAACAAACAAAACAACTGCAAGGACCAAGAAATTATCTTTTTCCTGTTTAGGTTTATACTTTCTGCTGGTCAGACAAGCTTCCCTGAAATATATGTCAAATGTACTTTTGAGACCATTGCAGGGGGAAAAAAATAATAAGAAAGTTCTTCCACTGTTCTTGTAAAAGCTAAAGTCTTTTTCTTAAATCTTGTTTCCTTCAATTGCCTGAGATCAGATCCCTCTAAGGACACAGAGGTGTACAGTCTAAATCCCACTGTCTAGGGCAAAACAATTTGACAGACCAACTCAGTGCAGGCTTGTGATTGAATGCCAGGCTTATACTGATCAAGGATTAAGCTACGCTTGTTAAGAGAGCTATGAGAGGAAGCTCTTACTCCTGGAGCCAGCTGGCACGGAGGCCCACTGTAGCTGTCACCATTGTCCTTCACCATTCACCGGCATGGACATTCTGAAGGGCACATTTAAACAAAAAATAATGAAAAAATGTTGCTTTTATTGCTCTCTTCCGGTATAAACTATCACTCTTTTCCTTTACACAGATAAAGCGGGAAGTTGTCTCCTTCCAACACAAGGACTCGGCTTTTAATAGAAAATTAAATTAAATTAAGCCATTCACCAAATAACAGTATGAAGTTTTCACTACCTTTCTCTTCTGTGCTCATTCATTAATGAAATAATCTTTCAGCTATAAGTTCTTTGAATACTGCTATGTATCTGCATAATGCAAATCCTTTCTGTTTTGAATATGGGCCAGACAGTAGGTGTGACAGGCTGTGTTAGAGAGCTAGGCCCTTCAGTTGGCAGGTGCATTTGTTGACTGACTGCACAAATTACAGACAGTCCCTGATCAACAAACTCAAATCAGAGGGAAGAAAACCATGGAAGATAAGCAATGCATTGTCTGAAAGCTACAAGTCTCTGGGATTGTAATTTTTAATGGTTTTGGCCAGACAAAGCCTCTCAATGTGCATCATGTGTTGCCGGATGATTGTGGGTGTGAGCTGCTTACATCCCTGTGTCATGGGATTTGTCACGGTGAAACAAACTGATTGACAATTGCATATTCCAAATTGCTAGGTCATACAGAAAACACAATTGGGCAATTCCAAGTTTAATAAATAAATGTACCTTTACAATTCTCAAAGACAACTATGCCAACTAATGACCTAATTATAGAATACAACACATTATAATGCAAACCCAGGGCAACTCCCTGCAGATACACTTACAGTAGAAGACTTGTGCTCCTCAAAACCCAGCCGCAGGTGCTAGTGACAAAAGAACTACTCTCGAAACAGTGTTGAAAACTTGAAAAGCACAGACCATCTCTAATGCACTGTAGTTCTTTAATAACTGTGCAGTCTGTTCTAACAAAGTCAATTGTGTGCTTTAGCTGGAGGGAGGCTTCACAGACATCAAAGAAGAAATTGCATCTTTTATAAGGATTCCTCCATAACGAAGAATAACTACAAAACCTACTTACTGAAACTGTGTGGAATATTACAGAGTATAGACTTCATTGTTGTGGTAAAGACTGTTAAAATTGTATCATTGCACTTTGTATTGCTCTTATATTTTGTCCAAGTCACCTTGGACAAGGGCATGTGCTAAGAAATAAATAATACAAAAATAATAATAACACCTGTGCACACCTGAGTAACAAATTACTCTTTTCTGTTACTTTTGTGAAATATGGCCAATACTGTATAAATGTAGCTATTCAGTTTCATCCAGGACGCAACAGGGAAACTATATAAGTTAAGCTTCAGGTAAAATAGGGAAGTGAAATTGGAATCCACATTATCAATGTAGTATGAACAAGGATCGACATCCTGCAACTTCACATGCAATATCGTTCACATTTTTGAAAAGAACATAAGAAAGTTTACAAATGATAGGAGGCCATTCGACCCATGGTGGTCGTTTGGTGTCCATTAATAACAAAGTGATCCAAGGATACTATCCAGTCTGTTTTTAAATGTTCCCAAATTTTCAGTTTCAACCACATCACTGGGGAGTTTGTTCAGATTGTGACGCCTCTCTGTGTGAAGAAGTGTCTCCTGTCTTCTGTCTTGAATGCCTTGAAACCCAATTTCCATTTGTGTCCCCGGGTGCGCGTGTCCCTGCTGATCTGGAAAAGCTCCTCTGGTTTGATGTGGTGGATGCCTTTCATGATTTTGAAGACTTGAATCAAGTCCCCACATAGTCTCCTCTGTTCCAGGGTGAAAAGGTTCAGTTCCTCAGTCTCTCAGTAGGACATTCCCTTCAGAACTGGAATAAGTCTGGTTGCTCTCCTCTGAGCTGCCTCTAGAGCAGCAATATCTTTCTTGAAGTGTGGTGCCCAGAACTGTCCACAGTATCCAGATGAGGTCTATCTAGTGCATTGTACAGTCTGAACATTACTGCCCTTGTTCAAAATTCAACACTTTTATCTACTTTGTTTTCAAAAAGCTTATGCAATAAATAATCAGAAAAACTAACAAAAAGCACTTCACTGACACAGTGAAACCATCAGATCGTAATGAGATCAAATGTTAAATTCTGACTTCTCAGCTGTAACTTTAAAAGAAGCAAGGGTTTATAGTGCTAGACAGCAATGGTACAGCCATCTGGTCCCAGGGTGCATGCATATGAGTATGCAGCCACCCTCCACACGGCTGGATGCAGAGAAGAGGGCATGCTTCCATACCCCAAAACAAAAGCCTGCTCTGCTGGGTTTCTACCCCGCTAGAGCTAAATTTTGCACATTTTTAACATTTATTTATTATAAAAAAAGCATCAATCTACAATCCAGTCAGCCTTGAACTGACTTCCTTTAACAAGAAGATAAAGCACATTTGAGGAAATCCTTTCCACAATGCCAGCTGTGATTTCTTTTTTTTCCATTTAGAGTAATGTACAGGCTGTATAGCCTATATAATCATCATCAGCCTTTATCAATCTACTGCTGGATGGCCTTCCCAAGATGTTTCCAATGGCATCGATTTGCAGGGTCTCTTTTAATAGTATATAGAATACTTCCTGCCACACAGAATATTTACAAGAACAATGTTTTCACGAGCTTCAATGAAAAATAGTAGAAAGAAAATGACTGGATTCTTTGACCTTCTGTCCAGAGCCATGAATGGACCAAGATGCAAGTCACCTGAAAACTGTTAATTTCTCATATTGTCTTTTTTCCACCAGCCAATGTCTCTGACAATCTAAGCAATTAAAAGCAATTTGTAGTTCCCGAGCAACAGCTGTGATCACGAACTTTGACAGACTGAGTAACAATGACAATCCCATGAATCACAGGGTTATTCACTTAATCCATGAGGAAGTACAGCCATTTCAGAGAAAAACTAAGTGCATCAACAGTTTGATTCCAATGAAACTTGCAATGCATTTAAACCACAAGGCAGTAAAACAAATGGCACACAAGTAAAAAATATAAAAAACACAAAACGTAGACTAGGTCAAAAGTTCATCTCAGAATATGGAAAACCAATATTTTATAATAACTAATATTATATATATATATATATATATATATATATACACACACACACACACACACGAACACACATGCGAAGTGTGTGAAGTGAATAGCCTACATCATGCAAACACTACTAAAACAGCAACGCCGAAGCACCCTCAACCACATCTTCCAAATCAGACATTTGAATCTGAAAACATCTGACATCCATCCATGCAGACCTACCTGATGACAAAACCCCCTGTTGCTGCAATAAATCCTTCAATTGCAATTTAACTGAATAAGGGGCTGGAAACAAAGGAATTGCCCTGACATCACAATCCAATTCCCATTAAAAAAAAAGACAAAAAGAAAAACACTCCCTCCACTAGCCTGTGGACATGAAGAGGAACTTCGACGTGAGAAAAGGGAGCTCAGGAAAAAACAAAAAAGGTCCGTTAAGAGACCATATTCTTTGCAGTTGGCTATAGGAGGATGCTGTATTGCAATGCTAGTCTTTAAGCAAGAATCTGAAGTGCTGGGACCATTTGTTTTAGAATGCCGAGAGACAGAAATCTGGCTACCTTTGGGAGTCAATTAGCTGAAATGCATACAGCTGCTTTATAAGCCTTACTCCTCCTCCATCCAGCTTCCAACTGCTGAATGTAATCTAATAATTAGCATATGTAAGGGACAGGGCTAGACCGTGACATTCAGCTTATCTGCTTCATAGAAAATCGATTGTTCGGAAACAAACACGCAGTCCACTATGTGACCTTAGAAATTCCAAAATGACTGAAGGTTGCATTGGGCCGAAACAGCAGGAGTCATACGAATCTACTTAGAAATTCGGATCCTGCGAGCTGTCAGAAAGCCTTTATTTTACAACCTGCACCCAAAGTGACTGAAGGTATAAAAGAGGATAGGAATCTGGGGCTTTCAAAACTCAAATAATCCCTCTAAAGACCATATGCTGAGCCTGCATATTTTACACTTTCTGCTATAGAGAGTCAGAGAAAGGGGGTGGAGAAAAAGCAAACCACATTTGTTTTTCATACATAGTTTTATTTAATGTGGGATTATATATGGCTTAAATAAGCTATGGAAGCTTACCAAATTCATTGAAATATACAGGGTGGACACATGTCATTCTACAATGGACTATTTGTGCATGTGTACTTCAAGGGAAAACAACACATTTGTACTCTAGTCTTTAGTTTAGCTTGAGTTTGGACTACTCTCTATAAGGGGGGTCTGTGAGTCTCAGGTGATGTCAGACTCTGATCGAACTAACCTCCCCTCACCATTTTTAGACCAGAAAACTGGGAGAGAGACTTTTGGTTTGCATGGTTGTTTCCATCAGAGGGTGCCCAATCCGAAATCCCCAAAAATCCCCCAAAAGGTTTGTGGAGGGATTGTTACGTTGCCTCACATACTTTTCACTTACACCCCCATTAAAAGAAAACAGTTTTTCAGTCATAATAACCCACTCAATCTTTGAGACTTATGGCGGTCAATACATGTATGGGGGAGGGGGACCAAATGGTTAATTTCTAGTCTCTCAAGCATCATCATTTTTTCCCCCAATACAATTATATTTGTTTTCCCCTGTGAAGTGGACTCCCAGTGAGGATCATCTCAGTATTGTGTGCTATCTAGTATCTAGGCAGCTGGATAGGATACTATTGCAATCTCCCAGATGGCTGCTTTGCCCTTCCATTCCTTTGGTATTTCAGTATACGGCATGCCAGAACACTTGAGGTAAACTGCAACGTACATAAGCAATTTAATATGAGAGATCTTACAGTTAAGACAACCTCAATGACAGGAAGAGAGGCACTCATTTCAGCACAGCATGCTACCATCTTAAAATTGAGTTTGAGGGACTTGGAACGGTTTAAAAACTTGTCAGGATACAAAGATGTTGAGGAGCAGTATGTAAACCGTTACTAATGCATAAGCACCTTGTTTTTAATGTTGTTTTTGCACAAGCCCTCCATTTTCTCTTTTATGTCCAATGACTAATCTGTTGGGAACAGCCTGCAATATGTTAACAAACCTCCCCGATTTCTTTTTTCCATAATACAGAACAGCCATTCATTTTCTCATGTCAGTTGGGTCCACAAGGTCCACTGAGCAATTAACATACCAGGGTGGCAGCTACAAACTTAAAACATTCTTCCCCCTCCACAATTCAGGAGATGGAAATTGAAAATTAAAAAAAAGGAAAGAAACTGAACAACTTACAAGAGAGCCAATTCTGCTTGAGAAGAAAAGGACACAACACAGTACATCAAAGCTGCATGGGGAGACTTCACAACACCAAACAATGTGCAGAACTTGAGAAGATTTCAGTATAATCAAAACACAATAGATCGCTCTGCAAAAGCTGAAAAATAAACAATTCAATAAAATATTTCTCCTCAATGTACTTTTGAAAGTAGTAATATCGAAAAAGGGATGGGAAACTAATGTGTGAACATTAAGGAGGGGTGTAATTATTATTATTATTATTATTATTAATCATAATAATAATAGCTTCTTGAGTCGCAATGGGTTTATATAGTCTATTCCAACATCTTGCTGAATGCTGGCCTCAGCCCTGTACTGCATTCTCAGCCTCGCTCTGTAGAATTCAGTGCAGATTTTGCAGTTGTGCTACCAAGACCCCACAACTCCAATGTACAGGCATTGTTATGTAGGCAGCTGCCACTGTTTACAGAATAACAAAACACAGCTGATGGCAAGTTTACAAAGGTGGAGAGAAGCCATGGAGTAGCTTGCATTCTCCACACTCTGGGCTAATTAATAACCATTACAATTACCGGGAAGTTGTTTACAACTGGAATGAATTGGTTTATGGTTGCAGCAAATGAGAGCTCTGGAATTCATCTGGTTGTTTGTTAGTTTGTTTGTTGGTTTAGGAAGTAAAATATAAAGACATCCTCTGCTCACCTATTTTCAAGCTGTGAATAGTGTGCTGCCAAAAGTATACTTAGACTAATGAATTACTGTTTATTTTTTTCGCCCTTCAGAATACAAAAATAAAATGTACACATCTTTTATACTGTATTTCAGACTTTCAGACGGTTTATTAATAGTATGTATTACTTGTCTGAAAAAAGTAGACTAATCAAGTACACTAAAATTTCACCTAAACAAAACAAGTAAACATATCCACTATGTTCTCCTGAAGTATATTTATTCTGCCTAGTAATTATTTTAAACTTTCTTTTTGGTCGTAAGGTAAACATTCTAGTATACCTCTGTACATGCACACAACTATACATAGTCCCAATTATAATTAAGAAAGAATATTACCCACAAATTAAAATTAGAGTGAAATAATACATGTATGACATGTACTGTAAGCACTTTGATCTAAAGATAGGACAGGGAGGATGTTTCTTGCCCCATGCATGTCAAGTTATAATATCCCTAATGGTTAGTTTGATTATGTTACTGTGGATAATGAGTGGACTTCAAAATGTGCAATGAAATCCAAATGTGTCAATAAATCTCACAGGAGCCCGTTATTGTCAGTTGGGTGCGTGAGATCTCAGTTGCATAAATAAAAGCATTAAACTCTTGCCTACCAAATTCATTATCACTGTGTCATGTGAATCAAACAGACGGTCAACATGGTTGACAGAGGCAGCTCTGTTCGCTGTGGCCACCCCCCCTTCTTCTGAAGGATATGAACCCTGGCCCAACATGCCTCCAAGTAACGTTTATGCTTACATGGTTCACTGCCTGTACTTTACATGCCCCATTTCAAACTTTTCAACAGATCTTTTGTGTTTAAAATAGCCTTGTGGATGAATAACTGGGAGCATTCACAGAAGTCTTGATGGGATTCTGGACACTGGATAACCAAGATGGGGGGGGTTCCTCTGATGGGTCACCTCTGTTATACCTCTGAAAGACGTCCAATATGAGGAGGAAAAAAGCTGGCTGCTCTTTGTTGTGATCATTTGGCAAAATTCAGCA
The DNA here is from genome assembly GCF_036373705.1 of Amia ocellicauda. Lineage (NCBI taxonomy): Eukaryota > Metazoa > Chordata > Actinopteri > Amiiformes > Amiidae > Amia > Amia ocellicauda. Next base: position 828,164 of record NC_089872.1, read on the forward strand.
CTTACAAATGAACCATAGGATCAGGATCACATGTGATATTTATCCCAGTTATTGAAAAGCTCCACTTGAGAGGTAGGAGAACAGGATAAAACAGTTGACTAAAGGAGCACGTTGAAGAGATTGATGCAAGATTATTCCACAAATGGGCTGGGTCATTTTCAGACTAAGTGCAGTTTCACTGACTCTATGGTCAAAAGGTGCAATGTCCAGACAGCTTTGTCATGTTGGTTAGCCTGGTTGCTAGGGAACAGCTTCCTAATATGACAGGCCTGAATAACAGCACGTGTCTGCTTTGTACTGAAAAACAAAATGAAGGAAAACAAAATGATGTTATTGTAATCTAATATCACAAGTCTGGGGTCTGCTTCAGTGCATTTTTATTTGACATTTACAGGGGGCTTCGAGAAAAAGCAACATTTTCACAGCTCTGCCAATCAAAAGGGCAATGACCGTAAACCAAGGAGTCCTCCAATTGCGTACAAAGGAAATTTCATTGGGCTGCTGTCCTTTTTGCTGACCTCTACAGAGACTTGTCTAACTTTCGACTGCAGGTTGGTAGGCCTGCCTGCAGTGCCTGGTGAACTGAATCAGCAATTCCAATTCCAGCATTTCTTTTGATAATGAAATGTTTACTTCATGAAGAATTCTGTCAGGGAAATGTGTTAGTGGATAGGTTTGACTGGCTGATACAGACTTAATGCCTGAGGGCAGTTCAACTAAGAGGAGATATTTAGATCTTGTGGCAACCAATGGCATCAATTAGCAGTGTTTCAGAAATATTGGATAATGGCACTGATTTATAAGTCTGTTAGCATATTAATCAAAGTAGAGAGCAAACTCATCTTGCTCAGGATATCTCTGAATGGAGCTCTGTTTGGGAACCAAAGACTGAGGGTGTTTCTCAGCAGGTTGGTAGATTACCCTTTCTAAATATCTAGTTATTCAACAGAAATACAACCATTTCCAGTTTTCCTTCTCTAAATGGATATGTAGACAGATTCTAGACATGGGGATGCTTTCATTAACATTTGCTGCTAACCAGGCAACTGTAATGAACTGAAGTGAAGGTCTGATTATGTAAATGTTAAAGATGTGCTCTTTTTATTTGGGTTCTTTCTAACCAGACCAGTATCCATGTATTCAAACTGCAAATAAGCTGAATCTGTCAATTTAAACTGAAAGGTCATCAAGTATGAGAATAAGGTAAGTTATTGTAGTGCTGCACACTCAATTCATAACATACAAATCTCTCTTTTTAAAATGTATTTATGTATTTATATATTTGCAGCTGGCTTTTTGAGCCACCATCAAACCTTTAAGAATGTGGCAAGTGCAACATATGGTCCCCGAGCATACACACTGGAATGAAAAGCCCTTCAGAGTTTTCATCCAAGAATGATGGCAAACAGATGTAGTCAACAGCCAACTGACATGCAAATAAAAACGTAAAAAGCCTGAGCATTAACGCAACTGTTTTTTCACAGCACTCCAAATTCAAAAAGAGCAAGGGTCTACAGAGTCTACTGTGTCTAATGCCCCTCGGACTGAGGAAAGACTCACCCTATAGGTTTCGTCCTTCCCCAGCCACACTGAAAGCGAAAGGCTTTGCAAACTACACCACTTTAGTGGCAGCGCTAGTGGCAGCGTTAAGATCAACAGCTCTCTCTCTCTTGTCCGAGTTAAAGTTAAAGTGTCCGAGTTAAAGTATGTGTACTGTGTGGCTAAGGGAGGAGTATAAACACACTCTCCGTAAAAACAGAGAGACTTGCTTATGGGGCATACTTTTTAACCCCTCTTCCACCTTGTAAAGAAAGGGGTAGCGATGGGAATCCAGAGTGATATTTCCATTCCCTCATCCGTTTATGTAAACGCATTTTTCTGCCAGTGTCTTTTCTTTTTCTTTTTTCCACAAGGGGAGAGAGAAAGAGCACTTCAAGTGTTCCTACTTCTTGGCAAAAGGCTTCACTCTCCGTGTGTTTTATTGCCTAACTTCCTCTAAAGCAAAGGGCACAAAAAGCCTTTGATTCCATGCCATATTGACTCTCTCCCCTCCAGGACTATGGTCATGAAAGAAAGGCACAGAAATCAAACCAGTATTGTCAGGGCTTCTTCCATGACATTTGTACACACCATCTTGCAGCAGCTTTAACAAGTTTAGGTATCAGAATGACAATAAGTAAAAGTTTGATGACAAGAATGCAGCTAGTAGCCTTGATCTGTTCAATATTGCAAAGGGTTCAGTAATGCATAGTGCAATCACTTGAATGAGGGGAAAGACATGATTTGCAATTTAATGCACGCCGAACACAGCTCTATACTGTTCCCAGTGTCCTTATGGAAAGAAGATGGAATAATTAACCACATTTTACAAACAACAAAGACCAAAACAAAAGTTTAACATTTTCCTAAAGTCACAAGGCAACGACTGTCAGTGGCAATTCAAAAACAAAATCTTATAACACAGCACTGAATGACATGTCATCTTAACAATGCCAGCTATTTATCAAACCCCCGCTCTAATTACTGCATGTATCATATTCCTATTTCTGTGCCCTGCTAAAACAGAACAGCTGGTGAGACTACTGGTGTGTACAGGCAGTGCCACCATACAGAAGAGGAGCTACAAAGAAGTAACCGAAGTTAACAGGAAATCATCTCCTCATAGGCATTGGTTTGGTGGGGGGGTTGGGGGCGAGAGAACTGCAATCATGTAGGCATAAGGGATGTGGGGGATGTGATATTGAGAGAGTGGACATAAGTTAAACCACCAATGCATGTCCCCCCCAGGGTTTCCTGCAGCACTGTTCTGGCCAAAAGTCTGTGACACGAGGCCAAACAAATGCATGAACCTAAAAAAAAAAAACACCACCACCACCACCACCACCAACAAAAAAACTTGAAAGCACTCCACCGCCCCACACTCATTCGCCATGGCTCCATGACCACATGCCCCCCCACAACATCCCATAACAACCCTAGATCAGTGGTCTCCACCCCTGGTCCTGGAGAGCCCCTATCCAGCAGGTTTTGCAGATCACCCTTCTATCACCAATTTTTAAACACCTGAAAGTATTTATTTTCGAAAAAATTAAGCAGGTTGTGTGGTAATTGCAGTCATTTAGAAGCCATTGGAGCGATCCTTTGAACACCTTCAGCCTCAATAAATCAATAAATCCCTTGGTTGAGTTGCTTCACTGATAAATGATTCCCATGTGTTCCCAGTGTTTTTAAATTGGTGATTTAAGGTGACCTATAATATGAAGTGGATTGGGGCACCCCAGCACCAGGGTTGGAGACCACTGCACTAGAGCTTTATCTTTTTTGTTTTATTTTTACTTACAAGGCCACTTCTACCATGAATATATGTGTCATAAATAATACACACTTCACAAACCCTGTATTCAGATAAAATAAAAAGTTTTGTTTAAAATGGGGATCCATTTTGTGGTTAATGGAACTGAATGTCTTTAGTCTTGAACAGAGGCAAATATGATGGTGATTTGATTCAAATCCTGAAATTGTCAGTGCCAAAGACTAGCTTCAAGTTCAATAGTGAAACAAGGTCAAAAGGTCACAAGCATTGTCATTAGGTGCTTTTACACTGACATTTCTGATCCGGATCAAATGCATCGGTACATTTGATAAGTATCAGTGGTGTTGCGGCTACACTGTCATTTGATCAGGATCAACTGTCAGCAGCCTCAAGGTTCTTTGCATGTACACTAGCACATAAGTCCAAACTTATTATATGTATTAAATTCATTATTTAAAACACAGCTATATCAAACACTGTCATTTTATCCCATTACGAATTATTCTAAAAAGTAAAAAACACACTTGCGTATTTGTTCGCAACCGAAGCATTTTAAATAAAATTATATATTTTGTTTGGCTAACATAAAATAAGCCATTTAGTGTTCATTTTAACAATATTTTATTTATAATAACAGAAGTAGGGAAGTGTTCTCTTATCTGCTCCACTGATCCAAAAGTGTTTGTCTGCCGCCTGGCTTTAAAACAACATGCCCGAACCTGAGCCGGTTGAGTGTACACACTGCAAGGATCAAATGCTACCAAAGCATTTGGTCTGGATCTGTACCATCTCTCAGCGAGGTCTAATCGCTGAGCGTTTACACTGCCATTTCTTAACAGGATCAAACGCTATATTTAAGTCAATTCAATGCATTTTGTCAAAATATAAGAAATTTGCTAAGGCACAAATAATGAAAAAGTAACTTGGGATAGAGCTTTTCTTTACTTCCTCTATGCCTTTAAAAGGAGGCTATGAAGAACGAGGATGATTAACTATGGTCTCAGTCTGTGTCTGGCTGTACCTGGCTAGTCTGACTAAGGTTTTGCTCTCCTATTCACATGCCGCAGTGTTTTTACGGCGAGGAAATGTGCAGACGGCCCCAATGAGGTAAAACACATATTCGGTGCAGTGCTGACTCAGGAGTACGCATTAGAAATCACTGACCTCACGAGCCATCCCATCAGTCACAGACCTGGAATAGCTACGTCAGTCAAGTGTTAAAGCTCTGTTGATCTGCAGGTCCCTGACAAAAGGAACAGAAGACCTTAGGAGACTCCTGAAGGCATTCCTCGGGACAATTTATAATTTAAAAATGTTAATCATTCAAAATCCTCCCATTCCACCCCACCCCCAAAGCTGTATATACTCCAGTCCCGTCACGCACAGCTGGGCTTTTAACTTCCCAAGCTTCTCCCCCCTGGTGACCTAATGAGTCTCTGTGCCTTCAGCTGGAAAGACCACCTTAGGCCTCTCTCTCCTCTATCCTTAGAGCAAGAGCACAGCGAACTTCAAAACCGTACACTTTAAGCAACTATGCACAGCGATTATAAGAAAAGTGAAAGAGTATAAAAGAAGCCTCTTCTTAAGTTTGATTTTAAATAACAGATCAAGTAATCTATTTAAGTATGGAGCTAAAATGGTTATAAATAAGATCAGGCTAAACATTACATGCATCATTAAAACAGATTTTTATAAGGGTCAATAAATCTTTACAATCCAAAAATAGGAGATTAAGGACTTTTCAGCCAAACTGATGGCTTCAAGGTTGCTGGATTAATTAGCTGAACACACCCCCATTACACAGATTAACATAATACTGAAAAAAAAATAATAATAATTGTTGAGCATAGTGTATTTCTATTTATCGTTGTACTGCTGATGCATGAACCAATTAGGCATTCACTGATCACAGGTAAGGGGAACAGCAAAGGCAAACTAGAGCTTAGCAAGAATATCTATTGTCCTCTTAGGAGCAGCCAAAGCAGTGTAAAATTGCTCCTTGTCCTTGGAGCTTGTGAAGGGATTTCATAATTCAAACTGCACTGGGGGTGGGAGAAAGAAAGAAAAAGACAGCATTACAGCAAATGGCTGCCCTACTTTTCTTATTCCCCATACAATTCAGAAAATAATATTATAAAAGAACAAACAAGCAAAAATAGCCCTAATAAGTAGGGGATTGTTACAAATCAGAGCAGTCACAATTAAGTACTCAAGAGCCACATGGTTTAGGCCTTTGTTAAACAGCATTTGTTTAAAATTATGAAAAAAGTGGCATTAAAATGCAACATTTTTCTCATGGTGCTCGGAGCATTTGAGAGACGGACCCTTTTAAGTTAATTTATGTGGATCGTCACAGCCAAAGGTGTGAACATGGCTCAATTAGGATCGGGAAGAGAAGCTACAACTGAGCTTTCATTGAGGAGATGTTGTGAAGCTCAAAGATCAGATGGAGAAGGCCACCAACAGGCTACTTGAGGACATAGGAGATGATGGTATACATTGGCATTGTATACTAAATAGAGGCCTAGACCAAATCAAAACTGGCAAGCATCAATATCAACTTTCAATTCTGTAACTGATGCTTACTTTTCATTTGCCAGAGGATTCCTATTATTATCGGGTAACATGCTTTAATTTTGCGATTGAAAAATGGGACCAAGCTCATATTTGGTCAGGGTAAAAGAATATTTAAGTAAATTCATTTTTCCGTTTGTAATGTTTTAATTGTAAAGCTTTGGCACTACATATTTTATTTAATCCATAGGAGGAGACATCAACAAGACCCTTCATCAGGACTTCAAAATATAACAAAGACATTTGCTAAGGCACAAATAATGAAAAGCAGCTGCCAATAATAGAGAAGTAAACATACTTCAGCAATTAGACAATTAAGACAAAGTGCTTAATATGTTTTGACATACTTTGCTTTTGACACAATTCTTTAATTGCTCTGTAAAATGCTGATGAAATGTTAATTTTTAGCTCTGTTCAGTCTTCAAATTTCTATGTCTAAATATCTATATTTAGTTATGGATTGAAAATATATTTACCATGGATGCGGATTTGTTCTCAGTTTCTTGATCTGTGTCATTTATTACAAATAGTTTTTGCATCTTTATTGTGTGAAGTGTTTGTTCATAGTACGTAATTATTTCACTATATTAAAAGACAGAATGACAGTGATGTCCTTGAACAAAAAGTGGATCAGCAGCCAAACTGAAACCCAGGCATATTGATAACAGTAGTATAGTGTACTGACTTACTTTGTACCCAGTGTGACCGTAAAACTTACTGCAACAATTTTGTACAGTTTTACGTTATACCATCTACTTTGGTTTCTATGAAAAAGAAAGTAAAAAAAATCAGGCCACTGTCACTACATGTTATTATCTGAAGTCAACAGCCTTTATAAAATGGATATAAGGAAAGCTATTTAAAACTACACTATAAAAAAACAACACTGAAAATCAACTACCCTTGCCGCACATTAAGTTTGCATGACTGGGCTACAGCATGTTCCTTTAATGACATAATACTGCTGTTCATGTATGGTCCTTTGTAAAACAGGAATCTTCTTCCACTTCATCTGCATTTAATAAGGCTAACATATTCATTGATTTGTACACCCCAGTGGCTTCAACTGTAAAGCTAACTCCCTCTTATAAGACATTGTCAAAGAAAGAAACCATTTGCTCCATAAATAAAGGCTGTGATGAAGAGGATAGCTCAGAGCAAATAGAGTACTGCAGAAAAGAGGGGAGAAAAAAAGTAGCTTGAACAATCTGTGGAAGGTTTTTTTATTTTATTTTTGAAGTAAAGAGGGGGACTGACTTGTAACCTCACGTGATGCATTTAGAAGCTTGAAGACAGGTTAGATTTGGAGTTTTGGGCAGTACCTTAGTTAGGATCCATGGCTGTCCATTAGAGTGGTCACTGTGAATCAAGATTAACAGTGCTGGCAGGTCATATAACAGATTGTTACTAATCTTGCCAGTCATCATTGGCTATAGAAGACCTCCAAGACAAAAACATAATACATTTGCTCAGTAAGATCAGTAGTAAATATATTGATTCAAGCAAGCTGAAACCAAATATATTTAAAAATATTTTTCATTGTATTTCGTGTGGTATAGTGGCCATTAAGCACTACTTAAAATTAAGTGCACTCAGGTACACAGATTGTACTGGCTGCTTAAAAGAGACACTTTGAATGATACAGCACCGAATGTGATTTATACCTCTTGGGAAGAAACCAGTGCAAACTCAAACATATCACAACACTAAAGGGGATCTTTTTGCCAGATTTTAAATTTCCTTCATGTTAGGACTATTTATAGTAGAGAGCTAAACACTCATAAAACATTTAAAAAGTAGTCTTTTCAGGTAGGCTATATTCTGTGCTTGCATTATTGCACTGTACTGTACTTAGAGCACAGCCTCTCCTACATTCTGCCAACTCCATTGGGAAGCCTGCATGCTCTTATCTGATACACCTGAATGAGCTTTCCTAGCACAGTAAATTAGTGAAAATTAACACTGCTATCAAAGTCATTCCGCAATCAACACACAGGAAGCAAAGAAGTAAACAGACATTATGCCTCAGTATTAGCTCATTATTTGTCTAATTAATTTGCTTCTGGAGGGATTTCACAATCCAAGTATATTACTCTTCTAAAATAAGAAGTGAATTTAGATATGTGAAGGCTAAGTGAAGGTTTTCATATGCGGCCATCATAGCAACCACAGCCCAGAAACACTGAAACAATTATCAGGATGCAGTGCCCAGGAGTACCTTCTGAAACTACTTTTAATACAATGTAATTTAACTTATAACTTTAACTGGTTAGAATCTGTGGACAAACCTAAATAAAAATAAAAAGTTTTCTTATTAGACCTCTAGAAAACAAATTACTTGAATATTGTCAAATTCTAGGCAAATGGTTTCATTGCAGATAGTTAAAATAATAATTGCAATAAACCCTGACCATATAGGTAAATCTTTGCGAGCGCAGATTAGGCTACAGTATTTTAGTTTTGTTGGTCATCGCCCCCCCCTCCCCTTCTCTCCTTATACGTGCTGGGTGGCTACACTTCAGGCTCTGACTGCATTCAATCAATTTGCCATTAAAAGTTTCTAATTGGAACTTTGTTGCAATATAACTCACGGCTATTTGAACTGGCGTGAAGCGACTTTTTAAAAAGAAAGATGAAAGATGCATGCAGTAGAAAACACATTTTAGCTTCATGCCTTCCTGCTAGAGATGTGTCATTCATTAAAATATTTTGTTAATAGAAGAGCAGCAAGTAAACAAACAAAAATAGCTCCCGAATGTTTTGTTTTTTCTTGTCAGCTTTGAAAAAAACACAATGAAGCCATTACTGTTATAAAGCATCTTTTCATTTTTCTCACGTCATGACAAAGACACATGTGCTGCATGTGAAAACGTCCTTCACACAATTGATACAACTTCATTTAACAGAGCACAGTTCCTTCCTGTGCAATAGCAAATATCCTGTAAACAACAGCCTTCCCACTCCCACCGTATCAGTCAGGAAAGGCTGCCAGAGGGTTCTTTGTAACCCCCCCCAGATTCCATATCCTTATCTGCTGATATCTAGGGGAGTTAATTGTGATATCTTTCTCCATTTCATTATTAGATCAAATAAACATACGCCATCCCCGGCAATGTGTAGCAAAAGCTGAGACTTAATTTCTATTTGGACAGCTTCTTTTTCTGTCAGTCTCCCTCCTTCCATCACTTCTCTTTCTCTCCCTCTCTCTTTACCCACATACTTTCCATTCCTCCTCTCTCTGGCTCACAGTGCACGCACGCACATAGATAAATATTACATCTTTAAAAAAATGTATTAATTAAAAAAATGTGAAAGACAGTAGAGATGTTTTTCATAATATATTCCAAGAGGCTCATTCTCACATATATGGTAACTAAAAATAAAGCTCTTGGCAAATATGGTAAAATGTCAGGATTAAAAAAAACACAAATATTCTAAATATTTAATTTTCGGTTCAGTATCACTTAATAGAAATGGTTAACCGGGGGGGAGGGGCAATTAAATGTAACCTCAAGCACCTACTGACATGTCACACACCGGATCGCCTGACAAATTACAGCACATCTGTCATGGTTCTGCACCATTTGATTTGTAAATTATGATCAATCACCAGCTAAGACAACAAACAACCTTGTCCTCCAAGCAGCTGACCCAGTCATGCTTTACTCCCCACATGAACAAACCAGCATTTACTGCAGTAGCACATTTACCATTTCAATCTTCCAAGATTCTACACAGTAAGAAAGGTATTACAAAAAAATTAAAATCATATTTTGTTTAAAAAAAGGCACCAGTATTGAGAACCAATTACTTAAGAATGGTGTCTAATCTTTTCTTTCAGTGTGATTCCAAAATTCATTACATTTCAGTTTCCTTGCAGGCTGCCAACACGTTTAATTGTTACCACACCTAAAATAGAATATATGTCTAAAAACACTTATAACATCAAATTGTGCAAAAAACACACACACAATAAAAGATGAGAAATCTGGCCAATTAAGACTCAAATGATACACAAATGTTTTTTAAGGCTTAGGCTACAGATGTTGATGATCACCATTAACAGTCCCAAAGTGAAAATCCAAAACTATGGTTTAAAATAAACACTAATTATAATAAGATGATCATAATTATGCTAATGATTATTATAACAACAACCTTCTACGCATTCTTTTGAGGAGTTAGTGCAAACTTGTGAGTAGCTGAACTCCATTAAAGGATTTTCATTAAAATGAAATACACATTTCAAAGAGACAGAATGCAAACAATGTTTTGCACCATTCAAACCATCATAAGGCTCTAAAGTCTTGAAAACAGTACAGAGAATGAGAAGACATCCTTGTTCCATAGTAATATTTTGAGGGCGAAAAGGTCAGGCTCACCAAAAATGAATCATAGAATGATCCTGCACACTTGATAATCTGTCACGAGATTCCCATTGCATCACTTTCTACTATTTCAAATCAATTTCTTGATAGCATTACTTGGCTCATTATAGCAGCCAAGTAATTCGGATTAAAGTGCTTCTGCAGAACACAACATCTTTAACACAAATCAGTAACATTTTTGGGGATGTGTTAAGCTTTTTCCATGGCTGAATCATGGGATTTTATTGTAATGCAAGACAAGTAGGGAAAATGAATAGTACACAGATAATTTAATTATACAGAGAGAATTTCACTAGCTACATCCCAGGGCCAGGAACCAAAGTAAATAAAATAATATATAAAAGAAAAGAAAAGAAAACTTGTATAATGTTACAAACATGTCCTTGCAAAATTGCCAACAAAAGCTTGTTTGTTAAAGCTTAACTAGAAGGATTTCTATTTCATGGTTTTGTTAATGTCTGTACAAAGTTTTAGTCATCATTAATTTGTACTAGACTACAAGGGCATTTGTAATGCATGGGCTAATTTAAAGGCACTTTAAACTAATTCCTGTGTAAAACATTATGCAACCCCGGCTGCTTTATTGAGAGTCCCTTATGTCTGTCTACACAATGACATTCTTGTTTTGTTAGATCTAGATGCAGCTTTTCACACTACAGATCATGAGAGCTAAAATGTCTGTAGTGTGTTGCGAGTCTATATGGAGAAAGTCTTGTTGGGTAACAAACTGTGACTACAGAACACGAGTTAGGCATGAAAATATGTTAACTCAATGTACGACTCATATTTGTCAAAGATGTCAATTCTGTAAAGAGCATTCCTCTATTAGTAACTGATTTCCATGCTGAGCATTACTTTAGTACTGAAAAACATAATAATCTTCTCACCATTTTGAAAATATCATCTTTTAGTTTAAACATATATTGGATCCAAGGAAAATCTCTAAACATCAAACATACAGGATAATCGCTCTATGCTTGTCCAAGATCATTTTAATCCGAACTGTAGCAGTTCACAGTTAGAAATTACGAAAGGACATCATTTTATATCAACACAGCTTTCAGAGCCTTAGGAGATTTAGGTTGGCTTAAGTTTAGGAAAATGTGGCAGAACACGATGTTTCTATTGTTGACAACACTTTAAAGCATTTTGTTTATTTCTTTGCGGTGGGGGAATTAAATTATCTTGTCGGGTTGTTAGGCATGAACAAAATTCAAGAGGCCATCCCTTCACGTATTTCAGCCAGTCAACATTTCTTCTTCTAATCTTAGGATTCAGGAAGAGTTCTTGTAAAATACATATTCTGAAGGCCCCTGGTAGGATGATTGCATGTGCTTTTAAATGTCCAACTAAGACATTTCTTACTGCATCCTATTCTGTAGGGCTCAATAAAACCAAGTATTCTGCAATATCCGGTAGGATGCTGATATTGATAAGTCAAAATCATATTTATAATTATATTTAAAAGGTTTGAAATGATCAGTAATATTAGTAATCTTGCTCAGAAGAAGGCCTACTTCCTTAAAGATATTTTGAAGGATCTATAAAACACCCACAGTGCAGTATATAATACATTGTGGCAGGAAAGATATACTGTCCCACCTTTAATTAGCTGCCATGGCTGGAAATCATGAACTGAGTGATTAACTGGCATGATATTACAACTGAATGCTGTGCTCTAATTGTTAAATCCACTGATCAGATACCTAGTAGACACCGCTAGCCTAATATCAGGTTAAGAAGTTCAGAATTCAGAGTTTCTAGTCTCAGTTGTGTTTTAGCTAACATTTGATGGTTTTCTTTTGTTTCAATTATGTGTTCGTTTTGTTTGTTGTCCATTTGTGTTTTGGTTTGCTCATTTAAATAAAGTTTCCTCTCCCCATATCACAGGCCTCACAGCAGAATCCTGTAGGTCTTACCCGGATCATAGAATCGTATACAAGATCAGATCAGATTTTACAGAATCTAGGAAGTGAAGGACCTGCTGTAAAATCCCGCCATCTCGTTAGCAGGATCCTGTGCAAGAAGTGGTTTCAAACACAGACATAAAAGCTACAATTCCAAGAGACATGAAAAAAAAAAATCTGCAGAGGAAAACAAGAAAAATAGAAACATTATGACTTGAACAGGTGACTGGAGGTGGTTTTGTGCAATAAACTCACTTTGTAATAAAACAAGAGCAGAGTTGACCCTTCAAGCTGTATTTATGCATATTTAAATGTTCTGAGAACAGTTTGAATTTTCATTACCTCCAACTCCAGAGTAGCTCTCTCTCCACTGCCCTTTTAAATAGGCATTCTCTTTATTCCCTGTGGAGCGTAGGTGCCAATGCTGGTTAGATTGGCTTATCAACATGTTACAGCTTTTCCTCCCCTTTCATTACTGAGCGAAAAAAAAAAAGCTGAACAGGAATTTCTTTCTGAGGGAGAAAGCTGCCGAGTGCTGACATTCAGCCAGTATCTTCCCATTTAACTGTCACTTTCAGTACAATAGGAAGAAGGAATGTGGCCAACACACAAATCCTCAGTTATCTCCAATCAGATGCTCAGACCTGCAAGGTCAACCTTCCATTGTCCATAAGTCAGTGTGGAAACATGCAGCACTCTCTCCCTGGCATTGTCCACCATGTTAACCCCTGCTCACAAAGGCTATCAGAAGTCACAGCTACTGTTGAACCTTGAATGGCAGCCTTCTTTTTTTTTTACTTACAAACAAAACAAAAGAAAAAAAGAACAACAAAAAACACAGAAAAGTATAGTCAGCAAACTCTGCTTACACCACATGCTGATTGGATACCTTTTAGATTTTATAATTCTCTGTTTCTTCATTTCTGAAAAGCACTTTTGAGTACATTTCTAAAGGGAGCCTTTGTTTTGTTACATGCATAACAGTCTGCCTTTCTAATAATCTAATCTAGTTTGTGCTGAAACAACAGTTCTCCTACTTTCATTTAGGGTTCTATTGAAAAAAAAAATGTTGTTTCTAAATAAATATAAATTTCCATTAATCAGTATTCTTTGCTAACAATATCTGTTCCAGGAATAGACAGAGGGATTTGCACTCAAGAGCTAGATGAGGGGAGCATATTTTTATAAATATGGTTGGAGATTAAGATATCCACACCCTTTCTTTCAAACTAGCCTATTCTGAATTTATTACATTTTGTTTCTATGCAGTTACAGTCCAATATTCATACTGGTTAGTACCTGCATATATTACTTGAATCTAATTGAATCTTTACTATTTTCTGTGGGCATAATCAGTGCTCAACAATAGTTTATTGAATATTGTGGAATAAAACTGCATAAGGAAGAATTGCTTGAGTCTGGTCCTCTTCTTGTAGGTTTTACAGAACATATTCACACTGTAAGGTGTCAAAAGAAACCACTCACTGCTAATTCCGAGAGACAACTCAATGAAAGACTACCATTTAACCAATTTTCTTTTCCTGTGTTAAACACCTGCTCCTTGAAAAAATGTCATAAATTGTTTAAAAACTATATGAAATCACAAAATGGCTAAAGATGGTAAATAATAAAAAGATTCTGAGAAAGAGGCACCTGTATCTTGATGTTAGTGGGACAGGCTGAAGCACCTAAACCTACATCTGTTCCAACCTTTTCAAAAATGCCTTCTTGGAAAATGTGCTCACCTTGGATGCCGTGGATTGGGGAATTACATGTGACATTTTTTTTTTTTTTTAATGATCAAGGATACTATAAAGTTGACCCTTTCCTAACAGCAGGCAGGACCCATTGCATTGAATTCTGAAAAATGTGAGGACTTTTCACTGGCAAACCAGCCTGGGTTGTGATCTAGATGCAGTAATCCATGGCCAACCGTGGGTTTCCCTAACGTTTCGATTATCCATGTAGCCTATAGACTGTTTTGGCTACAGCGGTGTACAGTTTCCACGGTTTTGTGTTCCCGTGAGATTTTTGGTCAGTCATTCATTCATAAATTGTGATGTTGCACAATGATTGTGAAACTAATAATATATTTAATTTATTTTTGCCTCATATGATTTGGATTTTGCCAAATCATAGCCTCTAAACAAACCATCACCCCTCTAACCAACCCCCTCCCCTTTCCCATCACCATCGTCGTCATCATCATCTGGACTTCATTATCAATATTAAAGGTAAAGTCTTTTTGTTCACTAGTAAAGTTACGCTAACAAATTAGTGTAAATCACGGCCATAGAACCTAACCCAATTTTTACCATTGGCTTTTAGTCTTGCCAACCAGTGGGTTTTTCAGGAACCTAATTGGCATGGGATTACTGTATTGCTGTGTCATGTTTCCTGCTACTGTGATTTCTCTGTGTTGCTTAGTGGGTTGACCATCAGAACCCACCTCAGAACATGGTTCAACCCCTCTCAGCCCAAGATCAAACACACAATGGGTGCTAGTAAGTGGAGCCTGTGACATCACACAGCACAAGGTGTGTGAAACAGTGTTTGGTCAGCATTCTGCCCCTTGGTAAAATAACTTTACAGGAAGGGTTAAATCTCTCCAGTGTCTTATCTTATTAATTATTAGTATGCTTTTAGTCATTACTGTTGTTTTCAGATAAAAGACAAAGCTCAGGGCATTTATTGCAGTGTGTACAGTACATTACCAGCTTCCCCTGTTTTTTAAGTGGGGAGCATGGAAGGTGTAAATGAGAAAACCACCGTCTCCTACCCAGCTGTCAGCAAAAGAGGAACCTGAAACACATGTTGCCAAGAAAAGTGTGAAAAACATTATTGTGCTGCCTGGCACGTTTTAAGAATGCTTAGAGGTGTTAAATTTCACTCCGCCAAATCGAAGTAGCAAAATCTTATCTTTTCAGAACATAACACAGCAGCCCAGATAAATCTCTGCTCTACACAGCTAACTAGTTCCACATTTATTATCTTCCATTATTGTACAGTAGATCTAGCATCCACTTTCATGCATAGAAGAAGGCCAAGCAGCCCTGGAATTAATTTTTATTCGTATTATTTAATTTCTGATATCATCATCAGTCTAAATTCATCAACTGCCTCCCAAAGATATTTCCAGTCATTTAAATCTATAGCTTCTCTTTTCCATATCATGCCTGCAAGATTTATGTCATCTTCCAGATCTTTGTTTGGGTTCCATTCGATAGCTTCTGTTGCAAATGTCTGATCTGTTCTTCTTGCGATGTGTGTAATCCATTGCCATTAACATTTTCAATCTTTCAGTTTCGCCTCATATATGTGTTGGGATCACTTAATTATCTTTTTAATTTCACTTCTTGTTATCCTATATTTCCACAATTTTCAGTGTTTCGGTTTCTGTAACATTTCTGTGTTTAGTGACCAGGTTTCAGAGTGAGCACTGGTGTAGATAACTGTATATGGATAGAAAGATAATCAATCAGTAGCTTAAATATGCTACTTACATGACCTCATGGACTTGTATTGTTGCTTTTTGGGGGTAACTGAACATGGGGAAAATAATATTAACACCTCAGAATCCAAATCAATTCAACTGCAGACAAACAAGGAACTATTTTCATACCACAATCTGCATCGAGATGGTGAAAAACGGGTCAGTGTTGCTATAATTAATTTTACCCCAGATATCACAGAAAACCTAACACTGACACCAGCAGTGAGAAGGACCAAGAGAGGTACACAGGGACCTTGCAGACACAATCCGAGACCCTGATCTTAAACAAATGAGGGCCTACAAAATGCCCTATGGGTTACCTCTGTGGGAGTTAGCCTACTGCCATCTGCAGTCCCTCGTTTAACTCTCATTTCAAATAATGCCTTAGAGCATGTCACCCTGATCATTCAGGCATTCAGTGAACTATGAAAAGAAAATGTTTGTTTGTGCGTGCGTGCGTGTGCGTATCTGCTGCATAAGCAGACTAATCTCACATCTACTCAGATGCTGCTATATGAAAATTACTTTTCCATTTATTGTTATACATAAAACAAATAAATACATTATTTAGCTTTCTTCATTGAGAAGATACTGTCAGGGAAAGCCAGATGAACATGATTTCGAGATTTAGCATACTAGCACATCTATTAAATGTCTGTTGCGCTGCCCTGATGGTATCTGATTAATGAAGGGAATAAAACAGAATGTACATCTTTTAAGACACTTAGGTAGTATTTTGGATAGGGAAACACTGCACTACACTAATCCACTTAGTATATATTGATCAAATGGTAACACTCCACAGACCCAAATTGCTGATGAAGGAGAACGCAATAAACACTCCAAAAAACAAAATCAGAACCCTTTTGGCAGTTTTTTTCCTTATATTGCAGAGATGAAGGATTTCAACACAAACAGATTCTCATAAATTGTAATAAAAACATAAAATAAAATGGCAGGCAGGCTACAAATATAACCAGCACAATATGCAAGTGTCAGGATACTGAGTGAGCAATATTTCATCTGCTCCACCTTACACTGCTTAAGTGCCCAGACAATACATCAACAGCACGTGCAAAAGCTGGTAACATTATTACTGGAGCAGTGAGCAATGAAGTAATTACGAAAGTACAGAACAGGGCTTGTTAAGTTAGGAGAGGGAGAAACTTTGTTCATTGCGATTGTGTCTGGAAAGTACTTTAAATTTCATTATGCAACATACAAATAAACATCTCAAGAGCATGTTGCATTAAAAGCTCACTGAAAGCTCAGAACAGACATGGAATGTGCGACCTCATTAAAGCACAATACACAGATACACTAGTACTCTTGGCACTATTATAATCTTGGTAGCAGTCAACTGTGAGATAGGAGGGGAAGGAGATACTGCACAGGTTCCTAAACACTATGGTCTGTCACAATTGCATAAGAACAGCACTGGGAATAAATTATTTATTATCACCATCATCATAATTTCCTTGTTTTAAAAAATATTAACATACAATGTCTTAAGTAATCATAATATTTAATATTAAATATTAAAATTCACATTCACAAAATGACACAGGTCATTGTAAAATTATTTTAAGTTGCCCTGGATAAGGGTGTCCGCTAAGAAATATAATATTGGTCAAAAGTACAGTAAATAACTTTCTGGGTCTGAAAAATAATCACTTACACCCCTTTTATTAACAAGGAAGACATCAAAACAGAAACCATTCCAATCACATGTGAGGATATTGTTTCTTTAAACATAGAAACTTGGCTGGGGTATTTAGAGGAATACAATTTGTCTGCCTGTACTGGAACACAGTTTCGTCTGAGCTTTCAGAGGCACCAACAATGCTTTGTACTTAATTCCTTCAGTATCTTCAATCTGCACTTACACCAAA
Source organism: Amia ocellicauda (assembly GCF_036373705.1). NCBI lineage: Eukaryota > Metazoa > Chordata > Actinopteri > Amiiformes > Amiidae > Amia > Amia ocellicauda. The sequence goes on from NC_089872.1 coordinate 845,731, forward strand.
TAGCAAAATAGCTGCTCAGCAAAATACACAGAGTGCCGTGGGAAAGAAAATACAGACCTAAGCGTTCCTGAAAGGAAATAAGGCAACTAAAATACTGTGCCAAGTAAATAAATAAAATAAAGCTTGTTGAAATACAAAATAAAAATCACTTACGTGATCACATTTGCATTCAGAGACTGTGATAAAGCCTGTCATAATCAGAAGTCATAATTGTATGACATGTAAAATGACAATCACCTCAGGTGAATTCATTCTAAACCCTACCAGAGAAGACCATCTGCACAGCTGAATAATCATTCTGTGCCGCAATTCTCTTACATATTGTTAAACACACCATTCATATTAAATGCAAACAAATTGGAACTGTTTCATTTTTACACCTTTCAAGACCAGAGTAAGCTTCAGGTTCTTTTCACTGAGATTAGATACACTGTGAGAATTTTAAATAGTTTTCTCGTCATTTTGAAGTGTTACTTTGTGTCCCTGTTAGTGTGTATGTTAATGTTTACTGATGTCATTTTATGCCAGTGTTGCTGTTACTTTTTTTTAGCTAGAGTTCACTTGCACAAGGGGTGTTAATCTCATGATAATAAATAAAACACCTTCCACTGGGGAATTACAGCATCACGTATGTTTTCGGTTCAAAAAGTGTGATTTTCTTATATTCTCACTAAGGACATTTATTTGTAGCCATTTCACCCACACCAGCCACTAACCCAAACCTTCTGAGGTATTACTTTGCTGCTCACAATTTGACAGTTTGCAAACACACAGAAGGATATCCAAGACAACTTTCTTTAAAACTGTGGCACTGCTTTTCAACTATACATTTTCTAAATTACCCTGTATCACAAACCCTTAGGATTAGCACACTGCATGTACCTATTTAGGTAATTGTCTAGATGTAGGCCTCAACCAAGACAATTTAGTATATGGATTACTTGGTCAGATTCACATTTCTCCTCCTCTGGAAGATGAAGAAAAATAAATTACATTCCAAAATCAGAATTGATTATATCTAGAGCTGCTTCGATTAATCGGGTATATTAATCAACTAATGAATTGATCGACGATCAATATCTTATCAATTTAATCGAGCAGATATTTTTTTTCCTTCATTATATTGACTGGCGATTATACGGTTAACACCATAAGCACCGATAGCTGTTTAAATGCTGGAAATGGAAATATTAACATAAAACATTAAAATGATTGGTATAAATAACATCAAAGCGCTGCTTTAAACAAAAACAAAAAACGCATTACTCCACAGTCAAATTAATGAGACAGGTGTTTATTTGCGGGGTAATTGCGGAGTACAGTTGTAAGAAGACACTTGTAATGCTATACAATGCGTGTGTTTTTCAAGCACATGAAAGACTGTAGACTGTAGGTGAGGTAGAGACTGCGACTTGGACTTGATTTGCGTCTATGCAGCTAAAACACCGTAGGCATATTTTATACATATATTTAGGAAAAGTCAAGAACAGTATGCACAGTGTATTCAGGAACACAGGGTAATTTAAATGAAATCAGTCAAACTGAGCAGCCCTGTGCTTCTAGTGTTAAATGACAAAGGTGAATCACACAAGAGATCACATCACAAGAGCCACAGTACAGTGTCTGCGCACAAACTGCAGGGTTACAGCTGCTAATAGGAAAACTACAGTCTAGCTCTGGATTCAGAAGACAAAGTAAAGGTTTTCTGTTTCATCTGAAAGAGATGCTTTTCTTAAAAGGGCAGTGTGGGCATTTTACAGTATCATTTGTGAGCAAACACCACAGCATTGTCAATAAACTCGCACTGATTTACTGTTGTTGTTTTTTGAATAATATACATTTCCATTTCATTGTTGTTACCATTGATTTAGCATTGTTATAGGCTACTGTAATATCAATGTCTAGTATATATATATTAGAGTATTACTGTGTAGCACAACCACTTAAAGGCCATTACACTCATTTTAATAAGTGCCGATCTACCGATTAATCAACTAATGGCCATTGATTAACCGATCAACAGCCCTAATTTTATCATTACTGCACTAAAAGACGACAACAACAAAAACAATGTCAATAATATTTGATACAAAATAAACAGTACATTTAAAGTTTAAAGTTTTCTGAACCCCTCGTTTATTTATCCGATGTTCAGCTTAAAAGATCATCCGTGGAATATATGGAAACATGGAGAAGCATCGAGGCCATGGAGAAGTACAATATCACTGAATAAATCAGGCAAATGTTGCGAATTCCATATCTGCAGTGCAATTCACACAAGCAGAGAAGGGTGCAGAAATGTGCCAACACTTCATCAAACAGATTTATACAAAAAAATAACACAACCTGCATTGCTTATTACATGACTATATGGGCCTCAAACTTAGCTGTCAAACTCAAACCCATTGTAATGGTTTATGAGACACAAAACAAGAAGAGATCAATTCAGAATGAAAAGCAAATCTCTGAGGCAGGAGCCTATGGTAAATTACATTTAGTTTACAGGTCTAAAGCAGAATTCTGAAGGGGAATATGGAACTGTGTGGAAATAAAAACAAATTTAATTAAACAAAAAAAAAAAATCACTTGAACCATGAGGAGACTGTAATATGCTGTACTCTTTCTAGCAAGGTCTGGTGAAGAATCTGCTTAAAAAGTGACTGCACATTCAATGAAAACAGTATCTATACTTCAAGTCAATAGATCACTACCCTCAGACTACAACAAGGTCATGTTGTCTGTGTTGCTGAATTCAACCCTTAGGTCCAGTTTCTGCATTTGTCTGCACGTAAATGAAGAATTAGAAAAAATAAACTGATATTTCCATATGCTGCCTAAGTTACAGTCGGTCATCCTGCACAGTTGTAACAAGAATATCAACCAGGGGGCCCTCAAAGATTTGACAGCAATAACAAACAACAAAAACTTTATAATGTTTGCTGCACTTAGTGACAAATGAGCCCAGGTGATAGAACATAAAGTTTAAAAACGAGAGGAGGTCATTCGACCCATCGTGCTCGTTTGGGGTCCATTAATAACTAAGTGATCCAAGGATCCTATCCAGTCTATTTTTTAATGTTCCCAAATTTTCAGCTTCTACCACATCGCTGGGGAGTTTCTTCCAGATTGTGACAACTCTGTGTGTGAAGTAGTGTCTCTTGTTTTCCATCTTGAATGCCTTGAAGCCCAATTTCCATTTGTGTCCCCGGGTCCGTGTGTCCCTGCTGATCTGGAAAAGCTCCTCTGGTTTGATATGGTCAATGCCTTTCATGATTTTGAACACTTGAATCAAGTCCCCATGTAGTTGTCTCTGTTCCAGGGTGAAAAGGTTCAGTTCCCTCAGTCTCTCAGTAGGACATTCCCTTCAGACCTGGAATAAGTCTGGTTGCTCTCCTCTGAACTACCTCTAGAGAAGCGATATGTTTGTTGAAGTGTGGAGCCCAGAACCGTACACAGTATTCGGGATGATCCAAGTCTCTTTTAATGACCTGTGCTGCCGAGATTGTATCTGCTGAACCACCTATTTTAGTATCATCTGCAAATTTGACAAGTTTGCTAACTATCCCAGAGTCCAGATCATTAATATAGATTAGAAAAACCACATGCCTAATACTGATCCCTGTGGAACTCCACTACAACCTCACTCCAGTTAGAAGCAACTCCTCTAATCAACACACTCTGTTTCCTAGACATCAACCAGTTCATAATCCATCTACTTACATTACCCTGAATGCTTCCAATTTGAGAATCAGTCTTTGGTGTGGAACATTATCAAAAGCTTTTTGAAAATCTAAGTATATCATATGCTTTCACATGATCAACAGCTGCAGTTGCATGTTCAAGCTTTTATGTTTTTTTTTTATGTAATTTAATTACACTATAGGATGATACCTCCTAGATCTCGCAGATAAAATGCAAATATTTCAGTATGCTGCGTGAAATGTTTCCGATAGGAGTAGTGGTCTCTTAACCTCATGCACAAGATATGGCTGCCCATGAAACATATTTATAAATGTATCAATGCAAGTGGAATTTGAGTGTTAAACCTTTATTAAATTGATAATGTTGCTTAATTACCATGTGGGGTCTGAAAATACAATCACCAATGTGAGAAAACAAAAGGCATCTATTTGTTACAATTTATTCATTTTAGTTTACCATTTGTAATTATCCATAATTTTCACACTTGCACTTTATCTTCAATTAATTCACTGCACCGACTGCCAGCCTAATTTGTAAATCTGGAAAAGGAGCCATGAACAGTGGATTGCTTCTATATTCACCAGCCAGTGCAAATTGTGAAAATAATATTGACAGATTGATGCATAGATTCAGATGTAACAGTAATAAAATAGTCTAAAAGCATTTAATTTTAAAATTTGTATCAGACTAATGTTTTTTCAGGTGCCATGCAGTAATTAGCAGCAATATAAATATAGTATAGGTTTAATGGTCAATTTACCTATTAATTTATTTATGTCTCTGGGCAACTTGAAAAACCTGTTCTGTCTCAAGAGTCCCCCTGGATTATGGGGCCTGCTGGCTGCATAAAAACCCATAAACCAGCCATTTCTAAAGTGAGTTAAAACAAGCAATTAACTTATTCAATACAGATTTTTAGGGCTATTTTTAGAGTATTCAGGAGTTTGTTCTAAATTATCCTTAATGGTTCAGTTTAGCTGCTTAACTGACCGAAATTGAATATTTCCAAGTGTTCATATATAAAACATTTAAAGCTGTGGGTGTCAATCAAACATTTGTTCTGAAGGGAATAAAAGGCTAATTGCATAATGCACTGGAAAGAGTTTAAAGAAATCAGATCCCCATTTAGTATACTCAAAGCTTATATTTTCTGTTGTTTTCACATTTAACATAACTGCGTAACAATTCAACTGAAGAGACTAACGGTCCAAGTCTAATCTTTTCCTTCTGCACATTTACAATCAATATCTGACCAGCTGTCTAGCAGTGACTAGCTGTTCGGTGCCATATATATATATATATATATATATATATATATATATATAAATCATACTTTAATAGAATATAAATGGCACAATAGGCCAATTATAAGGTGATAATTATTAAATACATACAGATACATGTTTTTGTTGTCCCCTTACTCTATGAATAATTTCAAAAGTATTTAGAATGCAGTCAAGATGTCAGATTCTCTTATTATATATATAATTATATAATAATATATATAACTATATAATTACCCTGATTGGCCTAAAGATATGTACATAAGGAAACTGTCTAACAAGAATCCAAGCTGACAACACCTTACAAAGGAACCATGCTGTTAATTAATTTTGTTTATCTCTGAGATACATTCAGTGCCTATAGAAAATCTACATCCCCTTGAACTGTTTTCATATTTTTTTATATCAGTGCCTCAGAGTTTCATGTTTTGTTCCACTTATTTACCAGTCATACTCCACACCGTTAAGGAGGAAAAAAATAGTGAACAATATATACATTTTAAAACTACAAAACTGAAATATCATAATTGGATAAGTGTCCACCCCCCACAGTTAATACTTGATGGAAATACCTTTGGCAGCAAGTACAACTGTGAATCTGTTAGGATAGGTCTCTACCAACTTTTACTATTTGACAATTTTTCTTTACAAAACTGTTCAAGCTCTGTCAAGTGTTGGTAGACGGCAGTCTTCAAGTCATGTCACAAATTGTCGATTGGATTTAGTTCAGGATTCTGACTGAGGCCACGCAAGGATATTTCACTTTTTGTTCTTGAGCCACTCCAGTGTAGTTTATACAGAGTATTATTATTTTTGCAAACTACCAACAGTATTCAAGGTGGACTGTTTTGAGTACCTAACGGGCCAGATTTGTGGAGTGCTATGTTGTTGTCACATGCACACATGCACACTTGGCCATAAAAGCCTCTAGCTCTTGCAAAGTTGCCATTGGCCTTTTGGTCTCCTTCTTGCTCTGTCAGTCAGTGTGGGGGGGACAGCCTGATCTAAGCAGAGTCTTGGTGGTGGTACCATACACCTTCCACTTCTTCATAATCATCTTGTTCCAAAGCATATTTAAGGTCATTGATATTTTATGTACCCATCCCCTGATCTTTGCCTTTCAACAACATTGTACTGAAGTCCTTGGTGCTCATGGTTCAGTTTTTGCACTAGCCAGCATAGGGAACCTACAGGAACTGCTGAATTTATCCTAAAATCATGGTGAATCAATACATTTTGTTAACACAGCTGGAGGGTACCTAATTTAGTGTGTAATTTTGAACGCGAGTTAATTTAGGAATGTTCTGACATGGAGATTGACACTTATCCAACCAAGCTATTGCCGTTAATTTTTTAATTAATTGTAATTGTATTCAGATTTCAAGATTATTATTTTTTTGCTTGGAAATTGTGGGGCAGGATGTGTAGATACATTTTTATACCTGGTTATAAGTCAACAAAAGGTGACATTTCAAATGGGTGTAGACCAGTAAGAACTGAACAGCAAGTTTTTGTTTTTCATATATATTTTTATTACAAGAATATCCTAGGAACATAACAAGGAATGGCAACAAAAGAAGGGCCAGCAGATTTGAACAACTTCAAAGAATACAAAGTCAGGATAAAGCCTCTGCTGAGACTGCACTTTTGCCATCGCCACAGCTGTTCCATGAATATATGAAGCTACAAAGCACTGCCAAGCAAAAATACACAGATTTCTTGCATGCTTCACTGGATGCAGTCACAATATCCATTAAGACCACTCAGTAAAGCAAAACCATTTACATTCATTTATAATGTTTTAACATCAGTGTTCCCATTTTTAAAGCTGGTTTTAAGAGAAACACTTTAAGAACTTTAGGAGCAACTTTAGATAAACATTAAAAATGGGTCAAACAGAATGTTAGGATCTCATCATGAAAAAAGCAATGGCTTACATTTTTTGTATTCCTTTATAATATTAACTTGGACTTTGCATCTATCAAGCAGTTAATCAGCAAAATTGTTTTTTAAGCTAAAACACTAGACAGCAACAAGATCTTTATTTCAAGAAGATTTTACCCCCATGTAGAAAATGGTGGACACAAACATACTATTGACACATACAGAACTGCACAATGTAGCTTTGACAGTACTCTCCACTTTACATTGTATCAGCTAGTGTAAGCTAAGCTGTGTAGTAGTGTAAATTTTTTGCATCCTTCTCTCACTTGGAAACGAAACTAGAACTTCACAAAACAACTGTTCGGCTATGATGTTTTCTGGATGGGGTATAGAATGAACCAGCTGATTGACACTTTAATTTGAAAACTGTGAAAGGTAAATCCCATTAATCAGCACAGTCAAAAGAAACTAGAGAAAACCACGGTTTTCAGGGCTTATCGGTCTCTCTCCTTAGCTAATGTCTTCCCACAGTGCTGACTGATGAACACAATTGAAGCTGCTCTTCAATTTTCTTCAAGCAACTCCAAATCAGTGTCATTTCAAACTACACCCCGCCCAGAAAACACCCATCCAAACAGCAGAATCATGGTTTCTCGCAGGACTGAATGGCTTTCGTTAAGAATCTCACAGCTAACGCACACTAATTACAGCACTAGTACACATAAGAGGCCTGGATTTCCTCACAAGTTGGTCCAGCAGTGGCTCATTTCCTAGATCATCTGTTAAGAGACTTTCCACTACTGGTCAAAACAAGCCGGTTAATCCAATCTGCTCCAGCCAACTGTACTGATAAGAGAGGAGCTGATTAGAGCTAAAAGGGAGAAAAAAGGGAAAGAGAAATATATTCATCTCACTTTCCTGAGTGAGGGGTGTGTGGTGATGACTGTCACTGCAATTAGTCGACCAGAAACAATGCTGGTCCTCTCGCCAGGCTTCACCTCATCAAAGCTTTCCGCAGGCACTGAAAGAGAAGCGTGTTCCAGACCAAAAGTTCTTTCCCAGCTTTATTCCAATACTATACAGATGCTTGGACACACAGCTCATTTACACAAGCTTTAGAATCACAATATGAATGTGTAAATGTGTTTCTCTGACAATTCAGATATTAAATGTAAACGGGTCAAAAAAAAAAAAAAAGAACAAAAAGACCAGCTTGAAATTCATCTTAATGTTCCAAAAATGCAACATATTTTGTGTACGATAAACATTCTATGTTTTTACTATGCCTGGTGCTCCGTATGACAAATTTGCCATCTAAAAGGAGATTTTTTATTTTTTTTGCAGAACTTGATTTGGATTGGTATGTAAACACAGAATGGTGTCTTTTAGAACATACATTTTCTGACACTTCTCCAGAAAACTTGATTTCAGACTATAGACAGACTATTGCTCCTCACCACTGACATGGCAGCAATTCAGATTTGGGGGTGGGGGGCCTTCGCTCACATTGAAATATCCAAAACTAAACCAACATGTTTTCTGTAATATCAAAAATGTTCAGAGACATCAAAAACAGTTTATTGCATGCATGAGCTATTTCCATGTATGTATCCATCTAGTTAAAATTTAACTTAAAACTTCCTCTTCAGAAAATCCAGTAATTAGTATCCCTTTATCTCTTGTCCAGGTACACAATCAAGACCTGCAAGTCCAGAAATCACATTTAGCAAGAGGCTGTCTAGACCGCTTTTCCTTCATTGTGCTCTTAGAAGCAGAGAAACCAAAAGGAAAGCATTGCCATTGCTTTCCTCTGCACAGATGGCCCAGCTCATAGAAATCTGTCTCAGTGGAATAACATGCCCTCATTCCCATTTTATTTTCCCCCTGACAAAGTAGATAACGACAGTAAGCTGTAGTCTAGGCAATCTTGTGGGGGGAACAAGGCTTAAGAGGACCTTGTGTGGCACAGCTCTCTCCCCCACCGTATAAATACAATGTGTGAGAATTCTTGAGCTGTCTTTTCTGCAGACTCCAGCCATTTGGCACTCATTCCTCAACCTATCTGCTCCACAGAGTTGCCAGTAACAAGGAAAACTTGCAAAACTTCTTCAAATGCTTGTGTTGGAAATCAATATAAATCTGTAGATCGAAGCAAATGGAAACATCTTGAGGAGGTCATCATCAATATAGGCTGATGGTGATATGTTTTTTTTTTTTTTTTACCTTCCAGGAAAAAGTTATACAAATCTATTTTGAACATTCTTTTGTCTTTAATTGGGAGACTCAATATCTGAGAAATCCACTTTTACATCAGAACTAAAATAACCAAGCTAAACACAGCACTTGAGAAGCATGGAACCAGACCCTGTGTTCCCACATGTGTGCATGATGCGATGTGATCACAGATTAAGATGTATACTCAAACATGTGCAACTCACAAAGCCAACCATTAATGGAGTTACATAAAAATAGCCATGCAAAGGAAAACTGGCTATTCAAGTATTATTTTCTATGCATGAAAAGCCAAAATAACTAGTTGATTAAGAGGTCTGCATGAAAATAAAATAAAGGCTTTCAGTTGCAATGCTTATCAGGTTAACATTTTGTTGAGGAATTTGCTGTACATCGTTTATTTCCTCTCCATTATTTCAGATACACAACCTTAAAAACATCAACTTCCTTGAGAAATTTTAGCATGCTTGTGATTTAGGGGGAAAAACGTGTTGTTAAAGACTGAAGTTTAATTTGGTTCCACACAGAGGAAATGCTGATAGAGCAGACAATGACATAAACACCGGAGGAATTGCGCTTTAACAAAAAAACAGAAAGAAAAAAAAATTTGAACTTCTGTTTATTATTTGGCAGTGCTTCCTTTAAACAACCAGCACAGATTACCTTTAATAAACTGATTTCAAGATATGCTGGTCTCACAATGCGATCCAATCAACTGTTCATAGGGTATGGCCTGCCATTGTTTGCACCGCCACAGTTCCCAGTAACAATTTTCTGAACAAATCCAAAGCAGAACGAAGTGACTCTTTTAATTATCTATCTCCTGTCAAAGCAACTCGGGAATCCTCGGCAGAATGTGTCACTACACTGACAGGTGTTTCCCACCCCCACCCATTCAGATAAAAGCTTTTACATAGAAAAGGTCTCAAGCCTGTCTTCTCCAAGGGCAAAATCTGCTACACAGAGTATTGATTTTTATCTGAGGATAGTGATCTCGACTGATATTTCAGTACAGCCTGCTGTTGCTTCATGTTTAAGTACTCAATTGATTACAAGACCAAAAAAAGAGCAATTCTAACCCAACTGCTGAGCTGCTTATTTTCTCACTTTTTGTTTCATTTTCAAATACAAAGTGAAGAGAAAAAGAATCACACAAAAAAAAAGTGCTTAGACACAGACAAGGCATACATTGTTAGCAAATGTCATGCAATTTCTCCTTGAAATTTGATTAAGGTCACTGGTGTCTTTTCTTGGTGCAAAACAGTAACTGCACATAAACCAACAATAACAGTACACCTCTGTAAAGGGCAGGGTGAACATATTCTGACATTAAAAACTAAGAGATCTTAAATATTTGATAATCTACCATAGCCAACATTTTGATAGGTTTCCGTACTTTATTATTTAATGGGTATGGCAGCAATGTTAGGTAGGGCAGACTTGGTGTGGGGTTCTGATTGCAGTACACCAAACATTGTGTTGACTGTTGTCCCTGCATATGAAAAAGACTAACAAGAAAGTCATTTTCTAGTGCAAGTACAGTATTCAAGAGACACTATTCATATGAAGAGAATGTGTTTTTTATGGCATCAAGTGCAAAATCACAAGGTACAGATGAAGATGCAGCCAAAAAGACTAATAATGAACCATTTCTTCTAATCATTATGGAATATCCGGCCTGTAAGCTAATTCCTGGGGTTATGGTTAGTGCATATATCTGATCTCAGTCTTGCAGTCCACCGAGATGAAGGTCATTCAGCCTACTCACTACATTAGTTTGCCCACCACTGCTATAGGGCTACTTGCTACATTATTGCATTTGTTTCTCAAGTCACTTATTAAGCATTTTCTCATATTATTTTTCCTTTTCGTCAATTTCCACATACTGAACTATTCAAATGTGCAGTAAGCTATGTGAGTGGAAAATATCTACATACCAGAAGTCTTTTTTGTGTAGCTTTTACTGTTGTTTAGCGCAAATCTTTTTAGTTGGTAAAAATCATTTCCTTCACATAGTACTAAATAATTCTATTGTATTGGCTCCCATGAAAATTATATTTTGAACATCTTGTATCAAATCTAGGCTATTTATTTTTACAATTTATTTACATAATAACAGAATTGGGATTTCTTATATTTTTTATTTAGAGTCATAACAATTTAAAGTTTGCTTTTTAATAGCTATAAAACCTTGAAATGGGTTATTACTAATTAATATCAAAAGTCTTCTCCTAAATTAGATTCTTAGACTAATATGTGGCATGAATAAATGGTTGTTTGCCATTAAGCACATTCTGGATGAGGGAAAGTCAATAATATATTTCCTTTCACAAATGGAGGCTAGACCCATTTACCTCTTATGTAAGTGATACCACTGTGATTATACAGTGCTTGTTTCAGTTTTCATTTCTCCCTTGCTCACTTCCGACATGAATTTATTCTAAGATGCAAGGCAGCCAGCCAAATACCCAGACTTTAACTTATCCCCCGTATGACATTAATAATTAATACAAGGAAAGAAGCTTAAAAAATTTCCCATTCTCCAAATGTTAGTTCAGAAGCCACATGATCACTTGGAAGATCCCTTTGCTAGAGCACTATTTGGAATTTCAGCACTAGGGATTTTAAAGGGCTTCATTCTGCCTTTACTATAGAACCGCAAAAAACATATCAAAACTTCAATGTCTGAATCTAATCAAACGCTGCATTCTGGGTTATTAAAATTCATCTCACATGCAGTCCTTTCTCAGATTCCAAATTATGCATACAGCAAAAAAGGACACATTGACCCTATGATCAATGATATGGTTCATTCAATTTTAATCACTGTTTAGTTGCCTGCTCGCCAATTTGAATTTCACTCTTTAAATCTGAAACAAAAAACAGAATACATTTCATATAGCTCAGTGCACCCCAACTCATAAATACATAATAGTGTATATAATATATGTAGGCTATTTATTTATCTGTTAGATCTTCACATCTTTCTTCTGAGGAAAGAGTTAATTTGGCATGTGCTTTGAAGGCAGGCAGTCATGATAATGAATTCCCTTCATCTCATAAAAAAAACTAAAAGACAAATAGTACAAATAATGTATATTTCTAAGCCACTGAGAGTCCTTTAAGGAAGGTAGGTGAAGGGTTATTTATGAAGACAAGATTCTCCAGAACTGTCTTAGTGGATTTACAATTCAAAAAGTAAACAAATACATGTAGCATATTTCATCTCTTTGTGATCTTGAAAAATGTTTCAAAGACACAGGAAACCTTGAATAAAATAATAAAATACCCTTTTATTGGTCAAATTGTGTTTAGAAATTTCATCACAATAGATCCTATCATAAATCAATCCTAGTAATACAGTGTGCTTGTGAACCATGTTGCCCTTGGATTCTATTGCCGTCTAGGCTTGTTTTTCAAACTTAACTATCACTGCAACAAGAATGAAAAAAGGCCTGTGTGCAAGCTATATAGGTTCTTAAAGTAGAAGTTCTATCCTCAAAATAGAAACTTAATCCACATGTCCTTTTCCTAGCTCATGTTTCAAGTGAAATATGCTTGGCCATTTCAATCTGGCTCCTAATTAGGCACAGATACACAGAAAACAACTACAAAACACATCGCAACTGAGCTGCTTATGGAGCATTTCTTAGACAGGAGGCCAAAGACTGAGGAGAATGGAGCATGACATACCCATAGCCCTTCAATGGGCTTTGACATGGACGCTAAAATTAAGAGAGTTGGGGGATATTGTCTTGCTATGCAGCTTGCATATAATCTTCACATAGCATTTTTCAGATCACAAAGATATCGGGTGGGAGTACTTTTTCTTAAGACAATTTTCCAAACTAGGAAAATGGTGTATTTAAACTAAAATAATGACCAGTACAGAGACCCATTACACCACACCTCATGACATCACATGCTAGGACCAGGAGACTGTCAGGTTGGCCGGTAGCCTGCTGCTGTGGGAACAGAGCTCTCCTGAGGGAAATTAAACTTCAAACGCATCCCAGCAAAAGGTCAAAAACACTTGGAAGTACCACCACACAGGTCACACCTACACAACAGCTTGATATCCCCACCAGCTGTCTAATGGTTGCTCCCCAGGCTATTTCACATTAAGTTAGAAACAACACTGAATTTCTGATGGGAAACATTTAATAGAGGGTGTTGACAATAAACAGATTCCATTGCTTTATTTTAACAATCGTCCAAAAACAATAGACCTACAACACCAACATACCTTTAGAGTAGTCTCCTATGTATGTGTGAAATATGTTTCAAAATAGTCTTCAGTAACTGTTTTCTTAAGTATCGGTTTGAAATAAATACATTGTCAGCAAATCGTGGACATCTGATAAGAAGCAAAATGACTTGCGTAGTACGTTACTTATTCCCCTATAAAGTAAGCGTTGAGTAGGTATATTTGTATAGGATGCTATAAAATCTAATAAGTGTCTTTCATTTAGTAACTCCATTAAATGAAATATCATGAATGCAGTCAGAGGCTGTACATCACACTACAGTCCCATTACAACATGACAAGTCCTACAGTCTGTGCGGTGGGTAATCACCATTGTTCAACAAAAATGAAAATGCATTTGAAGCAATATTGCTTATGCCACCGGCGTGCTTGTAGTTAGGGGAAAACTTGGGACAATCAATTCGTGGATACAATCTAGTATGACGAATGCAAATAAGAGCTTAGATTGTAGTTTAAATTATATGTAAATAGGCATGTCGCTATTGCCAAACAACTACACCAGATATGCCCTCTACTGTTGGTCAAATCATCAATCAAGCTTGGTTCCTCAGGAGATGTTTTGGATCAAAAGACGAAGTGATATGAAAAGCGAGGAAGGTCAAAACCATCAGTAATGAAACTGAAAAATGAATGAACATGTTATCTTCATGCGATCTGCTAATTCCATAAGTGTGTTATATCAGAACAAAAGCAGCAACCAACAACGGTAATAATAATAATAATAATAATAATAATAATAATAATAATAATAATAATAATAAATGGGAGACTTTTTACAAGAACATTAAAACACTTGCACAGCAGCTATGGGTAAAACACAAAAATGAATATATCTGTGACTACACGCTAAACGAAAGCCACCTAGTGTTTTACTAAATGCATGACTCGCAGTTCCCTACTGTACTTCTGTGCTGCGGTGCGGTAGTCCGCTCTGCTTTACACTGGTTCACACTCAAGTGAAGGGAATTTACATGCAAGGCTAACACCTAATACTACCAAACGATTTTATTATATTAAGAGTTGTTGCTTTAAAAGTCCACGACATAACAAACAATTAAACACAATAAAGAACAGCGTCAATACATCAACTACTATCCTGGTATATGCAAGTGTATTCAACTATAAATGCTACTACACCATCGTCATCATCATCATAGTAGTGCCATAGTAGTAGTTAAACATTCTTTGAACAAGTGGCTAAGTACTAATTGAAGCCCCATTCTCTTATTTTGGGGGAAACTGACTTTTAAGATTTAAATAGCATAGGAGCTTCACCAAAACTGCGCTTTACAAATACTCTACCCTGTCTTACAAAGATACCAGTTATCAGACTGAGTCCCATAAGCACAGTAACGCAGGTAAACTTCCAGCTGCACTGCTTTAACTGGCACACGCAACTCCTTCAACAAAAACACAGGACTGGTGATCTTACCTTCTAATCCAGCCAAAGCAGATCCCATGACAGCCTGAAATCACAGAGCTAAACGAATATTGTTATCATCCTTGGGCGTCTCGTTCACTGTTCAGTCTGTGGGCAGCACTACACAACCTCCAGCCGCGACCACCCTCCCCGCCTGCAAGACAACATCCAACTGCGATCCTTCTCCCACTGCTCTGACAGCACCGCCTGGAGCTCCTCCCACCGCGACTTCTGATTGGTCAACGCGGTCCGTGCGGTCCCGGATAACTTGCCAACTGAAATGACAATCATTACTAGCCATAATACCGCAATGAATGCTGGGGAGTGGAGTTCTACCATTTTAACCAGCTTAAAAAGGGCATTATGTTTGTTTTCCCTTCGATCCCAAAATAATGTCTAATAGACAGGTTTTTTTTAAGAAATGTAATTGTATCTACGAGGAGGATACATTTAATGCAGATACTGTAAGGCAAAAGTGTTATCATTTAGCGCTTACAAGTTGAAGGAGATGTCGCGGTGAAAAGTTGGAGTGCTAGTGGCACCAACTGGAGAGTTATTAAAATATATAATTTACTGTATGGTGTCTCAAACGATTAACCCACATCATTAATGATTTGGCTGTTGCATGCATACAAGGCAACGTTAAAATACATTAGCATTTTAAACTTCAAGGGAATTGTAAGCAGTAGAGAACTGGCAGTAAACAATACACAAATAGCCTACGTATAAATAAAGTTAAATAGGCTAAATATAACAATAATCACAACATTTACAGTAATGCTTGTAGTAGCAGTAGTAGTATAATGATGAAACGCGTGTGATTATTAAATAACGCACTACATTGTTCTAGGCTGCCTTTCTCCACTTTCTCGAAGAAAACTACGTTTCCCAGAAGGCGTCTGTGGTTTCGCTATAAACATGCGACTGCAGTCTGTTGCCCTGGTGCTGCTGGCTGGACTTAAAGCTTGTTAACGGATTGCAGTCCTGTTAGAATCGGACTGGGAAATGTGTGGTTTTAACAAATGTTTAAGTGTCGGACCATTCTTGTTTATGTTATTAGTTTGGGGATGGTTTCGAAATGCAATTTTTTTAGCGATTGATTTGAAGGAACTTTGAAAAACTGCCTTGGAAGGACAGTTTTGATTTCTGTAGCCAAATGGATCAAATGGAAACTCTTTTTTCATTTGAAGTTGTCGTGGAGTACATACGCATGGACGCGATCCACAAAGCCGGCGTGCGGCCAGCCGTGGGACTGCGCTTATTGGATTTCCCCACTTTGCTGATCTATCGAAGTGATCAAGGACGTGATTTACTGGAAGATCCCGAAAGTGAAAAGGAAAATATAACTTATGAACGTTGTCATCCACCTGGGGGAAGGAGCGCAGAGTTCACTTTTAAGAAAGGCAAGTCATGCTTATTTAAAATGAAGATGGACGTGCTGCACACACACCTATCCAACACACCTCTCTACGCCATGGTTTTGGATTTAAGCAACGCGGTTCCCAAATTACTCGGCAGCTCCCTGATCTCGCTGGCGAAAACAGCTGACAGGATCAAGGCAGATGTGGAGCAATATGGGATTTCAACTCCATCTGCCCAAGGTGAAAGAGGTGTCTTTGTTGTTAGTAATCTGATGGGGGAAAGGGTGGGCTGCATTTCCCTCGGCTTTAAATTTTTTAGTTTGGGGGCGAGTTTGATGGCCCACAT
Source organism: Amia ocellicauda (assembly GCF_036373705.1). Taxonomy (NCBI): domain Eukaryota; kingdom Metazoa; phylum Chordata; class Actinopteri; order Amiiformes; family Amiidae; genus Amia; species Amia ocellicauda. The sequence continues at coordinate 862,226 of NC_089872.1, forward strand.
TCCTGAAAGCAGGCTTTTAAAAACTGGGTCTGAGCAAGTTAAAGGACACACCACAGTTAAACCTTCAAATAATTCTGCAGAGGGTGACAAAACTGGGTCTGGAGATGTATGCATGTTACCTCAGATAACCCCCGATGACCCCTGTAGTGTACTTCTTCAGAAAATTGAGATAGAGGGACAGCAGACTGAGATTGAGCCAGACATAAACAAAACAAATGTGAAGTCAGCTGAGACTCAGACTGAAGGTGGTGAGAGGAAGCAAATGAGGCGGACAGAAACTCATGAAAAGAATGTAGGTTTTGATAATGCAACAGATACAGCCATATTTTGCCCTCCACCTCTGTACTACAGACACTCGGAGAGAGAACAAGAACGCAATTCTGATCGATACCGACCGATCAATGTGGGGAATGAAGACCTGGGGGTCGATTATCTTTGTTCTGAGGAGGACGAAAGCATGGAAGAAAGAAATCAGCCTACCAAAGATCGGACCTTTAAAACCCCAGGGGGCAAATCTGAAAGCAGCAGTGCAGCACTGGAAAAGCACACTGCACCAGCAGCAGCCCTGGGGGATGCTCTGAGACAGCTGCCTTTGCTCAATGCACTTCTGGTTGAACTGTCTTTGTTGAGCAGTCAACCTCAGCAGCCACCTCTATCCATACATCCCCATCTTGCTTGGCTGTACAGATCTGTTGAGGATGGTATCCATAGAGAACCACAGAATGCGAGGTCAAGATCAAAAGCCTACGCCGCCAGTGCATCAAGGACGCCAACGTCAGTAAGAAGGACACCCAGTCCGGGACGGCAACAACAGGCATCTCAGGTGAAGTCAGCAGCCTCTCTTCCAGAATGCCCTACGGAGACGGGGAAATCGCAAAGGAAAAGCATTAAGCAGGGGAAACCCGTAAAGAAGGTCCAGTCTCCGACACCACCACGAAAGTTACTCTACGGCCTTACAAATACTCTGCGCCTCAGGCTGAAGCAGACAAACCCTGATATGTTAATCTGCCAAGAGCGCCAGGAAGAGTTCCGCAAGAAGCGAGCCGAACTGCTGAAGGGGAAGGGCAAGAAGGGTTTTGTGGCGAAGGAGAAGCATACGCCAAATGTTACCCACGTCCAAAGCAATTCCCACGGACTTGCAGCAAGCAAGACTCTCGACAGCCATGTTAGACCGCTGATCAACAGCTTGGAATTGGACTCGCCACAGATAGAGAATTCTGTGACGCGTCTCGGAAATGAACAGGAAGGGATGATCAACTGGGTCGGTCCTCATTCGCGCACACCTTCGCCTCGGGGGATTGTTTCTGCGGCAGTTCCCAAAGGCAGCAAGCAACCCACACCTGTGTTTCCTCAAAGAGATCTGCAAGTCCGAATTCCCAGAGTACTCCGGCAGGGGTCGGACAGGAGCTCCGAGGAAGTGGACACAGGTGAAACCAGTTTTCCCCCACTCAGCTTGTCAAAGCCAGGGTTCCAAAGTACAAGTCTAGATGATGAGATGAGCCCGGGGAGCAGTAGATTCAGCATCCCAGTGCAAAATTATTCGGATGATTTTATTGATAGCCCTGAGCCCTGTGAGTATCTAGAGGATTTTACTAGTCCTGAGCCTACTCATTATAACATCAGCCCTGACCCAGCATTGCCAAGTCCAAGGAAGGGATTTTCCCATGAAGACTCAAGGACAAGGAGCAGTTCTTTAACAAGCCAAAGACTACCACTCCCTCTCCCTGTTCAAGCAGATACTTCTCCTACACCAGCTCTCAGAGGCACACACATCAGGCATCACAGAGAGCCATCAGTCACCAGTGTGACCCCAGTAGACAGCGAGTTTGCCTTAGATGATCCTAAACAGCCAAGGAATGAAAGGAGTCCCAGTGTTCTGAAAAGAGGTTCCAAGGAAGAGTTTGACACCGAGAGACAAAGTGAGCCATCTCAAGACAGCCATTCTATCAGGACCTATCTCATGAGTCCAGGTTCCCCAAACAGCACCTCTGATCTTGGTTTCAGCAGAGATGATGTCAAAACACTCAATGACCAGGAAGATGAGGAGAGAGACAAGCTGGGATCACTGGCTTTTGAAAATAAGTACCATCACATCTCTGAGCTCGTAATGAACAAACTTCCTGGGTACACATTGTGAGCTTTTCCTGTTGTTAATGCTTTATAGACGTCCTCCAGTACCTTTAATTTTTCCAGCATAGGTATTGTTACGTCTGTGGAAAACTTTAAATGGGTGATTCCTATAATTGTTTTTAAAGTAACTTTAATGTTTTATTTTGTAATTGTTACATGAATTGCATTGTAATTGTATTAAATTGGCTTACAAAATGAATGGCCATCACCCGATAACAATAACACAATCATTATGGTATAATATATAGCACAGCAATAAAGATGCACTGTTATAAAATGTGTTATCGATAGGTACCATTCTGAAGCAATATAAAATTCCTTAAAATACCCTGATAAAACATATATATAATTTAACCATCAAATGTCATGTTATCCTCCTTTTATTTCTTACCTGAATATCACGTTATTCTGTTATGTTACCGGCACATAAGATGGGTGAATTCTGTATTAATGTGGACTTGTCCACCAGGGGCTGAACTGACATCTAACAAACTCACTTTGATAGGGAACATGGCTGAATATAAACTCGGTCCTCCAGGGTATGCTGCCACTGCACAGCAAGTCCTAATTATAAGTCTATATATGGCAAGACTCACCTTGAAACTGCTAATGCTTGTCTGAATGGGAAAAAACTTTTTTGCTTAGAAAGTAAAATTGTACACATTTGATAAGGCATTAAATTATATACTGTTATGTAAGAATCAGTTGTTCCCAGTCAGATAATGATCTACATTGTATCAGTTTGTTATGAGTTTTCTACTTTATATGTATGTTTACAGTTAATAAAAAGTCTAAATTCACTGTATCATCAAAAGTAATTAAATAAGTCATGATCATTGATTCTATTGCAGGTTATGTGCAGTGATATAGACATTTTGCTCTGTTGAGGGAAGCACTGCCTTGAGTATGTATTGTGATATTTTTTGGGGGAAACGGTACAGCAAGAACTCCTGGATTTATTGGTGAGAGCCCATGTCTCAACTAACTCACAGTGTCACATGTTGGGAGTGTTATGGTCCCACTCAGATTTATCAACTCAGTCCCATAGAACAGCTCTTTGATGATCTGGACGTGCGAAACAGGAAGGCTGCAGAAACCAGCTTCTCCTGCTGCATCACAAAAAGTTCTATGGGAGCAAGGGCGCATTATTCAGTTATTCAGTTCAATCAGGACTGCAGTAGTCGTTAAGGTCAAGGGAAGACATACATGAAATTAATTCCACTGTAACTGCAGTGGTTTGGCATTTGTCTATTGTTCCGTTTTGGTAATGCAGAGTATTTCCAATTATCAAAACCATATACTAATGACATTACTGTTCTGTAACAAATGTGTATTGTGAATGTGACAATTTTGTATTTATTAATTACATAAAAAATAAACTTTTGTAGTTTGGTAAATCCTTATTAATATATGTCAGTGACAGTGGGTTTGAACATGACTAGTTTTATGATGTGTTTTGCATTCCTGTTTCTGAGAGAAAACAATTAGCATCTGACAAAACTGATCTTCGTTTGGGAATGTTATTTATATATGTATTAATTTATTAAAGAATGTGATTGCATGAAATATTAATTGTAGCTAATTTTACTGTTCATTGTAAGCTTACAATGGAAATTACCCTAAAGCATAAACTTATAAAGCTATAATTTTAGAGCTGAATTTGTATACAGCTACTACAAAAAGTGTGCATTTATCATTTGTTCTTTATGACAAAATTAATGTGATTGTGTCAGTACTATTAATCTTTTAATCTACTGCTTTAAAATAGATACTTTAGAATATACTGACTGCTTCATTTTAAGTTTCATTTCTAAAAGCCATAGATTCTGATTAAATATATTGGTAACGGGAATTGGTTCTCATTTTTGTTTCGCAATATATATACAAAACAGCTCTCTGGGGAAGACTTAAGAATTCAATTCCCTATATTCCACGTATTTTTTCACAGCCTGCCCTCTTTCATAACCTAGAGAAATTGACTGGTGCAGACAATTCTCTTATACTGACCTTTCAGTTCATTGTCTCTTGTGAAACTGATCTAAATCTAAAATAAGTGCATTTTTATTTATATTTTATTTTGGATGAGAAAACCTGTTGCATTGGCTTAATAGAAAACACACTTTCACATTTTGACAAGCAGTTGTGATCAAAGTGTAACTTAAATTATTCTTTTTATTCCCATTTCACTTCAGTGGTTATGAATTAAGTACTCCATAATCAGATAGAAAATACCAGACACTACATAAATGCTTAATATTGCAGTTGACATTACATAGAGCTCAGTTTGGAAAAATTCCCTCCCACCCCCACCACTCCAGAAAAATACATTAAATAAATAAATAATTAAAATCTCCTTTTACAAATGTCCAAGACAGTTGCTTTAATAAGCACATGCATGTTTTATTTGAGTCTAATATTGATTGGAGGTTTAGGTGCAAACAACACTTTTGTTCTTCAGCTGTAGATTCTCATCTCATTTAAAATAAACTGTGATGCAAACCTGCCAAAGAAAAGGTAGTGAGAGACAATCAGACGTTATTCAATAATATACTGGTGGGTGGTGAGTCACAGTGCCTGTCTACTGCACAAATGAGTATTAAAGACACTCTTTCCAGCCAAGCATGACCTGCATTATTGATAGATATCTCCAATGCCTCGTTCTGCTAGGCATTGCACAACTGAGACCAGACGTCTGTCTTGGTTTGCAAGATTTAAACTGACACCAGACAAAATACATCTCAAGGCTGTTGTCAGTTGGCATTGACCTTGGCCCCAGTCAAGTTAAGAATATATTTAACCTTCTTTATTTTAAATTATTTTCTAATGTATAATTACTTTTTAATTAATATTAATTTTAATAAAAAAAACATTTAGCTGTCTTTTGGTCATGTTATCTTGTGTGCTGATGGCATTGTCATTATTGTTATTATTGCTGGTTTTGCAGATGCCTTAATCTTGTGGGATTTGCATACACCATGGAATTAAAAAACTAATTTACATACATGCTAAGGAAACAATGTATTTGTGTTTCATGCCCCCTCAAAGCCACATGAATACCATAATCGTAGGAAAACTTGCATTAAACTAATGTGGACGTGCTCTGCCTTCACATTTACTGAACTGAACAAGGTATTCCTACAAACCAGACCCTGTGGAGAGTACAGTATTAAAGCAGTAATTCATTCATTGGGTTTATCCTTGCTTAAGGTCATTTATTTGCCTGCAGTTTTGAATAAAATAATATTTACCGGATAATTATGCTTAGTTTTACACAATCAATTTATACCCAGATGTTGCACTACACAATTGCCTAGGTTCACCAGCAAAGACTCCATGTGTAGTAAATAAGATACTAGCACACTTGCAGCTGACAGGTCACATTAAATTAATTTAACAAAACCATATACAAAACCATATACAAAACCCAGCACAGTGCTTTTGTTAATTGCATCTTCATTACAATTCAGACAAACCTCATGACTGAGCTGGTTATATACACTCACCTAAAGGATTATTAGGAACACCATACTAATACTGTGTTTGACCCCCTTTCGCCTTCAGAACTGCCTTAATTCTACGTGGCATTGATTCAACAAGGTGCTGAAAGCATTCATTAGAAATGTTGGCCCATATTGATAGGATAGCATCTTGCAGTTGATGGAGATTTGTGGGATGCATATCCAGGGCACGAAGCTCCCGTTCCACCACATCCCAAAGATGCTCTATTGGGTTGAGATCTGGTGACTGTGGGGGCCAGTTTAGTACAGTGAACTCATTGTCATGTTCAAGAAACCAATTTGAAATGATTCGACCTTTGTGACATGGTGCATTATCCTGTTGGAAGTAGCCATCAGAGGATGGGTACATGGTGGTCATAAAGAGATGGACATGGTCAGAAACAATGCTCAGGTAGGCCGTGGCATTTAAACGATGCCCAATTGGCACTAAGGGGCTAAAGTGTGCCAAGAAAACATCCCCCACACCATTACACCACCACCACCAGCCTGCACAGTGGTAACAAGGCATGATGGATCCATGTTCTCATTCTGTTTATGCCAAATTCTGACTCTACCATCTGAATGTCTCAACAGAAATCGAGACTCATCAGACCAGGCAACATTTTTCCAGTCTTCAACTGTCCAATTTTGGTGAGCTTGTGCAAATTGTAGCCTCTTTTTCCTATTTGTAGTGGAGATGAGTGGTACCCGGTGGGGTCTTCTGCTGTTGTAGCCCATCCGCCTCAAGGTTGTACGTGTTGTGGCTTCACAAATGCTTTGCTGCATACCTCGGTTGTAACGAGTGGTTATTTCAGTCAAAGTTGCTCTTCTATCAGCTTGAATCAGTCGGCCCATTCTCCTCTGACCTCTAGCATCAACAAGGCATTTTCGCCCACAGGACTGCCGCATACTGGATGTTTTTCCCTTTTCACACCATTCTTTGTAAACCCTAGAAATGGTTGTGCGTGAAAATCCCAGTAACTGAGCAGATTGTGAAATACTCAGACCGGTCCGTCTGGCACCAACAACCATGCCACGCTCAAAATTGCTTAAATCACCTTTCTTTCCCATTCAGACATTCAGTTTGAAGTTCAGGAGATTGTCTTGACCAGGACCACACCCCTAAATGCATTGAAGCAACTGCCATGTGATTGGTTGGTTAGATAATTGCATTAATGAGAAATTGAACAGGTGTTCCTAATAATCCTTTAGGTGAGTGTATGTCAGATCAGTCTCCTGTATCATTTTAATCCGCAGTGCCCCTGCTGTCGTGGTAGGCCATGCTTTTTGCGTTTAAAATCTTATTAACACTCACTGAGTCTACAGGGAAGTGAACTGCATAATTCCAGAAATACTTTACTCCCACTTCAGTAGCAATGTGTTTGTTATTAAGTTACTGATCTCCACGCACCCAGAAGCTCTCGTCTCCTCAGCAGATGACTAATGGCTCTGCTGTGTCTCATAACGCCTGTGTATGTGACTTCATCGCACCTTACTGTAACAAAATGCACACCCCTCGGATCGTAGCATTTATTTACAGCACTTGATTGCAATGCAAGACAAGTAAATCAATAACTATTTCAATGACATGCAAGAGAAAATATAAAATAAAACATCAATTCATACAATGTAAGTCTTTGATAAGCAAATATATTTTTAAAATACATTGACAAATGTCGTGACCAGTTAACAATGATAACCTGTACAAACTTAACGCGTCCTTCTCTATGCGTGCGTGCTGACGTAACCGAGCGTCTCCTATGCGGAAGTACAATAACAAGCAGAGGGAAAGCACTGAGCGGAGAGTAACACTTTTGACAATCCGATATGTATAAACACGTGTTTTTGACAGGACCCCCTGGTAACTATGATTAGCTCTTGCTTTACCATAACAAATGCATGACAAAAACAGCAACATTATTGTATGCAGGTTTGGCTAGATTAATTAAACTACCAGCTATAATGCTTAATCTACAGTACCGTTTGTTATGCTCTATCAAATTACTCTGACATTGGTGAATACTACTTACAAATGTGTGTCAATATAAATCATGTTCATAGATAATGTTTAAAATCATATGATTTCTATGTGTCGATGTTTTTCTTAAAAAAACAAACACACACTGGAACTGTGGTCGACAACAGCTGTTGTTAATACTCATGTTATACCACGTCTGTCAGTCCTTCTCTGGCTGGGAGGAAACGGGTATCTGGCACGAATCACTTGTTTTAATTTAATGTAGACCGTATTGTTTACAAGTTATTTATGTAAGTGTATTTTTGAGTCAAATCCCTAAATATAACCGATAACAGACTCGTTAGCATTAATGTATAATGTCTTTCTCTTATTGACAGTCGTTGTCAGTCATCTGTCTCGGAGCGTGTATGATGACATAATATGTTAACAGTTTTGTTCAACTTCCCTATAGATTGCTATCACTTCTTTCTTCTTCACTAAGTTAATTTTGTTTTGCCAGCATGGTATAAAAATATCAGTAGTCTTCTGTATATTGCAAACCGATCATGATAAGAGATCACAATCTTACATTAAAATAGACTAAATGTATTGCACTCTCCCTGCTTCTCCATTTACTGTTAAGTTTCATATGCTTATTTTTATTTGTATTGATATACCTCAAGAGATTATGATTTTGTGAAGACTAAAGGTAATTGCACAGCTCCAGTGTTGAGCTTTTTGACAATTAGCAAGATTTGCCTTTGTTTTGACAAAATAGAAAAGCATGATTGTTTCTGTCAAGACAAGGTCAGACGCATTGCAATGAAATTCCGGGTGCAGATATAATTTTCAAATAATGGACCGTTTTCTCTGCAGCTCAATAAGGTACAGTGTGTGCAATAAATGCTGGGTTACTGTTCAAAACAGGTTTATGCTCAGGCAATTTGATGTGTAACCTGATAATGCATTGATTAAACTCAGAACATTTATATTGAATTTTAATTTGCTAACTTGTATCTTCAGGCAATCCTATCAGAGTACAGGTTCACTAACAAGCTCAAGGCCTAATTAAGGTCATATAAACTCAACAGGGAAAGTAGAGGGGTATTTTGTTATTGTTTTTTCTGTAGAATATTACATAGACATCCATCTTCTTAGATGTTAGACATGTATTTATACACCGATCAGCCATAACATTATGACCACTGACAGGTGAAGTGAATAACGCTGATAATCACGTTATCATGGCACCTGTCAGTGGGTGGGATATATTAGGCAGCAAGTGAACATTTTGAAAAGTTAGCAAGCGTAAGGATCTGAGCGACTTTGACAAGGGCCAAATTGTGATGGCTAGACGACTGGGTCAGAGCATCTCCAAAACTGCAGCTCTTGCGGGGTGTTCCCGGTCTGCAGTGGTCAGTACCTATCAAAAGTGGTCCTAGGAAGGAAAAGCGGTGAACCAGAGACAGGGTCATGGGCGGCTAAGGCTCATTGATGCACGTGGGGAGTGAAGGCTGGCCCGTGTGGTCCGATCCAACAGATGAGCTACTGTAGCTCAAATTGCTGAAAAAGTGAATGCTGGTTCTGATAGAAAGGTGTCAGAACACACAGTGCATCGCAGTTTGTTGCATATGGGTCTGCATAGCCACAAACCAGTCAGGTTGCCCATGCTGACCCCTGTCCACTGCCAAAAGCGCCTGCAATGGGCATGTGAGCATCAGAACTGGACCACGGAGCAATGGAAGAAGGTGGCCTGGTCTGATGAATCACGAGTTCAAGGTGTTGATTTGGCTTCCAAATTCCCCAGATCTCAATCCAATCGAGCATCTGTGGGATGTGCTGGCCAAACAAGTCCGATCCATGGAGGCCCCACCTCGCAACTTACAGGACTTAAAGGATCTGCTGCTAATGTCTTGGTGCCAGATACCACAGCACTCCTTCAGAGGTCTAGTGGAGTCCATGGCTCGACAGGTCAGGGCTGTTTCGGCGGCAAAAGGGGGACCTACACAATATTAGGCAGGTGGTCATAATGTTATGGCTGATCGGTGTATTTGTATGAAGCTGCAGGTCCTCAGGTGTTTTTGCAAACATGACAATGTCATTGGCAAATCATGGGTTGTTCAAGTAAGCTCCATTTATCCTGATTCCTTTAGCTTCTTGAACAGTTTTTCAAGTGTTGCCATGAAGAGTTGTGGAGATTGTGTCTCCCTGACATATTTCCTTTGCAGATGTTGTTCATGTTGGATTGTACTTGTGTACTTGGATTGTTGATATGGCATTGTTGTAGATATATTTAATACAAGTTATGTATGTTTCCTCAATGTTTTGATTTCTTAGAGCCCAGATGATAGAGTTTGTATAAATCAAACATTTTCTTGTAGTAGATAAAGCCCAGGAAAGCTTTGGAAAGACAATGGAAGCTCATATTGTCTACATTTTTCTTATACTTGTTGGATGATTTGAATATAATCCATCATATTATATCCACTTATGAATTCTGCTTGTTCTGTTGGTTGGGCAAAGTCCAAGGTGAAGGAAATGTGTTAGTACCTTTGTTATCTACTTTGCATATGATGGGAAGTAGACTAATGGCCCTGTAGTTCTTCAGATCTGCATTGTCTCCTTTCTTGTGCAGCAGGATGACTGTTGCACTCTTCCAGTTGGGGATTCACAGTTGCCAGTTCTCCCAGTTGTCCCAGTTGTCTGGGAATTGTATAATTTAGAGACACTTTGTGAAAGGCTTTGCCATCATTTCCTGTATTTCTTATCCGTTGTTGAAAGAATGATATTCAAATATATTAAAATAGCAATGGGCCTGGCACATTGCAAGAACAGACCAAAAGTGGACAAAATAAGCTATAGAATCGATCCAAAGAAAAAAAAAAAAACAGAAGACCACCACATAAAAGATGGGAAGATCAAATAAGAAGATTTGCTGGCAGCCTTTATCGATCCATGGCTGGATGATGGCCTCCCCAAGATATTGCCACTTGTTACATCGTCTATTTTCCAGGTCACACCAGCTGATGATGATGATACTCCCCGATACTTTTTTTTTTTTGTGAATTAATGTTTTTTTTTAAATTGTTGACAGAAACATAAACGATACAATAGTTTTTTTTTTTTTTTCATCTCCCTCCACTATGTACCCCCTTCCTCACAGCTGTTTTTTTAATTAATAAAGTAAACTTAAAATAGCGGTTTAAGTTTAACACTGTCAACAGTCAGCTGTGGATCTTTCTAAAATAATAATATCATAAAACTAATCAAGCATATAGATCAAAACTAAATAGGCGGTTCCACCCATCCCTTCAGAATAGTTTTCTTAGTCACCATCATCCTAGGAGTAGCTTCCTGGACTGTGAGGTTTAAACAGTTTTGGAATCCTCAACCAGCAGGAGATCTCAGGAGAGAGATGCACATCCACACGTTGTTGGTTCCACACAGTCCCTATTCTTCACCCTTCAGTGAGAAATATATGTATATATATATACATAGTGGTTCTCAAAAGTTTTCACCCCCTTGGACTTTTCCACAATTCATTGTGTTACACCATGAAATCAGAATGGTTTTAATCAGGAATTTTTGCCACTGATCAATACAGAAAATGTCCATAATACCATAAAGTGAAACATATAATCTGCAGATTGTTCTAAATTAATTACAAATACAAATACAAAATAATTTAATGCATAAGTAAACATCCCCTTCAATCAATATTTGAGAGGCACCTTTTGTAGTAATAACAGCCATGAGTCTAAGTGGAAAAGTCTCTACCAGCTTTACACATCTGTACACAGCAGTTTCTACCCATTCTTCTTTGCAAAATTGCTCAAGCTCCATCAAGTTGGATGACTATTTTCACATATTCTAAATTGGGTTGAGGGCCGGGCTTTGACTGGGCCACTCCAGGAGATTGAACTTTTTGTTTTTAAGCCACTCCAGTGTGGCTTTGGCTCTGTGTTTGGGGTCATTGTCCTTCTGGAAGATAAATTTTCTGCAACTCTCCCATAAAGGCCACTTTTGTGAAACACCCGGGCTATTGTTGCAGTATGCACAGTGTCTCCAAGCTCAGCCATGGAAGACTGTAACTCCTTTAGAGTTGCCATGAGCCTCTTAGTGGCCTCCCTGTCTAGTTCCCTTCTCGTCCGGATACTCAGTTTTTGAGGACGGCCTAATATAGGCAGATCCACAGTTGTGCCATATTCTCTTCATTTTTTAATAATGGACTTTAATATGCTCCGGGAGATATTAAATGCCTTGGAAATTTTCTTATATCCTACTTTGGCTTTGCTTTGAATGTTCCTTCGTCTTAATGATGTAGTTTCTGTTTGATATTGTACTAACCAGCTGTGGGACCTCCCAGAGACATGCGTATTTAACCAGAAATCATGTGACACACCTTAATTGCACAGAGGTGGACTCCATACAGCTAATTACGTGTCTTCTAAAGACAATTGGTTTCATAGCAAAGGGGGTGATTACTTATGCATTCAATTATTTTCGTTTTTTTATTTTTAATTAATTTAGAAAAAATTGCAGATTGTGTTTTTCACTTTGACATTATGGATATTTTCTGTGTAGATCAGTGGCAAAAACTCCTGATCAAATCCATTCTGAATTCATGTTGTAACACAATGAAATGTGGAACTGTCCAAGGTGGTTGAATACTTTTGAGAGCCACTGTGTGTGTGTGTGTATATGTATATACTGATAGTATTTGTATTTTTGTATATATATACAAAAATACAAATACTATCAGTGTTTCTTATACTGCTTAAACTCTAATGAGCCTTTACCTGTATATTCACAAAACTATTAAAAGCACAGTACTTAATTTTACGACAGTTATTATACAAAACAAAAAAACTTGCTCTTGTATTTTAGGTGTTGGAAAGACTACATTGATTCAGAAAGCGTGTGAAACTCTGATGTCTTCTGGCATTGCCATTGATGGATTTTACACAGAGGAGGTTAGAGAAGGAGGACGAAGGATCGGATTCGATGTTGTCACGTTGTCTGGGAAACGAGGGATTCTATCCAGAATTGGGTATTGGAGTGAGAGTGTTACATCTTCATGAATGCAGTCTTAATAAATGTAGTGCTGCTTAGCTTTAACTTTCTTTTTTTCCTCTCTCTTAGCAATTCCTCGGGGTCCTCAGCAGGGAGACGCGAATACAGAGTTGGGCAGTATGTGGTAGACCTGCCAGCATTTGAAAACCTGGTGCTTCCGACGTTCAGAAATGCAAGTAAAAAACTCTGTTCCCTACAGCTACATTTAGTGCAGGGGTATGCTGCCCTGGTATTGGACATCCCCAGGGCAACAGGCTTGAAAGATCACACTTAAACCACCAATCTATGAAGTCTTTGAAACACTTAATTCTGATTAGTTCAACAAACTCCAGTTATATATAGACCATCTGGAAAAAACTAATTAATGTCCCTGCCCCCATCCCCTCAGGAACCAGATTGCCCTTAACTGAATAACTGACTTGCAATATTTCAGTAACTATAATACATTCCCTAGTGATATAGGAATGACATGAAAATTGGCCTCTCCTGGATCAGAGATGGAGACCACTGATCTAGAAGTTAAACAGCACCACTTACATATCAGAGATCCTGTGAAACAAGCACTTCTGTTACATGAAATAGCAAATCCCACTGGTAAGCCTGGCTTATTAATTCAGAACGGAACTGTAGTAACCAAACCGACAGACATTTCAGACCTTTGAAAGCCAGCTATTAAGCCTTGATGGTGTGCGGTATCTGCTTTGTGAGTTCTTGAAATGCAAAAAACATATGTTTGCCCTGTGTTGCTCATTGAACGTCTGCATTTTAAATAGGCATCCAGGAATGATTGCTCATTCAGACCACAGTGTAAAAGGCAACGGCAGCTGTGACTAGTGCTGGAAATTGGTTAATGTGATTTATTATTTCAAGCTGAGTATGTAGCGGAAGAAAAATAGGCTTACACAGCCATTCATCCAAGTGTGTCATTTAGCTAGGCTTTAAATTATTGGATATGTAGTCAATATGTATATTGTTTGTTTTACCAAATTAAAAACTGAATACCTTCAGTAAGACAGCATTATTTTTAGCAGTTGGTATCACTTTCCTGTAATTAAATAGTAAAAGCTTACATGTAACATTTTTAGTGGTAGTCCTGTTTGTTTGCAGCCCAGGGCTATGAGATGCTCTGCTCAAATTAATATAATAAACACACTGTGTCACTTTCCCTCAGATTAAAATGTGTTCTAGAGATGAACAGTGTAGTAAATGTAACTTGTTTGTGGCAGATTTCATGTCCATGCCTTCATGATTTAAATTTAACAAATACCAGACACATATAAACCAGCTGTTTGAGTCCTGAGAACGGCTACACAAGCATTGCTCAGCCATGTAAGCCAGGTGTTTGGGTAAGAGACACAACAGTTCAATGACACAAGCCTTTTTCATGACACACAACACATGGTATTGTCTAGCTTACAGAAAGATTCTGGGGCCAGAGAATTCCATAGAACATCATCAGTAAGGAGTGTTAATTGACAGGGAGTAATTCAGGAGGAGGTATGTATATTTCCTCCATGTATATATAATTCTCTAAAGGGGTGTTTCTGAATGGCACAGGAGTGCAATATATGCTAGGGTATATTGTCAAAGTGTAGAATTTAAAACAAGGGAAGTAATGTTAAGACTGTACAATGCACTAGTTAGAGCTCATCTGGATACTGTGTACAGTTCTGGGCTCCACACTTCAAGAAAGATATCGCTGCTCTAGAGGCAGTTCAGAGAAGAGCAACCAGACTTATTCCAGGAAGGGAATGTCCTACTTGGAGAGACTGAGGGAACTGAACCTTTTCACCCTGGAACAGAGGAGACTACGTGGGGACTTGATTCAAGTCTTCAAAATCATGAAAGGCATCCACCACATCAAACCAGAGGAGCTTTTCCAGATCTGCAGGGACACACGGACCCGGGGACACAAATGGAAATTGGGCTTCAAGTCATTCAAGACTGAAAACAGTTGACACTTCTTCACACACAGTTGTCATAATCTGAACAAACTCCCCAGCGATGTGGTTGAAACTGAAAATTTGGGAACATTCCAAAACGGACTGGATAGGATCCTTGGATCACTTCGTTATTAATGGACACCAAACAAGCATGATGGGGCGACTGGCCTCCTTTCATTTGTAAACTTTCTTATATGTGCTATTGCCAGGATCATGCTGGTTTCCATCTCTCATACTCTGTTGCTGGCTTGAGCTGTGTGTTCACATATTGTAGTTCACAATTTGCCACCAGGGAGGATGGGTAGTAATTGCATCAAATACTTTGGTCGGTATAATAGTTGGGGCTGTGGGCATTCTAGCCTTGTAGTATGGAAACAGATGGCCTAGACAAGATATGTTTCAGAATTTATTTTGCGTTATAGTCGTGATCTAGGTTCATTAGCCGATGATCACAAATTGAGTGAAAAAAATGAAATATTCTCAATATTAACAGTAAGAAACATGTTTTACTAAAAAATATATAAATCTCTGATGCACAGGTGGGCTCCAAGACCAGCAATGGGAGGAGAGTCTTTGTCATTGATGAGATTGGGAAGATGGAGCTGTTCAGCCATTCCTTTATCCAGGCTGTGCGGCAGACTCTCGACAGCTCGGCCTCTCCCATCCTCGGAACAATCCCCATCCCCAAAGGGAAGCCACTGGGGCTTGTGGAAGAAGTGAGGAGCAGGGGAAATGTGAAGCTCTTTACTGTGAGTACAGTAAACAGAACACAAATGTACCATATATACATGCTATGTGCACACACTACACAGACAATTTCATTGTACATATGTGGTTTACCATGGAGGTACCACAAGCTTGTCTAATGTAAAGACACTGTGCTTCATTTCAAGGTCACAGTCATAACAGTAAACATTTGTCTGAGGCATCTGATCCTGTAATTTATGATGCATGCATTTTTCTATCAACAAGAAACAACCACTGACATGACTGATTATTACTGATAGCTTTTCATGAAGGATTGATTTTCTTTTTTTTTTTTCTACCTAGGTTACAAAGGACAACAGAGACAATATTTTACCAGCGATTTTGGAAGATCTGAAGCAATGTATAAAATAACTAGGGCAAAAAATGTGTAGAACAATAGCAGGTAATGTTTTTACATTTTTCTTTTTTTTACACTCCTTCTTCTTTTATTTTCCTTGTGTCTTTCTCTAGAATCTCTAGAATACTGTACAATCCAAAGTTTTACATCGGTGCTATTACTACAAATCCAGAGCACATTCACAGTGGAGCAACATACAGTATGAGATTCAGGAAGTCCATAAAGATCCAATGCATCACCATAAATATAATGCATTGTGCATTCAATTGTTTTATTCTTTAAATCTCCTGTGGCAGGCCATACTCAAGACCAACAGCAGCATCACCCTTTTCCCATTTTTCTGATTGGTCTCCTAGCATAGATATTTTAGATAATTGTGCGTATGGAGGCTATGGATATTTAAAAATCATGTGTGTATAAATTCAGCCTGAATTTCAGAAGTTGACATAAATATAAGCCAGTATCGTAATCACTAATGTTACAGTCATGTAAACAAAGCATGTAAGATTTTTTTTATTATCTCAAAATTGAAACAGTATGTTCTAGCCAATACTCTCAAAGGAAAATCACTCAAGACCATTTTAAGTTTTAAAACCTATTTTTGGTTTTGCTTTCCAGATGTCAACGAAATACGTATAAATGTTTGGAAGACTGCTCAGTGCCAACAGAGATAGGATCTTGAAACATTTGGGTACAATAAACATGAAAGCCACACCCATAAATGTATGTATTATTATTAAAGGTTGGATATAGATTCAGATATCCTTTTTTATTTTGTTTTGTTTCAGTGGTGCTGCTAAGTGTTTTTTGGTTGCATTTACCTGCATAGTTATTACCCAAGAAAACAAACAGGAAATGCTAGTTTGTTTCCTTTTTGTGGTTATTGGCTCAGATTTATACTAGGAGGGCAGCACCAAACTTGACTGAATGTATGATAATGTAAATTAATTGACAAGTTAAGGTAGAGGTGCTTCATTAACAAGCCATTTTTTTTTATGAACTCAACTGTATTGTTCTGGAAGGCTGAAGTTTTTTTGAAGTTACTGTCCTTTATGCTGACATAGCTAACTGAACAAAAGGAGGATGTATTCATACAATGTAAAATAAATCAATATTTAAAGGGACTGTACTTCAAGTCTTTTAAATGTTTTAATAATAATAACAGAATAATAATAATGGTGTGATGTAAACCATGGGAACCTCGGGCAAAGCAAAGTATAATCATGGGGAAACTGTTAAAAATCTGTGCAAATTTACAGTAGTACATTTTTATAAGGGCTATTAAAATACAAACCAGTCATTGTGCCTAGTCTATGTTGTTGGGGATTTCTTGAGCTGCTGCTGTACTGTTAGCCAGTACCTCTACTCTTGAGTCATTTTCATAATGTAACCGCATTCTAGGTCATTATTACTCGTGAGGAAGTGAGCAGTCTTATAACAGATCCCTGTGGTACTTATAACCAGAGATTTGTAGCTCTAGTCAATACTCTGTTTTCTACACACTGACCATTTCTCAATCCACAATACGCACCTAGGATGCCTCCACTGATCCCACAAAAGGTGGTTAGAGGTTCTGTAATTTAGACCCCTACGATAAAACAAGAGAAAAACCAACCAAATAGTTTAATTCTAGTTGAAATTATTTTGTTGATATGCAGTCTAGAAAAATGTTTTGACGTAAAATGTTAAGGAAAGGAAGTGTGCTTAATGGAAATGTTGACATGGTTATTGTTAAACATTTGTATCTGACATCTGAAGGCAAGAAATCCTTTACTAATCTGTCTAAAATAACATCAAGAGCTATTATGCTTGAATTACATTTCATGCAATACAGTATTTGTTTTCTGTATTTTAATAGGATCTGGCATGCTAACTCTTTAGGGGGCAGGTTCCAGCTGTGCTATAGCAATAACATTGTTTGTGTAATCATAATGCCAGACTGTTACTCGAAGATTAAAAGGGAAAAAAGCTTTCAGAGATTTTGAATCCTCTGAACTTGGAAATACTTTAAAAAGGCTTTTAAAAACAAACACAAAACCCATTTATTTTAAATAATAACTCCCATGTTGATACAGCTTCTGACACTTTGACAATTCAAATTACAGTCACAAAATGTCTGGTTAAGCTGTTCTTGTCAGTGTTGATTGGAGGATAAAATTAAAAGTATATATTTTAATGTATGTTTACATACATTTGAAATATTCAATTATTGTTCCACTTTTTTCTTGTCAACTTGGAATCTCAGCTTCTAGCCATCTGGTGTAAAAAAAAAAAGCCTACATTCCCTCACAGGCAAAGTCAGCAAATTCCAACCAGTAAGACATTTCACAGCGTGCACAGCTTGGGATCCCACACAAAACTATCATTCGATGTTTGTTATTTTAGTAAATTCACCAACTTGTAGGTGCATGTATTCATACACCTTATCTGAAACAGTGTTATGCAGTGATTAATTTGATTAAAGAATCAATATTCTTTTATAAAACTATACTTTGTGTTATCTGTGATGTCTTTTGGCCTAGAGAATTCGGCCCAGAGAATAGGTATGTGACAGAAATCCCCATCCATCGAATGCAGATTTTAAAGCATTAAATCCGTGCGGATGCAGATGTAGTGTATTTAGTTAGGCTTTGTTTTCTCTTTGCTAGTATTACAGAAAAATCTTTTTGCTACAGTTTTAATTCAAATAAATGTCATATTGAATAATACATTGTATTTAAATGACAAGTCTGTAAATGTGTTAAAGCTGAAATATACATCCACTCATAGTCCGTATATTGAATGTAATGTAGTTCTTTTATTACTTTTATTTCACTTTCAAAACTATAACAATTACATGAGTCATCAGATTATTCAGTCTTCTGAATTAGTTCAGCAATGCAAAAGTTACTATTGAACATGGTTTATTAAGCTCTTAATATATTTGTAATACTTACCTGTCACTTTACTGCTCAGTAGGTTGATATAGCATTTTTAGAAATATTTTTCTTCATTTGAAAAGTGGAAGCGGTGATATATATATATATATATATATATATATATATATATATATATATATATATAAAAAAAACAGTATGATATTGGGTGTACATAAGAACAACAATAACAGCAAAAAAATAATAATTGTGAATCGTGCTTTGGATAGTGGGCCCAATTTGAACAGATTTTTTTGAGCACTTCTTCATGAGGATGAATCAGCTTTGGCATTAAAGGCATAATAATCTGTGAGAGAAGCCACTGTGGAGTCATAAGGTGGATTCCACAAATAATGGATCATGGCACCTTCTTTAATAATGCAAGAAAAAGTTACACACAGAATGAGGTCATTAGATTCACTGATACAGCTGTGACTTTTAACAAAGCAGACGGTCACAAATTCTCATCCCAAAGTTTAAATTCAAATATTGGATCTGCCAAAGAATATGGCTTTTGCTTAGAACTGAATATGCACTTAATACAAGGAATACTTAAATAGTATTTGGCTTATGTACTATATCTAGAATGTCAATGCACAGTTTATTCTGTGGTTGCATGAGTTGGCAATGTTTGGAGCTTGTCTTGGTTCACCAACTTCCTGTGAGGAACAACCTTCAAACCAATTGAATGGAGATATTGTCATTATCCCATGTTAGCATGGGATGGATTTTGTCTGCAGCACAACCATATGGTTTTGGGAAGCAATCACTCATTTTTGAGCCAAGTTTAGGTAATGCATTTGCATTTTATCAAAAGATCAAAAGGTGACATAAAATAATAAGAAAAATAAGGGCACTGGCCAATTACAAGAAACAAAATACAAAACAAATTAAACACATTGGATCTCTAACCAAATCTGTCAACCGGAATTGCCTGAAAAAAAACACCAACTTAAAGTGAAATTATGAATCTCTCTTCACACAAACTGTTAAAATCACAGTGGATTGAACTGAATTGTGCTGCTAGATGAGTCCAATGCATACACTGTACAACCTCTGATCAAATTACAAATATAAATCAGTACACACTATGTCTGTACTTCCCACTCTTTAAGCTCTCCTCAAATTGATCTGGGCAGTGAATCAAAGACACCCAGTCACTGGGTGATGGTTTTTGCACCCCTTGTATGGGGGACCCTCTCCTCCACACTAGAGATAAAAAGATTCATCAACTGCTTAAAATAGGCTGCTATGTGTTCATTTATTGGAATGCTTACCAAGTCTTTTCCTTATCGCTTAATACAAAAGAGTCAGCTGCAATTATCTCGGTAATTATAGAATCATTCTGAAGACTTTTATTATCAGACATTATTTCTACACAATAGTTGTTCCAGTCAGGGGGAGTGTGTTATTATGATCCTGTGAGCGCATCATACATTTTTCAGTTACAGCCAAGACTGGCTTTTTAGCATCCTATAATGAGCTTCCAGATTTGACAATAAGCTGTGAAAAAGGCATTCTTTGCGCAGAGATTTAGTTATTTAATTCAAATATATGCCAATCTACCAGCTTTTCTGGAAGTTCATTAAGTCCTTTTGTTGAGACTAAGAGAGCAAAGAAGAGGAACAAGAATGTTTTTTCCATTGTAAGAAGAAAGAACACTTTAGACAATTGTTTTCTAAATTGTTTGGCAGATCTAATTTTTTTTATGTAAAGACTGAACCGGTTGGAACATTAAAAGACTTGTCTGTATCTCCCTTTGCGAACTTTGCCCGTTGTAGAGACCTTACCCAATAAAATCATGACTACAATTGAAATAAACTTTTTTGTGCTGATCTTCATGAGATATGTATTGACCTGATCAAGAACAATAATGAATAATGCAAACCTATTAGGAACTACTGCCTTAAAATGTGATCCATCAAAATATAAGACTACATGTAGCCTATTTACAGCTTGATTCAGATTGCTTACAAATTATAATGTTGCAATTGGTTTCTGTGAACATATATACATTTTGGTTTGGTTTGCAACATTTTCTGTGCTGTATTTAATAAATGTGTTTGAGTTTGAGAATTGCATTTAATATATACAGCTCTGCAGATACCCCCCATGTATTCCAAGAGTAGGTAGAGCTGCACCCTACAAACCAAATGTACATAATAACCATCACCTTTACATACTTCATGTAGAAGTGTGCAAGATGTCATGTCATACCCTGGGCAAGCAATCATGATGATCATTATGGATGTTTTGCTTATTTTACCAGGGGGTGGCAGTATCGTTGCCACTGCAACTGGCCAGCAGCAAAAACTCTCCCAAACGCAGACCATCTGAACTGTACGTACTGAACAGAAAATTACAAATCTCTAGTATCTAAAGTATTTGAAAGGATTAGTGTAACTGTGGTTTCGAGTTTGATTTTTGACGAATCCCCTGATGTTTTGGACCTCCCAATTCATGGGCTTCTGTTTTCAGTTTTTGAATGAACCAACCAACCTGCCTTGATCTATGCTGATGTGATAATCATCCCATTCTACCGACACTCCAAACATCCACACAGCAGTAAATGCAAGGTCAGAGATATACCGACAATGTGGCCACCATGAACACAGATTCTGACTCCTAGTCCTAGATGGCCAAGTTTGCAATGGAGATCATTCTTGGCCAGAAACTAGAGCTCTTAAGAGTTACTTGATGAGTCCTGCTCATTTCATTCCTGTTACACGATCATCATGGATAGAATGAGAGACATAAAAGATTTTGTTGATAGGTCTGGGTCTGTTTTCAATCAGGCAAACAAGCTTAAAGCTCTGTCTTATACTCTAGGAGATGACTGCAAAGACTGCCGACTCCTGCTGTGACGCATCAGTGGATGAGATTCCACCAGAGTGCACGTCACGCACAAAAAGCATGGATGGTGCCGATGCGTCTTTTAGATAACCATGAGCTTGTTTTTGCTAAATCTCCAATGTCAAAGCAATACAACTACATTCACGTACTACCAGATTCTGCACACCAACATCATGTTCATTGTTGAGCACTTTGATTTGCTGTCTGGAATGTAAAAATCACCATAACAATTTCTAATACAGACTTTTACCACATGCTGACATCGTAACATCAACAGAATTGAACACAAAAACTGCAACAGACACATAGAGAGAGAAAATACCACTGTTTCTTGAAATCATTGGAACAAGAAAAAAAAGTATTTCAAACACTGTTCTTTGCAAAACTAATGCAGATTAACATGTCATTTGAACCCTGAAGTGTTCCATGCCACATTTTCTTTTTGGCATGTCATCTAGGTGTTAAATCTCTTATTCAAGCAGCAGAGTATGACCACAGTGGAAAAGTGTTTCAATCCTTTGCCACAAAAGATTACATTTTGCATCTTAAAACTGAATGCACTACCTACATGAGTATGCCTATCCCTGAAAATGTGGGCCTGGATGTGCTGAATTATTGGAACACCCATGAAGACTCTTTCCAACTTCAGTAAAGTTGCACAATGAGGTTTGAGTTAACCCCCAAGATCAGTGAATGCAGAATGACTGTTTTCAAAACTGGACTATATCCATGAGAGCAAGATGCTCACCTTAAGTGCGCATACACTGAAGAAAATCATGCGAGCCTGTGCAAATCAGGATTTCTGGGAAAACGATTGGATTTTGATGGGACTCAACCATTGTTTCTGCAAAAGAAGTTTGGCCTAACCTTACTGTTTTTCATTTTGTTAAATTTCTAAATCATTTCATATGGATCTGAGTGAGTTTTTAAACAAAAGAAAGAAAAATTGTTGTTGAAAAGTAAGACAAATCCTTGTTTGTGGCTATCAATACTTCTGGTGAGTACAGCTATTTCCTCGTTTAATATAGAAATATAGAAAAATATTTGCATAAAAAGCATACTAAAAGTATATATGAGCAAATGAGCAAATGTATTTTACCAGATTTTTTTTTTTCATGTCCCTTGTACCCAGATTTTTTACCTATTTTGTCTGGAAGAAACCATGAATAAAAAAAATTAAAAATGGGAGAACACACTTGATTCAATGGCGAACTGTCATTCAGGTGTCCATGTCAGTTCAGCTGTCTAAACACTTTTACCAATCCGTCTATGAGTAAGTTCATATAATAATATTGCAATATTATAGAACCCTGGAACAAACCCATAAGGAAGACCCAAATATGTACAATATATTGAAATATACATTGAATAAACTGTCCGTATGTATTAAATATTTTGCATCCACGCACTGGACACAAAATCCACCATATATAAATCTGTGGCTATAGTATTTCACAATGAACATAGGTTTTAATCTATGTTTTTCAAAAATATCAGAAAATGTCATCTGTAAACACTAGACCAAGGCTCTCAAACTCAGTTCCTGGAGGGTGGCAGTCTCTTCTGCCTTTTGTTCCAACCAAATTTTCAGTTGCTGAAATTGTGTGGATAACTAATTAATTTAGAATTTAATAGTTCTCCAAAGGCTAGCTAGCTTAATTACGCTTTTAATCAAATTAATAGACAGCAGCCAGAGAACTCAAAACAATGTGAAATAGGTCTTAGCCAAGGATGAACTGATTGAAGCTCATTACAATGAGACACAGAAGACACTGCAGCCCTCCAGGAGTTGAGCATAAGACTCCGACAGTAGACACTTCACAAGACTGAGGTCTCCTACATGTTTTTTCCATTAATCGTTGAAAAGTGCCAGGAGCAGAAGCTAAACCACAATGCGATTATACTCTGAGAAATCTAGTGAGCACACAAAAGTAGTCTAAATTCTATTTTGCCCACAACCATTCTTTAAGTCTGATTTAGACAATGAAAAAATGTGTAAAAAGTCATGTCTCTCCCATTTCTCTCAGTTTCTCTTGCAGGAAAAACAAACAAATTACTCTTTTGCAGGATTAAAGGATAATCCTTTTATTTCCTCAGTTCATAGACGGCAAGAAAAAACTTTTTTCAAACTGTCATCAGATATTTATTTGGACAAGTCTTTCCGCCCTTAATCACAACAGGCAAAGATTGCATTGTTAAATTGAAAATAAAATAAAAAAGTATCCTTCAAATCTTCAACATGTAGAATTTTTTATAAAGTATGGTTCAAGAAAACAAATCAATGCTCCCAGACCAGCAATGGAAAACTTCCAAAAGTGTTCTCTATTGGAACAATATATGTAAAAACAGGCCAAAAATCCTTAGTTCCTCTGCCCTACCCCTAGCACTCCATTACATTACTCCATTACTCACTGGACAAGTGTTTAAATATCTTTCAATCAACACAGAGGCCTAATAAGTCACTTTTAAAATGGTATCTAAATTGGCAAGCTTGTCTTTTAAATATGACTAGAGGTTTTGCCAGTGTTATTTCATGTACAACAAATAAATAAAGGCCTCACTAGAAAAAACTTGCAGCTACAAATATTTGTTGTGTTTTGACTTGAATTATTCTGTGAAAGTAGTACAATTCATATGCTCTGATCAAATCATGAATATACATCAGTATATGTCTGTACTTCCCACTCTTTAAGCTCTCCTCACATTGATCTGGGCAGTGAATCAAAGACACCCAGTCATAACTGATGGTTTTTGCACCCCCTGTATGGGGACCCTCTCCTCCACATTAGAGATAAAAAGATTCATCAACTGCTTAAAATAGGCTGCTAGGTGTTCATTTATTGGAATGCTTACCAAGTCTTTTCCTTATCGCTTAATACAAAAGAGTCAGCTGCAATTATCTCGGCAATTAGGGAATCATTCTGAAGACTTTTATTATCAGACATTATTTCTACACAATAGTTGTTCCAGTCAGGGGGAGTGTGTTATTATGATCCTGTGAGCGCATCATACATTTTCCGTTACAGCCAAGACTGGCTTTTAAACATAATGAGCTTCCAGATTTGTCAATAAGCCATGGAAAAGTCATTCAGTTTTTGTGCAGAGATTTATCATTATTATAATCATTTTCAAATTATAATGTAGGCAAATCGTCTGGATGGCCTGTGTTGTGCTTATGAAAAAAAAAGAACACTTTCATGAGATAGCCAGACAAAAATGAAAACAGCACAGATAAAGCTAAACCTAAGCTTTAGTTATCATTTCTTACAGTCAAGCATTGACAGGAGTACAAGAAAAGCAACAAATCACCACAGCTTTAATTAGTGAATGTGTCAAACAGAAAGAAAGGCAAATTAATGAATAAAACTGGGGAACACTGTTGGAGCAGCTGCAGCAGTAGCTGGAATGGTGCATCTTTTTATATAAGACAAATTTCAAAATGTGCACTAAAGAGGGATTATAACTAAGCTTTTTTGTGGTATTTCTGGCATTAGAACGCATGTCTGATTGTGAACAAAGTTGATTAAAACAATCCGCTTAACTCCACATGGCTCCGGGGAATATATCCAATGCTCTGGCATTCTGGGAGACATTCTTTCTCTCTCTCTCTCTCTCTCTCTCTCTCTCTCTCTCGCTCTCTAGTGGGATTTGTGGAATGCCAGTGCAGGTCCCCGTGTCTGTATTTCTTCACTGAGGCAGCTAAGGGGAACACGAGTGTTTTGTTGACGCATTTGACCAGATGCATCCCAAAAACAGCAGGGTCACTCTCTCTGAACTCCAGGCCCTTGGTTGACAAACAAGCACAAGTGGGACGGAAGATGGAAGAGGGGAACTGTGGATCACTTCCTCTGGACACACTGGCTAATTTCTTAACACACAAGAAGCCACCTTCATAAAAAAAATGCTCTCCCTAGTTTCCACTTCTGACATGATAATTTTACATTAGGTCTATATTTCCATAACCCTGGACAGAAAACAAAAAGCCAAGGTACCAGTTAAGAATGTGTCCTGCGCCCGCTCACTTTTGTGCCTGGCATTTGTCTCACAGACATTTTTGTCAGGAATAATGACTTAAACTAATTATTAACTTAACTGAACCAATGAAATCCCTTACCTAGGCCTAAGACATGGGTTGAAGAACACCTCTCCTGCAATTTCATTTTTTATTTTTAAAAATTTATGTTTCTGTCCCTCATGCTTGGTTTTCCAATTACAAAGTTATGCTTTTCTGGGAGAGGGGGGCAAGGAAGGGATGCAGGCTGGATCACTCAATCCCACACTGATCTCCCCCACACATTGGTTTCCCCACCCTGTGGTTTTTGCTGAAATAACAGTGATCTGTGGGCTGACACTCCAGGGACTCCCCCACATCTGCATCCAATTCACAAGCTTATGCTGACCTGTCTGGACAACAGGGCTTTGTTCTGACGGGGGAACAGGTTATAACAGCAGGGTGGGACACTAATGTAGGGAAACACAGATACAGCTGTAACCTCATCAATTCTGCAAGAGAAAAAATCCAGATTACTAAACAGACTACAGTTTCAGACACAGGTTGTCTATACTGCCCACTGATGGGGTTCAACACTTCCAGAATACATTGCTCAGAGTGTAGAACTAGCATGCTGAACATCACAGATCTCTAGATATGATAATTAATATTATTATTATATTATTGAGTCTATGTTCATGAAATAGAGGCTATTTTGGCCTAGCATATTTGAGGACAGACAGCAGAGGAGAACTGGAAATTGAGCTTGTATTTAGTGTTTGGGAGCACTTTTAAAGAATTCTTAGGCTGCAACGCCAATTGTAATGTCACATGCTTCCAAATCAGGGCTGAGTTCATTGCCACATGCTTGTGCTGTATAGCATTACACCGAATGGCAGAGAATGGTGGAAGCAACAACAAAAGCAGCCTTAGCAATTGTTAACCACACAGCATAGCAGCATCAAAAACTGCTCCCAGTACGGTCATGCATCTAACGACAACAGTATGGAGTTTCAAAGCACTCTGGGATCCTCTTAATTCACAAGATCAAGACTGACAGGGGATATGTGATCATAACACAGGAAAAAAAAATTACTGGAGGGGAGGACTTCCTAGCATGTACTTTGCCAAACCAAAAGACCCTGCATGTGTTTCCTTCTGTAATAATGGCATAGGAGTGAGGAAGAGAGCGAGCGAGGGTTACAATGACACAATTGTTGTAATATTCCAGTAATCCATGGTCAATATACATACAAGTAAACACAGACAGAAACCAATAAGACACTAGCTCCTCTTTGAGCCTATCCAAACACATATATGGGTCCCTCCCTAAACGTAGATATAATGATAAACACGAACACGAACACACACAGCAATCAGTCCAGTCCGTAATCCAATTCGCCATCAAAGTTTGAGTCCATGCTCATTACTATAGTTTAATCTCTAGCTGTGTTCAATCACTTTGTTCAGTCTCTATCTGTCCCCTCCACACTTACAGGCTTTCCTCCTGCCCCCACCACAATAGGAAGCACAGTGCATGGAGGGAACCGTGGGTCAGCTGTTCCCCTGGTAATTTCCTTCCCCCAGGGTCCAGGCAAGTGAAGGGCAGTTCGGGGCAGTCCCTCACCTTGTTGCCCAGCACGGAGTCTCAATATATATATATATATATATATATATATATATATATATTGTGGTAAGGTATTGGTCTGGGCAAGAGACTGCGGCCCTGCCCAGCACTAAGTCTCCCAGAAGTCCTTGGAGATTTATCATGCAGAGGAAGCACCTGATCCACAGGATGCCTCTGATTGCCGAATCCTACATAAAAGCTAGGAGCCAGCACCCTTTGTTGTTGGTGCGGCAGGAGAGAGTGAGGAAAATAACAAAGTAAAATAACAGAAATATTGGACTGTGGATTTGGACTGGTAGATTGGTGTGTTTGTCTTTTTTAATTTATTTAGATTTGTTTAATTTGTTTAGAGACCACATTTAGTTGTTTTGTTTTGGGTCCATTTCTTGTATTCACCTCCATACTGTATTTAAAACCCCTTCGGACCTGAATTATGTTCCAAGGTTTTGATATATATATACTGTATATACACCGATCAGCCATAACATTATGACCACCTGACTAATATTGTGTAGGTCCCTAAACAGCCCTGACCCGTTGAGGCATGGACTCCACTAGACCTCTGAAGGTGTGCTGTGGTATCTGGCACCAAGACTTTAGCAGCAGATCCTTTAAGTCCTGTAAGTTGCGAGGTGGTACCTCCATGGATCGGACTTGTTTGGAAAGCACATCCCACAGATGCTTGATTGGATTGAGATCTGGGGAATTTTGAGGCCAAGTCAACACCTTGAACTCATGATTCATCAAACCAGGCCAACTTCTTTCATTGCTCCGTGGTCCAGTTCTGATGCTCACGTGCCCATTGTAGGCGCTTTCAGCAGTGGACAGGGGTCAGCATGGGCACCCTGAGTGGTCTGCGGCTACGCAGCCCCATACGCAACAAACTGCGATGCACTGTGTGTTCTGACACCTTTCTATCAAAACCAGCATTCACTTTTTCAGGAATTTGAGCTACAGTAGCTCGTCTGTTGGATCGGACCACACGGGCCAGCCTTTGCTCCCCACGTGCATTAATGAGCCTTGGCCGCCCATGACCCTTTCTCTGGTTCACCGCTTTTCCTTCCTTGGACCACTTTTGATAGGTACTGACCACTGCAGACCGGGAACACCCCAGAAGAGCTGCAGTTTTGGAGATGCTCTGACCCAGTCGTCTAGCCATCACAATTTGGCCCGTGTCAAAGTCGCTCAGATCCTTATGCTTGCCCATTTTTCCTGCTTCTAACACATCAACTTTGCAGACAAAATGTTCACTTGCTCCCTAATATATCCCACCCACTGACAGGTGCCATGATAATGAGATTATCAGTGTTATTCTCTTCACCTGTCAGTGGTCATAATGTTATGGCTGATCGGTGTATATACTAACATCATATGACAGCAACATATATAGCACTATAGTTACTGTACAGTGTGAGGTCATTAGACTGCACTATAGTTACTGTACAGTGTGAGGTCATTAGACTGCACTATAGTTCATGTACAGTGTGAGGTCATTAGACTGCACTATAGTTATTGTACAGTGTGAGATCATTAGACTGCACTATAGTTACTCAACAGTGTGAGGTCATTAGACAGCACTATAGTTACTCAATAGTGTGAGGTCATTAGACTGCACTATAGTTACTCAACAGTGTGAGATCATTAGACTGCACTATAGTTACTCAACAGTGTGAGGTCATTAGACAGCACTATAGTTACTGTACAGTGTGAGATCATTAGACTGCACTATAGTTACTCAACAGTGTGAGGTCATTAGACAGCACTATAGTTACTCAATAGTGTGAGGTCATTAGACTGCACTATAGTTACTCAACAGTGTGAGATCATTAGACAGCACTATAGTTACTCAACAGTGTGAGGTCATTAGACAGCACTATAGTTACTCAATAGTGTGAGGTCATTAGACTGCACTATAGTTACTCAACAGTGTGAGGTCATTAGACTGCACTATAGTTACTCAACAGTGTGAGGTCATTAGACAGCACTATAGTTACTCAACAGTGTGAGGTCATTAGACTGCACTATAGTTACAGTACAGTGTGAGGTCATTAGACTGCACTATAGTTACTGTGCAGTGTGAGATCATTAGACTGCACTATAGTTACTCAACAGTTTGAGATCATTAGACAGCACTATAGTTACTCAACAGTGTGAGGTCATTAGACAGCACTATAGTTACTGTGCAGTGTGAGATCATTAGACTGCACTATAGTTACTGTACAGTGTGAGGTCATTAGACTGCACTATAGTTACTCAACAGTTTGAGATCATTAGACAGCACTATAGTTACTGTACAGTGTGAGATCATTAGACTGCACTATAGTTACTCAACAGTGTGAGGTCATTAGACAGCACTATAGTTACTCAACAGTGTGAGGTCATTAGACTGCACTATAGTTACTCAACAGTTTGAGATCATTAGAGTGCACTATAGTTAATGTACAGTGTGAGGTAATTAGACTGCACTATAGTTACTCAACAGTGTGAGGTCATTAGACTGCACTATAGTTACAGTACAGTGTGAGGTCATTAGACTGCACTATAGTTACTCAACAGTGTGAGGTCATTAGACAGCACTATAGTTACTCAACAGTGTGAGGTCATTAGACGGCACTATAGTTACTGTACAATGTGAGATCATTAGACTGCACTACAGTTATTGTACAGTGTGAGGGTATTTTATTCCTTCTTGTTTTATTATTATTTCATTAACTTAATTTATTATTTTATTTTATATTTTATACAGATGTTTAAATTAGTTCTAAAAACTTCTGCCCCGGAAAATCAACATGTTCAAACTTTTCTGACAAGATTGCATATCAAAATTTCAATTTCAAGTCCCATTACAGTATATTTTTTTCAGCAGTCCAAACAACAGTTGATATCAGGTATTATGCAATTTAAAAAAATACTCTGATGTACTCTGTAGTCGGACTACATTTGGTCAGTCCTTCAGTACAAAATTGCAAGTGCACACTCTCAAAGTTTCACCTGTATGAATACTGACTGCACTCAAGTACCCACAAATATGTACTCAAGTACAAAGTGCTCAATACATCAGTTCCAGGTTTATAATAAGGAGCTTTGCTATACCTCAGGCAGGGTCATTTGAAAGTGGATTAGCTAATGCAATGTTCATCATTAGTAAGATATTTTCCCCTAGAGACCGAAGGACAGGGCTCAGCTGCCTCTCTATCCCCATACATATAAATATATAATATATATTGATATATTTTTATGATTCATATTACTTGTGTTTTGTAAAAAAAAACACTGATTGCAAAAATGTCCCTCATTTCGGACATTCTAATAAATAAGGGTAAGTTAGAAGTGCATTGGTTTTAATATTATGAGATTAGGAAGGCAATATAAGGTGACCTGCCAAAAATCATAGAGCACATGAAATGGGCCCTCTCCAAAGTATTTTTATTTAGTGAGGAGCTAATGTCCCTGTGTCGATCCCATTATCACCCATTAACGAACTCAGAAGTGGCTCTCAGGCTCTCATAAATCTGGCAGTTGGAGACGTGCCGAGACATGGTGTGATGTTAAACCAGGACATTGTAAGCATCTTGCGTTGTACAGTATTGGCAGCTTCGCAAACATCAAACTCACTGACTCACATCAAATTCGAACATCAAACTCACTGACAATAGTAACCCTTGGAGCTGGACAAGTCCATGAAAAAATTATGAAAATGAGGGCTCAGAAAGCTTCCCAAAAAATAAAACCACTAGATATATGAGCTGTCCTTGCTTTTGGTAGTCAGACAAGAGTGATATTCCATTCATCACCCTAAAGAACCAATGCCTATAGAACGTGAACACAATGTTAGTGCTTTTCCACCGACAAGGAGCCGGTGCTGGAGCCAGATCCGGTGCTCGGCCTGGGAAGCAGCTGATCTTGTTGCGAACCGGCCCGCTTTCCCACCGGATTGGGAACCGAACGCTGACGTCACTGGTGTGGGCGTTCCCAAGCACGGAGTAGAAGAGAAACACAGCAGTAATAATCAACACCGAGGCGACTGCGTCTTTAAACCCTATTATACATAACAATCAAACTCATTCAGCGTCACACACAGCAGATACACTGTAAAAACTAAACAAAACAACGCGAGATCACACATGTAGCAGAAAGGAAAATACAGCTATACGAATATGCAAAGATAACTCAGCCTTTTATTTTTATTTATTTTTATTGATGCATTAAGGGATTTACACCGATTCGCTATTTCAGACACTTTCACTGTATTGAATAAAATACAAGATAGAGTTAACATGCATTCATCACCGTGCACACAGTTCACATTTTCATTCATTTTGTGGCGTATTTTTACTTTTATTCTTGTTTAAAAAACAATCACTATAGGTTGGCCTATTGATTATGAAGTCTGCTGTTTTGGGGGTATTTGCGGCGCAGTCGTGGGCAGATCAATAAAGTGTCGGACGATCTCAGGTGATGTTAATGGTTTGATGGGAAATTGTGCTTATTGATGAAGTCTGTGATGATGGTCCCAAATCACTGTTGCATTGTCCCTGTTGCCAGACACTCAGCAATGATCTTATGTTCAGAAAGTCAGGATAAGAGTCTGCTAACATATTCACAATAATAATAATAATAATAATAATAATAATAATAATAATAATAATAATAATAATAATAATCATCATCATCATCATCATCATCATCATCATCATCATAATCCATTGTCAGCACTGCTGGCGTGTGAGCACAAAGCGCATGACTGTAACAGATCTTACTGTGTATTTGATCTTCTCTTACTGTGCAATATGTATATTTTGTGTAATTCACCCTGTGCTCAGAAAATGAATTTATTCATACATTATTAATCATGCGGAAACCAACCCGGGACACATGACTCGTAGGGGCGCTGGATTCAGCGTGACACCGGACCAGATAATGACCAGTTCATTATAAACAACATTTCTGTTCAATCTGTATCGTCGCATTAACTCTCCATCATCATAATATCGCTGTAACACGTCTTTCCTGACACGGAAGGTGAGCTCAGCCGTCTCTCATTCCTGCCATTTGCCAACTCCTAGTTATTGACCTGTGAGCCCATATTGTTACTGTAGTGTCTCTCTGACAGGCCGCTGTTCGCTGCTGATTTCGCTCATTTCTAATCAAAACTCTCCTCACTGCTCGCGTCTCTGCTGGCATTTTAAACATGGCGGCTGAACTCAAATAACCAATAAGTAAATAACTTTTGGTGGAGACATCTTTACCCCGCCCCCCGGCCCCTGACGTCACTGGTTCTTTGGTTCCAGACCAGCAAGTTTTTGGTGCCAGAAAAAGCGGCTCCTTGCTGGCACCGAGCCAGTTCTTTTGCGGTGGAAAAGCAAAAAATGGTTCCAAATTAGGCATCGGCTCCGAACTAGCGGTGTCGGTGGAAAAGCGCTATGTGAGGTACAATCACTCCTTTAGTTTAGCTAAACCAAGTTATTTTGTATCATATATTTCTACTTCACATCATTTCAAAAATCACCTGTTTAAAGGAAAAACTAAATCTGTGGTCAATGAACAGTCATTCAATGACAATTTATAAATCCCACTGGAACAGGACAGAAGACATCTGTATACCTTGCAGCATGAAAAATAAATGCATGTCAGTTTCTGATCTGTATTGACACTGGGCAACACCATGAAAAGCAATTGTGGCATTGGAACAGAATTTGGAAAGTAAATGTGGGATGCAAATACTTTGTTTTCTGAAAAGAAAAAGTAAATTGGAATGCAAAACACAAAAACAAATATGTGCCTTCTACTTATCAAACATAAAATAAGGGATACAAGTAAACAGCGAACAGTATTACATTAATATTTTGACACTTATTTTTCTTTAATTTATGTGATTTGGTTTTCATAATAATTTTTGTAATTTATAGAACTCAGCCTTTTAATGTTATGTTACATTTTGTAATTCCCCTCAGTGGAAAGAGACTGCAGTTGCTTTAACTTAAATCAGTTGAATTGCCCTCTCTCACCTGCTATGTGACAGCTGACCCAGAAATGATGGATGGTCTAAATCAATGACATTGTAGGGCTTGGGTGTCCTCCAAACACCTGAGTAAGTGTCTGTCCCCCTCCCCCTCTCAGACTACAGACAGCACTGCAGTCTCTAGAGAGGTGGGGCAGGTTGCATATGGGACCCTCTGGACAATAACAGCTGGCTCTGCAACACATGAGCTCCGTCATTTCAGATCACATCATGTCTGATACGGCGCAACTCCTAAAATGGTAGTGAGAGGGACAAAAGGGGTTTTCTCAATAGCAATAAGCTCTTACATTTCTTACAACCAACAAATCAAATCTCTTCTCTAGCTGGATTCGCATTCCCAGTTCACCGTCCAAGCCCAGTCCGATTCATGAGGAGAAGAAAAGTCACTCTTGCAAGGGAGGGCCAAGGTAAGGTGACCACTTTCTCTTGGATGTGGCACATCTATCCATCAAAATCAATCAAGTCTGCTCTTTTATTTCTTTATGTCTTTATTTTAACTGTGCAACTCGATTTCACTGCCCTAAGGTCTCATGAATAAAAACTTTAGTGGGATTGGAGTATTGCTGGCCAAGATCACAGAGAGCTGTGATGGGGTGATTCTGTGATTCTGTTTGTTATCTTATCCACTTCATTGATTCAATTATTGGGCTTAATTAATCAAACTCACCATGTGTTTGATGTCCTTTGATAGATTAGAGAAGCCTATGGAAGATGCTGGACAGGGGCTGTCCACCACTGCCATGGAAATAGATGCCAGTTCTTGCAGACAAGAAGGACCCACACTTGCTGTTGTAAACTATGGGTCCCCAATTCTGGTCATGAAATAATACTTTATTTAAGTTAAAAAGGAACACTTTTAAAAGTGGGATTAATATCAGTGTCGTAGACCAATAAAAATCATCTCCCACAAGTGTTTTCTTCTTGGTAGCTATTGGTTAGTTGGGATGCAGGGCAGTATTCATTTGCATCAATGATGGATCCTTGTTGCTTTGTGTCCACTCAGTTGCCATTTCAGGCACTGTCTCCTGCAATATCACACCTTTCTCTTGTTTGCATTCAACTCGAACACATTTGTTTTGTCTTTAGTCTGTGCTATTTCGAGGATGCATAGTCCCGAACCATTTAAGGTTGTCTGAATTGTTGTAGTATTTTCTGCTTGAGGTCCATCCAATTCTCACCAGTTAATTATAGCAGGCTGCACACTTTCCTTGCAAGACACAAAACAAATGTTTAATCATGGTTAAGAACACATGCATAATCTTCCAGCAGCTTTAGTGTCTGTCAGATGCTATCAGCTCTCTGAAATAGGTCTAATTGTTGACCTCTTCTAGTTTGGTGCAATTTCCTGACCCCCTCCCACACACACATCCAAACCTAATTTGTTCAACCACAAGGCCTTGCAGAGTGTCACACTCTCCAATCCCACCAAAGGGCTGGTTCTGAAGATCTCCCAGCTGACCCAAATTAAAACTAAAGTGGTTCAGATTATCACCCAAAAAACAAAGAAAAAACAACTTCTAACCACTGCAGAAAACTGATATAAACCCTAAAGCAAATACAAATGCTGTTGCTGATGAGGCCCCAATAACACGTTATTCACTGTATCATTATTATTTGTTTTTGTTTTATTATTTATGTAATATTATGTATGTATGTATATGTGTAGTATTTTTAATTGTAGTATGCAAGCATGTTAGTGTTAAAGCAACTGTCAAACCTTAACCAGACAAATCTGCTGTGGTTTTATATCGCCCTCTGGTGTTTGAACACAATACTGCACTGTATAGAATTAAAAATAATGTGTATAATGTGTATACCTGTATAATAATTTAACGTCCCTTTTTTATGTCAGTATAAAAAAATCTTAACACATCATGTGGTCTATCAACATCTCCACTGTCCACTTCATTTGATAAGTGTCTGTAGTTGCTGTGGAACTTGTGGAGTCCATTTATACATCTTATTTGAGCAAAATGTCTAAAATGTTAAGAAAGTGGTCAATTTCTTAAGGGAAAAGTTGCCCTGATTTCAGTTGGAAATACTAAATTAACAAATTCCCTTGCACTGAATTATAGTGATCTCTTGGCAGATTGAAGGTGCAAGTGATCTGACTGATCTGGTCTGATCTGATCTGACATTGGAATTTCAAATTATTAGACCATACCTTTTAGATTTTAGCAAAATACTTATGGAATGCATCTCTTTTTGATAATAATAATAATAATAATAATAATAATAATAATAATAATAATAATAATAGATCGGGCCTCTCACCTTATTTTAAATGCGATACAGATCTGGATTTCCACCTTGACATTTAAATTGTCATCAATAAAAGCAACAAGATTTCACAGATCACCCTTTTTTCCAAAAAGGAGCCGAAAGATTATAATAATTCAAATCTATATTTTAATAAAGTGGGATGTGATTTCTCTTTGAATACTGCAGTAACTGTAAAGGATAGCTAAAGCTTCCTGGATTACTGGTGATTATCGCAGATGTGCCAAACAGGCTCAAATTAGGAGGGCAGCTGAAGATTTCCAAAAAGGATGATTACTTTGCAAGACCAATTAATAAGTCATTTCCGAGATTAACATTTTTTTTTTTACGATGTGTGTCAGGCTTCTTAAATTCTAGGGGTATTCGTGCAGGGAAAAGATAAGAGGGTAAGCCTGTCATCTTGGAAACAGGCTGCGGGGGAAAAAAATAAGCTCCCTGTGAATAGCAGTAATCTGGAAATGAAGTTGCTCTTTCTTTTTCCTTGAAGTCAGATTCCATTACTGTGCCCGCATTGGTGGCTGTTTGCCTCTTTTCTAAATACTATTTTCTCAGCTTAAGTCCACCTTGGAAAGCATGAGAGAGAGAGAAAAAATTGCTAATCTAAAAGGGGGGAATACCACTTTGTGTTCGTATCTTGGCAGGAGAACAAAGGGAATTGTCTGAAGCATGACAAGAATGAATCGAGGCCTCCACAGTCATGTGTGACCCACTGGAGCGCGGAGAGGTAACGATGGAGAGGGGACAGCCCAGTCACACCCGGTGAACTGCTCTCAACATGATACTGCTTGACAATGAAATCAGGCTTGAGTTTGAGCCTTACAGAATACCACAGGATTGGGTACATAAAGTAGTCCAGAAGGAGTCCCTATAGGAAAACTGAAGGGATCTGCAAAGATTTCAACCTGTAGGATTTCTGCATTTAACCAGCAGGAAGTTTTGTTTTTGTTGTGGCCCCTAGTGTACCCTTGACTAAACCACCCCCTTGTTATTAAATGCACAAAAGGGGCACCTGAACAATAAACTCCAGAAAGTTTATTTCAGTTATGTAAAAAAAGCACAAAGCAGGTACAGCGCAAACAATTATTTTTAGGAACACCCCCAACAATTTCAAATACAGTAAATCAAACATGTTTCACTCATGCATGAGTAAGAGAAAGAGAAAGCTTCAAATGCTTTGAACATGAAGGCAATGGAGAAATTAATTACAGAGTGAAATAAACCCAGCAATAAAACTAGGAAACATAAGAAATGAGCACAAGCTGAACTAAAGGTTGTGTGCTGAATACAAAAATTAACAGATGGCTATATATATTTAATCACACGGTACTAAAAATAAGTAAAACACCCTGTGACCTCATCACCATCTTGGCGATTGTGAAAAGGACGGCCTTCAGCTTTAGTCATAAAGTTCCAGATAAATTAGTGAAAACCTATGCATCAAATATCCTTTAGGAACAAACAGTGTAGGGGTCTAGTTCCTTGTGTGACTTTTATACTTGTACAATCATCCTTAATTTTTCACCCTTCTGCGGCTCAAACCTCAAATGTCAAATGGACACTTCTGCTCCAACCCTCTTCATATGTGTGTTTTCTTTGACCGTGTGTCTGTATTTGACAAATGAAGACACAGATTTCAGCAGCCCCACACCTGCTTGAGTCTAAGTAAGCACATCTGGTAAGCTAATGATATTAATCATAAAGGGTGGATACAAAAAATAAAAACATTTATTTGAGAACAGAAGAAATCTATTTCCATTGAAGATCTCACCTTCATCCTACCAGTCTATAATCTGTGAGGAATGGACATAAAACCGCAATACACATATTCACAGCAAACATTAACCCATATACAGTATGCCTGGATTATATGCATGTTTTGTTTGTTTTGTCAATATTGCCTTATTTCTGGAATATATGTATTGCTCTATTGTAAAAGTAAATTTATTTGTAAATTATTAGGTGATCTGTTACCTTGATTTATTGAATTCTGCCACTAATTTGGTAAGGCCTGCTATTCGTGCTTCTTCCTCTGAATCCGTGGTTTGTAAATCTGACAAGAACAAGCTTTTCCATGTAAAACCGGTTATTATTAATTCACATTTACCTATGCTTTTAAATAAAACATACTGTAGCATTTTGAGTGCGCTAACTAATAACCTTCCCGTAGTTATAACAAAATAACAAAAATAACATAAGGTGATCTTGCAAATAAGAGGTAGGATTTACACTGCAGACACACTTTTGCCCCAATCCAGCGTGCCACTTGTCCTTCGGGCTCGCGGAAAGACATGAGCCACCACAATGCTGTGTGGTCTGTCTGGATAGTAAAGGGCAGGCCGCACAGGTAGTGTCTGAAGTGTTACGTCGCCTCCACCACAGCCTGCGGGCAATAGTTGCGTTCAGGTTTGGCGAGAGTTCTGCTATAATAAGCAATTACCTTCTCTCCCTCTGGTGTTACCTGAGACAACAGGCCCCCGATCCCCCCCTAGGCTGGTGTCTGTATCAAGGATGTAAGGTCATTGGGGGTCAGGGGAGGTCAACACCGGAGCTTCACACAAAGCTCTCTTTAGCACGTCAAAAGCCTGCTGTTGTTCTGTCTTCCAATTGAAGAGAGCACTCTTCCTGGTTAAGCTGGAGGGGGGCAGCAGTGGTGGAGAACCCAGAAACAAAATGGAGGTAGTAATACCCCGTTTCCACTAGCCACGTTCAGCTGCAACACAGTGTGGCTGTGCTGTAACTATACACCTACACTGTGCCCGGCAGCGTTTCCATTGATTGAGGTTCAGCTACCCTAGGAAGTGACTGTGAGACATGAAAGGTCAAAACGCATCTGGGACACTCAACATTCTGGGATTTAGTGTTTTAAACTGGAGGCTGAAATACCTCTAACATTAAAGTGCAATAAACTTTGTGCTGAAAGTTTTTTACGATATCTAACACAGTCTTATAGTATAAGTTATACCAGAAATCCAAAGTAGAAACCGGGACACATTGAAACAATATATAAAACAAATGACATCACTTAAAGTTTAATCTAGTTTATTTTGTTTACCAGCACATCATAAATAACCGTGTTACTTCTCCCTGTATCATGATCCGATTAACATTGACAATATAGCTTAATTTAAGTATCCAAATATTCTCCCTTATTATTTATCTATGGGAGAATGAACTGCTTTGCATTATTAAATACAGTGCGTGGGGTCCCGTGTAGCCACTCCATGTCTATATAATGAAATATATAGTATGACAGTCACAGCCAGTTTAAGCAAAACTCATACATGTGTATATAAATACGGCTACAACACTCTGGGTTCCATAACTTACTTGAACAATTTTTCCACAAATTCGTGTAGCATGTTTTCTCTGTATACCTGCAGCTTTATCAATGTGCAAAATAAAATAATCACTCATCAATAACATCACGCGTAACATCAACTTTTAGTATGAATGGGATTCCTTTAAAAAACACATTTGACACAGTAATGAATGGATCATTTGTTTTAACCGCTAAGTTTTGTAAGATTGTAAGGTTTGTATTTCTGCAGTCAGTAAAGCATCTATACTTGGATTACCATTAACATATAGTTATAGCGATAATGAGGGATTACAAATATATTTAATATATTTACGATTCTTCATGCGATTGATCACATAAAAATTAGCCTCTGTTTTAAACATTTAAATAATTTTAAGATAGTGTAAACAGGGGGAAGCTAAAAACCGTGCCATTTAAATAATTTTGAGAGATTTTACAAGACATCAGGACATTTAATTTTAAATCCAGGATGAATATTTAATGTTTGCGTGTATTTATAACAAAAAAGGAATGTATTTCATCAGGGCACATTATATGCAGTCTGATGCAGTCCTTTTTCCAGCAGGATTTCCGCAATCTTTTCAAATACTTTTAAATGTCTTTCTGCACCAAGCAATTAATCCTGTGTGGCACTTTTCCACTGTACATTAAAAACTGCTCCAGATTAATTGTTTTCCCAAGGTAAACACACATATTCCTTCTTTGGAAAAGTTTCTATCGCATCTATCGCATCGAGAGCGGCCGCCATTACTGTAGTTACACCTCCTGTATCAGCAGCTTGCACTTTCCAGGATGTAGCTTGAGGCCCTCTGCCTGGATCCTGGCTAGCACTTCCCTCAGCGCAGACAGGGATTCCTCTAAGTTCCTCCCATGCACAAGGAGGCCATCTGAGTAAACCATCAGGTCAGGGGCACACCCCCCAACATCTAACATCTTTTCCATTAGCTGTTCAAATGTTGCCGGCGCGTTGCAGAGGCCGAACGGCACGTCAACCCGTGGTAGGGGATAGGAGTCCTTGAGCATCACTTAATTCAGCCTGTGGTAGTCCACACAAAATCTCCATATCCCGTCTGTCTTGGGAACCAGGACCACAGGTGACGCCCCGGGACTGTCGGAGGGCACAGTGATGCCAGCTGCCTTCATCTCCTCCTGAGCTTGATCAGCAGCAGCTTGGTGGGCCTGTGGCATTCGTCGAGGGAGTTCCTTGACTGGACGGGCATCCCCAGTAGTGGTAGCAAAGCTGTGGCGGAAATCATGAATTAGGTCCCAGAGCTGTTGGCACTACTCAGCTTGGAGGCCTTGACAGTTCTCCGTCCATAGCTTGTGAGCGGTGGCGGTGGTGGCCTCTTCAGGTGCTGGGTCGCCTGTGTAGGGCCTGGTGGTTGGGTGGGACTGAACACGTTGTGTGACCACACCAGAACCCCTTTTCAGTGTTTTGGAGGTTGGAGGCTTGTAAGGGGAACTGGCAGCCACTTGTGGAACTACACCATGCCACTTTGTAGGTCAAGTACTGCCCCAGTGAACTGGAGGAAGTCCAGTCCCAGGATGCAGGGCTCCTGGATTTCAGCCACCCACACCATGTGGATGAATGAACAGCCAGCTATATTAATCCGCTTCTGCTTCCGTCCTCTCATGGCAGCTTCCTCCGCAGTCACTGTGGCCAGTGATGCCCTTGCCCTGGTGAGTCCCCAGAGGAAGGCCTCGGTTGTCAGGTCCTCCTTTGCTGCAGCGGAGAAACCGGGCAAGATAATTCACATCAGTGGCAAATTGGCCCAGAGGTTCCCCAGGACAGTGGAAACGAGTAGCAAGTCGCTGGCACAAGATGAGGGCTGGCTCAGCTCCTCCAAAGCGATAATCAAGGACTAGACTGACAGCCTTATAGTCCAACAGTTCATTGTCAGTAACATCAAGCAAAGTGTTATGGGCTTCACCTTCCAATGATGCAGTTAATTGGACAACTTTCTCTTCCTCACTCCATTTGTTAGCCTGGGCAACAAGTTCAAATTTGGCTCAGTAAGCCTCCCAGGATGCTTTCCCATCAAAACAGTCTACTTTCAGTTCTTTATGAGCTGGCTCCGCTTCTTTCTGGGCCCTCATCGCTTCCAGTTCACCCCCCACACATGCACCACCGCGGCTTAACTATGCTACTCCCCAACACACTCAGACATTCATTCACAGTTTTGGATTTCACAGTCTCGGTTTTCAATATCAGTTGAATAAATTCAAACTCTATTGTAGTCAGATGCTTAAGCAGATTAATTAACTTAATTTCGGCAGTCCATTCATTATTTTCTGCTTCCATTTTAAAGTTTTCCCAATCAGTCTTACTGGTATCCTGACTCTCAGTGCAGGCCCCGTTGTTTGTGTTAATGTTCGCACACAATGGCTGCCCGGTCCTCTCGGTCCTCAGCATCCTGTTGTGGTGACCTCATGTATGTTGGCTCCTCCCCCGCGTCAGGAACGTCACCCTCTACAAAGATGGTGCGCCCTCCCCTCCACAGTTCCAACACGTTCCTTCTTTTCCAACTCACATACTCTCTTCACTTCACTTCTCTCCTCGTCCAGAGCTCTCCTCACACTCTCGTCTTCAGGCTGATTCCTTGGGATAGCGCCCAGCCACTCATCTCCCCTTACTCCCATTATTATAATTTTTTTAAATTTATTTATTGTGTGAATTCGATCCCACTTTTTAAACCAATGGTGCGTTTCGAGGGCACTAACTTATGACCGTCCTGTAATTATAACAAAATAACAAAAATAGCGTAAGCGACAAGGTGATCTGGCAAATAAGAGGTAGGATTTATTTTCCTGTCTCTACACACCACGGACTTTGTCAGCCTTGCCCACACCAAACAATAAACCAGAACTACATGTTCACTCTTCTCTTTTGTCTCAAATACCAGCCAACTTCCTCTGTTTGCTAATAAAAAATATTTTTAAAGCTTCTGCTTGAACAGCACCATCTCTGTACAGCATCTTCTTCACCAACCCCTCCCCCCGTCAGCCCGTAATCGCTATTTATAACCCCTCCCATGTGATTCCCTCCCTGCAATCATTGTGTCTCCTTGGCCTCACCCTTGACCCCCCCAAAATGTGCCAAGATCCCTGGGTTCTGAAATAGGGAGCTCTGGGGATCCACAGTTCCTCCCCACCCAGCAGACACACTTTAACGGTTCCCCCAGTATAAAACACTGACATAGTTAATTCTGGTCTGCTCTATGGATTTCATATTTAGGTATATGGATTTCATATTTAGGTATAACTAAAGCTGTCTGACTAATGGTGGGGGGTGCTGGCATTAATGTGCGTGTGTTGGGCTAAAGCACTTAGATGTATTGTTAATCCTACATAGCATTAGTGACCTAGTATCAGTGTTGCCATTGTTTATGACAAAACAGCTCTTGTTCTGCTCGAGCATCCTCTTAAATCTGGTTTATGTGTAGGATGTTCAACACTATTGCAATTGTAAATTAGGATTCCATTTCAGCATGGTTTGTGCATTGCATTTTCCTGCTGATGTGTTACTGGGTGTTACTTTTTGGTATAAATATATATATATATATCCCACTTATCCCAGTAACACATCAGCAGTAAAATGAAATGCACAAACCATGCTGAAAATCAATGGCATATATACACTCACCTAAAGGATTATTAGGAACACCATACTAATACTGTGTTTGACCCCCTTTCGCCTTCAGAACTGCCTTAATTCTACGTGGCATTGATTCAACAAGGTGCTGAAAGCATTCTTTAGAAATGTTGGCCCATATTGATAGGATAGCATCTTGCAGTTGATGGAGATTTGTGGGATGCACATCCAGGGCACGAAGCTCCCGTTCCACCACATCCCAAAGATGCTCTATTGGGTTGAGATCTGGTGACTGTGGGGGCCAGTTTAGTACAGTGAACTCATTGTCATGTTCAAGAAACCAATTTGAAATTATTCGACCTTTGTGACATGGTGCATTAATCTGCTGGAAGTAGCCATCAGAGGATGGGTACATGGTGGTCATAAAGGGATGGACATGGTCAGAAACAATGCTCAGGTAGGCCGTGGCATTTAAACGATGCCCAATTGGCACTAAGGGGCCTAAAGTGTGCCAAGAAAACATCCCCCACACCATTACACCACCACCACCAGCCTGCACAGTGGTAACAAGGCATGATGGATCCATGTTCTCATTCTGTTTACGCCAAATTCTGACTCTACCATCTGAATGTCTCAACAGAAATCGAGACTCATCAGACCAGGCAACATTTTTCCAGTCTTCAACCGTCCAATTTTGGTGAGCTTGTGCAAATTGTAGCCTCTTTTTCCTATTTGTAGTGGAGATGAGTGGTACCCGGTGGGGTCTTCTGCTGTTGTAGCCCATCCGCCTCAAGGTTGTAAGTGTTGTGGCTTCACAAATGCTTTGCTGCATACCTCGGTTGTAACGAGTGGTTATTTCAGTCAAAGTTGCTCTTCTATCAGCTTGAATCAGTCGGCCCATTCTCCTCTGACCTCTAGCATCAACAAGGCATTTTCGCCCACAGGACTGCCGCATACTGGATGTTTTTCCCTTTTCACACCATTCTTTGTAAACCCTAGAAATGGTTGTGCGTGAAAATCCCAGTAACTGAGCAGACTGTGAAATACTCAGACCGGCCCGTCTGGCACCAACAACCATGCCATGCTCAAAATTGCTTAAATCACCTTTCTTTCCCATTCAGACTTTCAGTTTGGAGTTCAGGAGATTGTCTTGACCAGGACCACACCCCTAAATGCATTGAAGCAACTGCCATGTGATTGGTTGATTAGATAATTGCATTAATGAGAAATTGAACAGGTGTTCCTAATAATCCTTTAGGTGAGTGTATATATATATACATACACACACACACACACACACACAGTACATCCGGAAAGAATTCACAGCACTTCACTTTTTCCACATTTAGTTATGTTACAGCCTTATTCCAAAATGGATTAAATACATTATTTTCCTCAATTCTACAAACAATACCCCATAATGACAACGTGAAAGAAGTGCGTTTGAAATCTTTGCAAATGTATTAAAAATAAAAAACCAAAAAAGCTCATATACATAAGTATTCACAGCCTTTGCTCAATACTTTGTTGAAGCACCTTTGGCACCAATTACAGCCTCAAGTCTTTTTGAGTATGATGCTAAAAGCTTGGCACACCTATTTTTGGGCAGTTTCTCCCATTCTTCTTTGTAGGACCTCTCCAGCTCCATCAGGTTGGATGGGGAGCGTCGGTGCACAGCCATTTTCAGATCTCTCCACAGAAGTCTGGGCTCTGGCTGGGCCACTCAAGGACATTCACAGAGTTGTCCTATAGCCACCCCTTTGTTATCTTGGCTGTGTGCTTAGGGTCGGTGTCCTATTGGAAGATAAACCTTCACGCCAGTCTGAGGTCCAGAGCGCTCTGGAGCAGGTTTTCATCAAGGATGTCTCTGTACATTGCTGCATTCATCTTTCCCTCGATCCTGACTAGTCTCCCAGTTCCTGCCGCTGAAAAACATCCCCACAGCATGATGCTGCCACCACCATGCTTCACTGTAGGGATGGTATTGGCCAGGTGATGAGTGGTGCCTGGTTTCCTCCAGACATGACGCTTGCCATTCAGGCCAAAGAGTGCAATCTTTGTTTCATCAGACCAGAGAATTTAGTTTCTCATGGTCTGAGAGTCCTTCAGGTGCCTTTTGGCAAACTCCAGGTGGGCTGTCGTGTGCCTTTTACTGAGGAGTGGCTTCCATCTGGCCACTCTACCATACAGGCCTGATTGGTGGAGTGCTGCAGAGATGGTTGTTCTTCTGGAAGGTTCTCCTCTCTCCACAGAGACACGCTGGAGCTCTGTCAGAGTGACCATCAGGTTCTTGGTCACCTCACTGACTAAGGCCCTTCTCCCCCGATTGCTCAGTTTGGCCGGGCGGCCAGCTCTAGGAAGAGTCCTGGTGGTTCCAAACTTCTTCCATTTACAGATGACGGAGGCCACTGTGCTCAATGGGACCTTCAATGCTGCAGACATTTTTCTGTACCCTTCCCCAGATCTGTGCCTTGATACAATCCTGTCTCGGCGGTCTACTGACAATTCCTTGGACTTCATGACTTGGTTTGTGCTCTGACATGCACTG
Organism: Amia ocellicauda; assembly: GCF_036373705.1. Lineage (NCBI taxonomy): Eukaryota > Metazoa > Chordata > Actinopteri > Amiiformes > Amiidae > Amia > Amia ocellicauda. The sequence continues at coordinate 907,078 of NC_089872.1, forward strand.
TTAACTGTGGGACCTTATATAGACAGGTGTGTGCCTTTCCAAATCATGTCCAATCAACTGAATTTACCACAGGTGGGACTCCAATCAAGTTGTAGAAACATCTCAAGGATGATCAGTGGAAACAGGATGCACCTGAGCTCAATTTTGAGTGTCATAGCAAAGGCTGTGAATACTTATGTACACATGCTTTTTTGGTTTTTTATTTTTAATAAATTTGCAAGGATTTCAAACAAACTTCTTTCACGTTGTCATTATGGGATATTGTTTGTAGAATTTTGAGGAAGATAATGAATTTAATCCATTTTGGAATAAGGCTGTAACATAACAAAATGTGGAAAAAGTGAAGCACTTTGAATACTTTCCGGATGCACTGTATATATACACTGATCAGCCATAACATTATGACCACTGACAGGTGAAGTGAATAACACTGATAATCTTGTTATCATGGCACCTGTCAGTGGGTGGGATATATTAGGCAACAAGTGAACATTTTGTCCTCAAAGTTGATGTGTTAGAAGCAAGAAAAATGGGCAAGCGTAAGGATCTGAGCGACTTTGACAAGGGCCAAATTGTGATGGCTAGACGACTGGGTTAGAGCATCTACAAAACTGCAGGAAAAGCGGTGAACCAGAGACAGGGTCATGGGCGGCCAAGGCTCATTGATGCATGTGGGGAGCGAAGGCTGGCCCGTGTGGTCCGATCCAACAGATGAGCTACTGTAGGTCAAATTGCTGAAAAAGTGAATGCTGGTTCTGATAGAAAGGTGTCAGAACACACAGTGCATCACAGTTTGTTGCGTATGGGGCTGCGTAGCCGCAGACCAGTCTGGGTGCCCATGCTGACCCCTGTCCACTGCTGAAAGCGCCTACAGTGGGCATGTGAGCATCAGAACTGGACCACGGAGCAATGGAAGAAGGTGGCCTGGTCTGATGAATCACGAGTTCAAGGTGTTGACTTGGCCTCTAAATTCCCCAAATCTCAATCCAATCGAGCATCTGTGGGATGTGCTTTCCAAACAAGTCCGATCCATGGAAGCCCCACCTCGCAAATTACAAGATTTAAAGGATCTGCTGCTAAAGTCTTGGTGCCAGATACCACAGCACACCTTCAGAGGTCTAGTGGAGTCCATGCACCCATTCATACAGCTGTTTTTTTACATGTGGGATATTTAAAAAACAACAAAACAAAACTATCAACAACAAGAGCAAACTTCATATAAGACAATATCATAAGCATAGGTAAATATAATCTATTTTATTGCTTTCTGGATTTTGACATAGGGTATTTTATTAAAAAAAAAAAAAAAACAGACCTGTATTTGGAAAACAGTCAATTCAGTGTGTACTGGCGAGGTGTTCTCAGTGATCAGAAATATAGCCTAAAACGTAACTGATCCTTTATTATTGATGAGAATGGGTGATGTCTGCGTGTGTACTATGTTTCATGCGACAGACTGGGTGTCAGTGTGTTAAAGACACGCATGATGGTGTTGTTTGTGACACACTGGGTGTCGGTGTGTGAAGGTGTTGTTTGTGACACACTGGGTGTCGGTGTGTGAAGGTTTTGTTTGCGACACTGGGTGTCGGTGTGTTAGAGACACGCACAAAAGTGTTGTTTGTGACACTCTGGGTGTCGGTATGTTAGAGACACACATGAAGGTGTTGTTTGTGACACACTGGGTGTTGGTGTGTTAAAGACACGCATGAAGGTGTTGTTTGTGACAATTTAGTGAAAGGTTAAAACATATTTTAAAACAGAAACACAATCACAACAATATAAAATTCACTTGATAAATTGACACACATGAGAAATGTATTTGTTTTTTGTGTTTGCACATTTTATTTTTTTTGTTCAATGAAAACAACACCCTGGAAGTATAACAATTCTCAGTCACTCTGTAATTGGGGTCTCTTATATTAACCATATTTTCAGTTTCTTTCTTTGTAGCAATTCTTTACATTTATAATACATTTCCAAATCAAAAGCAAACTATATCTGCACATTTTAGGAATCCCATTTGTTCTTCCAAGCTTCAGTGCATCTCCACACTCTAAATATCACATCAACCTCTGGAGCAGAGGTTTTGCCTCCACTGGTTCCTGTCATCAGTGTTATTCTTACTTATCACACCTGCCATCTACAATTCACCTGTTCACCACCTGAGGTCATCATCACCTCAATACTAACTATGCAATCATGCAGTTAACATATATACATACACACACACACACACACACACACACACACACACACAGCAGGTGAGAACATTAAGAATAACAACTGTACTTCATTCAAACACACACATACACACAGACACACACACACACAATTCTGATATATATACACAGACACACACATTCTGATATGTATACACACACACACACAGCAAGTGAGAACATTAAGAATAAGAACTGTATTTATTTTTAGGCTAAATACAAATCATGTTAAAGTTGGCCAGCATGTTGGTGACTATTGACAACTTACATAAGCCTAATTAGAAGGGTGTGCCTTCCTCTGCGAACACAGCCCTGCGATGTCTGGGTCAATCGAGGTCAGCTTCAGTCTCAGGTTTGGCTCAGCATCCATCCTGCTTCTGAATTCTATTTTTATGATGGCAAGTGAAGAGAAGCCTTTCCCGCACAGATATGTGGTCGCAAAAGGAAGGAGAACGTGCAGGGTATTCGCTGTGTTGCTGTATCCAAAAGTCCAACAACGAGTGACTTCTGAAAGCAGACTTCAATGTTTCGTCACGAGACAATTCTATTAAACTCTCCTGCTCACCAAAAGTGAAGTCCTTGTGCATTTCAGAGGTTTCAATGCTGAACGGCTTCGGCTGTCACTGGGAAATATTCGCTGAACTGCTTTCTGAGCGAGATGAGATGCGCAATGATGTTGTCCCTGACTCTATCATCAAGGGTCAGCTCGTTGTCAGACAGAAAACTCTCCACAGTAGGGAAAGCTGAAACATCACCTGCCTTGACTTTGATTTCGAACAACTACATCTTTTTCAGCATTGCGTTGATTTTGTCCTGCACATCAAAAACATTGATGGAGAGTCCCTGTAGTCCCAAATTCAGTTCGTTTAAACGAGAGAAAATGTCCGACAAGTATGCCAGTTGACTGAGCCACACAGTATCTTCAAAAACATCTGATATGGGGAAGCTTTTGTCCTGTAAGAACATTTGGACCTCTCTGCGCAATTTGAAAAGCCTTGAAAGCACCTTCCCTCTTCATAGCCACCTTACTTCTGTATGAAGCAAGAGTTGGACATGCTCGCTGCCCATCTCATCGCAGAGCACATGGAATAGGCGAGAATTAAAAAAAAATTAACTGGTTTGTCTTTCAGTACTGCGTGTTTGATTGTATGGTGCCATTTGAGATGCGATGGTTTCATGTATTCATTGCTAAGAACATCACGACATACCACACACTATGGCCTGGGCTCTTCCTCCATCCCGCTACAGCTGAATCCAAATTTGACGTAACTCGAGTCATATTTCCTTACTGTTTTGTGCCGTTTGCTGCTAGCAGGTGCTGTGGAGACTTCACTGGCACTGCTGAAGAAGCCCCTAACACTTGTGCTCGGTTCACTGTCATTCACTTCAGTTTCTACAGGGCTGCTCGACATATTCTCCTCCTGATCCATACTTCTCTTCTTAATAGTTCCCGTTTGGAGCCACGATTGCAGTGTTTTTGAACCACTCATCTTTTTTGCTACCTCCACTTACTATCGTGGCATCACAGTTCAGCTTGTAACAGTTAATAGGCTACTTGTAACCAGGGTCTGAAATTAAGAACTGCCAAGCGCCAAATGCATGTCAAATGTTTGTCCCTGTACGGTGTAGACAAAAACGCACCATATGTTTTTTATGCGCATCTAAACAGTGCTGCGAAACTGTAGGAGCGTTTATACAGGTAACGAGCTGAGATTAGGAGCAAGGGAATGCTCCTAATCTCAGCTCGTTACCTGTATAAAAGACACCTGTCCACAGAAGCAATCAATCAATCAGATTCCAAACTCTCCACCATGGCCAAGAACAAAGAGCTGTCCAAGGATGTCAAGGACAAGATTGTAGACCTACACAAGGCTGGAATGGGCTACAAGACCATCGCCAAGCAGCTTGGTGAGAAGGTGACAACAGTTGGTGCGATTATTCGCAAATGGAAGAAACACAAAATAACTGTCAGTCTCCCTCGGTCTGGGGCTCCATGCAAGATCTCACCTCGTGGAGTTTCAATGATCATGAGAACGGTGAAGAATCAGCCCAGAACTACATGGGAGGATCTTGTTAATGATCTCAAGGCAGCTGGGACCATAGTCACCAAGAAAACAATTGGTAACACACTACGCCATGATGGACTGAAATCCTGCAGCGCCCGCAAGGTCCCCCTGCTCAAGAAAGCACATGTACAGGCCCATCGGAAGTTTGCCAATGAACATCTGAATGATTCAGAGGAGAACTGGGTGAAAGTGTTGTGGTCAGATGAGACCAAAATCAAGCTCTTTGGCATCAACTCAACTCGCCGTGTTTGGAGGAGGAGGAATGACCCCAAGAACACCATCCCCACCGTGAAACATGGAGGTGGTCAAATACTTACTTCCCTCATTAACATGCAAATCAATTTATAACTTCTTTGAAATGCGTTTTTCTGGATTTTTTGTTGTTATTCTGTCTCTCACTGTTAAAATACACCTACCATTAAAATTATAGACTGATCATTTCTTTGTCAGTGGGCAAACGTACAAAATCAGCAGGCGATCAAATACTTTTTTCCCTCACTGTAAATCTAGTTTATGGTCCATTTTCTCAGGATGCAGAGGACGCCAATATCCAAGAGGACCTCACACAACATGTCCTCAAGATCTTTGTTGTCAACATAGGTGCCAACGATGCAGACAACCGAGTGGATGTGGGAATTGCCATTGAAGGAGCCAAGGTCCTGTCTGGTATTTCTAGTGTTGCAGAGGCATGCACCTTCATGATGGGCCTTATTTTGCCTTAAACCTAAGCTACCCCAAAGAACTGAAATATACCTTTGAGGTATTCCAAAAAGTTTTCTTAGGACTGAATGTAGAGAAAACCACCCCCAAGGTCCAGTCTCTTAGGAAACAGTTACTTGCCTTACTGGTAAGAGCTTTTGTTTTTCAATTATTGCTTATTTGTTAGAGTCTAAAATGTTAAATTCTTAGTTAACTTGAACTACCGAGTTTACTTAACAGACCACTAGTTGTTCAATTTCAGTGTTTTTACATTTAATGTTTAAAATGTACATATGTGCAACGTAAGGTTTATTTTGCAAAGACTTGTGTAACCAGGTTGAAATTATTATTTTTTTTGTTGTTGAAACTTCACCAAATCCTGATAAATATTGAATAATATGTGTTTTATTAAGTTCATAACATGTTTTGTACGGTTTAGAGTATATTCAAACTGAAGTGTTAATACCTGTACTGTTGCTTTAAGAGGTCTCAGTATTACGACGTCAACTCTGCGCCTCTCTCAGTTCGCGCTTTGCTCACTGAGAGGAGGTAATGATTTTTCCGCTGGTTATCATTAAGAGTTTATTTCGTTTTGTAGATAATATAATATAACCATATGCAGTTATAAAGTGAATGCTAGTCTTAAGAGTGTAAACATGCAGCCGTGTTGTCAAAATGTAAGCCCTGTAAATACACTTTTACAAGTTATACGGGAGACACATGTTTTTCAGTGCTACGGGGTTTCCTGTGTGTTTATTTGCTAATAGGAGACTGACGAACTACGTGTGTGGAAGAGACTGCATGTTAAAGAACATTTTTCTGTTTTTTACTGATTTGTACAGGTATGTTTATTCAGTTAGTTCATTATTTACACAAATATTTTACTGGTTGTGTTTAACATTCTGAAAACCATATGTAATCAAATGTATTGGAAATGTATTTTATTTCATTTTATTTTTAAAGTCATCTAAATCACTCTTGTGTTAACGTAGGAACTATGTTAACTTAGATTGCCTATGTAAGTGTAAATTAGCTCAGTTCGCGCTTTGCTCACTGAGAGGAGGAGACTGACGAACTACGTGTGTGGAAGAGACTGCATGTTAAAGAACATTTTTCTGTTTTTTTACTGATTTGTACAGATACCACCGCCATACGGCTTGCATTAAAGGAGCAACCAGTAGCTGTTTGTAGTCCGGGTCTTTCCTTCCGTCAGCACAGTCACAATCACAGAACACAACGCAGATCACGTAGACGTCAACGGATGTGCATTTAGCCAGATATACGGCAGACCACGCACACCCGTTACAATGGTGCCGTGACCTTTCAAGGATTGGTCTAAAGATCGACGTCAGCTCGTTCACCGAGGGAGGCTGTTATCACTTTGGGTACTCAGGTATTTCTCTGGACTGTGCCAAGTATTTCACTGGACTTTTTTTTTTTTTTTTATAGTTAAACCCACGAATTGGGCTATTTCAGCGAAGACCGGACATAAAAAGGAGAAAAAAATATTGGCCAATATAACAACATCTATGAGACTGAATGATATGATTGTTCAACTTTGTTATTTGATGCTCTTTGATTTTTGCCACATTGTTGCTGATTCTATTTGATTTTGTTTTTCTCAGTTTCATTTGTGTGCAGAGTGACTGAAACATGGCAGAAGGTAAAACATATTCAGTTGAGAGTGAAGGTGATGATGCCGAACGTGCTTCCTTTGAGTGCCAGTTTGGTGTGGGTAGGGGGTTTCTCCATCGACCTCTAGAGACCAGAACACCAGGGCCTAGTGTTGCAGAGTTAGGCTCTCCACGATTTGCCTCTACCCGCTATGTAGATCATGTCAGGTCAAGGCAGGGTGAGCAGAGCCCAGACTTAGGTTCACTAATTACACAGTTAGCTGAACAGCTAGGCAAGTCAATTACAGCTCAGCTACAATCTGACAGGGCCTCACATAGCACCACAACACCCACCCCTATACAGCCTACAGAGACGACGCTACCTAATGTTAGTGTCATCATGCGGTCAGATGCAAGGGAGCCACCTATATTCAGAGGTGACGGCTCAGACAAGTTTACAGTTCACGAATGGGAAAATCTAATGTCTTTGTACTTAACGAAGCGAGCAGTCCCAGTCTCTGAGCATTCGCAAGAAATCCTGGCAAGGCTTATGGGCAAAGCAGGGGATGTGGTAAGGATAAAGCTGTGGAATGACAAATCTATTGACCACACTGCCAATCCTCACATAATCTTTGACATTCTGAAACAATACTTTAGCGAACTAACGTACTCAAACATGCCTCTAGCGGATTTCTATAATACACTGCCCATGCCAGGTGAAGACGCTATGGAGTATTGGATCAGGCTGAATAAGACAGTGGATGTAGCAGTTGAGTGCCTAAAGAGACAGGGCCGTAGCATCGATGACCCAGGCCATGAAGTCAGCATGATGTTTATTAAACACTGTCCTGATGAGTCTCTCGCAGGTGTTTTCAAGTTCAAGTCTGCAGAGAAATGGTCGGCCTGTGAAATCCAAGAGAGGCTTGATGAGCACATGCAGGGTGAGAAGGCTCGAGCTGCAGCTGTTAAGCCACCTGAGTCAAGCACAGCAGTGCACAAAGTTCACCCCCAGTGTCAGGTGCCTGTGACTGACTCACATGTTCCGCACATCGCTGTTCCTGTAACTTCCCCGAATATTGCTGGTGTCGACAATGATTGCATGAAGAGCTTGGTAAGCTTGTTAGACCGACTAGTCACACAACAGACACAAGTGCCAGCTAAATTCGTCACTCAAGCGGCTGTGCCACATTTCTCCCAGAGGGCATGTAGGGTCTGTGGGACTCCTGATCATTCAACACTGTCTCACTGCAGACGGGAAAACAGATGTCTGAAGTGTTTATCCCCTGGTCACTGGAAAAGGGACTGTCAGCGGACCAACCAACGCAACCGCTTTCAGCCTGGCGACGGTGCTGGTGGGCAAAATCAGCAGTTAAACTAGGAGACCCACACCCGGGGAGGGGCGTTGTGGGTAACGTAGATGAATCCCTCTTTGACACCTGCGACCTGGCAAACCTATATGCGGATAGTTGCGCTGCTGCACCTAAGGGGTCTCGCGTAGTCATCCAAGCTGCTCAGAAGATCCAAGCCTTTGGCGAGCTGTTCTACACACCTGTCCTTGTCAATCACAATGTGCAACTTACAGGCATGTTAGACTCTGGCTCGATGGCATGTAGCATCAGTGAACACGCAGTTGAGAGACTCAGCTCTGCCGGTGTCTTACCTGAGAAACAGCACCCTGAAGAGAACATTGTCCTGATTGGCTGTGGTGGCTTGCAGGCTCGACCTGAGGGCTTTTATGACTTGGAGATGCAGATTTACGGTGTTCGCATTGTTGTACCCACCTTGGTTGTGCCCGGTCAGCATGACGATCTCATCTTGGGTTCCAATGTCATTAAACATCTGATACGGGTCCTGAAAAGTGACGACGGTTACTGGGATATTGCATCCAGACATGACCATCAGTCTGAACCTGAGGTTGATCGTTTCTTGTCGATGTTCACCAATGTCGAACGCTGGAGAGGGATTGCAGCCCCGGAAAAAATAGGCACTGTCAAGCTCACCCAGGCGGTGACACTCCTACCCAGACATGAACACTTGGTTTGGGGCAGACTCCCTGCTAATGTACCTATGTCACCTGGCAGCACAGTTGTTGTAGAACCGACCAGTTCAAAGGCCGTGCCACGAGGTGTGCTCGTAGGTCGTCTTGTCACACCTCTCTGGGGTGATGGGTGGGTGCCAATGACAGTTGTGAACCCTTCTGAGAAAGCGATCACCCTAAAGAGGAATTGCAAATTGGCGGATGTATCTCCATGCTTGGCAATCGAAGACCTAGATGCTTTCCAGGGTCTACAGGTTGCAGAGAAACCAAAGGACACAGAGCAACAACAATCACAGGCATTTAAGCAACGGCCTAATAGAGATAAACAACCAGATGCAGAGAATCCAGGAACTAACATCTCTTCCAGTGCCTGTCCTGATACTCCGCTGACAAAGAGTTTGGTTGAGTTAGGCCTTGGCGACATTGACATAAGCTCATGTCAGGTTAGTGAAGCCTGTAGGTCTCAGCTAACGCAGCTGCTAACCGAATACCAGGACATCTTCTCCAAGCACCCACTGGACTGTGGTGAAGTCCAGGGGTATACGCACCGCATTCATCTCACTGATGATCGGCCTTTTCGCTTACCATACAGGAGAGTTCCCCCAGCCCATTACCAGAAATTGAGGCAGGTTCTCACTGATATGGAGGAGAGAGGGATTATCAGGAAGTCGTCAAGTGAATATGCTTCGCCACTGGTGATGGTGTGGAAGAAGGACGGTGGGTTGCGTATTTGCACCGACTTCAGGTGGTTGAATGCCAGGTCTTTAAAGGACGCCCATCCATTGCCACACCAGTCTGACTGCTTGGCTGCCCTTGGTGGCAACTGCCTCTTCAGTACAATGGACCTCACCTCTGGCTTTTTCAACATTCCGATGCACGAAGACGACAAGAAATACACAGCTTTCACGACTCCCCTTGGACTGCATGAATACAACCGCATGCCACAGGGGCTGTGTAACAGTCCGGCATCCTTCATGAGGATGATGACTGGGATCTTTGGGGACATGAACTTCACGAAACTCCTGTGTTATCTTGATGATCTTTTAGTCTTCGCACCATCAGAGGAAGAGGCTCTGTCCAGGCTCCACACAGTGTTTCAGAGGTTACGGGAGAACAACTTAAAACTGGCCCCTAAGAAGTGCCATCTGTTGCAAAAACAAGTCGGCTTCCTTGGTCATGTCATCAACGGTGGGGGTGTGTCCGTTGACCCCACCAAGGTGGAGGTAATTTCTAAAATGAAAGTTCAAGATCTGATGGAGAATGATGAGTGCACGCCCTCTGTTCGGAGGATTAAATCATTCCTTGGCATGGTGTTTTATTATCAGCACTTCATCCCAAACTGTTCCTCCATTGCAAAACCTTTGTTTGCACTAACGGCAGGGCAAAAGAGACGAGGAAAGTTGGCGAAGGACAGGAAGTCTCTCGGTGTTTATCGCAAGCTTACTCCTGCAGATTGGTCTGTGGAATGTGAGGTCGCCTTTGACCAGTTGAAAACCATGCTGTTGGAATGTGTCGTACTTGCCCACCCAGACTTCGATGAACCATTTATCTTGTCAGTTGACGCGTCATTGGACGGGCTTGGTGCGGTGCTATCTCAAGTGCCCCAAGGGGAATCCAAGGCCAGACCTATTGCTTTTGCGAGCAAGACACTCAGTGCATCACAGCGGAAATATCCTGCCCATAGACTGGAGTTCATGGCTTTGAAGTGGAGTGTATGCGATAAGTTTAGCCACTGGCTGAAGGGGCATAGCTTCACTGTTTGGACGGATAATAATCCACTTACTTACCTTCTAACTAAGCCAAAGCTTGACGCGTGTGAAATCCGCTGGGTGTCTAAACTTGCATCGTACAACTTTGATCTCAAACACCTGCCTGGAAGGAGAAATGTGGTGGCCGATGCCCTGAGCCGTGACCCTTTTTCAAAATCCATTGGACGGAGGCTGCTGAAGGAGCCGTATTCCAATCTGATTCAGGTAGCCAATGCCGTGGAGGAGGATTCTGTGCAGGATGTTTTCAGGGTCAGCTGCCAGTCCCAGACCCACAGATCTATAAACAACTCTGTGTGTAATGCGGCCGAGATCAGAGCTCTTTGTCAGGCACACTGTGACTGGGTGGATGCGGCAGAGTTCAGAGCACTCTGTTTAGCCCAACACGTTCAGCAGCTATCAAGTGGTCTGGATCTTTTGCCAGTGCTCTCTGCCCAGGAGCTACAGTTGAGTCAGCAGCAAGACATTGTCATCTCTCAGGTTTTACCCTTCATTGCCACCAGGAGGCGACCATCTAGGCGAGAAAGGCATGGTGCTGACTCAAATGTACTCAGGTTGTTCAAACAATGGGACAAGCTGGAAGTCCGTGATGGTGTTTTGTATAGGGTGACAAGGGACCCTGTTTCCAAGCAGAAAAGATCCCAGTACGTGTTGCCTCAGGGTCTAAAGGATAAAGCGTTGTCAGGCATCCACGATTTGGCAGGTCATCAGGGTCAAGATCGTACTCTTTCACTTGCGAGGCAGCGCTTTTATTGGCCTGATATGGAGAAAGATGTACGGGCGTATGTCAGATGTTGCCAAAGATGTGTGGTTGGAAAAACACCGGAACCTGCTGCTCGTGCACCCCTGGAAAGCATCAAGAGCTCTGCTCCAATGGAGTTGGTGTGCATGGATTTTTGGTCGGCAGAAGACAGCAAGCAGCGATCTGTGGACGTTCTAGTTGTCACCGACCACTTCACCAAACTCGCTCATGCATTCCCATGTCCCAATCAAACAGCAAAGCAGGTCGCAAAGAAGCTCTGGGATAATGTGTTCTGCGTTTATGGTTTCCCTGAAAGGATACATACTGATCAGGGCGCCAATTTCGAGAGCAGTTTGATTGCAGAGCTACTCCGGCTGGCTGGTGTTGCGAAATCCCATACGACAGCCTACCACCCAATGGGCAATGGGGGGACAGAGCGATTCAACCGCACTTTGGGCAGTATGCTCCGTACTCTTCCCCTCAAAGAAAAGCACCAGTGGCCTCAACAGATCCAGACCCTCACGTTCGCTTATAACGCCACTGTTCATGAGACTACAGGCTACGCGCCCTTTTTCCTCATGTTTGGGCGTGTCCCTAGACTGCCAGTTGACGTCATGTTCAAGCAGGGGTTGAATGACCCTGGAGTCGTTGACTATGACTCGTATGGCAAGTCTCTGCTTTCCTCCCTGCAAAGTGCTATGGAGATCGCCCAGAAACACTCATCAGCCGAGCAGCAACACCAGGCCCAGCAATACAACAGACGTGTCAAGGGTACTTCCCTGTCTGTAGGTGATCGTGTTCTGGTGGCAAATAAGACAGAACGTGGGAAGAGAAAGTTGGCCGACAAGTGGGAGGATGGGGTATACACAGTTGTGGGTGCGAATCCCAGCATCCATGTCTACAAAATACAAGATACAAATGGACACACAAGAGTTGTGCATAGGAATCTGTTACTTGAGGTCAACTTCCTGCCACTCCCTGGGATGTGTCAAGATGAATCTGAACATGCTGGTGACGTGTCATTGGAAAGTGAGGAGTCTGATCAGGAAGATTGCGACTCTGGTGATGAAACAGCTATTATGGTCGGAGTGATGCCTCAGGAAGACACTGCACAGGATTTGTCATGCTCTGGGGATGAGACGGAGCCTGCAGTCTTGTCGCCTGGAGACTGTCCCGAGTCTAAGTTGTCTGATTCACAAGAACTAGTCCCACCCGGTCTAGTTCCTAGTCCTGCTAGGGTCATTGTTGACAGTCCATCCACTGCACCTGCACCACATGTTGACACCTCAGTTCGCACTGACTCACACTCACACAGTGGATCGAATAGCCACATTAGGACACGTGCAGGGAGACTGGTGAAGTCAGTTAACAGATTGATAGAATCAATGATTCAGAAACCATTCCAAAAGGGTCCAAATATTTTACTTAGTGACTATTGAGCTTTAACATATGTTTAAAATGCGTATGCGCTGAGATTTTTGGTTTAGTGCAAAATTTGAGTGATATTATGTGTTCAAATGTCTACAGGATAATATTTTCTGAGGTCAAGTGTTGTGTGGCGTACTAGGCGTCACATTAATCTAGGGGAATTTAGAGACCTGATCAACCTCTTTCTTTCCTGAACCTTGTATTTGAGGTAACTTTTAAGTTAACTGTGGACTAGGTCTACCTTTTCACTTGTGCCAGTTTGTGTCAGTAGTAGACATTTCCTCCTGTAAGACATTCCTCAATCAGGATGTTGGTGAATTTCAGGAGGGGTGAATGTAACCAGGTTGAAATTATTATTTTTTTTGTTGTTGAAACTTCACCAAATCCTGATAAATATTGAATAATATGTGTTTTATTAAGTTCATAACATGTTTTGTACGGTTTAGAGTATATTCAAACTGAAGTGTTAATACCTGTACTGTTGCTTTAAGAGGTCTCAGTATTACGACGTCAACTCTGCGCCTCTCTCAGTTCGCGCTTTGCTCACTGAGAGGAGGTAATGATTTTTCCGCTGGTTATCATTAAGAGTTTATTTCGTTTTGTAGATAATATAATATAACCATATGCAGTTATAAAGTGAATGCTAGTCTTAAGAGTGTAAACATGCAGCCGTGTTGTCAAAATGTAAGCCCTGTAAATACACTTTTACAAGTTATACGGGAGACACATGTTTTTCAGTGCTACGGGGTTTCCTGTGTGTTTATTTGCTAATAGGAGACTGACGAACTACGTGTGTGGAAGAGACTGCATGTTAAAGAACATTTTTCTGTTTTTTACTGATTTGTACAGGTATGTTTATTCAGTTAGTTCATTATTTACACAAATATTTTACTGGTTGTGTTTAACATTCTGAAAACCATATGTAATCAAATGTATTGGAAATGTATTTTATTTCATTTTATTTTTAAAGTCATCTAAATCACTCTTGTGTTAACGTAGGAACTATGTTAACTTAGATTGCCTATGTAAGTGTAAATTAGCTCAGTTCGCGCTTTGCTCACTGAGAGGAGGAGACTGACGAACTACGTGTGTGGAAGAGACTGCATGTTAAAGAACATTTTTCTGTTTTTTTACTGATTTGTACAGATACCACCGCCATACGGCTTGCATTAAAGGAGCAACCAGTAGCTGTTTGTAGTCCGGGTCTTTCCTTCCGTCAGCACAGTCACAATCACAGAACACAACGCAGATCACGTAGACGTCAACGGATGTGCATTTAGCCAGATATACGGCAGACCACGCACACCCGTTACACTTGCTTCTGGATCTTGATGTTCAGAGATCCTGCAGTGGAGAAATGTCTTAACATTGATATTTCCATTTAAAGTTTTGTATTAGAAATGTTCACATTTCAGAAAGAAGACAAAGTTTAAATGTGTATGTGTACTTTTATGCATGTTATTCTATATGGCGTTAACTCGACTCGTTGAAATCGAGTAATATTTATTTAAGAAAATTGAGACAACCATTTGCATCAGCTTTTTGAGTAGGATGTAAATAAAAAAAATCACATTAGGAACTTAAATAAAATAATTTTCATGGACTTGGTTACCATAAGTAATTAATCAGAAAATTAAGTAAATCAAACTTACAAGTTCTGGATTCAAAAATTTAAGAAATTAAACTTACATTACTGACTGTGGAACTGATACAATCAAGTTGGTTTTATACTAAAATCTAAGCGTAGCATAAATAAAACTTAGTCTTGTTGGTAATACTTAAAAAGCTGATGTATATAGTTGCCTCATTTTTTTAAGCAGAGCATTGAAGGTCCCAATGAGGACAGTGGCCTCCATCATCCGTAAATGGAAGAAGTTTGGAACCACCAGGACTTTTCCTAGAAGCTGGCCGCCTGGCCAAACTGAGCGATCAGGGGAGAAGGGCCTTAGTCAGGGAGGTGACCAAGAACCCGATGGTCACTCTGACAGAGCTCCAGCGTGTCTCTTGGAGAGAGGAGAACCTTCCAGAAGAACAACCATCTCTGCAGCACTCCACCAATCAGGCCTGTATGGTAGAATGGCCAGACGGAAGCCACTCCTCAGTAAACGGCACATGACAGCCCACCTGGAGTTTGCCAAAAGGCACCTGAAGGACTCTCAGACCATGAGAAACTAAATTCTCTGGTCTGATGAAACAAAGATTGAACTCTTTGGCCTGAATGGCAAGCGTCATGTCTGGAGGAAACCAGGCACCACTCATCACCTGGCCAATACCATCCCTACACAGAAGCATGGTGGTGGCAGCATCATGCTGTGGGGATGTTTTTCAGCGGCAGGAACTGGGAGACTAGTCAGGATCGAGGGAAAGATGAATGCAGCAATGTACAGAGACATCCTTGATGAAAATCTGCTCCAGAGCGCTCTGAACCTCAGTCTGGGGCGAAGGTTCATCTTCTAACAGGACAACGACCCTAAGCACACAGCCAAGATAACAAAGGAGTGGCTATAGGACAACTCTGTGAATGTCCTTGAGTGGCTCAGCCAGAGCCCAGACTTGAACCCGATTGAACATCCGTGGAGAGATCTGAAAATGGCTGTGCACCGACGCTCCCCATCCAACCTGATGGAACTTGAGAGGTCCTGCATAGAAGAATGGGAGAAACTGCCCAAAAATAAATGTGCCAAGCTTTTAGCATCATACTCAAAAAGACTTGAGGCTGTAATTGGTGCCAAAGGTGCTTCAACAAAGTATTGAGTAAGGGTTGTGAATACTTATGTACATGTGCTTTTTTTGTTTTTAATTTTTAATACATTTGCAAAGATTTCAAACACACTTCTTTCACGTTGTCATTATGGGGTATTGTTTGTAGAATTTTGAGGAAAATAATTAATTTAATCCGTTTTGGAATAAGGCTGTAACATAACAAAATGTGGAAAAAGTGAAGCGCTGTGAATAATTTCCCGATGCACTGTATCGTCATATTGCACAGCCCTATTTGACAATATACCCTAACATTGTGTTTGCCTTTTTTATTGCTTCCCCACATTGTTTGGATGGAGAAAGATCTAGGAGTCTATGTGGACTCCTCACTTTCTCATGCGTTACTTCTTCTAGTTCTATTCCTCCCATAGTGTAATTATAATGGATATCTTTATTACCTGCATGTAATAGCTTGCACTTGTCCACACTGAATTTCATCTGCCAGTTGTCGGCCTGCAACTGAATATTATCTAAGTCCCTTTGAATAGCCTGTGCTGCTGAGATTGTGTCTGCTGAGCCACCTATTTTACTATCATCTACAAATTTGACAAGTTTGCAAACTATCCCAGAGTCCAGATCATTAATATAGATTAGAAAAAAATAAGCATCTTAAATGTTTTCTGCTTTTCATGAACCCTATGCAAACGTAATACACATTTACACTGAACAATGACTGATAACTTACTACGTTACAGATACAAAATAATTAAGACATTCTAGTTGGTTTTGAAACTATTTTGTCCAAAGTTTGAACTTTTCTTTTCTTGCTTTTTGGTTTGCAAATTCGACCACAAGTTCCTTAAGACACAGCGATCCATCAGTTTTGCTTTCTATTGCCAGCCCAGCTCGTCTCTCTCAGGACACTGAAGATCGCACAACTCACCTAACAGTTGAAGATCAATCAAGTAGAAAAAATACCAAACTTCACACGTGTCTGCTATCGCCGGTACAGAGGCACTAAACAAATTAATCTGTCCGCAACTGGATGAGTCATAATGAGTGAACGAATCAAAAAGAAAACAGGAAATATAAAAATATAAACAGTACCAACATGTGTATAATTTGATCACAGAATTTCTTAGTCTATTTAATATGTCAAACAGTAGGCAGCAGAGTCGCATTATTTACATTTTTTTCTGAATGCTTAAACACTAACAGTGAGTCTTGAAGCACTATCTCTGAAACCATTAACACTTGTAGCCAATGCATTTACCAAGTGTGTGCAAAACTGTAAACACAACTCACTTCTTTACACTCAGTTTGCAATTTAATAACTGTAAACATTGGTTTCTACATTGCTACACTATTTAGCCCATTGCCTTTCCACATTGACATAAGGTGAGAACACTTGTAAATAATGAGTTCACTTATAAATCAGAGATTGAGCACAACAATGGAGGCCAATATTGGACAGAGAGTAAGAGGGGTGAGAACTAGAGGAGGAGAAGAAGGAAGAGGTGAAGTAGGATGGAGGAGAAGGGGAGGACGGGGAAGAGGAAGAGGAGTCAGGAACACAATAACTGATGAAATCAGAGTGACTGTGGTTGACCATGTTGTCAACCATGGGATGAGCATGAGGGAGGCTGGGCAACGGGTTCAGCCAAATATGAGCTGCTATCCTGTTGCAGGTATCATCCAGATATTTCAAAATGAGAACCGGTAAGTAACTGTAAGTGCTGTTGTCTTACTGGTACAGTAATATGTACTGTACTTTCATAATGAGAAGGATCTCTCACTAAAACCTTTCAAATGTTTTTACAGAACTGCAAGAAAACCAGTATCTGGTCGACTGAGACCCACATTGTAAATATGGTCATTGCAAATAACTGCATCAGACTCGGAGAACTGCAGGACCACAAAATGACAGATAACACCACATTGCAAGACACCAACACAGTGAGTCTCTCTGCACTCTCGTCTACTGAAACGCAACAGAATTAGGATGAAGCAGCTGTATGGAGTCCCTTTCGAAAGAAACTCAGACCATATAAAACAACTGAGATAAGAATATGTGCAGTTAAGCTATCCTATCCTATCATTGGTACTGGATCTGTAAGTTTATGGTGCTACATCATATTGACTGACCCCTGTCTGATCGTACTGTGCTACATTGTTTTGTCTCATCTCTTTCAGAGAGTCATGAAGCTAGAAGCAGATGCAGTGCATCGTGAGCTAATATATGAGGACGAGGCCGGTTTCAGCCTTGCAAAAACAAGGGGCCGCGGCAGAAATATCATTGGACACCGTGCCATCCTCAATGTCCCGGGACAACATGGTGGCAACATAACAATGTGTGCAGCTATTGATCAAAACGGCGTCCTTCATCGTCATGCAGTCCTAGGCCCATACAATACTGCACTAGGGGTGTAACGATTCTCCAAATCCTCGATTCGATTTGACTTTCGATTTTTAGGTCACAATTCGACTTGATTTTCGATTATCTACATTTTTTTTAACAGTTCTGATTAAACCGCTGATAAGACTGTTGGCCCTGTTTTGTAAATAAAAAACACTTGCTTTTTATTACAGTTTTTCCCAATTGTTTACACACTAAAATTGGAACATGAAACGCAATCACCGAAACCTGAAACTCATGTACCAAATCCCTAAACCAAGTCTGCAAAATTGCAAGAACAATTCCTGCTTTACACTCAGTTTCCAATTCTATATCACACTTTTTGCAAAACACTACGCACAGTTCTCTACATTCAAAATTCAAGGCACAACATTCAAAATTAAAATCTCTGTTGTCCCTTTGGAAAGCAACGCCAGTCACAATGCCAAGCTCTATACACCAATTGGCAACACCCACTCCTCACAGGTGTGAACACTAGTTGCTGAATTGTTCACTTAGAAATCAGAGCTTTAGCACTAGAAAAGGCCTCAGATGAGCTCTCCTGTTTTGGAGGAAAATGGAAGTCAATGGTGAAGCAAGAGCTAGAGGTCAAGGAGTGAGAGGAAGAGGAGGAAGAGGAGGACGAGGAAAGACAGTTGTCTCAGATGAGATCAGGGCAACATTGGTTGACCATGTGCTCAACCATGAATTGAGTATGAGGGAGGCTGGGCAGAGAGTTCAGCCCAACCTGAGCCACTACACGGTTGCATCTATCATCCGTACATTCAGAAAAGAGAACCGGTAGGTTACCTACACTATGCTCTTTATGAATGTATGCTGTAGTATACTGCAGTCCGTCACATCAGTAGGCCTATGTTACTCAGTGATTGTTGGCCAATGTTACAGTAATGTAATTTCATACTGAAAGAAAGTAGATTATTTTAGCTTACTGTAACCAATCATATCACATTTGTGGATCTTCTGCAGAACTGAGAGATGGCCAGGCCATGGTGGAAGACACAGGCTGTTTACACCAGAACAGGAGACCGCTATTGTGAACATGGTGGTGGAATACCATTAGACTACGAGAAATCCAGAACCCCATAATTGCAGACAACACGATATTCAATAACATTCACCAGGTGGGCTTGTCTACATTGGACCGTGTATTACAGAGCAACTGAATCCAGATGAAACAGGTCTACAGGGTGCCATTTTAGCGAAACTAAGAGAGGGTTAAAGATCACTGCTATGAATATGTGCAAGTAAGTACTATACTGTGAATTTACTATCATATAAGCACTGTATAGACACATTACAGTACTGTAATCCAGTGTATTGTGCCTCACCATATTGACTGCTCTAGGTCTATTTCACATATTGTCTTGTTGTCTGTTTCAGAGAGTCTTGGAGCTGGATGCCACTGCAATTCAGCACGTTTATATTTACATTGATGAGGCTGGCTTCAACCTAGTCAAAAGAAGGGGACAGGGATGGACCATTATTGGCCACCGCGCCACTGTGAATGTCCCTGGACAGCGTGGAGGGAATATCACCATGTGTGCAGACGACCTCCATCACCATGCCGGCCTTGGTCCTTACAACACCGCCCTTCTCATCACAGTCCTGGACACACTACATGGCATCCTCATTCCAGCTGAGCAGAGGGGTGGACCAGAGCAGCCCAGGTATGTTGTCATCTGGGACAACGTGAGTTTCCACCGGGCTGCTCTGGTCCGCGGCTGGTTCATCGACCACCCACAATTTATTGTTCTATACCTCCCGCCATATTCCCCATTCCTAAACCCAATTGAAGAGTTTCTTTCGGCATGGAGATGGAAGGTGTATGGCCACCATCCCTTTGCATGCATGCCTCTTCTCCAGGCAATGGAGGATACATGTGGCGAAGTTGATGTGGGGGCTTTCGGCGTCTGGATCCGTCACTCCAGAAGATTCTTTCCCTGCTGTTTAGCCAGGGAGAACATCGCTTGTGATGTAGATGAGGTGCTGTGGCTAGACCAAAATAGGAGGCGGGATGCAGCCTAATTTCTTTTGTCTTACATTTTGCATGTTTTTTTGTCTTTTTGTGTTTAGAGTTTTGAAAGAGTGAGCCACTTTCATTTTTTATTTTTGTATAGAAAGCCCTTTATCTTACTGAATGTTTTTCCTGGTTTTCTCCTGTTGGGTATGGAAAGTGTTACATACAAAACACAAGTGTTCAAAAATACTGCATTTTGGAAATAAATGACAATGTTTTTGTTACTGTATTGCATTTGTGTGTGTTTGTTTATATATATTTGAGTAGGTATACATTAGTGTGACAATCTTTTTCAACCGGCTACAGTGTAACACTGAAAATTCAAAAGGCATAAATCTACTGATGGGATATTCATAGTGTTTTGTGTTGAGCACATCAGTGTGTTGTTGGTTGGTAGACAGATCTATTCTTGCATCTATGTGTGTGTCATTTTGATGCAAAAAAACATTTTGGAAAGAGATCAAACAATTTTGAATGCAGCGTTTGCTTTTGCTAGAGATTTGTAGAGTTATGCATTTTGTGTTTGTGGTTTTGTGTTTTGTGTTTAGAGTTTTAGGAAAATGAGCCAAAGATTCAGCAAACGTGTGTAAACAATTGGGAAAAACTGTAAAAGAGTTTGAACAGTTTTGCAAGAATTGTTTGCATTTGCAAGAGATGTATAACGCTTTGCTGGTTTGCTGTAAGGTTTTGTGGTTAGCGTGTATAGTTTTGCAAAAATAGCCTATAGTTTCATTGATTTAATTGATTAGTTTTTTCCAGTATAACGACATTGATAACGTTGATATTGAGCAAACAAACACAACTTAGCTATATAACCAATCATTTTTAAATGAAAAGACCCCAGCCCAGAGAAAAGAGAAAGCCGTTCCCTATAACTTATTTTAAGTGAAAAGAAGTAGGCTATGGTAATATAACAAAAGGGATGTGTAGCATAGATAATGAAAACATGTTTTAAAGTGACCAGATTGTTTTAAGGTTTAAAGGTTTAAGTGAGTCTAAACAAGAAAAGCTAAAAACTGGGCCATTTAAATGATTGTGAGAAAGTTGTCGGGACACATACAGTTTAATTCAAATCACTGACTGTCCCCGTAAAAACGTAATGTCTCATATCAGACTCAGATATTAGTCCATTTGATATCCCTCCTTATAGCTACTGTAGCAATCTCAATTATTGTATTTGTACTCACATTATTCACACACAGTCGAGTGAGCTATGCATTTTATGATGATGCACTGTAGCCTCTAACAGTGTAGCAGCTTATACTCACCCAGCAATTGATCTCAAATGTGTTTTTTGGGGGGAAGGACCAACAGAAATGTTGCAGTGGGTACGGGGCAGTGTGGGTGTGTGTAATATTAGGTGTGTGTCTGGGGTTTTCTTTTATATTGATTTAATTTATTGGTTAGGTTTATTATCTTGATTTTCTTTCACTTATTACTTGTTTTCACTGATTGTATCTTTATTTCTTGTATTTTACATTCTTTTACTTTCAATGATTGTGTTCCAGTATGTTCCCAAATATATGACGTGTTGTGGCCTTATTTAATCCTGGAACAGTAATTGTGTCTGATGAGTCTTATGGGTTTGGTCTTTCTCTTTGTAGGTTCTGCTGGACTGACATTGACCTGGAGGCGCCTGCCTATGTGTCACCTGGGTTTTCAGCCCTGGTGTACCCCCTGCAAGGTCCCATCCACTGTCGGTACCAGCGGCCTACAGGTTTGGGGAACAGAAGGGAGCTGAGCCACATCCAGAGCCTTAATTGTTTCATTTGACAGCATTGAACATGTACCCTAATACTACTTCTCAAGGTCAGTTGTCTCTGCACTTCCCCTCTCAAATAATGACTGATGTCCCCTGCTTAGCCCTCAATCACAGCATGTGCACTTGGCTGGAAATCCACTACAAGTAGGTACCGCTCTCTCTCTGTCCATCAGCTTTGCTTTGTAGTCTAGGACTAGTCCCATCTGTCCCACCATTTCTGGCAATGACATTCAGTCGTTTTATGTTTTTGTATTTTGCAGGATTGGAACATCACCAGACAGATATTCCAGCAAAGACGTTTGTTGATTTGCTGAGGGCAGGTCCGTATCTTGATTCCAGACAGCTGTAATGTGTAGGACTGCTGTCAGTGCTTAAGGCAGATGTGCACAACAGAGCATGTGGCCCACTCTGGGCCTCTGGACATCTGTGTGATGTCCTGATTCTCCTCCTCATGTGCAGGAGCCAGGATCCCTTACTCTGGAGATCCTAGTGGGGGACAAGCCAGCCTGAACACCTCCTTAGACATGGGTCAATTCTGTCCTAAAATTACACTCTTCAAAAACATATGAGTTGAGTGATACCAGGAAGTCCATTCCAGGTGACCTTCGAAGATAGTGCTTTTCCTGCGAGGGAAAGCAAAAGCTTAGGATGAGTCTCTTTTTAACTTGTGTCAAGATGACAGATTCGGAGGAAACAGCTGTCACACAATCCTGGTCCTGGGAGGCTGTCTTTGGTTTCATCCATTCAATCTCAACCTCCACTTCATCTAGTGTTGTTTTAGTTATGGGTTTAAAAGTTATAGTTCTATTATACTAATACTTAATTATTTTGTATCCTATTTGTATTTAGTTATAGTTATTGGATTTAAGTTAGTTATCTTGTTCTTTCTGGGTTTCTTTAAATTGTTTCCATCTAATTCTCATTTCTGACCACTTTTTTAAACGCATCTCCTACAGTTTTTCAACCATCACAATGACACTGTAAACACTTTTTGTACAATATCTGAGAATGTATGTTATTTTTTTTGGTGCTGATTGGTGGTCCAGATCCTCTTGAGGCCCCCAAGGGCCCTAACATTTTTGACATGCTGATAGCTTACTTTTAGCACTATACTTACAATTCAACACTAATAGTAAACCATAGATTATATATCTGACCTTTGACCCCCTGAGAGCCAAGTACTGCATGTTGGTTATGTTAGAACTTGTTTTCAGATGTTGAACATCTCATTTCTCCTTCCAGCATGTATTTCAGAGTAATATTACTATGGAACATAGATAGAAAAGTGTGTATCTTGCTTCCTATTGGAGCTAAGGATCATGGGATATTGCCAAAACATTTGACAGCTTATGACACTTTACAGGTGGCAGATACAATGTTTGTCACTATAGAACATGTATAGGAAACCAGATGGGCTCTTTCCAAGCATTACCTTCAACTTGACCTCTGACCTTTCCTTACAGGTCAGAGGTGATTTTTTGTGGGATTTTTGGCTTACAGCTTTCAAAAGTCATCACAGTCATCAAACATCATGTCATAAAGTGCCAAATATGTTCTTCTGAAAAAAGTTTGAACTTTGACCCATCCTTTAGGGTTCAAAGATAAGTATAAGTTTGTTTTGCCTTATAACTTCTTTCAGATTGAAGATCAAAGTTTACTGCACCCTTAATCTTGACCTCTGACCTCTCCTTCAATGTCAATCAATGCTTACAATTGTTGATACTGCCCTAAAGAGTGTAGATAGGCTGATGGTTGCTACAGAACTTGGATAGGAACTCATATGACATCTGTTCAAAAATGTCCTCCACTGTGACCTTTGACCTCTACTTAAGGTCAAACTGAGAACTAACTCATAACTCCTTTCATAGGGCAGTTAGGCTCATACTTACAAAGGAACACATATAGGAACCCATGTATGATGTACCTTGTAAGATATTATTTGTTAGAATATATTTTTCTATGGGAAATTCTATACCATCTGGTTTGGTAGAGGAAACAGACCTCCTCCCTTTTATCTAAGTTCCCTGGTAGCCCCTGGTAGCCCTGGTAACCCTATCTTTATGACCAGAGACCAAAAAGGGACCTGTCCTCTGATTGGCTCCTAGCCAAATTCAAAATGACCCCCACTTCTAAATTACTTTAGCATAAGGCACCCAAGTCATGGTGGTGGCAAAATGCTATTGGTTGGAAGGAAACCTTATAAAAGGGAAAACAAAGAGAATTTGCATTCTCTTAACTTCTTCATCCTGCAACGAGACACAAGACAGAGCTGGAGAGGAGAGACAGAGAGAGACACACCGCTTCCTGCCTGACCAGACTGGCCTATAAGCTGAACTGTGAGGAGAAAGAAGAAAATGGGTATTATCTGTTTCTTACTGTAATCCATCAGAAGCTTAACATTACTTATTTTCAGTAATATAATTGAATGATATTAGTTTCCTATTTTTGTCAAAATAAATGATTATTGCACATCTGTGACTTGACCGCATCTTCCCTCTAAAAAGAATCTTAAAAGAGAAACCAATTGACCTATGAATTTTCAGTTCAACTATTTATTTAGATTGACTGGAAAACCAAGCATTTCCAAATTCTCTTACATAGTGGTGGCCAGTATGGGGATGATGACGGATATTTGCTACAAGTCACAGATTGCTCTGCAGTATTAATGTGCATGCATTGACAGAATAGCCTGTATATCCGACTTTGCCTGAAAGACGAACCTCGCGTAACGGTGTCGTCAGCAAAGCCAGGATTGTACGAACTGATCATTGACTTTTGGAGTGTGTAGTGATTTCAACTCCAAGGAGGAAAACCACATAAAGTGTGGGCGAGTGATTGAAAAGTTACCTTCTGTAAACATGGATCATCTGTGTCAGAAGGCAAGCCGGTGTGTCCATAAGGACCGAATTAAAAACGCCATAGCAAAGTGTGCGAGCACTTCATTACAGAACTTAGAGTCTTAGAGTTAACAAATGAAAAAGTGATTAAGTCACAACTGAAATTAGCTGCTCTGTATGGGTTAGCTCAGTGTGTTAAGATCTTATCTGATCATTCTGCCGAGGTAGAAACTAAATTGAAACGTGTTAGCGATGAGAAATCTGCCCTGCTTTTACAAAATGCAGAGTTGAAACTTCAGATGCAGACAGTGAGCAATAATGCTGTGTTTCGATAAAGAGCAGCGCAGATCTGACAATGAGAGTCTGAGAAAAGAGAGCCGCACTTTACAGCAACAGTTCAATGATTGCCAGGCAGCTCTCAGACACACTGCGACCAAAGTTTCCCAAAGTAATCAGTAAACAGCTAGTAATGCGCTTAAAAACTAAACTAGGCATGAAAACTGCTATCATTGCAGCTGTCGGAGGTCCGTGTTGTCCTGAACTGGACTCTGATGATGATGAATATTGGGAAGAGCTAGAGAGAGAGGCGTGGGACTGTGAATTCAATCCTGAATCCGCTCCCGTCTGTGTGCTTTGCACTCGGGCTGCAGTGAAATGCAGGATGTTAAGGACGAGTGACACAGAGCCGAGTTCAATACATGAAAGTACGAGAAGACGAAGTCATTCAGAAAACACAGACAGCTCTGAAGATCCTCAAGTCAGTAATGAGCCTCAGACAACTAAGCGTCTGACTGCTCTGGAACTGAGAGCATTCAAAGATGATTTGGGTCCAATTACTCTAGAGACAGATTTAGAGGAATTAATAATTCGACTTTTATCTTGCATTCAGTTACACTCACAACTGAACGACCTGCATTGGAAAACAATAGTTTTAGCTGCATGTTCTCCAACTTTAAGATCCCTGTTAAGTGTTGATGAAGTGGGGAGAGTGACTGCGTGGACTGAAGTCTTAGAGTTAATAAGCGAAGCTTGTGGCTGGAATGCAGCAGATTGGGGAAGTAAATTTTATTCTGCAACACAGAGAAAAGGCGAACATATAAGGGCATATGCTCTGAGAAAACGAGCTCTCTATTTGTTTCTGGATACAATTGATGATGATATATATGATGAACAGTTTAAGAAATCCTTTTTACATGGATTACACCCTGATTTGAAAGCAATCCTGGGCATCTCAGCTGATGCAACCGAGGATTGGGAGAATTTGTTTCCTAAAATTTGCAGAGCACAGGAATTAGTGAAACAAGGAGCTTGGAAATGTGTTAAAATTGATAATAAGTTGAAAACTGAAAAATAATCCCGTGAAAAACTATTCCAGGTCGAGGGGCCTCATGTTTTCTTAAACACTAAGCCTGAATATGGGCGTTGTCCCCCTCATAATCCTCACTGGGAAAAGAAACATAACTCTGGTTACAAGCGTAACAGGGGCAGAAGTGACCGCGCTGGAGATCAGACTCACACTGACCCCAAGTTTAACAGACAGGCCGGGACACCCCGAGGGGCGGTGCCTAACGGGACTCCTCCCATCTATGATGAGTCAAAGGCAGCACCGACTCCTCCTCAGTACTCAACTCCTCCCCTGTATCCGCAGAAAGAGCTACAGCTCCTGCGTCAGGAAGTGCAACAACTGCGCACTGATCTCATAGGGAAAGCAGCCCATGCACAGCACGCATAGGGGTGTGTGGCCTCCCTGAAGGTAGAAACTAAGCTTTACCGGGACAGATGGAATAGGCCGATCTTAAGAGCAGCTGTTGACGGAGGCCCACAGCAATGCATGCTCTTAGACACTGGTGCTTCTGTATCTGTCCTACATGCTCAATCTCCACACACACACACATTATCTACAGGTATTACAGCTAATGTATCTGGGTTTAAGGGAGACATGACTACTGCTATGAAGGGTATAAAATGTAATTTGAAAATAGGTGATTATCAAACAACTTGGTCTCCTATATTAATGCCTTTACCTGAGGGTCAGTCAATTATTGGTTCGGATGTCTTGAGAAGAGAAGGTGTAATACTTGATTACGCTAATAATCAGATTTGGTTTAACAGAGGCAGAAATGTTGTGTACACTGTTAGTGATTCACATGCAGTATGTACTATTAAGTCACCAGGTGAATTACTGCTTCCATTCAATGAAAATTATGCAGTGAGGCAAATAATAGCAAAATACTCTGATGTGTTTGCCAGGCATAAGCATGATTGTGGTAATGTGGGTCAGGAGGAAGACATCAATGGTCCTCCTCATAAATTTCAAAAAAATATGGGATCCCCACTGAAAGTCACGAATCTGTTGCAACTGTTATTAGTTCTCTGTTACAGCAAGGAGTCATAAGACATTGTACTTCTACAACGAACTCTCCTATTTGGCCTGTGCGGAAGCCAGTCGGATCCTGGAGACTGACTGTGGACTACAGGCGACTCAACGCTGTGACACCTACCTGTGCACCGATTGGAAGAGACACTGCCACTCTACTGTCCCGTGTCCCAACTGACAGTAAGGTCTTCACAGTGCTGGACATTTCCAATGGTTTCTGGAGCGTTCCACTTGCTCAAAATTGCCAATACAAATTTGCTTTTACTTTTGACAATCAGCAATACACATGGACTCGCTTACCGAAAGGTTGGCATAATTCTCCAACTATTTTTCACAAGCGGATGGCTGAGGCTATAAAAGGTTTTTCCAGACCTGAGTGCCTTGTCCAATACGTCGATGATCTACTGCATGCTACAACTACAGAAGAAGAACATCTTCAGCTCTTTGATGAACTCTTAAGTCTCCTTTCACAAGCAGGTTTGAAAATCAACCCAAAGAAAGTGCAATTGTTTCGAGACTCTGTTTCATATCTAGGGGTTACTCTCACTCCAGAGGGGAAATCACCTGACAATGCCAAGGTTCAGCTAATCACAAAGTTGCCTTTGCCTGTCACTAAAACTGCATTGCGTTCTTTCCTAGGTTTGATGGGATACCAACGAGACTTTATTCCAGAGTTTGCTACTTTTGCAAAGCCACTATATGAACTTTTGAGAAAAGAGGTGCCTGAAGATTTCTACAGTACTGAAACTTGGACAGAGAACCACACTAAAGCCGTTGAACAGTTAAAACAAGCATTGGTGCAAGCTACTGTGCTGCTAACTCCAAACCCTACACTACCTTTTCACCTAGAGGTGGGCTCCTCCAAAGAAGCACTGACTGCCGTGCTTTGTCAAGAACGCCATGGTGTGCTGAAACCAGTAGCCTTCGTTTCACGGTGTCTTCAGAGTGTTGAGAGACAGTATGATACGTGCACTAGACACTTGTTAGCGACTTTTTGGGCAGTGAAACATTTCACTTATATTACAGGACTGAACAAAGTGGTGTTACACACACCACATACTCCACTGAATTTGTTATTGAAGCCCACACATACTTTAGTTTCATCACAGAGACTTTCACATTGGACTTTGTTAATGTTGCAACGTGACTTAGACCTTGATTGTAAATGAACCACATTGATTCCACAAATGTTGCTTATGCAGGGTAAACCACATGAGTGTCCATTGCCTGACACTGATATTTTGCCTAATCCTTTTGTTTTTGAGCCACAGGTTCCGAATGTGTATATTGATGGATCAGCATACATTTGTAAGAACTCTGGTAGATTGCTAGCAGGTTTTGCAGTATTGTTCCCCGAGTACACTGTTAAATTTTCTTGTCCAGGACAATCGTCACAATATTCTGAATTGGCAGCTTTGCTAGAAACCCTTAGGATAACTGATGATTCTGCAGATATTTATACAGATAGTGCTTATGTTGTTACTGCATGTACCTTGCTACCTCTCTATGCCAAAAATAATTTCCGATCATCAGATGATCGTCCCTTGAAACATGCTACCTTACTACAGCATATCTGGTCTTCTATTCAGTCGAGACCAGGCGAAATTGCTGTTTTGAAAGTTAAGGCCCATGTGAGAAAGGATCGTAGAGGTGAACATCATATCAGAAATGATGAAGCTGATCGGTGTGCTAAATTTGCTGCTAGACACTGTGGTCCATGGCATTTGCCAGGCCCATTGCCTACCAATGAAAATGTCTCTGCCTTGGCTAACTCACAGTCTCTTTTTGAGATTCAAAACTTAGATTCAGACATCCAGATTAATATTCACTGGCATTTGCAGGAGAAACCGCTTCCACAACCTACGTTTTGGTCTCACAAAAGTACTCTGGTGGGTGCGGGTGATTCTGACAAAGTCAAACATTCCACAATCTGAATACCCTGTAGTCTGTGTTCCCTCACAATTAGCTCCAGATATTTTTGACCTATTTCACAACTCACCAGTAGGAGGTCATTTTTCTGTAGAAAAGACACTAGAGAAGATTACACAGTACTACTGGTGGCCGACTATGAAAGCTGACATGACCACTGCATGTAACCACTGTCTTGTCTGCTTACAGGTGAATCCTGCACCTTTCACACAAAAATCCAAACTCAGACTATCAACTCCGCCGGAAGGTCCCTGGACTCATATTCAAATTGATTTCATTGGTCCTTTAGCCAAAACATCACAGGGAAACCAGTATATTTTGGTTATCCTTGACAAATTCACAAAATGAATTGAAGCTTTTCCTTGCAGGCGTGCCACTGCTGCCACTGTAGCAAAAACTCTCATACAAAATGTGTTTACTAGGTGGGGACTACCGAAGGTGATTGATAGTGATCGAGGAACACATTTCACAAGCAGTGTAGTGAAAGTTATGTGTCAAGAATTAGGCATCACCCAGAAATTACATATTCCATTCCACCCTCAATCGTCAGGAGTAGTCGAGCGTGGAAACCGCAGTCTAAAAACACTTTTGAAAAAAATGTGTCAAGACAATCCAAAAAGGTGGGCTGAGGCATTACCTCCACTACCAGAATTACACCACATCAAGCAATGACTGGACGTCTTATGCATGTCCCAGGACATTGTTTGCTTCCTTTAGAAGAACAACCTGTTCTTTTGCAAGCTGCTAATGTTACTTGGTTACGAAATTGCCTAGCGTCTGTAGATCAAATGCAACGCTTTGTAGCTAAACAATTAGGCCACAAACAGAGACAAATTAAGAAATATTTTGACACCAAAGTTCATGAAGAACTACAGATTGGTGACAGATGTATGGTTCGAAATTATAAACACAAACGCCATACCTTAGAAGCCGATTGGTATGGACCATTCCTCATTGTGGACAAATTAAGTCCAGCAGTGTACAAAGTCAAAATTCAGGAAAAAGGTAAAGATACTCTTAAATGGTTTCACATCAATCAGATAAAAACTGTTAAGTGATCACTGCTACCCTTGATCTTTCAGGTGTTCCTGAGAGAAAATGGAGACCATGATGCTATTCCTCGTTGGTTTCCTGGGGGTTGACATTGATGCTGCAATAGTTTACAAACAACCATGAGACTTCTCTTATAACCTGAAAATGCCCTTTCTGATGACCTTTGACCTTCCCGTCAGGTCAAATGCAAAATCCTCTCAATTATTTAAAAGGTATTTAACACGCTGAACTGCTTATATTCATCAGTACTAGTCTCTATTAGATTTTATAGGAGGTAGAGAACTCCGAGACAAGTGCTAACCGAGGTCGGTGAAATCATCTGAGTCTACATCTCTGATCTACAGTGCACCTCCATTCAATATAGTATAGATATAGATATCCATACTGTTCCCCAGGCTGTACTGATCGTGCTCTATAGATATATATATGACACCACATACACACTGATCAAGAGTCTTAGTTTGAACAGAAGAACATTATCATTTTATTTTGTAGATTAAACAGAGAAGGGAAAGAAATGTAATGATCGTATGTTGATGCTTTCATCGTCGCCAGAGGAGGACTGGTGCTTCTATTTCTAGTGCTTTCACAAAAGGCCCTCTCTTCCTGGCCTGCTCTGCTCTGGCCCGACCAACGCGTGACAGGACACTTTCGCTGAAGTTCGCATCACGTTGGTTGTCCTTCTTGCTCATGAGCTGCTGCTGCACCTTGATCTGCTCACGGTGCACTTCCAGCTCTGCTTCCTTGTGGACCTGGTCGATTGTCTTAGGACCCTGGTCATCCCTCCTGGGCACCCAGTTATCCTGAGGAAGGGGAGAAAGAGTCAGTGATTATTGTACAGAGTGAACGAGAGGCACACAGGGATTTGGGGGGTGGGAAGATGAAAGCAAGGAAGGTTTTCATGACTTACTCTTCTCAGGTCCAAGACATCCTGCAGCAAAAAGCGGATTCGAGGGGAGGTCTTCCTCTCTTTGATGATCTGCTCCATCTGGCTGAAGTACTGGTCCATGCGGGGCTGATGAAAAGGTGAGACAGAACGATTAGAAAACAGTCCAGACAGCAGGTACAGAAGTAACTTTTTACCACTGAGTGAAGCAGCATTCCTTCAAGAAGGCTTCTGCAGATGCTCAGAAACACTTATTCAGACCACTGTCTAGAGGCCCCATCACATTGCTGATGTTTAGCCAGGGCTCAATCTGGCACGGTGGCCGGACCTTCCTTACCTTGGCTGTCTCGAGGTCCAGGTCTTTGCCGATAGTGGAGAGGAGTCGGCACAGGCACTCCAGGGACTCTTCGTGGTTCTTCAACAGCTTGAAGATGCAGGCGTGCATCATGGCCTGTCAGCATCTTCACCTTGAACAGCTCCCCAAAGAACTTTATGTGGCCTAGCGAGCGCCGCTGGGCCTTGTGCTTGGCCTCCTGCAGCTCGTCACGTAGACGCTGCCGCTCCTCGCCCTGCGCACACACGGCACTTAATTACATACTATCATAATGGAGGCATGATTTTTCAAGCATTTGCAAGCCCTGGAAATCAGTTTTGCATTTTCCAGACTTTTTCCAGACATCCAAACTAGCGTACAAACCCTGTTTATATTTAAAATAAATACTTGGGCTGTCAGTCGATTCAAATATTTGATTGGTTAATCAGTTAATTGGTTGATTCATCGGCAGATTAATCAGGCACTTATTAAAATAAGTGTAACAGTCTTTAAGTGGTTGTGCCACACAGTAATACTTTAATAAATACTAGACATTGATATTACAGCATTAAAAGAGCTATCAGCTCTTGTAGGTAGTTCAAAATCTCTGCGATTCTAGTGTTAACCGTATAATTGACAGTCACTATTATGACTTTTGTTTTTTAAATCTGCTCGATTAAATAGAAAAAATATTGATCGTCAATTCATTCGTTGATTCATAGACCCGATTAATTGATTAATCGAGGCAGCCCTAAAAAATATGTTCAAATGTTCTTACCACCAAGGATGCATCCAGCAATTTCTGCTTCTTCTCCAAGACCTCGTCTCCATCCTCCTCCGTCTCAAACTCCTTCTGGCAGCGGTTCAAAAGCAGAGTGCGGAAAGTCACCGTCTCTCCCGGCTTGTCAGCGCTCGGGACTTTGAGCTACAGAAAGGGGAGCAGGAACAACATAAACCCTAAGCAAGATGGAAAATTCCTAAGCATGGTCTGTGAGCCATGCCGGCTTCCATCTTAAATAGGTATCGGAGTGAAAACTCTTGATATGCGATTCACAAGACAGGCATCTGCAAGTCCATTCAAAACTGAACTCCCACAAATTACAATTCCAGAGCTAAACGAATCTGATCCATGTATTATTATTATTATTTCCTAGCAGATATGTCCAATATCTCCAATATGAGAGCAATAATACAGAGCAGGCATAATACATTTTACAAGTTCAAATTTACACAAATAGCATCTTCACAATCCTCTACCATCTCCTCCCTCCCTCTTAAACTTCACTCTCCCCGTTACCCTCCTTCTCTCACCCTCAGAAGGCACTGGCACATATTGGCGTATGAGGCGGAGAAGGTTGGTTCGGAGATGGCCTTCTCGAAGATGAGCTCCATGACACCCTGGAGTCGCTGCTCCGTGTCGATGGTCAGCTCGTTCACTTGATGCATCAAGGGCTGGAACATCTGTGGGGTCAGCTTGTTCAGGATACCGTTCACCCTGCGGAACAGCTCCTGATTAAGGGAAAGGGGGGAGGAGGGAAGGAAGGAAAGAGTTAGTTCTGCAAACCTCGGCCAAGTCCGTGTTCTTATTTGTTCTGGAGAGGTGGGTGCTTGTAAGCGTATTCAGCCCCTCACTTCCTATACTCTATCAGTAGAGGTCAGTGGCCCAGACACCATGGCACTAAAAACAGATCATCACTGCGGCTCCAAGTTTACCCACAATCCCCTTTAGTAGACTAGCAAATTATTATTCCCACCTCCCCAAACAAGAACCATGTCCTCTGCTCCTACATACCTGGGTCTTACTGACTTCGGGGTCATCACCCACTGTGGGAGCCTGCTTAATTGTAGGCTTCCATGCCTTCTCGGCCTTGTTGAGCTGAATCTCATCCGTGAATGACACGTTAATGATTCGCGGCTCCTTCCTCTCGCCCTGCCGGGAGCACCGGGCACCCTCTCCTGAGGGCTGGGGTGGCAAAGAGCCTGGGCCATGTCCCCCCATGGGCTGTATGCCAAGGTTGGCAAGAGAGGTGGTAAGGTCAGGGACAGAGTTCATCCCTGTCAACTGACTGGGGTCCAGGCGATGCACGGGGGTATTTATGGCCTGGAGAGAGGGGAGGAAGGGAGAAAGGGTCAGACCAAAGCTGCTATTCCTTCAAGCCATAAACCAGTCTTCTGGTAGCTTGCTGTGGTGGACAGGTAACACACATACAGTTTTATAACTAACAATCACAATTAGACAGCAGTTGACAAAAAACATGCAACATGGTACATAAGTTAAAAGGAGACAAATGCCCAATATCAACATTAAACAGATCCATCAGAACAATGCAGGTAACCAACTAAATCAGATGTATTTATATAGAAAAACAAGAAAATAAAAATCTAGGGTCTTCTAGACAAGCAGGGCTGCATACCTTAACCAGGACCACATCGCTAATGCGGAGTTTCCGCAGCCTGTCACAGATGAACTGTAAGTCCAGCAGGAACTGCCTCTCATTCTCCTTCCACCTACAACACCTACAACATAATTTTAATGCAACAACATTTGCACAGAAATCTTGGTTGTGCCGAGGATTAAGAAATAATGAATGCAATACACGTTAGATGTTGGCTCAAAATATGTTGTTGCGTTTAAATGACCCAGGTTTATTTCTTACTCAACAGATATCAGAAAATATTTATAGCTTAGACAAAAATTGAAAATATTACAAAAAGATAACAAAAACGTTATATGCCTATACACCGCAGTCATTATATTCATTAATTTGTTTCAGGGAGTAAGACCATTTCAGCATATACCATATCCATTTCACCATATATTTCATATCCTCTAATACAGTAATCAATAAACGAGAATAATGGTTCAATGTGTAGCTACACACCCACACTTAGGAGCAATTCACACGATCTTGTACTGGTGAAAAATACATTATTATTCACATTGTGTGCCGACTTTAACTGTACTGTCATTTAAAAACACGTAGTCTATACATACCCTGCTGCAATGAAAAGAAAACGATAGATTCATGAAACGGCCTACCTGAAAGTTGCAGAGTCTTCAATACAAAACTTGAACTCTGCAATCGCTGCCATATTTTCAATTCAATACAACCAAAATGCTCTCGGTAAAACTGAAATTACTCGGAGGTAAAATCAATCGACTATACGGCTCCGTCTCCAAACACACTATCAGCTCTAATTAGGCAAAATTCCACAGAGCAAACAGAATCGAATTCCAGCGACTGTTACGTATGCAACTGACAACAACTGACGTCATACCAAACACATATCAGAACAACATAATACAGTTTACAAACGAGAGGCCACTCGACCCATCAGCTCGTTTGGTGTCCATTAATAACTAAGTGATCCAAAGATCCAGTCTATTTTTGAATGTTCCCAAATTGTGGCTTCAACCACATCGCTGGAGAGTTTGTTCCAGATTGTAATAACTCTCTGTGTGAACAAGAGTCTCCTGTTTTCTGTCTTGAATGCCTTGAAGCCAAATTTGCATTTGTGTCCAAACACACTGAATCGAGTTACGTCAACGGTGCGCATCGGCCCCTCAGCCAGACTCACAGCGCGCACTTTTACAACCCGGCCCGGGTCTGAGAGGCGCAGCGCGGCTGTCCCTGCATGCGTGTCTGTAGCTGCTGAAGAGTCGCACTACTGATCATTAACGATCAACATTTGATCTGCACGGCTCATCACATCAGCACCAACACAACCAGCAACGAGCAGCACAAGTGTCCCTCAGTCCAAGTCCACAGCACACACGAGTATAACCCCGATCAGCAGCAAAGCTGGCAGGCTGCACCCCCTCCTGTACAATGAACGCAACAGCCCTATTCATCAAGACCAATACAAGACTTTCAGTCTAGAGAGGGCCCACCTTACACGTGTTTTCCTCTTGATTGTCGTCCGTCCGCTGTGTCCAGACTGCGGTATTACTGTGTCCCAGTTTTTCTCTACAGTAATTGTGACCCGTGAAAGGCTCTCTGGATTGTCAGTAGGCTTAGTCCCGCCTTCAATCAGAGAAGCCAACTCTGATAGGACACAAGTGCGCCGGTAATCCCAGGCATTAAACAGGGCCTGATTGTAGCGCCGACTCCTGGTCAATTGGCGCTGCACAGAGGGGAGCTGCTACCAGCATTTGCATAATGAGATAAAGGCACCGACCCAAGCACACACAGTGAAACGGACACTGCACACCCCAATGTGTGCACCTTTACCCGTCTCACCCTACCTGCATTTCCCATGTCTGCGTCTCTCTCTCTGTTCTCAGTGCTCTTGTAAGAGAGAGTAAGCAGTCACTGAAATAAAATTGCAATGCCTGTCCAAAAGGAAGAGTATTATTTTCGCTATGAGCCTACAGCACAGAGAAAGTGCTACAGGGGAATGAAGGATGGACAGTGGTCAGCAGGCACCAACACCAGCCTAGGCTCCCACACCGTGAAGCAGACCTCTGCAGGGCCCCAGGGTCCAAAGCAGGGGCCCACACTTCCCCACATCACCCCCTCCACACTCTGTGATCTGGTATATCCACCGCACAGTGCACAATTAATTTAATTGCTGGTAAATTAAATCAATTGTGAGCATAAACTATATATATGTGAACCTTTTCTTGTCCCAAGAGCAGCACTGTTATCATTTCAGTTCCACACAGAGCACACGCTTTTTCCCTTCTTTTTCAAATATTTAACATTAGAACATAAGAAAGTGTCCAATCGAGAGGAGGCCATTCGACCCATCATGCTCGTTTGGTGTCCATTAGTAACTAAGTGATCCAAGGATCCTATCCAATGTAATTTTAAATGTTCAATTAAATTGTCTCTTCAGCCACATCGCTGGGGAGTTTGTTCCAGATTGTGACGCCTCTCTGTGTGAAGAAGTGTCTCCTGTTTTCTGTCTTGAATGCCTTGAAGCCCAATTTCCATTTGTGTCCCCGGGTGCGTGTGGCCCTGCTGATCTGGAAAAGCTCCTCTGGTTTGATGTGGTCGATGCCTTTCATGATTTTGAAGACTTGAATCAAGTCCCCATGTACGTAAAAAGGTTCAGTTCCTCAGTCTCTCAGTAGGACATTCCCTTCAGACCTGGAATAAGTCTGGTTGCTCTCCTCTGAACTGCCTCTAGAGCAGCGATATCTTTCTTGAAGTGTGGAGCCCAGAACTGTCCACAGTATCCAGATGAGCTCTTAGGCCGTGTGTCCACCAAAGCGTTTTTTCCTGAGGTCGGTGTCTTTTTTCAATTGTTTGCAATGGGAGCCGTGATTTTAAAACAAGCGCCTGGCGTTTTCAGCTGCGGAAAACGCTTTGGTGGACACACCAAATTTTTAGAAGTTTGGGCGATACACAATATATATATATATATATATATATATATATACACTCACCTAAAGGATTATTAGGAACACCATACTAATACTGTGTTTGACCCCCTTTCGCCTTCAGAACTGCCTTAATTCTACGTGGCATTGATTCAACAAGGTGCTGAAAGCATTCTTTAGAAATGTTGGCCCATATTGATAGGATAGCATCTTGCAGTTGATGGAGATTCGTGGGATGCACATCCAGGGCACGAAGCTCCCGTTCCACCACATCCCAAAGATGCTCTATTGGGTTGAGATCTGGTGACTGTGGGGGCCAGTTTAGCACAGTGAACTCATTGTCATGTTCAAGAAACCAATTTGAAATGATTCGACCTTTGTGACATGGTGCATTATCCTGCTGGAAGTAGCCATCAGAGGATGGGTACATGGTGGTCATAAAGGGATGGACATGGTCAGAAACAATGCTCAGGTAGGCCGTGGCATTTAAACGATGCCCAATTGGCACTAAGGGGCCTAAAGTGTGCCAAGAAAACATCCCCCACACCATTACACCACCACCACCAGCCTGCACAGTGGTAACAAGGCATGATGGATCCATGTTCTCATTCTGTTTACGCCAAATTCTGACTCTACCATCTGAATGGCTCAACAGAAATCGAGACTCATCAGACCAGGCAACATTTTTCCAGTCTTCAACTGTCCAATTTTGGTGAGCTTGTGCAAATTGTAGCCTCTTTTTCCTATTTGTAGTGGAGATGAGTGGTACCCCGTGGGTTCTTCTGCTGTTGTAGCCCATCCGCCTCAAGGTTGTACGTGTTGTGGCTTCACAAATGCTTTGCTGCATACCTCGGTTGTAACGAGTGCTTATTTCAGTCAAAGTTGCTCTTCTATCAGCTTGAATCAGTCGGCCCATTCTCCTCTGACCTCTAGCATCAACAAGGCATTTTCGCCCACAGGACTGCCGCATACTGGATGTTTTTCCCTTTTCACACCATTCTTTGTAAACCCTAGAAATGGTTGTGCGTGAAAATCCCAGTAACTGAGCAGATTGTGAAATACTCAGACCGGCCCGTCTGGCACCAACAACCATGCCACCCTCAAAATTGCTTAAATCACCTTTCTTTCCCATTCAGACATTCAGTTTGGAGTTCAGGAGATTGTCTTGACCTGGACCACACCCCTAAATGCATTGAAGCAACTGCCATGTGATTGGTTGTTTAGATAATTGCATTAATGAGAAATTGAACAGGTGTTCCTAATAATCCTTTAGGTGAGTGTATATATATATACACTCACCTAAAGGATTATTAGGAACACCATACTAATACTGTGTTTGACCCCCTTTCGCCTTCAGAACTGCTTTAATTCTACGTGGCATTGATTCAACAAGGTGCTGAAAGCATTCTTTAGAAATGTTGGCCCATATTGATAGGATAGCATCTTGCAGTTGATGGAGATTTGTAGGATGCACATCCAGGGCACGAAGCTCCCGTTCCACCACATCCCAAAGATGCTCTATTGGGTTGAGATCTGGTGACTGTGGGGGCAAGTTTAGTACAGTGAACTCATTGTCATGTTCAAGAAACCAATTTGAAATTATTCGACCTTTGTGACATGGTGCATTATCCTGCTGGAAGTAGCCATCAGAGGATGGGTACATGGTGGTCATAAAGGGGTGGACATGGTCAGAAACAATGCTCAGGTAGGCCGTGGCATTTAAACGATGCCCAATTGGCACTAAGGGGCCTAAAGTGTGCCAAGAAAACATCCCCCACACCATTACACCACCACCACCAGCCTGCACAGTGGTAACAAGGCATGATGGATCCATGTTCTCATTCTGTTTATGCCAAATTCTGACTCTACCATCTGAATGTCTCAACAGAAATCGAGACTCATCAGACCAGGCAACATTTTTCCAGTCTTCAACTGTCCAATTTTGGTGAGCTTGTGCAAATTGTAGCCTCTTTTTCCTATTTGTAGTGGAGATGAGTGGTACCCCGTGGGTTCTTCTGCTGTTGTAGCCCATCCGCCTCAAGGTTGTACGTGTTGTGGCTTCACAAATGCTTTGCTGCATACCTCGGTTGTAACGAGTGATTATTTCAGTCAAAGTTGCTCTTCTATCAGCTTGAATCAGTCGGCCCATTCTCCTCTGACCTCTAGCATCAACAAGGCATTTTCGCCCTCAGGACTGCCGCATACTGGATGTTTTTCCCTTTTCACACCATTCATTGTAAACCCTAGAAATGGTTGTGCGTGAAAATCCCAGTAACTGAGCAGATTGTGAAATACTCAGACCGGCCCGTCTGGCACCAACAACCATGCCATGCTCAAAATTGCTTAAATCACCTTTCTTTCCCATTCAGACATTCAGTTTGGAGTTCAGGAGATTGTCTTGACCAGGACCACGCTCCTAAATGCATTGAAGCAACTGCCATGTGATTGGTTGGTTAGATAATTGCATTAATGAGAAATTGAACAGGTGTTCCTAATAATCCTTTAGGTGAGTGTATATATATATACATATATACACTCACCTAAAGGATTATTAGGAACACCATACTAATACTGTGTTTGACCCCCTTTCGCCTTCAGAACTGCCTTAATTCTACGTGGCATTGATTCAACAAGGTGCTGAAAGCATTCTTTAGAAATGTTGGCCCATATTGATAGGATAGCATCTTGCAGTTGATGGAGATTTGTGGGATGCACATCCAGGGCAC
Source organism: Amia ocellicauda (assembly GCF_036373705.1). Classification (NCBI taxonomy): domain Eukaryota; kingdom Metazoa; phylum Chordata; class Actinopteri; order Amiiformes; family Amiidae; genus Amia; species Amia ocellicauda. The sequence goes on from NC_089872.1 coordinate 945,991, forward strand.
GTAGCTCCCGTTCCACCACATCCCAAAGATGCTCTATTGGGTTGAGATCTGGTGACTGTGGGGGCCAGTTTAGTACAGTGAACTCATTGTCATGTTCAAGAAACCAATTTGAAATTATTCGACCTTTGTGACATGGTGCATTATCCTGCTGGAAGTAGCCATCAGAGGATGGGTACATGGTGGTCATAAAGGGATGGACATGGTCAGAAACAATGCTCAGGTAGGCCGTGGCATTTAAACGATGCCCAATTGGCACTAAGGGGCCTAAAGTGTGCCAAGAAAACATCCCCCACACCATTACACCACCACCACCAGCCTGCACAGTGGTAACAAGGCATGATGGATCCATGTTCTCATTCTGTTTACGCCAAATTCTGACTCGAGACTCATCAGACCAGGCAACATTTTTCCAGTCTTCAACTGTCCAATTTTGGTGAGCTTGTGCAAATTGTAGCCTCTTTTTCCTATTTGTAGTGGAGATGAGTGGTACCCGGTGGGGTCTTCTGCTGTTGTAGCCCATCCGCCTCAAGGTTGTACGTGTTGTGGCTTCACAAATGCTTTGCTGCATACCTCGGTTGTAACGAGTGCTTATTTCAGTCAAAGTTGCTCTTCTATCAGCTTGAATCAGTCGGCCCATTCTCCTCTGACCTCTAGCATCAACAAGGCATTTTTGCCCACAGGACTGCCGCATACTGGATGTTTTTCCCTTTTCACACCATTCTTTGTAAACCCTAGAAATGGTTGTGCGTGAAAATCCCAGTAACTGAGCAGATTGTGAAATACTCAGACCGGCCCGTCTGGCACCAACAACCATGCCACCCTCAAAATTGCTTAAATCACCTTTCTTTCCCATTCAGACATTCAGTTTGGAGTTCAGGAGATTGTCTTGACCTGGACCACACCCCTAAATGCATTGAAGCAACTGCCATGTGATTGGTTGTTTAGATAATTGCATTAATGAGAAATTGAACAGGTGTTCGTAATAATCCTTTAGGTGAGTGTATATATATATATATATATATATATATATATATATATATATATATATATCGATATTTCTTGTTTTTATCCAATCAAGCTACAAAATAAGACCAAAGACATTTAAACAACAAGTCTTTATTTAATCATTAAATATGCAAAACGAACAAATACCACGTGCAGGCTGTCATGGTAAATATATACAGAATGCAACACATTACAGCACAAGTGTTGTGTGATTATTGATTACTATTACGTGTGTTATGTTATGTTATGGGATTAATATGTACAGAAATAGACAGTATGATTTACTGTCACATAACAACAATAACACAAGTAATAGTAATCACGCAACACATGCGCTGTAAAAGGTATAGATTGAGGTAGATTTACCACAGCCGGGTTTATAGTGGCGCATTAATAACTGCTACACAGGGACATTTCTTCTCTGACAGTCGCCTCTCGATTCTACTTACCTGTACAGCACATGTTAATACAAAATAGTTATAATAATAATAATAATAATAATAATAATAATAATAATAAACTGTTGTACCACTTCACAGTCATAATGAAACGTTCTGATTATGATTTAATTTTATACAAATGATAGCAATCTAAATTAGCAGGGGTGGGGGGTGCTTGCAGCTTGAGTTTAGCCCGTCGACGAGAGCGGGACGGAACGTGTGCGCTTGCGCATTAAAGTATCTCTTGCTTATGCTGGTTATTCTGTCAGTTCACTCTCCTCCATGTCTGTCTGTTTCTGATGCACATTTCTCACCTGCATCCGACACGTGTGGAAGATCGCAAAGTGTTGTCCAAATGACGAAAAATACTGCCGTAAAGAGTGGGATTTGCGACACAACCTTATAAAAGATAGAGCATAATATGAAACGATAGACGTTTTTCTATCGTTACACGATATGTCGTCATATCGCACAGCCCTAGTAAATAGGAAAGTGATTATAATTTTAAGATATGTTTTGTATTTTTTTACACGTAAGGATGTAGGCCTGCAGTAAGCCTGTACTCTGGGCAGAGTAGGAAACCAGTCGTGTTACAGATTAGGGCCCACCTCCGTGTATGTAAATATTACGTGTGAAAAAACAACTTTACACATCTGATGTGAGAACGAATTCGTCATATTTTCGTATGCGACTTTGAAACAAATTCACCTTAATGTATTGTAGCGCTCGGGGGGGGGTTGCAAGAGATGAGCCCGTCTCATACTTCAAGGTGTAACACAAGTCCCTTTTATTTGTTCAACAAATCCGCCACTGCTGACACGCCCTGCACACACCATTACATTGTCACACTAACACACTCCTTTCCTTTCTCTTTGGTGTTCCCCCTCTATGCTCCACCCACCACACTGCCTATACCCATTAACCCCTACAGTGAGGTGGCACGCTACAGTAGTACACGGTTTCTTTGCCTGTCTAGGTGTATCCTAATTATTTAGTCAATATCCTCTGCTACTCTGCACTAGTGATACCAGACAGGTAGTTTCTGGAAAACAACTTTGGACAAGAGTTCTGTGCCGTCCGAAAATAGTCCCGGAGCCTTAAACAGCTGACAGTGGAGAATGGAAAGATGTTCTGTGTATCCGAAGCAATGGATCTATCTTTGGGACCTTCATCCAGCAATGGATTGACAGACTGAGGATGAGCTGATATCGCTGAAGTGCATAATTACACTTTTACATTGAATTTATTCTCATACCTCAAAAAATACTCGTAAATATCTATTTTCTATGACAATCTAAAATTGACATTTTAGAATAAAAGACAGTTGGCTTCTCCTGGGATAATGTTTATGTCTGGCTGCTTTGAACATTATTTCAATTTATCTTGGGTGCAGGAATAAAGTTAAAAATATATATTTGGACAGTTCTTTCATAGTAATTATATACATCTAGCTGCAAAGGTATTTTAATAATCGATTACCGTAATAGAAATGAGGGTCATTTTCTAAAATTGAATCGAACTGCTGCAAAAACAATTGCTCAGCACTAGTCCTGTGTTGTAGCTGAACAACTGTTAATGATTATTTACATAATTATCATTCTCAGACAGTATTTTTCCATTTTGTTCCATGTTCTTATGTGATGGCCATTGCTTCAATTTTGGGACTTAGATATATCTTTCTGTTTCCAAAACAGGTGCAGACATCAAATAAGCAATTCAAATTCAAAAAACACTGCTGGAAATAACAATTAAATTCTAATTAGTGGATGTGGCTATTTCAGTCACACCCATTGCGGACGGGTGTATAAAATCAGGCACATAGTCATGCAATCTCCAGAGACAAACGTTGACAACAGAACTAATTCATTCTAGTGTGCCAGAAAGTCCTAGAGCAGGGTTTTTCAAACCAGTCCCGGAGTACCCCCTGCCCTACTGGTTTTTGTTCCAACCTAGCTCTTAATTACTTAATCAAATGTATATTGCTTTGTTAGGTCAATTAAGGATTCAATTAAGCAATTAAAACCTTGGTTGGAACAGAAACCAGCAGGGCAGGGGATACTTCAGGACATGTTTGAAAACCACTGTCCTAGAGCAAGCAAATATTTGAAGTAAATGTTTTTCTTTGTGAAGCCTATGTCGTGAAATGCCTTAATAAAAAATGTAATTGCCAAATGTAAAAGGAGACTTTGTCAGCACGGTTGTAAATAATTAATAATAAAAAAGGTGTGGTGAATTTTTACTTTTTGTCTTCAATTTGTTGGAGTCTGCATATGCAAGGTAGTGTTTTACATGATTATTGGTTAACATTAAATGCTATACATAAAGCATTTAGGCCCCAACATCTATAAAGAGCCCCCTTCCAACATATGAATAATCAACTTTTCCTACAATGCAATGTGTTCTACATTTGTACATCATTCAATGATTCCCAAAGCCTGGGTATGGATGTTATTTGAATAATTATTGTTGTGTAGCAGCCTTCCTGAATAACTAATACACATATTAATGTGGTGCTTATAATTACAGTTTACTCAGTATTTTACTTGGTGCTTATTTTAATTCAATTCAGAATTTAGAATCATTTATAGATTGTCTAAATTGCTCATTTACACCGATCAGCCATAACATTATGACCACTGACAGGTGAAGTGAATAACACTGATAATCTCATTATCATGGCACCTGTCAGTGGGTGGGATATATTAGGCAGCAAGTGAACATTTTGTTCTTAAAGTTGATGTGTTAGAAGCAGGAAAAATGGGCAAGCGTAAAGATCTGAGCGACTTTGACAAGGGCCAAATTGTGATGGCTAGACGACTGGGTCAGAGCATCTCCAAAACTGCAGTTCCCGGTCTGCAGTGGTCAGTACCTATCAAAAGTGGTCCAAGGAAGGAAAAGTGGTGAACCGGCGACAGGGTCATGTGCGCCAAGGCTCATTGATGCACGTGGGGAGCGAAGGCTGGCCCGTGTGGTCTATTCCAACAGACAAGCTACTGTAGCTCAAATGGCTGAAAAAGTTAATGCTGGTTCTGATAGAAAGGTGTCAGATGTGTATGGGGCTGCGTAGCCGCAGACCAGTCAGGGTGCCCATGCTGACCCCTGTCCACTGCTGAAAGCACCTACAATGGGCACATGAGCATCAGAACTGGACCACAGAGCAATGGAAGAAGGTGACCTGGTCTGATGAATCACGAGTTCAAGGTGTTGACTTGGCCTCCAAATTCCCCAGATCTCAATCCAATCGAGCATCTGTGGGATGTGCTGGACAAACGAGTCCGATCCATGGAGGCCCCACCTGGCAACTTACAGGACTTCTGCTGCTAACGTCTTGGTGCCAGATACCACAGCACACCTGCAGAGGTCTAGTGGAGTCCATGCCTCGACTGGTCAGGGCTGTTTTGGTGGCAAAAGGGGGACCTACACAATATTAGGCAGGTGGTCACAATGTTATGGCTGATTGGTGTATTCAGCTCTGGAAAAAAAATAAGAGACCAGATAACATTGATTTCTGAACTTGGAGTGGTCTCTTATTTTTTTCCAGAGCTGTATATATATATTAACTGAAGCTCTTACACAGTTTAATTTCTGAACACTATTTCATGAATTCTGCCCATCAATTTATCTTCCATTGCCAAAAGGCAGTTTTAAAATGATACCTTATTGATAGGTCATTATAATTTAAACTCAACATGAATACTCAGATCAGTTATCTTGTAACAATATGTACTGACACACAGCAAAACCTATTTTTGTCTGTCAAACCTTAAAATGAGAGTAAAAAAACTTGGCTTTCAAAATCCCATGTCTACAATGATAAATAAAATAAAATGCATCATCATTTTTAAAAAAGTATATATTTTTCCTTTATTAAAATGATTTAAACAGCAGGTTTCAAAACATAATTTGTAAAATGTGACTAAAAACAAAAACACTAAGCTTGGTGAAAGTGATATAATTAAATACAAAGTGAATTTTATTTCAAAAGTTGGAATACTTTTTATTTTTAGAAAAATCATTGTTTTACAGCTGTTGTAATTAACAGGATTTAAAAAATAATTATAAGAATTAGGCAAAAGCAGTTTCACTGCTGGAATTATTGAGAAGACGCATACCTTTTTAAATAGTAAGATCTTAGAACATGTGAATTAATATAATACCCCAACAGGCATTATTGTATTACTGCTTGTGTTTATTATTTAATTTTTTTTTTTTTTTTTTCATGAATGGGTTAAAAACGTGGAGGAAACTTATTAAGATTAAGTAAATTAACATTCCATGGGATGTGTACCTCTGCAATAGACATGTGTAACCTATATGAGATAGATTCATCTTTCCTTCACACTGTTAGTGAAACTCGGCACAGTAGAAAATGCTCATAGAAAAGATTAAACAAAATGTAAACAGCTACAAAATGAGAAGGAATAAAAATGACTGAGTGTCAGTTGAGATCTCCACAATATTCCATACTATTTATTTCTGTTATAAAAAGGTATAATGGAAATTCAAGGACACAAAAACACTATCCCATTAAAAAAATGCAGTTGTTTCAAAAAGTATTTAATCTTTAAGTAGTTTACAATACCAAGGGCTTTGAGTCTCCCCTAGTTCTGCATCAGATGTTAACTACTTCATCAAACTATTAATTTGTATGACAGGCCATTTCCAGCTATTGATCTGTTGCTAATTGAAAGGTACATTGAAGTCTGGAGTTATACATCCTTAAAATATGTAATTTAATCAGGGTGCAAACAGTTCTAGAGCACAAACACAGCCAAGGTGACGTAATTTAAAGAAGGCACATTGAATCCAAAATGTTGTGTATGTTAAACTGTGATTAATTAGTGGCTTTGGTGTCTTTTACAAGAAATAAGCACTACAGCGAGTGCAAATAGGAACCACAGGAGCATCATTAACCTTCTGCCCCCAGCACTATGGAAAGTTAACACAAATGTGAAAGGGCAATCAGCTACCCTGCCCTTAATTAGTGTTTCTATTTCCCAGAGTGTTTGATTGACTGGCAAAAGAATGGAGTTGAATCCTTCATTCTAATTGGATGGTCAATCAGCCAATCAGACACCCATGCAAAAGCCTTTGACCATTTAGAAGGGCTTTTATTTGTTTGTGTTTGTTTTATTTGTTTTTAACATGATGAGACTGTGGATGTGTTTTAGCTAAACAGGGTGCCAAAGCATTTCTTATTAATTTACTGGGTAGGGTTGTATTTTTGTGTTACTTAAATACATTATATCTAGTTAGATTTGTGTTTCTTACAACTGCACCTCTTAAAGAAAACTTTTTTTGGCTGATCTCGCGAGGCCCAGTCTGTCACCACAGATCAGTCACTAAAGCTATACACTCCATAGGCTTAACTTAAATATGCTGGCTGCTATTTATTATTATTCTCCTCCATTAAATTGCACTGATACCTGTTGCAGTGGAGTGTTTTTTAGGCTGAAAATCACTGGTTTGGCATTCAGTATTGACTGCAATGATATGGTCCCATTTGGAATGACATTCAATATTTGTTGCATTGTATGGTCCTATTTTGAATGCACACCTTCAAATTGTAGATTCTCTGCTAGCTTTGTCTACTGATGCACCATGTACCAGCATTCATCACAAATGGGTTCTGATTTTAAGTGTTCTGGTTTTGGAAAACGCTGGCCTTTTCAAACAAAACGTCTGCTCCGAGTTATTAGTGTGTGTGTCAGTTAGATATCCGACACATGGCCCTGCTTAACAATGATATTGCACTTGCTCACAACTAACACCGTCTACATGATTGGTGGAGACTCCTGCAAACTACATGCTGGTTTTCTCTTTCTGTATTTTGGTTAGAAAATGCAAGGTCAGATTACATGATTTCCTACTTGTTCTGCCATAACACAGGGTGTGACAGAATGACTCAAATGGTGTATCTCTCTCCTGATTCCATTCTGATATGTGGGCCTTTTAGTTATATATTGGTAAAAATAGATTTATAGAAAGCGAAAACCCCATATTCAAGAGATGATCTCCGTGCCCCTGACCAGACTAACATTTGGTTACAGTAATGTTTGAAAGTAAACCTTGAAATGAAACAAACCTACACTTATCTGACAGGCTTGAAGGTTTTTCTAGTGCACTACAATCCACTAACAGGTAGTTTAATGTCCTGCTGGTTCAAGGATATATTTCTTGACTTTCAAAATCAGAATGAGCAGAGTAAAACCTCAATGATTTTAAAACAGAAATTTAAAATGAGAAAACAAATACACACAAAATAAATGGCTTGACTGAAAACATTAGAACACGACTTATTTGAAAGACTGAGAAGAATCCTGTAAGTCTCATTTTTCGACACCAATTTAACACAGCACACAGCAGCATATCACGCAACCAAATACAGACAAAATGCTAAGGTGAAAAATAAATATATAAAAAGGTGGTTTGGTTGTAAGGGATTGTTTTCATTGGCTATAAAAGGAAAACATTTAGCTTTCATTTTTTTTATCACAAAGTTAATGAATGTTTCCTGACCTAGAAATTACAGGAAAGCAAATGTTCCTAAATATAACCTCCAGTTCACACACAATAAATCTGTAGGGATGATTACATAAGTGTGACCAGATGCTTTGTTTTTCAAAATGGCTTTAATTATGGCTTATTTCAAATTTCTTTCCAGTGACGTGCCTAATGGAATCCAGAGGAAGTCACAAAGAAATCCAATCGGCAAGTCTAGCGTGAGTTTTTGATCAGTAATTCCTGTGTCATTTTTGAAGTTTGATTAAGAAGAACATAAGAAAGTTTACAATCGAGAGGAGGCCATTCGCCCCATCGTGCTCGTTTGGTGTCCATTAATAACTAAGTGTCTATTTTTGAATGTTCCCAAATTGTCTTTCAGCCACATCACTGGGGAGTTTGTTCAGATTGTGACGCCTCTCTGTGTGAAGAAGTGTCTCCTGTTTTCTGTCTTGAATGCCTTGAAGCCCAATTTCCATTTGTGCCTTTACCTATTTATACTTTAAGGCAAATTTGATAAAAATACTGAAATGAAGTTACTTTTCCTGCATCTGTTGTACTTTATTGCAGTGAAGAATTCTTCCATGTAGAACAGTGAGGATCAGTGAGAACAGTGAAAATTAGTTATGCTGTGATTTTGTTAAATGTAAATACATGCTCGGTTAACCCTTTTGTAAAAAACTAAATGAAAACCAAGATAAACCAAAACACTTACATGTTAATGGAACTACTCATAATGTTTCCGATTCACATAAAGTCTCTCCGATTCACTCTTTCTTTCCAAAAAACTTTTTGAATACTGATTTGTTTCTTGGTCTAGGAAGACTGGCGTAGTTCCTCTCTCCTGGAGTGTCCAGGAGAGTCTCTGGGTGCCAGCCAATCATATGTGGGAGCTGCTTCTGATTGGCTGATTCTGTGTTGTTCGTAGGAGGTAAGGCCTGAGCCCTCTGGGATTCTGTCAGTTGGTCTCCAATGAAAAGAGTCACTGAATAACTGGACCCTCCCTCTCGGGCTCCAGGAGGCAATGAGAAGGGCGTAATTTTCTGGTAAGTAGCTGAAAGAAGAAAGCAGGTTTAAATAATAGCTTTTAACTATATTAGTATTCAGTTTGCAGTAGTGACGTCACATGCAAAGAGCATTAGTGCATGTCATAGTGTAGTCCTTCCTTCATTTTTAAATGATTACAATAGTGCAAATTGTGTGTGCTGTCACAATCTTCATTACTTGAAGTAATGTAAACAGTCCTAATCCTAACAGTCGCTTTTGCTTAGCTAAATAATTGTAAAAGATGTGGGAATTACGAGTCACTGTCAACTGCTTACCTGATTTCATCAGTTCAAAGGGCAAGCCTTTACCAAACCAAACATTGCTGCTGAATTTCTACAGTAAACCTATACTGGTCAAATATGTTTGTATGTATGCTGGATATGTGTGGATACAAAATACTAAGACATACTTAAGATCTTTTTTTTTTGCATTTAGAAAAATAATGTTTTTACACTGGATATTTTTACCCAGTTGATTTCTTGAGTGCATTATACTTTTAGACTCTTTAATTGAGCTTTGACAACATTTGTATCTGTTATATCCTCCCCATTTGGAATTGGCATATGCCAATCCACTCCATCTTAACACTAAGATATTTGTATTGGACATTAACTCAAATGTATAAACTGATGTGATCCATTTCTTTTCATGGTGAGTACACTGTACAAACAGCAGAGATTATGCAATGGAGGGAGGACTAAAGCAGCTGGTTTGCTGAGGAAACCCAAACTGTCATCCAGCCCACACAACCCTGGCAACACTTGGCCAACTGTGACCTGCATCTGGGGGGAGTCCTGGTCACGTCAGGTCTGACACATTGTGGTTTTGAACCAAGGATGTCTGAACATGTATGCTGAAGGGAGGGAAGTACTGGTGGAGCCACTTGGGAGCCCTGCGTATGTTAAAGAAGCGACGGAAGCATAGCCAACAAAATGCACTGCCCACGCTGCACTGATTTTGACCAGGGATGGATTTACAAATGGGAGAATGGTGACAGTACAGGATCAGATATGTCACTGATCCATCTATCCTGTGCAAATATGAACACGTAATAAATCAGCAGCTCCAGGCCTCACGGGCCATATCCTTGCAGGTTTTAGATATAACTTTCAGTTAGCGAATTTATACAGATAGATTTTAGATGATTTGACTTATTATCCAAATAATGCGTTCAATTAAGTAATTAGGATCTGGAAATTCCCCCAGTCCTGTAATTAAAGAAGTGTCACAATTTTTAACAAGTCAGACGTCAAAGAACCAAAGCTCTCTGACGGGGTCAGTGGCAATGATTCAGCACGCACCTGAGGTAAAGGAGTGTGAACGGCGTTTGTTGGCCACACAGTCCAGGTCTTCTGTGCGGAAGAAATCCTGAGGCTGGAAACTGGAGTCCCTGCCCTTCTGAGAGAGTTTCTGCTTCATGGCCTGACGCAGGGAGCCATAATAATCTTCAACACAAGCAGAGAAAGACAGCAGTGTGATAGATGTCTGTCTATGAAGATATCACAATGTGACCTGATTTTTGCCTGTTCTCCTGGATAAGATTATTATTATTTTTATAAATGTGTTATTATAGATTTAAAATAGTACATGATCAATAAATAAAACTATATTTAGAACATTATACAATATAATACATCAGTACTGCTCTTTGAGTCCTATATACAATACAGTACGTACAATAATACATTTACAACACAAGTGCTTATGTAAGGTTGCAAAGAGCAATACTGGGGTACATTGAAAATAATGTGCACATTTTGGCTATAAACAGAGTGATTCAGTAGTTTTCTTGTTACAATCACCTAGACCCAAGTAATGTCACTCTCTGTTATCGATCCTTCCACATACGAACATGCCAAGCGTGTTCTCTCCCAACCTGATCTCTTACCACAATGACCGGCACCCAAAGACATGGCAGTGGAGTTTTCCTTCACATTCCCATGATGCCACGGCTGCCGTTGGAGGTTGTCCCTCGTCAGCACTATGATCTCTTTGGCTCTCACAGAGGCTGTGGCGGGAGTGTGCCCCGAGAGGCAGGAAGTGGTGTCGCCCCCTTGAGGACACTGGCAGGAAGAGCTGCAGTGGCAGGAGTGAGAGGGACTGTGCTCTCTGAAAGGAAGAAGCAATGCTGTGCGTGACAAACCTTTCATTGGATTGCACAGACGTTTGCTGCCACCAGGTGGTCAACAAGGAAAAGCATGCTCACTCACGGACCATTTTCCTGTTTGAAACTACTGTACAAGAATAGCTTTTAAATCCCCTAAACAAATGTCCTGGAGTTTTGAAATGAGAGTGTTATGTATTTTGTCTTTATGCAGTGTTTCTCTGACATTGACAGAGACATTTCTCAATGGTGTTTCTTAGTGCTGTCAGTCTTTTAAAAAGCTTAATACAATTACAACTGGATCCTCCTGTAACTGACTAAATTAATAAAAAACAAACAAACAAACAAATAAATACATATATTTATAACTTAACACAAGAAAGGCAAAAGCAGATGTTGATTGGCACATTATTCTCATTTAATTTAATATCGCTTGGCTTTGCTTTAGATTCTAAAGTTTAGAAGTGAGCTCTTACGTGGTCACTGAGATGTCCTGCATACAGTGTCCAGAAACGGGCCCTGAGATTTCACTATCACTCAGCCCTGTGGGGAAAAAAAGATGAGGAAAAATCAAAAACACTTGTGGCTTGCTTACTTATTTACAAAAAAATGTATTTCACATAGGATGGGGAAGGAAATTAATTTGACCATGACATAATATTGATTGAGATATTAGAATATAAATTATGTTAATAATATCTAAAATAATATCCAATAGTAATAGGAACATATAACATCCATGGATAAACTGAACAGATGCTAGAGAGAATAAGTTTCAAAACAGGCAAACATTTTCTCTCTGTAGGCAAAAAAAAAGTCTACGTCACTCGAACTTCAATCATCAAGATTTCTTTCTGTCACTGAAGTTTTACTTTCCAGCTAAACCAAATCATTACAAATATATCACACACAGACATACTCTTCACTCTAAGGTCTAGTCCAAATCAAAGCTTTGACCTGAATACAAATTATAAAGCTGTACCCTATTTATTTTATAAACTGTAGAAAGTGGAACATATTTGCAAAGTTTTGATTATGCTCTAGGTCCAAGACAGATTATATTTCTCATACTTCTGTTTATGCTAGGAAAAGTGTACCGATAGAACTATATTGCTGGGAGATTTGGTTTACCTGTATTTGCTTGAATTTTCAGCACCCATTTCTTCATTAGAAATCGTGAAGAGGCACTCAGGAGATACTCAGAGCCATCACGCAGCCTTTGAATCAATCAAGTACATGCTTGGTTAACCCTTTTGTAAGTGTTTTGGTGCAAGTAAACTTCAGTGCTTCATAGCGTCACTTCAAAAAACACAATGCTGACTGAATTGCCAATAACATTGATGAGATGGTGAATATTAAGGGGGATGATGGGAAATGAGAGGAGAAGGGATTACAGATGCAGTGGTACTGTTTAAACAACAATAATGGATATAATTGTAATTTATAGTGCCATACAAACAATTGTTGTAAACAATATACTAAATGAAACAATTTTATAAATTCATAATGCATATATGGGCCTGTTTTAGTGGTGTCACTTCCCTAGGCTTGAAAGAATGTTCAGGACAGGCGCTCAAGGGGTGTGTCTGAGATGTTGCTTTGAAACTGATTGGATTGACCAATTTGGATTTAGCAATTGTTAATCAAGAAGGCTCTCTACAATGACCCCTGTGCCTAGCGTAGGGGGGTTATAGGAAGCTGGCACATATAGCTGGAAACATGTACTGCCACGCCAGCTGGTTCTTTCTGCACTGAGCCACAGTGCAATCAGCAGAGCTATAGCATAATGTTGTTGTGTTGTTGGCAATGGTTGATTTGTTTTTCCTACAAGTACTCACCGGAGACTAAAGCAGTTTGCTTTTTTGGTGTAGTCGGGAGCAGGGGTACACTGGGCCCCAATCAAATTGAGAGGCAGCCCTGCCACTGTACTCTGTGAGGGATAAGAGAACTGTATAAGTCACTGGAGGACTCAACAATTACAGTATAGAAGGTTTTATAGGACTCTTTGAGTAATGATCAGCTAAAAGGACTTTTCACACAGCAGTGATTATTCGTTGCATTTCCCAAGACAACAAACTCAAAACCTGTGGAAACGCAAATTGCCTTTCATACTTAAGTGAAAAATGCTGCTGAGAAAAAATCTGTAGGGGGAAAAAGAAAATGTCAGCTGTTCTCAGATCACTGCCTTCAGGAGGTGACAAATAGTCTGGACCAGATTGCATTATTTTCCCTTCTAAGAACAGAACCATTTCTAGGCTCCAATGTTCACAGAAAGACTACTATCCTACTTCATTAAATATGCCTAGCATTTACTTAATTGAATGAGAAACTGATTTAAATCCCAAGTCTATATTAAGCTTTAGCCAAATCTCTCCTGTGTTATATAGGTACATATTCAAATTTGCTACCAAGAATTTATCACCTTCCTCTTTGTGCAGCTTTATATTTCATAGACACAGGAATGCAGTATTCAGTTAAAATCCCAGTTTACCTTCAGTGTATCTTTCCTGTCTTGGTAAAAGCACAGTGTTTGCTTGAAAAGCACAGTATGGTATGTGTTCCAGGATCTGCATGGTGCCTGTGGAAAATAAAAAGTATTTTGGGGATTTGTTTTTTATTTACCAAACCCTCAATTCAAGTAATGCAGGCTTACAATTTGAGAAAAAAACCCAATTCTATTTTTTTAAATACTACTGTACACATTACAGCATTTAACCATTACAGTGAATAAAATGTAACATTAAGAGAAGATTAATCTAAACAGATGGATATTAATGAACAAGTCAAACAGTGTAAAGACACCATGCAGTTCTAATGCTTACGAGCATCTTCTGCCATCAGTACTGGGAAAAGGAGCAAGAGCAAATCCAAAGTACAACATTTTCTTTCTGTTCTTGTTCATAAGAAATGTAAAATAAACATTTCAAAAGAGATACTGTTTAGCACTAAATATGTGGTTATTTATTTTTTTATTTTATTTTACATTGTTAATGTTTAAATGTATTTGTTTTATTCAAGGCTAAATACAGCATATATTAACATTCACAACTTGTAATACTATAATGAAGTAATTGTATTCAAAGTGAAAATGACTGTTGCATAATAAAATGTTATTGTCCTATTGCACATTTCCAAAGAAATCCTGTGTTTTCTGTGGTTTTGTCACACTAAAGTCACATGTCCACATTTAGGTCTTAGATCAAAAGGTCAAAGGGTGGCATCACAGTAGTGTTTTAAGCATATACAATGTATGCATCTTAAATAAAGACTGGGTCTAGATTAATATGTATTTTTTAACATAAATATCAACTCCTAGGCAACGAAACATTAGCTCTATAAAAATAATGCAGCAGTGGTGTGTACTTCTCTTGCCTAATGTGCCTGTCCTATTTAGAAATCCATTCCTTTCACTCACAGCCTCCCTCCCCTGTTTTTTGAACTGTGGGCTCAGTGAAACCCTTTCTCACCTTTTTCCCTCCCAGTTGCAGCTTGTGTTTCTTCTCCAGAGTTCCTTCCATTGACTGCAATTCCGACTTTCTCTGAAACAGAGACGTAAGCAGCACATAAACCACACATTCAGACAGGCTTTTTGCTCTGTTCGGTACTCAGTACGATGATCTATGAAACCAAATAGATTCAACTAGCAATTTAACAGTATAGCATTCATACAAATACAGCTTCAATTCTACAGAAACACCTAACTTCCCAGAAAATAGAAAACCTACAGTTGGAATTTGTGTATATTTATCCCCCAGATATACTCCTTGGAGATAGGGGCTTGGAGGTTTTCTTACTCTGATACATTTTTTAAATCCTGTGAAGTAGTGTGTATCGCTTTAGTAATATTGGAAACTAAAGTGACTCGTAAGCCTTCTATTCTAGACTCATTTTTTGAGATACCCAGTATTGACTACAGGTGTCACAATTAAATAAAAAATGATTTAAATATATTGTAAATAAGATGTGAGTCTGACATCCTGGTTTGCAGGAGAACTTGAAAACAAACATGCTCATTGCATTGTTTGCACTGTCTGCATCATACCGTAGTCATGCAGTGCCCTCTGCTATTGGCTAGGGGTCCTTGCTCAGTTCTGTCACAGTCCACACTTCCCAAACTCATTGGCTGCTTTCCTTGACTCTGTACCCCCATATGCACTGACAGTAGACTCACTGACTGGTCCTGTGGAGTGGTGACATTTGTTTAAGGCAAAGTACAAGGCTCTTGTTTTGAAGAGGAGTTGGCATTTGTGGACATATTAGACAGTAGAAACTATCAGTAATGCTTTTTTATTTATGAACAATAACCTGGTTATCTTGCCTGATTTGTGCCCACTGCACATAGCACCGATGTAACTATTACTATATTTCTGCTACACTTGAATTATACTACAACAGTCTCTGGCATTGTATTTCATACTAGTGGTTAGTTTTCATTATGTCTTAAATTATATAAAATATACTTTGATCTTGTATAAAAATGTGCAAGGTGTATATTTTGTAACAACCGTTAGTCACCCTAGATAAGGGCGTGTGCTAATAAAGAAATAATAATAATATTGTCCTTGTTTAAACTTAAAGGTGCAAATATGGAAAAAGAAGCCCAATAGTGGCTAATGTTTCAAGGAGTCTTTAACTGAGGAGAATAAAGAGCAGAAATGCATTGTTACAAGACATAAAAACAGGGCCATGGGTTATATGTAGGCTTGGTTATGGTATATTTTTTTATTTACAGATGTTGGGAAAAGATGAATGACAAAGCATACACCAAGCCTTGAAAAGCCTTGATCTGAAGATTAAAAAAATACTTCACCTTGGTGTTCTACATCAATACTCTTGTTGCTATAAAAAATGGCCTTGTATGTGAGAACAAATCTCTAGTAAAACGGTTCAGTGCCAGGATGTGAATAAAAGGAGACAAAATACGGAACACAGGCAAAGCTGGAGCAAGTGGGAAACAGCAAATTTATCATGTGCTGAGCAGTCACCTGGCTCGGGGACCTAATCTAATCGCCACGCTAAAGAATCAACAGTTGCACATAGTTTCTGCAATTAGCGAATAAATGTAGGCCTCACCTTTAGATAACCTGTATCCTCCTCCACCTCATCCTCCTCCTCCTCCTCCTCTCTATATTGGTAGATATACTTTTGCTGGTCATCTATATCAGGCAGTTTGACGAGATCAGAAGCTGTCTCATTAACCAGCGCTATGTGCTTGCTAGGCGGTTCTTTCTTAGGGGAAGCGGCCCACGACTTCCTGTTGCCACTGCCCAGGCTGTTTCTGTCACCAGTACTCTGCTCTTTACCATAGCCAAGGAGGTTCTGTATTGAAGGGGGAAGCCTGAACTCAGCAACCAATAAGTTGGGTGCTGAGGCAGTGACTAGCTTCCTGTAGAGCACATCTTGACCCTGTGAGTCGCATTCCTCTTCCTGTGCCTGGGTTGTGTCCGCCAGTTCGGCCTTGTACGTCTGGTACATGATGTCAGAACAGATGCTCTGCCTGTACCCGTTCGTTCTGTTCCAAATGTCCTCCAGTTCCTCTTCCTCTTCCTCGAACTGCTGGTGGTCTGGATGGATGACTTCCACAGCTGCTGCACCAAGGTCACCCCCACTCAGCTCCCCATTGCATGCTGCACTTTCTGTCTTTTCATGGGGGACAGATCTTCCAGTGACTTTAATCGGAATAGGATCATCTGGAAATTCAGTGCTTTGGTCAACATCCCCATAATCCTCGTTTTCTTTGACCACAGACTTTTGATCTTCAACAGGGTTGGAGGTCCTTGTTGGACATTTGATTTCAGAGCTTTCTTTGAAACGGTATAGATTTCCAGTAGAGTCCAGTACGGCCTCAAGCTTCTCCCACTCCTGACCAACCTCCTCATGCAGGCCACTGATTCGGGACAGACGGTTAAGTTTTAAGTCTGATATGTCATCACTGAAAATGGTCGGATCTTTGGTTTGAGGATGGTCTTCCCTTTTGGAATTTTGATCACAATGAGAAAAGACTGAATAAGCATCTAAATCACACTGTTGAGACCCATGATTAGCATTTACCAAACTCACTTCCTGTTGAGGGTAGTATTTGGAAGTTTTCTCAAAGAGTTCTGATTTCAAACACGGCTGTTTAAAAGTACTCAAGACTGCACATCTTTCAGTACTGGTCTCTGATTTCCTGCTATACATGTCTTGGGCGTCAGTATTATTCCTGAGGTTGTGTCCACCTTTTAGTTCCTGAGGACCTATTTTGATAAGATCTGGAATGCTGCTTATGAGGCTCAAATCCTTAGGCAGCTCAAAGCTCAACACAGAGCCCAATGAAAGGTGTTTGCAATTGTTCTTAACCTGTGACGTGGCACCATCAGTCAAACCCTTGCTGCATCTTGACTCTGACTGAACAAAGTTTGAAATGCTAGCACATTCTGCATCAATGTCTTTTGCTAGTGGATTTTTGACATAGTCCAGGAGCTGTCCATGGACAGGGCTGGGGATTTTGGTTCCTTTCTTCCTCTCCTTCAAAGGCCATGTGTTGGTGTGGTAGGAGACCACACTATCTCCAGGGATGCCAGATTCCTCCTGATTGACACCCATGATCTTCTGGATGGTGTGTCTGCGGACATCTCTTTTCTTCTTCTTCTTACTCCTCCTCTTCAGGCTGTTGAAGATGGAGTTGGAAGTGATCTTCGGCAAGGTGTGGAAGGAGACGCTGCTCACCTTGGGTGGAGGGGAGGTGGAGGCTGGCTGCCCTGCCTTGCTTGCAAGACGGGGCAAAGTAATACTCTCATACACAGGCGTCATAGCTTTGTTGTTGTCCTTAACATGCAAATAGGTACTTACCTAGAAAGAGAAAAGAAAAAAGAGTGAGATTCAGAATGATTTCGCTTGCATTCTACATGCAATTGTAGAATTGTTATACATGAAGCACCATGCTCATAGCAGTAAGCAGACATTCCTTGGAAATCTCAAACATTACTTTTGCTGTTTTTGGTTACTTGGAAATGAAGTCAAAGTGCAGTAACAAAGACAACCAGCCAACTTCATTTATACATTGAAGATCCTCATTCTATCTTTACAGATTGCTTGAGAGAATATGAATAGGTGCTTGTTTTAGGCACAAATGTGTTGTACCCAAAGCACTGCGTTTATACTTACTGTATTGAAAATGCTAGATTTCTCTTAGCAAGAAAAAATAGGCCTTTATGTATATTCACACAAAATTACGGTGACACTGCTTCAAGCTTCAAGCTCTGACAAATAAATACACAAAACAAGAAAAAACTAACCAAGGATTGCAGTACTAACCCACTTACCAGTTTATTAAAATCATATGGTGTTTAAATGAGTTAATACACAGCTGTAATGATTTGACCTTTAAACTTTATGACTAATGTTATGTTGCCACAGTGCCTCACATTCATAAATCACACACAGCAATCTAGGGCCTTAGGTAATGAGTGCATAGTACATTCTGTGCCATGACTGGCCTCCTCAAATAGCAGAGCCAAGTCTGGTCCATTTGTGCATGAATGCAATGGTTCAAAATGCAAGACTTCATAGGAACTGAAGCATGAAGTCGCACTGTGACACAAAACACTTACAATAAACGTGTCCAGACTGACAGGTTGTTTGCCAAGGTACCCATCCACCTCGACCTCAGTTTGTCGCCTCCCCATATTGACTATACAACAGTCCAACTTTTTAGGGTCTTATTACAATATTTAACCTGCCCAGCAATAAACTTTGGGGGGTAAAGGAATATATAAGACCATGTTATATCAATTATCCCTTTTAAATGCCTCCACAGGGTTCTCTATAAAGAGATATCCTTTCTGCTGAACAACAGAAACACGGATCTTTAGGTTCCCACAGGTTCCCCATTAAGTTATAGGACTTACGGACATCTCTGAAACTTCTTCCTTTTTACATATCTCAGCATCCACTTTGTGTGCGATTCTCTGTTGCATTTTCTGGTGAGATTTTTCCATTTACATCTTTGCCAACTGACATCTGAAAACTGTCTTTGAGGAAACTAGGCGAAGCCCTACAGAGTCACACCATGATGCATTCTAAACAGTCTCACCATCAAGTAAATCTAAACACAGTGCCAAGTTCATTTCCTTAACATAATAAGTGCCTTAAAAGAGTTATTGGAGAGGTCCACAGCAGGTAACCATGCACAGCACATTCAATCGTGTAGAGAAAAATAAAGGAATGGAATCAGATGCAGGCTGTTCAAATGAAATTAATAACTTTTTAATGTGTGACATACATTGGATGTCCATTATTTACAGTCTAATACGCTGGGGGATTTTTCTGAATTCAGTGTAACGCTGTTATAGACTAATGTGTTGTACAGGGAAACAGGGAGCTCGGGTGGGCTGGAAGGAAATGTTCTCATTATATTTGTAATGTTCTTCTGTTTCCCTTCATCACCAGAGTAAAATGCACACACCACAAAAAGACAGCACACTATCCAAGCATAACTCCTGAGTGGCTCCAATTTGGCAGTGGGTTGAGCCCAATCAGACATCACTGGTTTGAATCTAGACTATGTTACAGCCAACAGTAACTGGACGTCTTCAAGTGAAATCAGTAGATTTCTGCTGGGGCAGACTGGGCTCAGAATCAGCCAGGGTTTAACTTAGTTTGCCCAGTAAAACAGCAACCCTGTGACTCAGTGGTATTTTCATTGAAAGCTGCATTAGTCTATCCTGAAATAGTGTATAGGCCAGTCAGCACTGGTACCAAACTAGACTCATAGCCAACTATGACTGGGACCTCCCCATGAGGAAGTGAGCAGCAGACCGAGCACTGTCAGGCATTTGTGCACTTCAGTTGACTAGGGATTTTTCATCCTGTCAACTTTGCACAACAACAATCCCTGTAGCTTTTTGGGTACCGGTGAGCCCAATGAAAGCTGCATCCATGCCCCCCAATGCTCTACCTCCACTGTTTGCACTAGATACAAGAAATGTACAGTATCTGAATGATACTTTGGTGTCTGAAATAGTATGCAGTAGGACTGTAATGAGAAATCACAGTGCAGCACAGCAATGCAGAGAGAATCAGCAATACTGACAGGGAGACACAGTGTGTTTGACGGTTCATTTAAAGAATCAAACATCTGTAATCCCTTACCGCTAATTGGCTATGGTACGTGGCTCAATGCTGATTGGCCAGTGACCATACAGCGATGGAATGCCTTTGTGTGATAATGGAATTTTACATGTTCCATCATTGTTGCTAATTTGGTCGCCACAAATTCAATAATTATTGATATTGATCATAGCTGTAAAAAAAGCACAAGCAACATAAATGGCATAATGGTCCATCACTATGAAGTTTGGTATGTGTAACTGTAAGAGGAGTAGGTGTTTAGACTAAAGGAAGACCTAATAATAATAAAGATTTTGTAAGAGAAGAGTTATCACATGCAGACTAACAGCTGACATATGGGGGATGTAGATATTTGTACTAACACATCTCTCCTGTGTTAATACAAGGGCTGTAACGGGAGGGGAAAAAGATAAATATTTCCGAACTGAAAAACACACACATACAGACACACAAACAATCCAATACTATTTTCACCATAATACCAGTTCCTGTCCTTTTAGCTATTTCTATTTTTTATTACTTTGTATACAATTGTAGGCTCCACAGAGTATCATTATGATGCACATCACAGGAAATACATCTTAGCCTCTTAGAAGAGGAGGACAGTTTGTGTAAGAGCTCGTTTTCTTTCTAGTCATTTTTCCTACAGGTAGTGTTTATATGGAGCTGCTTCCTAGAGACCAAATAGAAGCCGTCCCTTTTGAAAACCCATTGAAAACAGCACTTCTTACACCTTCCTGTAAATGATCAAAAAATCATAGCACTTTGTTTTTGCTGCAATTACTCCTCAGTGTAGTTTCAGATACTATAGAAAACAATTACAGGCCTTGAAATTCAACTTGGTATTTGGTTTGGCCTTATATTTCAGCCCCCTTATTAAAAACATCAAAATGTTGCCAGGCAGAGTTGTATCATGGGTTGAGCAAGGACTTTTAAATGACTGTTTTCTCCTTTCATATTTCCATTAACTGTTTAGATGGGTTTGCCGCCATTCTTTGTCGATCCTTGTTTTTAGATATAGTTTTATGCCAAGGCTACTTTGAAAATGCATTGAGGTCTAGCAGTAGCCGTGACAACAGAAAAAGGAAACTGTCTCTCACATTAAAATGTCAAATGGCACAGTGTGGAGCATCTGAATCTGTGCTTAAATTAAAATACAGAATTAAATTCCGTTCTCGAGGGATCTGTGGAGATTGTGTGGTTGTGTCAAGCTTGCAGTCATATGCCTGCTATTTATATCTTCTACCTCTCAGATTTGACATTTATAAGGCAATTCCGCATTAGATGAGTCCATGCATAAACACAAGATAGTTCTGATTAAAAAATGAGGCTTTCATTAAAAGATACTTACTGTTCATGGAGGCTAGTCCCTGGAATACAAATGACCTAGTAACTATTTTATATTACACCAGTACATAAGGCAATGTCATCATGTGCATAATGTAACTGAGTGGAAATCAAGTAAAAATGTATATGTACCATTGGCTTATGCAAAAAAAAAAGATTAAATGTCATTGGCTCCTGAGTTGTTCCTCCTCCTTATTGCACCTCTCAGCATCATTATCTCAGAGATGCAGAAGATTAAAAGACACTACTACAAAAGCTTAAATATCTCAATCGAACAATCCAAGTCACAGTCGTCTTCAACAATGGCCTCTTTAATACCAGTGCTGTTCGGGCTATAGACTTCCCTTCAGCCTGGATTCGAAGTGGAATGACCAGTTGACTAAGTCGCCTCCATCTAAAGCCTTCTTCATTTCTGGTTTTGTACTTTATATTAGTATGGTTTTAAAATGAGTAAAGGAGACTGCATTCATTAAAACACAGGTACCTTAGACTGACACTGACAGCTGACTTGTTTCACAATGCTACCAGCACAGCAGCTAGATGTGTCCCTGCATCGAAACGAGCAGGGTGGCTTCTGAGCTACACCGACTCTGTGGTGCATGTTAGTAAGACTTTGACTTCAAGACTTGCTATGCCACACAGCACCACATGCATTTCACAAAGACAACATGCAGCTGCACACGCCATTTACCTCTTCAGCGCTTTGCCGACAAAGCTTTTTCTTTCTCTTTAAACTACCAAAAGTATTTTCCAAAAGTCCCTGGCAGCGCTTCCAAAAGTTTTTACAGGCAGAGGACTGAGACTCAGATGGCTGAGGGAGAGGGAGAAAAGACAGTAATAATAGGAAAAGGGTGAAGGCAAAAGGAAAAAGGGGATACAATCCACGAGTTTTACAACCAAAGTAAAAACAACAACAAGGATATCAATTTAAAATAACACGCACACATGATAGCTCCTGGATTCCATGTAAGTACCTTTGCCTCTGTGAAGAAATAATAGTTAAAATGTGTTAATATAGCCCTAATGTGATATTTTCATGTTCAGATGAAGATATGATACCAAGTATCTTCAAGGATGGAAACCTTGCAGGTTTTTATGCAGATTATACTGATGAAGCAGAAATGTCCAATTATTTTAACCTGACTGCTCCTGCTAATGCATAAGCTTCAGCTACTACCTATATAATAGCGTAGATTAACCTTAGTCTTTAAATAACCATGTAACTTTGTGTTTTTACACTGAAAAGTGTATGTGTGTGTGGAGGAGGCAGGATCCCATGTCCTGATTTTGATATGTCACGGTTAGTGAGTCTACATTCTGTGGTGGAGAGTCAGTTTTGTCCCATATCAAATTTCCAGCACTCATTGTACAAAATGTAATTTTTACATATTCAAAGGGGAACTCCAATGACAATCCATATTTTATCAGGTTATTCTATGTAGAAACATATACTGTGGAGTGAGTTTTTCATATTCAGCTCATTCTATGTACCAGAAATCAGAGATCGAAAAATATGCCATGACGTCACGGGGGTGCTAACTGTGGAGCTGCTTTGCTGGGAGTCAATGGAGAAAATCAGAAAAGTCATGAAAATCATACAAAAATAACATTTTATGCACGTTCGATTGCCCCATCACACTATTATTCCGAAAGACCCATCACTTTGTAGTCATAAAAAGTTTATTTCACCACCTAGAACTGCCGCTGTTATTTCACATGATTATTTTATTCCAGGCACTGCCGTGTAGGCTACAAACTTCTCCAAAATGGGAATCCCCTCGCATGCGAAGTTCACAACTCCGCTGTAGCCAGCTGTAGCCGGCAATCCCCCCGATTAAAATAATCATGTAAAATAATTAAATCACCTTTAATTATTATTATTTTGGTGTTGCTCTGAATCTGAAGGGTACATCGCTGAGGGATTCTATTATGAAATAATGACACCACAGAACAACTAAGTGACATACAGAAATCTGAATGTGCAGACAAGAGCTCAAGCATTGATTTCTAAAACCCTCCTGAGGTTAAACAAGTGGATGAAAAATGGGAAAAAGCAATGGGAAATCTGCTGAGAACTTACAAATGAACTCCCTGACTTTCATCAGCCTGTGTGTGTGTGTATGCGTGTGCACACTTATGTTAATTCCCTAAACTCACCCGGTGAACTGGCTCTTCCTCCACTGGGTCTTGAAGTTGCAGTTGACTGTCTCCCATTTTACCAAAACTGAGGATCAGATTGACAGTGCCACCCAGCGATGGGGCACTGGGCTCCTTCAGGACCAGGAAGGGTGATTCTGGGGACTCCACAGCCAGCAGACCCTGTAGAGCTCCTCCGGGAGAGCTCAGGTCACTCCTCTTCTGACTGATCTGCGCCATCACCTCGTAGCCAGCTTCAGACAGCTCCTCACTGCACTGGGCTGGGCTCGGTGGCTCAGGCTGGGCCTGTCCTCGCTCAGATGTTTGCTTTAATGTTGGCGGTGTCTCTGGGAGGGGGGATTTCTGTGCCAACAAAAGTGAAAAACATGTAACTGCAGTGACAGAATGATGGCTCCCATGGTGAGGTTCTGCCTCTCATCCAAAATTGAGCAATGGCCACTCGCTTTGCTTTAATGTGTTTGCCCCAGTTAGAGGGTAGTCATCATTTTGAGGGTCAGAGCTGGGGGTTTGCTGGAGCAGCTGAAACTCCAGAGTGTACAGGACATCTTTACGCAACGGTTCCTGGTTATGTGACTGTAAAACTGTCAATTAGGGAAAGAGCTCCAGGACCAAAGTTAAATTTACACTGTCATAACCCATTACCTATAAGATTGAAGTTGGGGTCAATTTCAATTAAAATCTGAAAATGTAATTGTCTAGATTGAATTGAATTGGAATTGCAACTTTACAAAAGGAATTGAAACCAACACACAACCACCTACAACATACTAAAACCATAAAAGTGTCTGGGACATAACTTCTCCTCCCTTCCCCAACCTTAACCTGCTGAAGACCAATATCATGTTAACACAATATCTCTGAAGTGGGCTTCTGGAATCATTAGGAACAATATGAAATGTGCTTCAATTTGTGGAATTACATATAAAAATTGAATGTCATGCTTTCAAAGACACCATCATTTTATGTTTGATCATTTTTATGGTTGGTGGGCACTATAAATCTACCTGATGCAGATGTGGTGTGCAGACTGTAGCTTCTGAGTAAATGACATCACTTTTTGGCTCTGCTTTCCTTTTCCCACGATTCCTCTGGTGTTTTTGTGCCCTCCAGCGGACCAAAATCCATCCCAGCATGCTCCTCAACTCCTCTGTCCTCTCCTTGATCTGCATGGGAAGACCAGAACTTCAGAAAGGCAAAATTCTAAACACAATATGCTAACAGTATCAGAAAACAGGTAATTCACATGCACTTTACACGAAAGAAGCTAATGACAGAGCCTTGAACCCTACTATTTTTGAAATCCAATACATATATTTACCACTTACTGTGGTATTGGAAACTATATTAATAAAATGCGATGTATGTCATTCCTACAACATATTTTTATATTGCTAATGATGACGATTATGATTATCATTACAATTATTATATATTTGTTTAGTTTTGTATCAGTAATAATAATAATATGTATGTTTTATATATTATTCTTGTACACTTAGTGCAAAATTAGAACTTGCCATTTCAGTCAAAGGATGCTCCTCATCTATTAGCTTCTGTCCAGCTTCAGCTAGCTCATCAAACTCTGCAAACTTCTGCTCAATCTTCACATCCAGTTCTGCTGTCATTGGCACCTGACTCCCCTTCCCAGAATGCACTGGGGTCTCAGAGAAAATGCAGGCACGGGTGTCCTCCGTCCATGAACTGTGAGGGTGGAGTGGGGGTTGGGTGATGTGAAAGGGGAAAGAGAGGCTGTGAGAACACTCTTATGTACATAGACTGAGAGGTTTATCCTGGGTTACATCTTTCGAAAGCAGTATTTATTGGAGAGCAGTAAATCTCTGATGCAACAACCTGCCCTGACTTTATATTATTATCAAGCAAGATAACCATTTCCATTTCCACCCATCCCATACTGTACAATTTAAACTGTACAAAATAAACCCAGCCTTGAACAAACAGGAGTTTTTCTTGACTTTTTACAAACAAATTACTGAAAGCCTATGCCACTCTGGCTACCATATGGTCTGCTGTTATCTGCAAAGATTTATTTCAGGATGGGATCATAATTGAGTCTTGACTCCATTACAGAATATCAAGCTCATGGGCTGTCACTTACATCATTGCCAGGTAATTTCTGAAAAAATCTTGCAGCT
Organism: Amia ocellicauda; assembly: GCF_036373705.1. NCBI lineage: Eukaryota > Metazoa > Chordata > Actinopteri > Amiiformes > Amiidae > Amia > Amia ocellicauda. The sequence continues at coordinate 971,856 of NC_089872.1, forward strand.
GCAGGAACTGTCGGAGCCTGCCGCGGTTTTCTGCAATACTCTTGCCCAGCTCTTCCCAGGCTTGCTGTGTCGCCTGGACATCTTCTGCCAGAATATGCATTCTTTCTGGGCATAGGTCCTCCAATCGGGCAGCCAGCTTCTCCATCTCATCGACATCCTCTTTGATCACATCGTAGTCAATCTATGGAACCAAATTGGAAAAACATTTTGTCTTTAGAAGGAAGAGACCTTTCCTCCTACCTGAAATGTTTGCTAATGTTGAAGGCTTTCTCTGTTAATAATGTCCCACTGAGTATTCATGGCCCTGACTTAACTGATACCTTTTAAAAGGAACCAGCTGCTTTAAATATTTCCAGGCCTTCTATTGTTTGCCTCTTGACAGTTTTTGAAGAGAACAATAATTAATAGCATTAAATGCTCGATGGGAGAAGGCTTTACAATGCTTCTCAAGTACCCCTCAGATATAACATTGGATAGTTGCTCAATGACTGTGTTACTATTTCTGTATGAAAGATTAGGTCATTTCTGTTCTTTAATGGTATCATATCCAGACAGCTGTGCGTGCATGTGATAAACATAATGTTGGCCCAAATATGAGTCATACAGTAACCCCCCCTTTCTCAAACACACACAATTAAATCCTTTGTGAATAATAACATTATTCAAAAATGTGTGTGGGATCATATGTTGCAGTTTACATCATAAAATAAAAAGTCCTGAACAAGATTTGCTCCATCTTAGTGAATGCTAAAACTTTAGGTACAAAATTTAGGTCCCACTTGACTCAATTTTAATAGGAGGATGCTGCAAAAATCTATTCTGTAGCAGTCTTGTTCAAATTAGTTATCTTCCCATTAACAGCTTAGGTGTATGTTCTGTCCTGATCAAATCAGTTTCACCCATTTTCTCAAAGCATCCAAGTCATTATGGAGGTATATAGTCTGCCTCAAATGAATAATAAAGACAGGTTCACGTGCTGCAGGTGGTGGGAGTTATTCAGTGAGCACTCTTACTTCCAGATCATCTTGTTGGTCTTCCAAGCTGTATAGTCCACACTTGTCAGGCTCACACTTTACGGCCATCTCAGTCTCCATTTGCTGGATATCAGCATTCAGCTCCCTGCTCCTCGACAGTCTTTCATTAATCCGGACAGTGAGGGCTGAGTGCTGAGAGTGGGGGGGAAGAGGAGTATTTCAGTTTTGGTAACAGAACTTGTTAGTCATTGTCTGTATATGTTTCTTGGTCATATCTAGCAAATATGTCTTGAAGCTGATATAAATTCCTCTACTGAAAGAAGCGGTTATTGATTATGGATGCATGATTGGTTAGTTATTGATCAGTTAAGCCAATCACTTGCTAAGTGGAGGACTGTGGGGGGATAGTGAAATGCTTTGCTTAGGGTTGGAAGTCCCTGTTGTGTGGGAACTAGCTCTGAGACAATTGCATATTTTCTCCTTAACATCTTGGGTAGTAAAGATTCATCATTCAAAAAAGTTTGCTATAATATCTTTGTTCACATAAAAGACACATACAATAATAATCCAGATAGTTGCATTCCATTTGGCAGCCATGAGTTCATCCTTCATTGAACACTTTAATCAACACACAACCTCCCACTATAATCTCTCAAAAAGTAATGTAAAAAAAAAATTAAACATGATTGATACAATAATAAATACATCCAAGCAAATGCCAAATTCAGCCTCTACAAGTAATTCATAAACTCCAAATTTGGATATCTGTATCGAATTAACTAAAGGTTATGTGTAATAACTACAGTATTAGCCATTATTTGGCATGTGTGTGTTTTCTAGAGGAAAGCTTAAAAAAACAAGGACTCTTTAATTATACATAAGACATTGTATAGTGAGGTGCAACAGTAGGGAAATTACAATATAATTATATAATTTGTAATGTTTGTTTTGGTATGAATAATTTAATCAATGAATTAAACATTAACTAAAAGAGTAATCAGAAAGATCAATCATCATTTCATGCATCACTAATTGAACTATATTTGAATTATATATATAAAATTTTTTAGGAATATGTGGCACAGTCAAGAATACAAATTACATGCTGGCAGTCATTGCCTCTCCTTTGAGGATTTATTTGCTTCATGTACATCACAGTCTAATCTTCTCTTTTTAGGATATTGTGGTGCTATTACTGTGGCAACTGATGAGTTGACGGTTTTGGGATTTCAAATAAATAATTTATACTTTAACACATTACTTTAGATTACAGTTGGTCAGACGTACTAAGTTACTTTCACATGGTTTATTATAAAAACATCATCCAAATATTATTATTATTATTATTATTATTATAGATAACAGAAAAAACTGGGCCACTGACATTTCAGATCATCTTTAAAATAAAAAAAGATGGGTGTCCTGCAGCCTCCCCAGTTATAGGAATTTAATTCACTATTGAAAAATCAACAAATGCTTCGACTAATTATAAAAATAAAACTAATTACAATTAGTATTGAATAAATTGATTTGAGACCTAAACATGAAGTCAAAAACATTGCAGTCTAATAGCATTTAATTGAGCTAATGCAAAAAAAAAACAATATACACCTGGTGTTCTGCACAGCAATGGGTATAATTTATTTTGCATAATTTATTTTTCTTTAGACCACACACTCGAAAGTCAACAATAAAACTAAAAATAAATCACCAGAAGAAAAACAAATACAGAAAGTGAAAGGCTGAGCTTGACATCTATTAAACAATCTCCTCCAGTAAAAACATAAGGGAAAAAGTTATGAACGCTGACAAGATGTTATTTTAGTTCTGACAGAGGCATTTGTTAGTACTAATATTCCCCTGTGATAAAAAAAAGATAATCCCAAATTACATGCATTTCTGAACAAACATGTAATATATGCATATGGCCCAGTGTGTTCCCCTGAGTTAATTTATCAGTTTGGGAGCTGTTTTTTATGCAGTCTCTCTCTCCTTGGCTTTTTCTTAGGGATGCCTGAGACTTTGCCAGCCTTCCCCTCTTCTTATGGGGCATGACACTATCACAAATTCAGGGAATTCATTCAGGTATTTAATAACCTAAATAGGACAGATAAAGTCAACCAAGGCAGCATGAAGCTCTATAAATGAATCTAAGAGCAGAGGTCACAAATGGACTTTAGACTGAAGTGAGTTCAGGACCAGCCATATAGTTATAGCTGACTCTCAGTTCCTTCTGTAGAAAACATGAGTTATTTAGGTACTAGGAATAAAAAAAAAACAAGGTTTACCTTCTCAATTCTTGTCTAATGTTCTTTGGAAATGGGTGGAGCTAAGATTTAAACTAATTTAAAACCATTTTTCATTCCAGATACATTTGCAACATAATTTGCAGCCTATAGAGAAATATTTAACTCATGCAGTTAATACAGAGCAACGTCATTGGTCATTTTAGTGGATTAACCAGATTAATTAAACATTTCTCAAGCATAGCCTCGTTTAAGACCCCTGCCATACACAATCCCAGACTTTGACCAGATGTGCCACTCAGGAAAGCCTCCTGTGTACAAGTATGCAAGACGCCCCTTTACCCCACAGGCTCCTACCCGGCTCAGAAGCTCCTGGATACCCTGGTCCTGGGTGAGAGACCTGCCTCTCTCTCTGACTGTGTCGTTGAGCATCTCTACCGCCTCTCGCAGCTCCTCAACAGGGTCAGCTATGCTCTCAATCAGCTGGTCCCCTCGGTCGGACAGCCCCAGCAGTGATGACTCAGAGTCCAGTTTGCTGGGGAGGGCCTGAGAAAGGGCGCTTTTGTCACTCTTTGTTTACATAGTTAACAGAATTGTGTTTTTCCAATAACACCTTTATTTGCATTCCCTTTTTACAGCATACTTAACTTGGTTGTTATTTCTAATTCTAATACGCAGTTTGGTTTTCTGTTTTAAGTTCAGTAACATGATTTATCTTGAAGAACCAACAACAAACAATAAACAGGCTGCAGTGCAATGTTTTGTGAAATATCAATAATAATAATAATAATAATAATAATAATAATAATAATACAAATCATAATAATGGTGATGATGATGATGATTATGAAAAAGCCTTTCTTGTAAGTGTGCATTAAAATTTCAGTCAACTGTCTAATTTCTATTTTTGCCTATAATCACACCCTATGCTAGTGGTCCCCAACCCAAGTCCTGAAGTACCCCCTACCCTGTTGGTTGTTGTTCCAACTGAGCTCTCAATTTCTTAATTGAACCCTTAATTGAACTGATAATTTCCTAAATCAGAGCCTTTTAATTATTTTAAACAGTAGGGGTTTTAAAGTTAAGTATACAGTGGTTTACAAAAGTATTCACCCCCCTTGGACTTTTCCACATTTCATTGTGTTACAACATGAAATAAGAATGGATTTAATCAGGAGTTTTTGCCACTGATCAACACAGAAAATATCCATAATGTCAAAGTTGAAAATATAATCTGCAAATTGTTCTAAATTAATTACAAATACAAAACAGAAAATACTTGAATGCATAAGTAATCACCCCTTCAGTCAATATTTTGGTAGAGGCACCTTTGGCCATGAGTCTATGTGGAAAAGTCTCTACCAGCTTTGCACATCTGGACACAGCAATTTTTGCCCATTCGTCTTTGCTCCACCAAGTTGGATGGGGACCTTTGGTGAACAGCAATTTTTAACTCTTTCCACATATTCTAAATTGGGTTGAGGTCCAGGCTTTGACTGGGCCACTCCAGGACATTGAACTTTTTGTTTTTAAGCACTCCAGGTGTGGCTTTGGCTGTATGTTTGGGGTCATTGTCCTGCTGGAAGATTAATCTTAATCTTCTCCCATGTTCTTATATCCGACCCCTGATTGGTGCTTCTGAAGAACCTTATTCCGGATTTTATTTGAATGTTCCTTTGTCTTCATGATGTATTTTTGTTAGGAATGGTGGGACCTCCCAGAGACAGGTGTATTTAACCTGAAATCATGTGATACACCTTAATTGCACAGATATTGTATTGATCAGTAGCAAAAACTCCTGATTAAATCCATTCTGATTTCATATTGTAACACAATTAAATGTGGAAAAGTCCAAGTCCAACTTATTAAAGAACCAACAATTTAAAAAGTAAAATCTAAGCAGATTGTTCCTTCAATTAAGGTTCAATTAAGTAATTAAGACCTCATTTGGAACAAAAACCAGCAGGATAGGGGGTCCTCCAGGATCAGGGTTAGGAACCCTTGCCTTACGCGATTAAGAAGACATAAAGACATTAAATTAAAGGAGAACTGCACCGAAAAAGTAGAAACATATTCCGTGGAGTGAGTTTTTCATGTCCATCTCATTCTATGAACCAGAAATCAGAGATCGGAAAATATGCCATGACATGCTAACTCTGAAGCTGCTTTGCTGTAAGTCATTAGGGGAAATCAGAAAAGTAGCGGAGTGTGAACTGCAGACGCTTTTTGGAGAACATGCATGCGCAGTCCCCTGAATACAATAATCATGTAAAATAATAGCGACAGTTCTGGGTGGTGAAACAAATGTGTATGACTACAAACCAATGGTTCTTTTGGAAAAATAGGGTGATGGGGCAATCGAACGTGCATAAAATGTAAATTTTTTATGATTTTGGTAACTTTTCTGATTTCACCCATTGTCTTCCAGCAAAGCAGCTCCAAAGTTAGCACCCCGTGACATCATGGCATATTTTCCAATCTCTGGTTCTGGTTCATAGAATGAGCTGAATATAAAAAACTCACTCTGCAGAATATGTTTCTACTTATAGAATAACCTGAGAAAACATTAAACTGTCTGACACCCCCGATTCTGAAATCTCCAGAGCAGACAAAGTAACAAGCTGCACACCTGTTCCACACAGCTCACATAGCCCAATATCCTGGGTTCTTGGCTCTCTTCCATCTCAACTCTCTCCAGGAATTCGGTCAGCATGCGGGTGTCCTGCAACTCGGAGGCCTGCTGCTTCAGGGCATGCTGGACACAGCGATACCTACAAATAACCAAGATTTTGTCATGCCTATGACTTTCAGTAAGACATTCACTTTTCTACTTTTGTATTATATAAATAATGGAGTTAAAAAAAGAAAATCCTATTCTTAAAAAAAAAAAAACTTTATTTCTAAAATAATAAATGCCAAAATTAAACATTAGTTTTTAAATTACTGATTTAATTTTAGCAACGTTTAACAAGTATTGGTTCAATCCCCTTGTTCATTGAGCTGTTAAAAAGATGCAAAACCGTTAGATGGTAGTAGATGGTGCAATGAATAGTAACAGCCAGAAATTCACTGACATTCTGGTGGCTGTTTTATTTATAGCTTGATGACTATATCAGAAAGTCTATAAACAGTTATCGGTTGTTAAGATGTACCCAGGCTAGAGGATGTGTCTTTGCAAATACAGACCTCTGAAGTTACTGGCAGTTTCCGTGTTTCTGTAATTTACCAGGGAAAGCTATACCTGTATAGGCTGATTCTCTGAAGACATTTCAAGACAGACCGAAAATTCCATCCTGGAAACATAAAAATGAATCCTTTTCCATGTCTTTATTTTTTTTGGTTGGTTTGCTGTCTTTAACAGAGTCAGTCTTGTGTTTATAGACATAGGTCCGTCTAATAAAGCTGCCCACATCATATAGTTTTACAAGGAATCCTGTGCAGCTGCCCCTTGTGAAGAGGAAATTTCTCTCACCAAACCCAAGTCTGCATTCCCAAATACATAAAATGGGAAACACTGAATCCATTGAATATTAAATATATATGTGGGAGGGATAAAGGTCATTTTAGACCATTATGGTAATTTCAATCATGGAACTGAAAAGCATTTGGTAAATTATTGTAATATGGAAAAGGCTTCGCTTTCAGAACTGGAGATTACCAAGATATTGGTCAACCAACCCAAAGCCATACAGTACAGTACCTGTATTCAGAAAATTGTTTATTGGAACATTAAAAATGTCATGCCAATATTGACAATTTATTATTTTAATTGAATATGGTAGAAATTATTAAGTCTTTTTATCCTTTTTTGGATTTCTCCCAAACTCACACCAGTAAAACAGGCTTTCATTCCTGGGGATTATTTCACAGAAATACAGATAAAGCAAAGCATGGGACAGCCCAGCACTGGAGAAATGGCTGAACCATTTATACACAAAATGTCAGGACTGACTCTTCTGTAAAGGGAAACATCACTCCTCAAAAGCATTTAAATAATAAATAAATTCACTACATAATCTAGAACAGGGGTTCCCAATGTCTGGTGATGGAGGGCCAATTTCCCAAGGTTGCATGGGATTGGGGGGCCGCAATAGAAAATGAACCACTGATTTTATTTCCTATACAATTCTGTTAGGGACCATTTATTAACTTTAATTGTTGTTTTATTATTTTCCCCCAAATTACATGTGCAATTTGTAACAGAAAATTGTCATAAAATGTAAAAATAAAGAAAAGCTTCAGAAAAGGGGTGGCTGAAGGTTGGCTTTGGCGGGCCGCACCAAATGTCCTCGAGGGCCACATTTGGCCCCCGGGCTGCACTTTGGGAACCCCTGATCTAGAATAATAATCTACAATGAGAAAACGGGCCAATGTGTGTCTTTTCGTTCACATAAAGTCAGAAAAAAATACATATGAATCCAAATTAACATGTATTTATACTCAAGTATAAATTTGCCCGTTTTCTCATTTGAAATAGGTACATTTCAAAATATCACTGTCCTGGTAACAAAAGCAAAGTTTGTGGGGAATAATAGACATTTTCTATACTTTTGAGGAATAAGCAATTAGGAAATAACACTTACTACCCAGGAACAAAAATTGTGTTACATAGTGTAATCAGCAATAAATTTCTAGGGGTCCACAGCTTAAAGCTTATGCCTAATGGTTGTCTCTCCTCTAGGCAGTATAATTATATGATACAGCAGCAAGAAGATCAGAAAATTCCCTGATAGTGGGGGACCCTCGCCAGCCTTCAGGGGGAGAGAGTACATCATCAAAGGACCCTCACTTGAAATCACAGGAAACCCCCACTTTCTCTATGCCATCTTTAGTGGCTTTGTATTGTACTTTATTGTGATACCGCCAGTAATTAGGTTCTCATTCTTTCAGTTCTGCGAAAACTTTGCTGGGAGTCTTTTGAACTAATTTGTAACTTTTGACATCTTTTTGCCCCCTTGTGGCTCCAGCAGTGTGCTGTCTGACACTTACTTCTCCTCCACCTCTTCCATTCTGCTTGGTAGCTGCTCAGCTTGGTAGTGCCTCTGGTTCCTCAGTTTGTCCACCTCCTGTCTGAGTGCCCTTAGAGCCAGGCCCCTAGAGGCCACCTCCCTCTCCAGCAGACTGCTCTCCCTCTCGGCTGCTGTCACTGACTCTGGGTCTCTATCAAGTGCGGACTGGCGGATAGAGGACTCCACTGTCTGTAACCAGGCCTTCAAGTCATCGAGGTCCTTCAAGACTTTCATCACCTGGTCACACCATTAAAGCAGAGAGTTTCAGTTAAGAGACATCTTTTGTGAGCAACACATAACTAATGCATTCACAGCAAATGCTAATCCCATTTGTGCACATTTTCCAAAGGCAGTGAGTATATCCCAGAATACCTGTTGACACATTTCACAAAAACCCTATTGAAAAGGATTTACTTGTATTTGCACAAGGGGAGGTTGCACAATTCTTGTTCTGGACTTTAAGTTGCAGTGTGAGGATTAAAGGCAATACAAAGAACAAACAGCTAAATGTCAGCATTTAATTCTCCTTGCAAGTTTGAGTAGCCAGTAAGGGTATCTGGACATTTTCTTAAAAATTGGATATAATGGGGAAATATAAATGCCCTGTCAGAGCATTATGGAACTGAATGGTGAAAACTGAGCTTGCAGCAAAGGAAAGATATTTCAGAACTTTATTCCGGTCACAATGTTTGGTTCTTAATGTGGAATGGCCATTTGTATTCATTCCTACCCTCCCACATTTGAGTTCCTAATTGTTAATTGATCTGGATCACTGCTATGTGTCCTGAAACAATGCTGAAGGGTCTTTCCAAAACTGAGTTTTACACTTTATTTTCAAATGACGATTCCATAGTTCAGACAGCAAGGCTGAACATTAAATGGAGGGCTGTTGTGGCTTTCACTAACAACACCAACTAAAACCTGTCTGACTCAAACCCAGGCAACCCACCCAACCGCATGCCCCATGTTGTGGGGAAACCTGGCCACATTGACCAGATTCAACCCAGTGCCATTTGAACCATAGAGTTCAATTTGCACTCAGAGTAAAGACTTTTACCAGTTGAACAACTCTGCAGCCCTGTCAAACAAGCCAGTTATTTCAGGAGTTTTAACAGAACCACGTGAAAGACACTAAGGTCAAACTCACTGATGATCAGGTTGTACCTTTAAATTCAGTTTCTCTGACTCCTGGAGGACAACAACGTTCTTCTGATGTCTCTTCTTCAGCTCTTCCCAAAGCACCTCCAGCTGACCCAGGAACTCTTCAATCTTGGCACTACCTGGGTGCTGCGCCCGTACCAGACTCCTCCCCTCCTTTAAAGATACAGAATGGTTGCAAATTAAAAAGGAACAGTCAGGACAATTACAACATAAGGCTCCAGCTCCTTCTACAGCAGTGCTTTCCAGTGCTTACATAGGCTATTTCTATTATGCCTTCCCCATTTGGAATCAGCAGTTGTTAATCAGTTCAGCTCACCATTATAAATCCTATGCTTAACAAAAGAAGGGCAGCTATCACACATTCGCTTCCTCCGAAACATGTACCATGAAGCAAAGTTATAGCATCTTTGGGAAGACAAACACAGTTCCCCCCAGTAATTCTGCAGAACTCAAAGGCTTCCAGTAAGTTAATGTTACAAAGTAAGGAGAACCTAGTTAGTTAAATCACTATGCAGTAAATTGCTTTCCTCCAAATGGAGAATCCTCAGCTGGCTACAACAAAAATCCAGACAGGAACCAGCACTGCAAGACACGGCCCACTCTCCAAACAGAAGTTTTTCCTGGTAGAGTCACTTGGGGACCATAATCCTTCAAGTTGATTTGGCGTATTCAGTCATGGTAACAATCATGGTACTGATTAAACCAATCTAGTTAAATAGAGTTAGTTGGTTTGAGAGTCTAGAAGACCTCCATAAATCTCCAGGACCAAGGGTTGTAGTTGGCTGTTCTTGTAGAGTGACCAGCTGTGGGTATACCTTCTTGACCACTTCGATCCTGGCTCTGTTGGACAGGATCTCTTGCTCCAGTGTGGCCTGACACCTCTTTGCAGCTTCAAAGCCATCCAGACTGGCAGTGCAGCAGATCTGGGTGGCCATGGCAACGTTGTCCTTCAGCCATGACAATGTCTTCCAGAGTCAGAGAAAACAGTTGTCAAATTCAACAACAGCAACAATAATAATATGTCTTAATTTTTTTAAGCCCTTAAATGAAACAAACAACAAAGAAACAAAATTCCAAACTGCTACTCAATTTGTTTTTGAATCGAGTATTGTGATACTAAAATTTGTATTGGAGCAAAATGTTGATATCGCCAACCACTACAAGATATATATAGATATAATCTGTTCCTAGATTAAATAGGCCTAGACCAACTGAAACTTTGACTCCTCTGGAAATCTCAAATAAATAAAACACGACCGCCAGGAAGATCACCGCCATAGATTAGGTTAAAGTTTGGATTTGGTCCAGGCCCTAATTTACAAAATATCTACTAACTGTTTCACCTAGCTAAAAGTATTCTGAGAACATTTAATGCTATCTTCAGATAGATTCAGTTCTACTAGGTTTAAAACTGTGGGGGAATTTTAAAAATCAAAATAATAATACTGACGTAGGACATTAAGCACCTTATCTGCAGAGACTGTGAATTTCTGTAATTGCACATGTAGGTGTGTGTTTCCTCTTGAAAAAGCTGTCTTGGAATCAGTCTTCTCTTTCCTGCTGTAATGTCAAGTACAATAAAAAAACATCAACAGATAAATTTACAAAATAGATTATATTGAACATGGGCAGAGTTTGGGGGGGGTTTCACAGTATTTTAAATAGTGATGCAACATTCCTGTTTTGTTCGACTGTAATATATAAAAGTGAATGATTACGCTATTAAAGTTTTCATTTCGAGTTGCACAGTTGCTGGACACATCGACTAGCAAATATGGATATTCGGATTTTGTTCTGTGAAAGTTACTTCACGCTGGCTAATGATTTAATACCGGATTTACATTGCATTATGGTAAGAACAATATTTATATATTTAATGAAAGAATGTATACTTGTTTAAGTGGTAGTTTTCTACAATTTGACAACAATGTTACCTTTCTCCGTGAGTTCTTCTGATGGCTTCATCCGCATTACTGGGATTCATTTCTATGACAGGAGTAGGGCTCTTTGAAAGTGTGGGTTCATCTTGACAGTTCATTAACTTCCTGTTAGTCCCAGGTTCTCTAGCACTCTGTAAATGAAAATATTATTCTAATTATAAAATGTAATTTGGGGGAAAAGGTCATGTAAACTACAAACAGCTTGTTTACAATGGCATCCTAAAGGAAACAACAGCAAGTTACACATTTCAATCAATACAAATAAAAGAAACTTAGTAGGATGGGGATGGAGAGGGCAGAATGTAACCACACTACATTCCACAGAAACCTTTGGGGGATGACAGATTGCCTGCATGACATGATCAACACAAATGTGTGTGGTCAGAAGATCAAATAAAATCAGGGAGATAATCCCTACCTGGTGGAAGGGATTAAGAGCCAGAGAGAGCGAAAGTGAAAGTGAGAGTGAGAGTAAGAGAGAGAGAATGTGAGACAGTGTGAGACAGTGACATATTAAAATAGAGAGAGAAAGAGAGAGATTGAGTATGAGAAAACACCTGCTGCCTGCATCAGGAGAAGACACCAGAGGGGAGGGTGAAAGCAGCAAACAGGATTGTCTTTGGTGGTTGGATTTGTTTGTGTGTGTGTTTTAATGTGTGTGTGGCTGCTGGCAACAGCAGTAAATGGCTGGTGAATTGTCATGTGGCAGATTTATCATAATGAAAAAAAACCTACATATTTCAGGTTACCTTGATCTTTCAGAAATCAATGGTACGGTTGTTGGAAACCAGAAGTGGGTGCACAAATTAATATAATTATAGTGCATGGTCTACAGTCGAAGACTAAACTAATACTAATGAAAAATAACCCCCCTGGACCACAGACAGAAAATCATATAAAGCTCAATAGGATGTAATAACTAGCATATATATATACATACAGATAAAGTATTTATATATGTAAACATACACATGTATACTTTTAAATTACAATGTCCCAAAACACTGTAATGTAAGATAGCTCAGGCCATGTTTTGCACAACTTGTTTTTAAACTAGGTTCCAGTCCTCCTGGATATAGCTCCCTGTTCAGCCACCTACTGAGCAAGAATTAACAATAATCTGATTATGTTATTTAATCGTGCAGTTAGTCATTCCAGTACTAAAAAATATGTGCATTTAAACATTAAAAGGTGACTAACATACATTTTATCATGGGTTTGTAAGTAATTTTTTTTATCCAGTTTTGTAGTGTGCCAGGAGGTTTTCCTTGAGAGGACCTGCTGCTACACAGTGTTATTGTGAGTTCTTCTATGAGTCATAACCTTGGAGGGCACCAGATGCACTGGGATTGTCCGATCTGGGGAGTGCATGCAGGGTTAATGCGTTGTGCAATCTTATGGTAGGTTGGAACAGGGCCAAGGGCAGCATGACCTAAAGATAAGATTTCATGAAATATGTTTTCTCATGCATCATCATCATTGCGATTGTAGTTTGGCATAACATCATAATTTCCTACCCTTATTTCAATTTGTGCTGTGAAATCAACAACATATGATGAAACGCTTCTTTCAGCATGCACAGAATTGGAAATACATTTTATTCTTTCATGTTAATAAAATGAAATAAAGTATTATATTGCTTAATAGACAGCCTTAGCCAGGGCAAATGACAATAGTGTATTGCAGTTTTCTAGTGTAACACCAAATACTGACTCTTGTTACATATAGCTATTATTTTCTAATTGAATTATTGCATTTTGGATGCAATATTATTAGAACTACTACAGAACTACTGTTGTGTAATTTACTAATGGCAGATATTATAACATGGGAGCAGGCCCTTCCTATAGTGTTGGAGAGGGAACCAAGGCGGTATACAGCAGTTTGGAAGGGGCAGACAGAGGGATGACTCGGTATTGCTCAAACAGTGAATAATAGCTTGTTTTAATTTCATTACAATTACAATTTTAACTCATCATCAGAATCATTAAAACCTGACAATGAAAGTCTAGAGAGCAGGCATCATAATGTATACCCCATAATTTAAGTCTGACCCTTTGGCCACCAATTGAATGTAAGTAGGTTAATGGATTTATGGTATATTTGATTTGCACCAGCACCAATGTTGGACTATTTTTCTGGGAGGAGAGGTGATGGTACATGAGCCCTTTCTGTACTTTCTTTATTATTATTACATTTCTTAGTAGAAGCCCATATTCAGGGTGACTTACAGTTGTTACAATATATCACAATAATATTACATATAATTACCCATTCATACAGCTGGGTTTATGCTGGAGCAATCTAGCTAAAGTACCTTGCTCAGGAGTACAAGAGCAGTGTCCCCCTACTCCACACTGCAACTTGGGAATTTTGTTAAAATTCAAATCAGACACTGAGGCTATGCAATGGAGAGGGAAGCCAAAACTCAAACCGCTATTTGATCTTTGCATGTTCCAGAGTCTCCCTCCACAGTACAAGAAATCTGGTACAGCCAAGCTGTTCCAACACACACACACACAAACACGCACACTTCTGAGCAGTCTAGTTCTCTGCAGCTTTTCTTCATTACAGGAAAAATCCCTCCAGCTTAGCATTTAGGTGCAATAACCTGCAGCTTTAACAGCAGGAGCTTTGCAAAAGGGATCTTAAAGTTTCTTTCTGCAAAATTTGGTAAATGGATTTCTACATGATTTATAGGCAAAATAAAATAACACTGTGCAACTATTCGTCTGTTGCTGTTTCTACACTGAGGCCCTGCAGTGTTTCACAATAGTGTTGAGTCTCACTTGTATTGTACATTGAGAAGTAGACATGGGGGTTTTCCAAATAATTTACAATCCTCAATTATTTGTACCGTTTTTCAAGCAATCAGTCAACTCAGGACATTGGTGAGACAAAGCAGGTGCTCTCCAAAATGCACATTATCAAAACCTTCTGCTTTTTGATTTCGGACTGCAAGTTGCAGTACTGCAGTACATCCACAGTTTGGCTATTACACCAATCGGGAGAATTTGATGTTACAATCTGAACCTGCAGGTACCTGAGAAGCCAAAGGGAGTCGCTGATGTGTGATGACCAGGGGAATCACTGACTTCTACCTAGCCAGGATTGAAGACTATCTTGATCCAAGTTTTAGGACACATTCCTGCACTCTGGGACGAGGCTTTAGTTTTGAAGGTCAACATAATTATCAATAGAAAACACTGAATTTCCTTGCTAATATTGAGATTATATATTGCTTTTTATATCACATTCTGAATATCTATACTGATGAAAAAAATAAACGCAGCATGCAACAGCTTCTAAGATTTTACTGCCTTAGAACTTGAGTCATCTATGGCATTGTGTGACAAAACTGCACATTTTAGAGAGGCCTTTTATTGTCCCCAGCACAAGGTGCACCTGTGTAATGATCAATGCTATTTATTCATCTTCTTGATATGCCACACCTGTCCAGTGGATGGATTACCTTGGCAAAGGATACTATCAGGGATGTATACAAATTTGTGAATATTTTTTTTTAGAAATAAACTTACGTATGGAAAATTTCAGGGATATTTCATTTCAGCTCATGAAACATGGGACCAACACTTTACAAGTTGCGTTTATATTTTTGTTCAGTATAATATTAATTATATTATTAATATTAATTGTCTAAATCCCACAGTACGTCAGAAGAAGCTTTGCTGAGTCCAGGGATCCTCTGACAGCATTATAAGTAATGATATTAAGTTAAATAAATATTCCCCAGCAGTGTACATAGAAGATATTCACCAAGAGCTGCTTTGCCCAGCTGAAAAACATGCCAGATCTCTCTGCCCTCCTTAGAAAATCTACCCAAATTAATCTTAATCATTGCCTCAGAATACCAATGTATCCCGTCTCACAGTGCAGTACCGTCCTGTGAGACGGGATACACTGGTATTCTGAGGCAATAATTAACAAGATTAATTTGGGCAGACTTTCTGAGACTTTCTGAGCCATGTCTATCTGTTTGTCTGTTTGTCTGAATTTCTAAACAAGATACGTTAAAGAAAGATGTTTTGGTTTAATGACCAATATGTACTAAATTAAATCTTCCACCAAATATCAGTGTTTGAAATGAAGGGTGTGAATGCTTTACAACTACAACTGTATATCATTTGGTGACCTTATAGAAGTCCTACTTAGGAAGGGAATCTGTAATAAACCATTGGCTAAAGCAAAAGCTCTTATTTAAAATATATGCTCTACTGGCATTTTTCTTAAGGTTCTCGCATTAATCTTATCCTTTCTTGTATGGTGAGTTTCCATACTAATTTCAGTATGTTTACCAGGTGACACCATAATTTTGTAGATAACCTATACATTATAGCAATTGTTGTCCTATAAAATGGAAGATGCAAATACCTGAATACTGCTGCTTTATGCTTGGTCACAGAGCAGTAACATTTCTCCAGTATTTATTTCATGCTTATTCCTCATATAGATGCCAAAGTGCAAGCATTTAGTCAGATAATTATTATATTACTTAGCAGACATCCTTATCCAGAGCCACTTACAATTGTTGGAATATATCACATACAATCATTTTTGTTTCTTTATTAGAACAATCCAAGTACAGCATCCGTGTCCCCCACCTGGGATTGAACCCATAGCCCTCCACTCAGGTGTCCAGAACCCTAACCACTACTCCACACTGCTGCCCATAATAGGTGGCAGGTTAACAGGTCTATACTGCTAAAATGTTGTCCCTCTGATACTTTAGCACTTTTTTGGTCTTTCATATATAACTTTTTAAAGAATTTAATATTCTCCTGCATTGCATTTTTAATTTTGACTTTTGTGTATGTGTATCATATGCTTTGGGAAATTTCAATAGAATAGTGCTTTACAAATCTGTATTTGCAATTTGTCAAATCATAGCAGCTTTGCCGTAAGAACTATTCAAAATATAAGGACAGGCATATCTGGACGAATTAAAGAGCAGTAACTGGAAAGCACGGAAACACACACAAAAAAAAAAGACCACACTTTAAACAATTCAGCAAACATGATCCACAAAAACAATGCAACAGATTAGCGAGAGTAACCATTTATAAAAGTGTTTCACGGTGGTAACAGGATATTTACTAATCACAGAAGATGTGAGTCATAGCCTGAATAATTCAAACCAGGGTTTCCGAGGTGAGTTCCTTATAAAAGCAATGAATCAGCTGGGCCAAACACAACTCCTAAACATGCCAGTCAGTGAAATGTATTTTGTTAAATCACATAAAAATACTTCTAAGCACCAATCTATTTATTTATTTAAGCACAAAGCATACCAGCTCTTCAGTTTTCCAAACAGCTCTGATTAACAAAACTATCGTATGGTATCGTATTTTCAGAAATGATCCATTCATCTGCTTAATATTTTTTGTAGACTTCCACTGTGTGTCAGAACTGCAGAGGGAGGAGGTGGTCTCGACAGACTTTAAACTGCCTGAATTGTATTGTTATAGGCAAAAAATAGCTCCTCAATTTCCTGCGCCTGAGAGCAAATGTTCTCTCCGATTATGATTTTCCTTTTTCAACCATCATGCTGCGAGGTGATGTCAATTGGGAACTATCACTAACAGCATGCCCATCTGGACTCCAGCTTCTGACATCTGGAGGTCATTACCCACAAAAACAGCAATGCATCATGTTTACTTCATGCCACCAACAAGAAGCCCAACTTATTATTGCACCACACACAGACAACAACGGCAGTGCCAAGGTAGTGCGAGACAACGTCATTGCCCATAGCTTTCTAGGGCCTTTACTGGGAAAGATAATTGCACAAGAGGATGGAAAGAGCTTTCCTTGCAGCTGGACACTGCACATCCAACTGGCTTTGGACTGGATTTTGTTTCCAAGCACCCTAGAGAAGCATAAAGTATTGCAATAGTATGATACAAATTTGTTTTACTGGTTGACTGGTCACCATACCTGGCACCGAAATCCAGTTCAACTACAGGACTTTACACAGAAAACCCCATATGAAACTGCTGCATCAATCTAATTGAGAAACTTACAAAGATAATACACCTACATGAGTGCTAACCAAAATGCACTGTATTAGGTAAAAGAAATTGACACACTTTAAGTTTTGGTGTTAGACTGGCAAACTGTGCAACCAGGCAAAGACTGACTAAAAGTGAGTATTGTCGTACAAGTAAAATACTTTATTCAAACAGGAGAAAATACTTTAAGTACAATGGAGAATCTAACACAGTCTAAAATAGCTCTGGCCCTGGGTGATGACCCTCCAAGACACCCTTCACTGAATGGATATTTCATATTATTAGAAGGAATATGGATTAATATATAAATATAATCATGTCTCATTATATTATTAGCATGATTATACAGAGTGTTTATTCTGATCATTTTGAAAATTATAAGATTTTTAAATCTTTAAGCATAAGGGATATTTGTCCTGGCACTTCAATTTGCCAAACACTGTACAATCATGGCTTGACATTTTCATGGAAATGTCTACAATTTTTGCTGCCAGTGTAAATAGCACCTTTAAAAGCTATTCCTAAAAGTTACACGCTCAGTCCTGACAGCTAGCCTCATAAGCTGTAGCTTACAGTCATATGACAGAGATTTTAAAAGACCTTGCTTCAACATGTTGAAGGGCATTTACAAAGTCAAAACAAAGGACTATCAAAGAAACAAGCACCTTATACATGTGCTAATTTTAATAAAGGGGCATTTAAAACCAAAGACACTAGACTACAATGGATTTTAAGAGCCTGGAACATGCTCCACAGCCACAATGTTGTTAGATTGCTTCAATAAGAAATGGCTGGATGAGATCCTCAGATCAATATGATACTACGAACCATAGTTTGAGATGGGAGATGGTTCCGAAGGGCCTCCTCACTCGTTAAATCTTTGTTATGGTCTTACAAACCGACAAACAGCCTTAAAACCATGGTGTGACTTTCCAGTCAGAATAGCATGCTTTTCAACAAGCGAAAACAAACTATGAAGTCCCTGCTATTAGTACACATGGCACTGTTACAGGTTCTAGATGAAGCCTATAAAAAATTGTTATTTCTCAATTGGAAAAGCATGTTCCTGTGTTCTACCAAATGCAAACATCCACTCCTAAAGGGCTAAAACAAGTGTGTAAGCTTACAGGCTTGCAGTTAAATACCAAGCTACTGACCGCACATCCTTTGAGACGGTTCTGTTCTTCTTTAACCTCTTTTCCCATGATCCTGTGCGACTCAATTCCCACGCTGCATTGTGACTCCCTAGCAGGGGTCAACGGGTCTCCGTCTTCCCTGGTGAAATCTGAGCTGGGGGACTGCAGGCCTGGCTTCTCATTCCTGTGGAGGGCAAACATGTGAAATTTGGAATATGGTCACAGCCTTAAATCACACAGCAGTCCACAGTATCAATCCTAACTTCTCATTGCCACCTTGAACAATGCCCCAAAAAAACAAAACACAAATAAATCTTAAAATGCAGTATATAAGCCAAACCTGCAGGGGGCATGACATAATGTCTGAAACCACAGGACAACCCCTGTTTACAAAGAATAAGCATACTGGGTTTTATCTGGACAACAGATTCAAACAATTAAATATTTCAATTACTAACGTATGAATACTGCTTAGAAAAAAGCCTGAAGGTTTTTCACTATCAGAAAACAAATATGCCACCTATAAACCTTTTGACATGTTTTTGCTGAGTTTGTTTCTTTCCCATGAATATTTTTCCCTCCACAAAATCAATATTTTTCCCTTGCTGCCTTTACATCTTGCCAAACTAGCATTAACGGCATTCCTGTTACTTCAACCTTTGATCTGTTGACTGATTAAATCTCGTACAATTAAAAGTACTAAAAGTCGTACAATTATACATTAACAATCTTAAAAACAGAAATACTTCTTGTCTGCAATTTTGTAATCAGTAGATCACAGAGAATTACAAGTACAATAATATTAACTGTTTGTACTACCATATGTATAATAAAGAAGTGACAACCAGGTCGATTTTCCAAATTAATACATTAATAAGTATTAACTGGGAAGTAATGTTTAATGGCCTAATCAATGTGAAGTGGTTAATCTGTGAAAATTATTTCATAAGGCACTAACAACAATAGTTTTTCCACTTCACTTCTGTTCATTGCTTATCTTTTACTTATTCCACCTCCTTACAAAAGAAGAAGAAAACTGATTTGAATTGCACATATATATACAACACATCCAATATAAAAATAAATGTAGAAGAGAGATTTGGGGATACAGTCATTTAATGTAATCTGCATATGCAGGTCCTTTAAATGCTAATATTTTGAAAAGTGGTTACTCTATACAGAACAAAAATAAATTACATAAAAAATGTTGGAATGCAATTTCACATTGATATGGTGCAATAAGTTTATCCCTTGGACTAGTATTGCATGCTAGTTATAGTTATGCCTCAGACCTTACTTTGTTTCAGCTATTTAAATAGATATTTTTTAATCAACACTAGCCAAGAATAAAAAGTGTGAAGAGAATTTAAAAACAAAAAAATGAAATTGACCTAATAATTTACAAAATGAAGGAGCTTTGACCACCTTTGATGAACAGATTTTTAGGAAACCCAGCCACATCTTAGACCATATTAGCTTAGTGCAGTCTGGAGAGCATGCATACAAACAATGTCAATGATGAAAAGGAGAGAATATTTCAGAAGCAGACTTTCAGAGTGTTTATATATACCTTAGATCTACAGAATATATATATATATATATATATATATATATATATATATATATATATATATATATATATATATATGCCAATTATGTAACCTTGAAAGCCTGTCATAGGCTGAGCAAAACAGTTTTTATTTAACTGATTTGGTGTGATAACAAGGATGACTTCATACATGTTGGATCTGAGCTCATCATCTCAGAGGAACAAGTTTTTGTTTTTGAAAATAAATCAGACCATTAAAGCAGCTATGGTATTTACTTTGGAGAATGAAGGACTCAAAACAGATAAGTACCATTTTGAAAATTACACATACAGATAAATGGGTGATTTTTGACTAAAGCTACTTTCAATAAGGAAATAAATTTTACCTGCAATTCAGTGCAAACAGGTTTTAATAATCCCAGAAAAGGGGACAGGAGGGATACAATCACTTTGTCTCTCTCTCACAATCTTGAGTCCATCAGACAAGAGCACAGCAACAACAAGATCTCAAAAATTCTTATAAGAATGGCTTAAACAAAGATTCACTACATCAAATGGCTTCTCAGGCAATTACTATGATCTTGCCATAGTGCCAACTTATAGATAAAACAGAGCTACATTTAGAATATTAATTATTTATCTTTCTGTACTATAGATCCTACTATCTGACTTCACTGATGCTTTTAGAAATATAGAAACAACATGGAAGATAAAAACAACAACATTATTTTCCTTTTCCATGGCAAACATTAGTAGATCAAGTATTTGATACTTTAGCACTACAAACCGCTTGGGAAGATTTCTTAAAAATATATAATACATTTTTTATTTTCAATATATATATTTGTACATGCTTTATTTCACTCTTGAAGATGTAGCCTGTTTCACATACACCACAATTTAGAGCTCTGTCGCTAAAGAATGTCTGGATATGGGTTCAGGAAATCCAATAACTAAGATTAATTAGATAAATCCAATGACATTTAATTTCATGAAATTCACAAAAGGCAACTAATCATCCAGGGCTACCTAGTCACCAAGCAACTGTTTATTTGTCTTGTGTGTATGCTTGAATTCAACATTTTTTATAACGCTGTCAACATTTGATAATATATTCAAATTGACAGAGGGAACTAAAGTTGTTCTTATATTAGAAATATTAACTATTTACTAAATACTCTAGTTGTCAGACTACATTTGTTCTACATTTAGATTTGCAGCAATAATCTGTGTAGTAGGCAATTCCAATTTGGTCAATGTAACAAGAAACATAGATAG
Source organism: Amia ocellicauda (assembly GCF_036373705.1). Lineage (NCBI taxonomy): Eukaryota > Metazoa > Chordata > Actinopteri > Amiiformes > Amiidae > Amia > Amia ocellicauda. The sequence continues at coordinate 993,178 of NC_089872.1, forward strand.
ATTATTCAGTTGCTTCAATGGTTTACCATCAGTTCATTTGGAATAGCACCATATGTTTTATTTATTTTTTCCATTCCAAGCGAACTCTTAAAAATTGGGTAATCATTTCCCTAGTTAGAAACATAAACTTGTTTCAGGTCTTGTGCAGTGGATGATTTAAAGAGAAGCTCAATTCAAAGTACAGTATCTATAAAACATGCACCAATGCAGCGGTCACTGGCTTGAAACCTGGAAAATAGCTAAATTCATAGAGTTATTAAAATAATGACCTCAATTAAACAACTGAGAGTTCCAGAGGGTTGAAAACCAGAAGTCTGTGGGGCCCTGGAGGCTGTGACCAGTGGCATAAAACAACTTGTGTTTAATTTTTCTTTTAGTTTTCTCTTAATTGTTCTACATAAAGTTCCCTTAATGGAAAATCACAGACATATAGATATAGGCCTATGCTATTGAGTAACTATTAACTGAGGAGGCTAGGGTTCTGAATGTTTATAAATGTACTAGGCCCACTAGGAGACCTACTACTGTCACTAAAACAATCAATCTGCATCAATCAACAATCAACGTAAATATCTATCAAGCTCTCACCATTCACATTGATTCTCCATATACTAAATATTGTGCATTACCATATATATTTTACATATATTAACTTATTTCCTTCACATACATACTGTGACATAGAACCAAAATCAACTACAGTCTTGGAGAACACCAATCTAGGTTTTACCACTCTGAAATCTATTTATCAATTGAAAACAGTAGTTTTTTTGTAAATGCAGTAAATTAAAGATAAGCCCTCATTACAGTCCACTGGGACTACACTTAATTGGATTGATCAAGGCATTGTTGAATTAATCAATAACTATTGGTCCAAGCCATTAGAAGTGGGTGATTTTGTGTGCCTTATGAAATTAACCAGGCCTGGACACTCAGTGAATAAATCAAGCAAGAACATAAATACAATGTATAACTAAAAGAACTTGGTTGTGAAATTGATCACAGGGGACCCTTTTTTGTGGAAAAATTCAGCCAACCCATCAACCTACGTGGTTGCATCTCCCCATGAAGAGTAAATATCACTGGTCTAATTAATCTTTTTTAATGACATTCCAAATAAAGCATTACTGGGTTTTCCATCATGCTGCGTAAATGTTCAGAAAAATCTGAAATAGTTCCAGTTCCCCAGCCATTTTGAGGCCTAGTGGTAGCAATGGAGCATCCTACTTGCTAGTTGGCAACTGTGGGGGCTCCTGTACCTGACAGCTTTCTGGAGAAGGGCCCAGGCATCCTTCACTTCACCCTGCTTCTGGGTCACTCTGGCGGCCAGGGTCGGGTGGAGGTTTGACAGTTGAGAAACAGTCACATCCAGCATCTGAGGGGGGGAGGAAGGAAATTACTCAACAGCTTTGGAACAGATTTATAGGCCTGGAACAAGATACGCTTTATGCTCTTAAACATTAGGTCAAACATCAACATTATAAAGATGGAAAATAATTATTTTACATATTCACAGTTGAGGCTTGTACTGTAGGAAAAACCACAACCCCAGATTTTCAATTTATGATTATTATACCTCTTTGCAGACACCTTTATCAGGGGCGACAACAATTGTTACAATATATATCACATTGTTTTTATATACAATTACCTACAGCTACATTTTTACTGGAGAAATCATGTATCTTGCTCAAGGGTACAACAGAAGTGTCCCCCATCTCAAACTATTAGCAGACTTTGCTAGTATTTATCCATATCTCTAGTATGCTTTTCAGATCCTGTCAAACATTTGTATAATATGTGCATAAACACTGTATGTATTTGTGTGTATATACAAGGTCTGTGCAAGCTGCATAAATATTTCAGTAATGTTTATATCACATGAAACATTCATGTTCATGTTATTCTCATACATATTTTCACTTCTTTTGCTCATACACCATTACATTAGCTGTACCCCATTAGATAGGTTTATGTGTCTCGTACTGTATTTCTGTTACTCCTGTATACTTCTGTTTGTATTATATAGACATAAACATATTGTACACATCTTCAGTTTGAGAGCTTTGTATTGTTTATCTTTTTATAATCACTTGCTGAATGCAACAACAACAAAAAAGATATTATTGGATGCTCTTAACTAAGCTATTATAATACTATAATTAGTCTCCTCTCGCCATGTTGTTCTAGTGTCACTCACCATAATTTGACTAGCTATGTCCCTTATGTCTCTGTCAGCACTGTTGGCTTGGTCATTTGCAAAAGAAATATGTTCCCTCTGTAAACAAACAAACATATATAAAAGAAAAAGAAAAACAAAGTGCAATGTTAAAAAATTGATAAATCACCTGATGACAAATCCTGAACTCCCTAGATTAGAAGTACTCAAGATAATGTAAATAATAGAATACATTCTACTAAAGAAATGTCAAGCTTTTATTAATCAAAAAAAGAAACGTTCTCTTTAACTAAATGGCTGAAATGAATTAATTGAAATCAGTTCAATGTGTTAGTCATAATGCTGGGAAACCAGAGGAAGCACTGAACAATAGAAAGTTAATGACAAATAACAAAACCAAGCACATACTTTGGATTATGATTGCATAGTGAAATGGATTTAACAAAATGACTAATTTGTACATATTTTGTGTCTTGGGGTTGCCAGTGACACTCACTGTCAAGTCATCTGTTTCTTTTAACGCTGTGTGTCCACAGCACAAATATCAGAGCTAAAGCATTTGTAGGGAGGATTGATGAATCTCTCACTGGTAAAACACTGGTAACTGATCACAGGCGTCTGGAAAGCCACAGGACTCACTTTAAAAGAAAAAGCTCAAGCACACCCAGCCCTTATCAATGGGAGCCATACACATCTAAGTCACATGAATCACCTTATTAGTTATGGCTCTGATGATGTTGTCTGCCTGCTGGTAAAACGAAGAGACCTCTAAAGCCAACTGAAGGTTTTCGTGGTAGTCTTTCAGTAGTGATTGAACTTTGAGCCACCTAAAAGACACAAGCAATTCAAGCAAATCCACAATTCAGAAGGTCACATGCATGAAAATGTTTTGCAAAACTCATGCCTCCCATCCCATTTTTTTTGTCAGTGCTTATCTGATGCTCTGAAGGGGAGTTTTATATGTTTCAAAATGTTTTGCCTACCTATAAATTGCTGTTAACTATGACACGGTATTGTGGGAAGGGTTGCCATTGTAAAAATAACAATTTGTTTAGAACTTTATTGAAATGTACTTTAGATCTTTTTCTCAGTTGTTATATTGCTGTGTGTTGCACTGTGCCTTTGTTTCTTCGTGCTAATGTGTTTACATGCTATCCTGTATTGTTTTGTACATACATCTTATTGATATGCTTTCTCCTTGCTGAAATATTCTTGCCTTCATTCTTCCCTTGTTTCTCGAGTTTGTGAGCCAGGTTGTTTATCTCCTCGTGAAGGGTCCTGTACTGTTGCTCATCCTGCAGGATAATCACAAGAAAAAAAAATGTAAACAACTTTGGTCATTTTTTCCACTGGAACACAAAAGGATAACAAATATATGACTGTGCAGATGTAAGTCAACACACTTCATCAGCTTTCACACCAGAAGACCAATCGCTTGTTGTCATATGCAAATCCTACTTAATCTCCTAAAAAAAAATTCTGACTTGGTCTGAATCCAAGTTATACAACACTATCCATAAAAGTAGCTTAAAAATAGCAGCACTCGAAACAAAAACAAATGTTCTTATACCAGCTCTTGCTGTTGGTGGCTTCATTGTTGCAAACATATCTCATGCCTGACATTTCCAAAAAAACATGTTGCTAGCTCAAACTCAGATAACAAAAATAAAAAAATAAAAAAATAAAACATTGAGTAAATGTAATGTAAATGGAGATACAGTATTTACTCACATATGTGACTGAAATGTTTGACCAACACTTTTTTTCACGTTACAATTAAACCTGAATGCCTGTGATTTGTTTCTACATTTTTGGCATATAGGTTCTCTTGTTTAAAATGATCAACAAATCTGGTTTATTTTCAGCTTTAGAAATTATTTTGTTGTTGTTGTTGTTGTTGTTGAAAACACAAACTTTGTAGCAAACCACTTGCTTATATTTCAGTCATAAATTATGCATTTACCAAAACAGAGGTATTATAAACTATGAAAACCTACCTGCTCAGTCACAGATACATAAATAAATACATAAATACACAACACATCTGTGTCAAATAAAAGATGGCAAAATGTCTTAAATTAAGTGTAGATGAACGTTGTAAACGGGTGCTGACGACAGCTCCGCCCGTAGTGCAACGGGGGAAATGACGTATAGAGTACGTCATCAGTGTGTTCCGGTGATTTTACGAATTTAATACCTAATTGGAATAAATGATGACAACTGATGAGAGACCGTAACCTGCTCTTGAGAAACCAAGACTTGGACACCTTGGAAATCAGCACTCAAGTAAGAGAGTATGAAAACAGTGCTTCGTTAACTTTCACTTTTTTATTGTATTTATTAAACTACGTAAACGTGAAGATGAAAATGAATTGCATAACCCTGAACCGAACCCCATTTACCATAACGAGTATCTCAATAACGAATAGTTAACTATCAATAGTAACTATAAAACTGTAAGAATACTTCAAAAACTGTGCGTGTTAATTTATCTGACCTTGACTCATCAGTCCATTAATTTAAGTTTGTAACTGCACATCACGAGTTATGAAATAAATGAGAAAACAGATTGCAATGTGCTCCTCAGTGTGACACTTTTTATAATACAGAAGTTGTTTATAATACGTTATTTTCTCAAGTAGACTTTGTTTACATATGTGAAAATAAAAGTCTATTTTATCCAAAATGGCAATTAAGAAGAAAATGCAAACATAGTCCATTTTGAATTTGAATTTGTAATTGTTTCCCTGTATGTCTAAATTTGTGACAGATTCTGTGGGGGACGGAAAAAGTAAGAAAAGCAGCGGGTTGGGGCATAATATCTCTATATGGCTCACCTGTTTCAAGTCCAGTATCCTTCTTGTGAGCTGGATTTTGTCTGTGGTCTCCCCAAGAACCTTGGCCAGTGACTGCTCCTCTTCCTGCTGATACAATTATTAATCATAATATAATTTCTACAGCATTTGTATATATGATTATTATTAGCATTATAGACAACTGCAATACAAGCATTCAAAAGACAAAGTAACTTAAGAGCAGTGTATAAGATTTGATTACAGGGTAAACAATGCTGCTGCTTGAAATGTTTAGCAGACCTACAGCTCAGTAGTTGTAGTTTCAAGGTTTCCACATGGACAAAGTAAGGTTCCTCATTCAAAACGTGACAAGTTTAAAAAAAAATCCTTGAAATACATTCATAACATCATTATTTTAAGCACCATTTCCTAAAAAAATTGCTCAATTTTAACATTATTTACATTATTTGTCAAATGTAAACCTAACTAGAGCTTAGCATTTTGAGTTTGGATTTTCTGACATTAAAAAGCAGTAACTGTAAAACTGTAAGAATACTTAAATAACTGTTAATTTATCTGGCCTAATCAGTCCATTAATTTAAGTTTGTAAACAATGGGTGCTGCAGATTTTCCATTGAAAGAGTATAGTCCAAATAATAGAATGAAATAATAACATCCATCAGGCTATTATGTAAGGCAGGAAAATGGGTGTAGCAGCTCCTCAAACCATCTGTTCCGAGTGGAGAGAACAGAACTGGCTCAAATCTTTACGCTAACAGAGAGATTTTAACATAAACAGTGAGTCATGTCCGCAAATGTATGAGCAGCTACACTCTATGTGCGAATAGCTCCAGATTCCCAGGAGACGGTCTCGATGCAATAGTGGGAAAATGTTCTGCTGCATCTCATGGACACATGTCTGAAAGATCAAGTCTAATTTAAAGTAGAAAATACCAAATGGTTTACAGAACATGTGGATTAGGAAAGGTTAACTTGCTCTTCTTTGAGTTTGTTTGAAAGCGGCTTAAATAATTTTTTTTTGTTCCCTGCTAAATTTACTTTAAAATTCCCTTTCTCAAGAGGCTTTAGTTGAACACACAAATTAAAATGGAAATAGATTTTTTAACTTCCTTTTGTTTTTAAATTGAACATGGCTATTTGTTTTTGTAATTGTTCTCTTTAGAATAAGCATATTTTTCATGTTGTGTATTTAGGGCTAGCTTCACTCTCACTAAACATAAACACAAAAATGTGCCGCTAGCAAACTGGAATGCATTTGCAAATGCTCCTTTGGTATGTTTAATATTTTATTCACACCTAGTCATTAAGTTAAGAACTTCTTATACAAACTACAAGTAAGCATCCAATCAACTCAATCAGCATGTCTTCTCAACAACCCCTTTCAAACTGCCCCAAATAATGGGAAGACCAAAAAGAGGTGAGATTGATTTAGTTTTGATAAGTAGGTTTCAACCTTGATGAATAGGTGTGAGAACAATGTTAAATGTAGTTGTAATTCTATTAGAACACAAGTCTAATACTCAGTGTCCTGCATAGCTTCTTGATTTAATGTACAGTTCATACATAGGTCCTTGGAGATAGATTGAAATCATGTGAGTGCTTTAATTAAATCTATATTTTGGATACCTTTGATTTTATCCATGCTTCAAGCTTATCGACTTTTCTGTTGAACTCTTGCAAGTTCCTGGCACCACCCAGGGCTTTTGACTGGTTTGCTGCCGTTTGTTTTAGCATGTGCCATTGATCCTTGAGTTGGCTAAGCTGTTTTTTCACTAGATCAGATGTGGGATTTTGCTTGCAAATCAGTTGCTCCCCCATCTGAAAAAAGCCAAATCAGACATAAATTAAAGCAGAAGAACATATAGACATTTTCACATATCTTTTTTCTTTCAAAATCATGTGCTGTGTTTACAGATGTTGGTAACCTCTATATTTTAGACTGGACTGGCTAGGAAATTCAATGAAAAATACATAAAATAATAATACAATCAGATCACCTGAGAGCCGTTCAACATCAGGGAAGGTTAAACATTTTTAACATACAGTTTCTAGGCAAAATTTTGAATTGATAATACCAGATGAAACATAAGGAAAATGCATTAGAATTTGTATTTATTTATTTAATTAAAAACATAGCTTTTAGCATAGCAAAGCTTTTTAGGAGGAATCAAGCTGATATAACAGCAAATCAAAACTGCTACCCTCTTGATAATTATAGTTTGATAGTTTATATTTGATAAAATAGTGTGCTTGAAAGCAGGATTGAAACATGTGAAAGGAAATGTTCTCTGTCAAGTAAATGGTAAAAATTTTGTCTAAACCAAAGTATACTTCTGTTTTTTTTTTTTTTTTTTTTTTTTTCTGGTGAACTGATTCAGAAGTATGAACCATAAAACAATATTTAAGTACAGTATCTTGCAAAAGTATTCAGATCCCTGACCAATTTTCTCAGATTACTGAAATGGTACATTTAAATTTCATTAAACCAATGTCATCTTACAATAATTGAATTTGAGTTGAATTGTTTTTAAAAAGAATATCAAACAGAATTAAATTTCAAAGTACCATTTGTAATTCAGTAATATGAGAGAATTGGTCAGGGGTCTGAATATTTTTGCAAGGCACTGTATAGCCTATATACAGTTGATTCTCAAACATAAACTGTTTTATGTGTGCATTAAAGTTTTTAGCACTAGGCCCTAGGCCATAATTATTGTCCTAATGTAGCCTACTCATCATAACCCATAAAAATACCACTCAAGTTCTTTGCATCACCTCTCCATATTTATTGTACCTATTTATTAATTACATTAAATTAATTAACTGAATAAATGCACTCTATATGCAATTATTACATACATTTTACATTGAGGTTTTCTCAATTGATAGCAACAATTATTGTATTTCTATATAGGGTATGCTAATTCTTTAGGGGCCCCACTTATACATGTACTTATACATTCACCTGTTATTTCAGAATGAGAAAATTACATAATAGAGTTGAAAAGTGGAACATAAATCTCACCAGTTGCTAACTGAAGAGTCCCTGTAGGAAGCTTTAATATGTATTTTTTTTTTTTTTGTATTATATCTTATTTTAATTGAGGTAAAACTATCATGGTGCTAAAAATATTTAATGAACAGGGTTCTGGAAAAGTCACCTGGTTGAGCTGTATCAAGGCATTTTCAAAGTCCTTGAGGTCCCTCTGTAATGTCTGTGACACTTCTTCCCAATCCTGAAGGGGGCATCTTTGTATATTGCAGCCATCTTTTAAATCACGGAGTTTCCCTTTGATCCAAGCCTCAGCCTAGAACAAGATCGATAAGCACAAATCACTTTGATGGCAAGTAGAGCCACATTCGAAAACACACACAAACACTCAAATTGTGTTCAAGTATTTAAAATCCTGAAAGGTATTGTCAACTCAGAGTCTAACCTAAAGTTCAGTAGTTCAGACAACCCCCAACAGAAGTATATGGAAAATGGTAGTGATTGAAGTAATGGAGTTTATTTTGGCCTTAACCCGCTTGGCTGAGGGAACGACGGCCTGGCAATGAGGACAAGGCAGTCGCAGCCCCTCCCACATGGTGGAGCTGCTGCTAAGGTGGAGACTGGGGAGGCGGAGGGATGTTGTTCTTGAGCAAGCTACAGACTCAGGGGAAAGGAACTTGTGACGTGGTATTTACGATAGTGTGTGTACCTGAGGGTGGATCTCATTGGTTGTGCTTGGAGCAGAGTGAAGTGTGATCGGGGGTTGTCCTCCTCCCGAACTTTAGTTTTAATACTTCAGTTTTGGAATATTAAGCTGATTCACTGGGTTCCTTCAAGAAATGGCCGGGTGGCATTTTGGGATTGATTTTCTGCCATAAACCCAGGGAACCAGATGTACCAAATGGATCCCTTTTGTTTCTAATTATATAATGATCTAGTCAAATAGAGACTACCTTTCAATAGCTGTGACATATTCTCGCCTGTTTGCTTTAGTGAGTATGGCTTTTAAAATGTGTAATTGTATTCATTGTTGTTTTTTAGATTTGCAAAAGGACAAAGGTTAAACATACAATATTACAGAAGTACAAGCACAAAATCCAAATTGTGCTCTTGTCTCCAGAGTCTTAAACTTGAGCCGACAATCAATCATTCTTTTGCATTTTCATTTACCAATTGAAAAACATATTATTTGGAACCTGTGCTTCATTTTCCACCATCATGTTATGTACTTCTTGAAGGCTTGAGTGTTTTTTGGCAGATGCACAGAAACAAGGCACAAGTCTGCTTCTTTATAATATTCGTATTTCTGGCCCTAGTCATAGCGAGAGAACTGAAACAGGTGGCTTAAGTTCAAAAACTAAGCTACAAAGAGGAGATGTTTATTAGTACAAACATACTGTATGACAGCATCAATTTCTTTAAAGAGTCTTTGTCAGTGGCCCCTTACAGCAGACTTTTAATTAGACCCATAAATAACCCGTATAATACTGATGAACTGTCATATTCCATATACTTTCATGTACACCGTGTGGTATGAAATCCAATAAAGTTTGTTCATACTGCATATATCATTTTACAGGAACAAAATGCACTTAGTAAGTATGACTTGAACAATTTTTATATGGCTTTGTAAATGTAATAGCCTATATTACACACCCTGATCCTGAACTGAAAACCGAAGATATCAATCAAGCTATACAAATGAAACAAACAATAATAGAGTCATCTTTTATGGCTCTCATTTGCTATTGGCTAAGCTTAACGCACGTTAATAACAAAGTACAAGTATGGTAATTTGATTGTTTGGTGGGAGGCAAAGTTTGACAAAAAAATCTGACATTCCATTTGACCAAAGCCCAACAATTTAAAAATGGCTTTCTACTAATGAAGGACTGTAATTGTACATCATTATTAGGTGATTATTGTAATCAAACAGTTGATATGTTCATTACTTTATTAGTCTTCAGATTGGTTTGGTGCATGTAGCCTCATTGATATCTTGAAGTTTCCAAAGTAAAACCAAGCAAATGAGTTCAACTTTTCCAGTGTATTTAACCAATTATACACTAATGGGGGGGGGGAATTATGTAGAGACACAGGTGTGGTAAGATCTGCATTGTTAAGCGACTGGTTTTGAGGGAGGGACCTTTTAATATACAAAAATAAATTATATCAGCTTTTGGCACCCCTAGAATGCCTAACCACAGCTCTCTAGCAATTGCAGCCAAAAGCAAGTAAAAAGGCTTTTAATTATGTTCTTGGTGTTGCTTAAAAGATAAGTTCTGCAGTTTTGTAGTGTTAGGTCCAACACTGCACAAATAAACAAACCAGGCAAACCACACACTGCTTAACATAACCCTTGGCAACAACCAAGAAAGTATTTGCATGAAATTAAAATATGATGTCATTTATTTTCTTCTGAACCTAAAACAGTCATTAACTTTAATAGCTCCCAAAAGCATTGAGGTATTTTGGATTTTAGAAACAAACACAGAAAAAAATATATATCCTTGTATAAACAAACCTCCACTATCTCCACTCCCCAGCTCCCACTACAATTGTGTTTCTTTTTACCAGCATGACATCATATAGGAAATGCTTGATACTGGAGTTTCTTCCTCTCTCTAAAAACAATGGACCGTATATCAATTACACACTGAACACGTTAGCGTGTCGGAGGTCACACAGTTGCAGAATGTGTCAGTGACCATGTTTATATGTTATTCTGGACTTAGATTATTTCTTGTTGCCCTCTGGGGGACAAAATATGTTTGAGTCATACAAAAATTTTCTGTTCTCCTCTTTTAACTTTTTCTCATGGCCCAATCCAATCCACTAATAGACAAAGTACACAAGTGCCAAGGGATTTTTGAAAGACATATATGGTCATTCTTTTCTCCCTATAAAGTGTATGTGAGTATTTTGTTAAGCTCTTTCTCTTTTATGCAAGATTGGACCTAACTGGAATGATGAAATTCTATTAGAAATGCATGCTTATAATTGTACAGGTGAAATAGTCTAATTTGACTGCATAAACATAATGTATCAACAGTATACCAAACATTATGACACTTGACAAAGTATTCTTCACACACATATACAGTTGCATAAGTTGAAAGCATTCACACAGTTCATTTGAAACAATTCTGGTGAATCATTATTGTTCCTGAAATTATATTTATTTTTAAATTAAATCTTTTAAAGTTTGTTGAACACTGATTCGACCTAGAGAAAACTAATGATTCCAGTTGATTAAACTGAGTTGAAACAGGAGGTGGTTGTGTATACTTCAGAGTGCCAAACCAATTAATCAGCTAAATCAAATGACATTGTTTTAAATTAAGGATGTGAATACCTTGGTCTACAATTATATATGCATCAAATGAAGAATCATTATTTTTCTGCTCAAGTGAGAACAGTAATCCCATTGACAGCCATAATAGTCTTATTTTTATATCTTTGTCTGTAGAAATGGATCACTAGCATGGTATTGCCAGAACCACTAAAACATGTGCTCTAGATATGATTTGTAAGTCAAACAACATAGACTCTAACCAGATATAACGAACAATATATGCCTCTCAGGCACATTTGCAGCAGCTGTAGCTAAAGAACATAATGCATACAAGTCAACACAGACTGTCAAACATCATCCCTGAAGACTGTGATTGTGAGGGTTGTAACCTGGTATTGACATGTAGACACTGAGAGTTTTTTTAGCAGTAAAACCTAATACCGTCTTAAAAAGAGACAGATTTCCTTTATAAAGAATTATCCTTTTTGCTGGGGAGACTGGCAAAGAATTCAGAAAAGACAATTACTTTGAATAATTAGAGAGATAGGTGTTAATCTAATTAGGGCCGGTCCAGTCAATATCATGCATCCATTTTGTCATCATTATTATTTATTTCTTATCCTGGGCGACTTACAAAACATAATGAATGCTAAGGCAGTCTCCAGTGTGTGTCCAGTCTGTTTTACTGGTCTACAGAGAATTTATCTACCATGGTATAGGCCTACTGCGAGGCAAAGTTGCACTGGTGTAAACTCCCCTCCAGTGTTTGCTTGAGGAAACAATGGATCATCCAGCATCATTTAAAATAAACTGAAAAGTTCAACATTGACCATGGCATCCAGCACTTTTAATATATGGGAGCATTAATCAGGCTGACATGTTTAAAGGCTCCTTTCCCCCAAATAGGCAAACATTCTGTGGTTCTAACCAAAGAATATTAATATACGAAAGGACTTGGTGCCGAGGCTATATCTGGGGAATAAAAAAAAGTGGAAAAAATTTGTCCTATGTGAAAATGGCAGAGTATGGCTTCACAAAGTGGAATTTAAAAGTGAAATATCCCCTCAGAGCTTGCCAAGTGTTTTTACCATAAGGCTGAGTATTATGAAATGCTTCTATGCCTAAGTAGATAGGCTTGTGAATCTGTTGTACCCCATAGCCTTGCCATTCATAAAATTGTGTTTTCTTGGAGTCTATAATGTAAGGAATACACAGTGCATAGTTCACTTTTCTATATTGCTGTATATTGTACTGTATTTTTTTTAATAGAATGGTTGAATTTTGTATTATAATTGTATTATATTTTTTTATTATACCAGTGAAAACATTGTTACTGTTGTTGGTTTAAAGTGAATAACCTTCATATAACAATAACAATAATACTATTTGTTTCATTATAATCCAATGGACAAAATATCATTTTATTTTTTTTAACTCTAATGTTGCATTGTTTCAGCTATTTCTAAACATACATATAATATAGGCCTAACTTAGATCATAGGAAGGGCCCTGGCTTTTGTATAATGTGTTTTTTTATTGAAACTGAATTTTATTCCTCTAGCCCAACAAAGTCACACATACAGCAATCATGACCAATCATTAACAATCATCCCATTGTGTGGCTTTAATCATATCAATTCAATTATTACAAAAGTACATGAATTAGCATGTTGAATAATAGGGTATATGGCATAAATAAACTGAATTGTACCTTTGTTAGTAATAAATAGTATACAGTAATATTCTGATTTATGTTTACATTTAGTAATATCTGTATATTGTCAACATTTAAGATATGTCTTTTTGCAAGCACTGATCCCTGAATATTTTTTCCAAATAAAATACTGGAATCAGAAATTAAAATGTATTTTAGGATGTGTACAACATATGCTTATGTGAAGATAAAATCATAATAAGTAAGTTTACGTAAGAAGCAAATCAGATTGAATGAAAGCGAAGACCTGGTGCAATATTACATGTATGCATGTATAACATATGAAGAACCACTTCTTTCATTAAAAAATTGCCATTTTCATCTAAATATCATTCAAAGATATGCCATCATCAGTTTGCGTTTGCATACTGTAGACATTTATCTATGTGTGATTTACAGTAAGCATCAGACTCTGGAATTGAGTTGGAGGGTTTCCAGATCCATATTGCACACTGTGTCAGTGCAATAGCCTTACTGCATTCAGCATGGTATGAGCAGGATAAAAATATAGTTTATTTTCCCATCAATCCTGGTTTTAGTAAATATTCAGGTTTTCTCTTCTCCTTCTGCTTACAGTTATTATTTTTAATAACAGTAATAGTTATTATTATAAACCATGAATAGTACAAATATCATGTTGGCTATTTTTTATGTCAGTTATGAATGGTTAACAAATCATATTAATCGTAATACCATATATCTGATTTCAGTAACTCTTTTTTATAGTATTAGTCTCATCAGGAAAAATGCCAACACGTGTATAAACCACTTAAAACTTTTCTTGCGTTATTCATTAAACCATTTCATGTGATACTTTGCCAGTATCAAACTAAGTAGTACTTCTAACTGCTTATCTGAAAAAGCATCTTCAAGGAATGCAACTTCCAACCAGTCAATTTATTGAATAGACACAAATACTCACAAACACCTGCAACATAACAAAATTAATAACAATTTAAAGAATTAAATCATGCAAAATATGGACCCCTAATCATGGGCAAAGCCTTGACACTCACATTATGATCTTCTCCTCACCTTGTGAGATTATTTGGGTGTATGACCCAAAACTAACAGGATACATAAAAAGCCTTTATTTTATAAATTCAGGGAGAATTTATTTATTTATTTATTTATTTATTTATTTATTTATAAGCAGCAATGGTTTCCCAAAACCAAATTACATAGCATGCAAAGCATACTATAAAAAGAAAAGAAAAGCAGAAATGGCTGCAGTTCATTTTCATTAATGATGTGTTTTGAAGCTGGTTGCGAAGTTCTAGTGTATCACTTTTTTTTTAACCTATTAAATAAAAGGGGCCATTTTTACCCACATTTTTTGTTTACCTCTCTTCCTGGTTATTCATTTCAGAAATTAAGAAGAAGAATAAAAATGACCCAGCCAACAGCTGAAAGCACTGTCCCTGGGCCGAACTCATTGAAAAATGTCCTTGTATTTTCAAGGCAAAGAGACGGAGATGAGATAACGCAAGCCTTGTGCAGCACAGGCTGGTCTCCATGGGCTAAAGGCGTAAAGAAAGGGAGCCAAACAATGATCTCATCCTTAAATAATTGCTCCTCTTGTAGCTGTTCCTTTCCCTCCCACTCCCCTGTGCTCGCTCACATGCTCAGCACAAAACTAAAACCTTTCTCCGGGGGTCAAAGGACAGAGAAGGTCTGTTTCCATGTAGATTTCACCACCTTTTCCCCTAAACCTTTTCCCATTTTAATTTTAACCCTCTTCCCACTCCCTACCGCCCCCTCCCCCTCTCGCATTGCACAAATAATATACACTAAAACTGCAGCTGTATCTCTCTGCATTGTGACCATTGTGTGTCAGAACCTCTGCTGGTGTTTTTTATGGCTCAGATTTCTCATTTCCATAAGCAGGAAATCGGTAGGAAGTATTTCACCTTTTCCTGCTGAAAATGAATGTGAAAGATGTGAAGATTTACTTTCATCACTGCTTTCTATGTTCCATGATGTCGATGCATGTTACAGTAGCACAATGTATGTCTTTTAATTTGAGAAAATACATGCATTCAAATGTGTTTTTTAATCAATTTAAGGATATGGAAAGAAGTATGCTTAAAAAGATGAGCACTCGACACTATTAAACTCCTAAATAATTTGCTTTTATTGTTGAATAGTTGTAAATTCACAAAGGTTTAGCCAACTCATTGTATCCCAGTTCACTTTAAATTATTGAATTTAAATCTTTAAAGGTCTAAACGGAAGCAATCATAGACATGAAGATTTCATTAAATATATTTTTGACAAACAATTCCTCAATTTAGATTTATTATCTTGTACCTCTGTTTACACTCCAACAATATTTGCCACTGTGAACATACCTAATAAGAAATACCCAGAGGCCAATCTTCACAATCATAAAGATACGAAGCTAGAAAGTAGTTACTGTATCAGTAAATGTAGTATTATATTGTTTTATAAGGTAGCATGAAAGGTTAGATTTATATTAATGCACAAAAAGCTACTGAATTACAGTGTCATTCCATTGTAGCAAAAACCCATCAAGGATACAGTAAAATTAGAGGCTCATAACCTAAACTAGCCTAAACTAAATGCAAAGGAAGCGAGAAATTGTAATGGTTTTATGCAGCGAAAGTGAACCAAATTCATTCACAGGGAAAATGTTTGGTACCTGCAGGATCTCTCTGTTGAACTGGGCATTACACTGAGTGAGGCTGTAATCATGGCACGGTGTGCTGAGTCTCGCCGTGTTGGGTGTTTCAACTTGTCCGCAAGATTGGCTTTCTGTTTGCAGGAAGTGCTTTCTGGGAGACACAGCTCTTAGTTCTGGGGTCTGTAAGAAAAGCAATGAGAAACTAGTGAGGAGAATGTATATTTTTTGGTATATATACCATTTGCATTAATCATAATAAAACACTGTAAGGGCAGTGAGGGGAAATTGGATGGACATTAAACCAGTGTTTTTTAACCTTTTCAATCTGATGACCCACCAGTAAACCTTAAGAAATCACGCAACCCTCTTTGACTAATGGTAAACTGCTGGTGCATTCTCTTGGGTCAGTAATCAGTACGAATTACAGATTCTGAAATTCAACAAATTACCACTTGATAGTATCTTTACTACCTCTGTCACCTATTACTTCCCTATGGAGGCAGTGCAGAAACTTAATTATACCAGATGAGGTACATTTATACAAAGAAACGGCTGCTTGAACATAAAGTCTGTTTTCATTTGAATGTGAGAACGTTATGGGACCTGGGGTTTGTGCAAGAGGTTGATTGGAACGTGTAACAGTGCTGTGGCTCAAAGCAAAGGTCATTACTACTACATGGTTAAGAATTGCCATGAAATGTAATACAAATATAGTAATCCTTTATTCACATTTTATCTTCCCAACTGCCATATTGAAGTGAGGCCACCCCCCTGAATATGACTCATTGCCCACTGGTGGGTCCCAATCAACATTGCACTAAGCTACCAATTTCTAAACACATGTTTTATAGATTCATTAAGTCATGACAAGGGGTATCAAGGTGTTTGTTTCAATATTATGTTAAATGTACTGAATTGAACAGAACAGATTTAAAGATATGTTTTAATATATGATGTCCCCATGTCACAGTGCATGAATGTTTTTTTTGTTTGTTTTTTGGTATGTATACAGACAAGCCTCGAATCTAGGAAATGCGGTTGTGATGTTCTAATCATGGCTGTTGACCCTGGAGGGAAGAAGGAGAAACTGAGTATGACCTAGTGCCAACATCTTCTCAATCTAGATGTGCAGTGCTGTTGTGTGTGAACATTTCAGCCCTCAATGTGATTGCAATTAAAATGAATGTACAACATTTAGAGTTTCCAAACATCTACATTTCCAAGGCTCTATTGTGGGCAAATGTTTTGCAAAGGAGAGCCCATGTGCAAACAACGTCAAAGGAGAGAAATGCAAAAACAAAGTATCGGGAAGCCAGAGGTCACACACAGGAGAGTCAAAACCAATGCAATCTGAGCGGCAAACCCCCTTGGTTTTGATTAAGTCATTGCTGACTAAAGTCCAGCCCACATAGCCTTGTAAATTAACTGGATTAGTAACCAATTTCGAAGATGAAACCACAAGTGTGGTTTTCTAACAGAGCATGGCACAGGCACACAGTTGCTGCTATCCCAAACTGGCAAACTTTTGCCATTACGTACAATGAGAAGAAAGAAACTGCCAAAACTTTGAGATACCAACCCTTTCTTTACACTTTCTACCATTACTTTTATAAAATAATAATGCTAATGTTTAAAATATAAATATGCATTCAAATAATATTGATTTATATGTAGTATTAGATTTTTAGTGCGTGTTAGTGATCCCTAACCTATCAAAATGTCCTTGAAGAATTGAATTAATCTCATATGACTTTATGGTTTGAATAAACCAATAATAATAATAATAATAATAATAATAATGTGTATTAATAATAACAACAACAATAATGATAATCCTATGTTTTTAAATGGACAAACAATGAGATTGACTACAGATGTAGTTACTGATTACCTACTATGTAAATACACTGTAACTAGGGAGGCTTTTTGTAAAGTGTTACCTTTATTTTCAGATCAAATAACTTGCTAATTAAATGAAAATAATAATGATGATGTGTATATTTCACCAGCAATGGAGCCCTACAATGACCACTTCATAGGGAGAGAATGTTGAACTGTCCATTAAACTGCTAATTACACATTTTATACAATCAAAGGCCATTGCAAATAAATAACAGACACCCCAAAGGTGCTATTTAACGAAGATTACTGTCAGAATCACTTTATTAGAAAATATGTATAGGGATGATAAAATCTCCATTTTGGAGTTTTCCCTTTCTTTTTAAGTGAGATGTGGACACTCATTTTCTTGCACAAGAATGTACTAACCTACAAAATAAATACATGTCCTAATAATTTTTGAAATACAAAATACAATGTTAGTTTTCAGCTTTGGGAGAGCAGATAAGATGTAGAAATACCATCTGTGTTATATTTTTTCCCTTTTAGGTTCTAAATAGCATATCATATCCATTTCCCAATTTTCCATTTTACAACAAAGCATCCTACCTCAGCATACAGTAAACAGAAAGAAACTCTTCTGAATTATTCAGATTTTGGAGGCAGGGAATTTTAAGTTCAGGATTAAAAAACAAATTGTAAAAGGGAATACAGCCACACGAGACACGAGTAGAAAGCTCTTCACAATCCTATCAGAGGTGGTCGTACCACAGAATGATTCCATCAAAGAGCATTCCCTTTTAAGTCCCGACCCTTATTAACCCTGAACTGCTATAAATACTACTCCACTGTGTTTTTCCTCTGTGTAACTTTGTGTTCAAGACTTCAAATAATTGGTCGTTTTTGGGCTTGGCGGCCACACACATGACATCACTTCCTAAATTCCAAGAGACCATTATCATATGTACAGCTGGCTTCAGCTGAACACACGCAGTTTTGAATGTGATTCATGGCAAAATTTAAAGTTGCCTTCTGCAGAAAAAGGTGTTGCATCCATTTTCCATGATTCCTAAAAGAAGTATTTGGTTTAAAAAAAAAAAGGAATATGGAAAGGAAAAAAAAAACGTTCAAAAACGATACCACTTGGAGTTCTTAGATAATATGACTATGGGAATCATTGGCCTTCCCAAACCATTGTAGCCTCAACATATATGAAAATAAATGTAAAAAGACCACACCACTCTAAAGCTGTGATATTTCTCACATTACGCTTTCTTACTTTTACCATTAGGTCATTCTTTTCAGATGTTAGTCCCTATACAACTTGCCAGAAATTGTCAGAAAGTATGTTTTCATTTATCTCTGTGCATTAAGCATTATAGAACCATTAAAAAACATTAGGGGTTACAAATAAGAGTGTTTTCTTAAAATGTACTGTCAAGGACACTTTGAAAGCGTCAACAGTGTAAATCAGTTACTACTGTGAAAGTATGATTGGTTGCATCTCTTACTCAAAAAGTAGAAAAAAATTGAGTTGTATTATGGTATAGGAATTGGAACATACAGTGAGGGAAAAAAGTATTTGATCCCCTGCTGATTTTGTACGTTTGCCCACTGACAAAGAAATGATCAGTCTATAATTTTAATGGTAGGTGTATTTTAACAGTGAGAGACAGAATAACAACAACAAAATCCAGAAAAACGCATTTCAAAAAAGTTATAAATTGATTTTCATGTTAATGAGGGAAATAAGTATTTGATCCCCTATCAATCAGCAAGATTTCTGGCTCCCAGGTGTCTTTTATACAGGTAATGAGCTGAGATTAGGAGCACTCTCATAAAGGGAGTGCTCCTAATCTCAGTTCGTTACCTGTATAAAAGACACCTGTCCACAGAAGCAATCAATCAATCAGATTCCAAACTCTCCACCATGGCCATGACCAAAGAGCTGTCCAAGGATGTCAGGGACAAGATTGTAGACCTACACAAGGCTGGAATGGGCTACAAGAGCATCGCCAAGCAGCTTGGTGAGAAGGTGACAACAGTTGATGCGATTATTCGCAAATGGAAGAAACCCAAAATAACTGTCAGTCTCCCTCGGTCTGAGGCTCCTTGCAAGATCTTACCTCGTGGAGTTTCAATGATCATGAGAACGGTGAGAAATCAGCCCAGAACTACACGGGAGGATCTTGTTAATGATCTCAAGGCAGCTGGGACCATAGTCACCAAGAGAACAATTGGTAACACACTATGCCGTGAAGGACTGAAATCCTGCAGCGCCCGCAAGGCCCCCCTGCTCAAGAAGCACATGTACAGGCCCGTCTGAAGTTTGCCAATGAACATCTGAATGATTCAGAGGAGAACTGGGTGAAAGTGTTGTGGTCAGATGAGACCAAAGTCGAGCTCTTTGGCATCAACTCAACTCGCCATGTTTGGAGTAGGAGGAATGACCCCAAGAACACCATCCTCACCATCAAACATGGAGGTGGAAACATTATGGTTTGGGGGTGTTTTTCTGCTAAGGGGACAGGACAACTGCACCGCATCAAAGGGACGATGGACGGGGCCATGTACCATCAAATCTTGGGTGAGAACCTCCTTCCCTCAGCCAGGACATTGAAAATGGGTCGTGGATGGGTATTCCAGCATGACAATGACCCAAAACACACAGCCAAGGCAACAAAGGAGTGGCTCAAGAAGAAGCACATTAAAGTCCTAGAGTGGCCTAGCCAGTCTACAGACCTTAATCCCATAGAAAATATGTGGAGGGAGCTGAAGGTTCGAGTTGCCAAACGTCAGCCTCGAAACCTTAATGACTTGGAGAGGATCTGCAAAGAGGAGTGGGACAAAATCCCTCCTGAGATGTGTGCAAACCTGGTGGCCAACTACAAGAAACGTCTGACCTCTGTGATTGCCAACAAGGGTTTTGCCACCAAGTACTAAGTCGAAGGGGTCAAATACTTATTTCCCTCATTAACATGCAAATCAATTTATAACTTTTTTGAAATGCGTTTTTCTGGATTTTGTTGTTGTTATTCTGTCTCTCACTGCTAAAATACACCTATCATTAAAATTATAGACTGATCATTTCTTTGTCAGTGGGTAAACGTACAAAATCAGCAGGGGATCAAATACTTTTTTCCCTCACTGTAATCCTAAGAAAATGAAGCCCTCGAAATACAAACATGTATATAAAAATAACTTTTCAAGGTAGTCCAGTGTTGTAGGATGTAATGCACTAATGAAAAAGACCCATTTTGTAAGCCAATTGGTCTGGCAGCATTAAAGGAAACATTATCTGTTGTACGGGTTGCTTCCATGGGTGGGTCGGATGTGAGCTTCCAGTGGTGCAAGATATCTTTTAACAACCCGGCCAAATAGTTAAACCTCTCTTGCTGGTATGACTTAGCTTCTGACTTAGTCAAAGGAGACATAAGAAGTGAAGTGAACATAAGAAATGTTACAAACGAGAGGAGGCCATTCGACCCATCGTGCTTGTTTGGTGTCCATTAATAACTAAGTGATCTAAGGATCCTATCTAGTCTATTTTTGAATGTTCCCAAATTGTCGGCTTCAACCACATTGCTGGGGAGTTTGTTCCAGATTGTGACAACTCTGTGTGAAGAAGTGTCTCCTGTTTTATGTCTTGAATGCCTTGAAGCCCAATTTCAATTTGTGTCCTCGGGTCCGTGTGTCCCTGCTGATCTTGAAAAGCTCCTCTGGTTTGATGTGGTCAATGCCTTTCATGATTTTGAATCAAGTCCCCAAAAAGTCTCCTCTGTTCCAGGGTGAAAAGGTTCTGTTCCCTCAGTCTCTCAGTAGGACATTCCCTTCAGACCTGGAATAAGTCTGGTTGCTCTCCTCTGAACTGCCTCTAGAGCAGCGATATCTTTCTTTCTTAAAGTGTGGAGCCCAGAACTGTACACAGTATCCAGATGAGCTCTAACTAGTGCATTTTACAGTCTTAACATTACTTTACATCTCTTGTTTAAATTATTATAGTGGACATTTTTGTTACCTGCATGTAATAGCTTGCACTTGCACTGAATTTCATCTGCCAGGTGTCAGCCCACAACTGAATATTATTTAAGTCCCTTTGAATAGCCTGTGCTGCCGAGATTGTATCTGCTGAGCCACCTATTTTAGTATCATCTGCAAATTTGACAAGTTTGCTAACTATCCCAGAGTCCAGATCATTAATATAGATTAGAAACAGCAAAGGCCCTAGTACTGATCCCTGTGGAACTCCACTAACAACCTCACTCCAGTCAGAAGCAACTCCTCTAATCGACACCCTCTGTTTCCTATACATCAGCCAGTTCATAATCCATCTGCTTACATTACCCTGAATGCCTACAGCTTCCAATTTGAGGATCAGTCTTTGGTGCCAAACCTTATCAAAAGCTTTTTGAAAATCTAAGAATATCATATCATATGCTTTCACATGATCTACAGTTGCAGTTGCATGTTCAAAAAATTTGAATACATTAGTAAGACATGATCTGCAACAAGTACTGTTGGAAATATACCATCTGGCCCAGGTTATTTGTTTGTTTTTAGTTTTGCTAGTCCCTTTAGTACCTCCTCCTCATTTATCCTGATCTCTCTTAGGGTTTAACTGGACTGATTGTTAACCTGTGGCATGATATCCATTTTTTATTTTGTAAAAACCTCTGTGAAATACTCATTTGGAACATTTGCCATCTCAACCATTTATATTTCTGTTTCTGTAGTCCCAAGTCCCAATGTTTGGGACATTGAAATCCCCCATTATGACAGCCACATCCTTGCTACATGCATTACTGATTTACATTGTACAATGCAACATCTTTCTGAATATCTGAGTTGGGTGGTCTGTAACACACTCCTACGACTAATCCTCCAGATCTTTTATTCAAAAGTTTAGCCCAGAATGATTCAATTTAATTAGCAGGATCTAATTTGAGTTCTTCTGCCTCAATGTCATTTCTGATATATATGATGCTCCCCCACCACCTCTTTGATTATGCCTGTCTCTCCTAAACTGTGTGTATCCTTTCAGCTTGTATTCATCCCCATCATTTTCTGTAAGCCATGTTTCTGTTCTGTTTTTTTTCTTTCCTTAGTCGAACATCTCCCATTGTTAGATCTCCCTGCCCCCCTGGTCCCTAGTTTTCTGCACATACGCTCTCCCAATGCATTTAGACCCCCTTCTGTTTAGCTGTAGACCGTCCGGTTTGTACAGGTCCCATCTATCCCAGAAGAAAGACCAATGCTCCATAAATCTAAAACCCTCTTCCCTACACCAAGATTTCAACCACGTGTTAGCAACTCAGCAGCTGTACTGAATTGACATAATTTAAGGCAAACTACAGATGAACTTCAATTAAGGCAGTTCAAACAAAATCAGGAGTGCTAAGGCTGTCTGAAACTAGGAACAGAACAAGATGGCTGCCTCTCACCCGTCCTGTCCTGTGTCTGTCTATGGCAACTTGTAAATCCTTCTGACCTTGAAGGAACCTTACTGAAACGCACTTCAGTAAGTCAAAATACAGTACAGATGGCCGCATCAGCTGTTAACAGCGAGCGTGTTTCCACTATTTCAGTTGATAAGGGCGTAGCAAAGACTTTTACTTTCTTTATGCTTCAGAGAGTGCCAAAAAAACAAAAAGAGCAGGGGTAGCTACACAGTCCTCCATTATTTTTTTTGTTGTTTTCTAAGCAGACCCTAAGGCCTGTTAACTATGTTTGGTTAGAGACAGGGAGCTGTGTCTATTAGATGTAATACCTTGTACATAATTTGATATTTATGCTTTGTTCTGCATTAAATGGTGTCTATCATAAACCTACTTATTTTTCACATTATTTTATTTTGTGGCAGTTTCTTTTGAGTCTTTCTGTTACACATTGTGATACATTGAGGCAAAAAGGAAACCGAGACTTATCTGGACTTTGCATTTTTTCAAAACATATGTCTTTTTGCACGCGTTTCAGTCCATTGTGACCGTGCCAATGGCTTTCAGCAGTCACAAAATAAATGGTGCATTTTCAGGCCGTGAGATATGTTGGATGATTAATAGTTCCAAAATTAATAAATTAAATGCTAACATTTCCAAATAATTACAGTAAAACCTGTGCATCTTTAAAGTAAATTATGAAAAGGAGCCATTAAGCAAGAACATGTCTGAAATGTTTATTTTACAACTCACCTATTATAATAAAGTTGCATATAATTATACAATTAATAATGGTACAGTAGTAGTTTTTAATACAGCTTTAAGAGGTCAGGTGAGAAATAAGATCTTTACAATAGGATACAAAAGCAGTCAATACTCTCTCACTCTCTCTTTTTGTAAATAAATACATTTATAGTCTATACTTAAACTAACAATAAAGATCAATGAAAAAAAAACTATTATTGTTAAATTTATAAATATCTTAGTGCTGTTGTTGAAAATATATTTACTGATATAGCCTATAGCTGGAAATTATATTTTCCTTCTAGAAACACATTACTGACATCTGTGCAACGTACCATGTGGGAGAATTGCAGATGTTTTCAAGGTCTGACGTTTTGTGTATCTAGAACTATGCATTTCATTTCAGTCTGCTAGTCTAACTTTGAAGCTAGAGTAGTAAAAATGCCAATTCAGTCCATTACTAGGCTATACATTAAACAATTTTTAGGATGTTTTACTGTATTTTATTATTATTATTATTATTATTATTATTATGTATTCATTATTACTGTTCATATGAATTGATAACTAACAGAATTTATGATCCGAATATCATTCAGTTTATTATTTATTTTCAGATTTGTTTTATATATTGTAAGGATTTGCAAAATTAATTGTGATGATGACTATTATTATTATGATTATTTATTCTCAATGTATAGTGTACATTATTGAAAAGCAGTTATTGTATAGCTATATACCTTTTTCAACTTGCTAGTTTGCTTAACAACAAATGGAAGTAAATGTGAAATCTTTAAATCTATTTTTAAAAGCACCAGTAATTCCAATAAATAAAATACAAAATCTTAAAGCATCTGAATAAGTATGATACCTTCCCATAATAACCAATACCTGGTAGACGGTGGATGCTTTATCTCCTGCACACCTTAATACAGTTTCTCTTCGGCTGCATCTTTCTTGAACCTGTTTTTCATTATTTGTTTCTTTTCGAAGCAATACCTGCAATAATAATAATAATAATAATTAAAAAAAACAATGTTGAAAGAGCATCATCAATTCTAAAACATTGTATTTTGATCAGTTCTATTTAGCTGGGGGCCTCAAAATGTACTTCTATTCCTGTAAGATTCAAATATATCTTAAACACATTAATACCTCTTTAACTATACATTTTCTTAATTAGAGAAATTGACTAGAAAACTGGGGTAAATATTGTAAAAATAGCACCATGTATAGGAAAAAAGTCCAGCATGGAATGTCACATTTAAATGGCAGAGTAGCACAGGAAATAACATTTAATACATGTCTCAATACTCTCTGTGGAGCACAAATTGTAAAGATTTGAATGGAGTCAAAGAGAAGAATTGAAAACAACAAAAGAGTTGTACAGAGCATATTTCTGGTAACTCCAGCGGGGAATCATTTAAGTATAAAATGATTATGTATAATACAATCATGGACCCTAGCTAAAAATATAAACAATGGAGTTATTTTCACTTTGGGAAGAGGAATGAATTGTAAAATGTTGCAGCATTGTGTCATGTGGCATAATTGGAAATAATCATCACATCTAATGAACCCTTGTCTTGCATAAGGAAAGATTGGATATGACATCATCTCAATGGGAATAATGAAATCGCTGTCTGATAAACTGAGTACATGTATAAGGGTCTCATTCTTGTCAGTGTACAATGGTCCTTATTTGTGTTAATGTGATATAGCTTTAGAACACAATTAGGGTATACAGTTAGGATTTATTTTTCTGTTACATTAGAAAATTATCCATAATTACAGAAGACATGGCTACTTGTACATGTGGTGTCCAGATTTTTTTACCTGAATTAACATCAGTTTAATTAGAAGCAAATCATTGATAAATTCTTTATTGCTTAATTGAGAAAAGGATGTTTTTATCTGAACAGATATTTAGGGAAGTGTAGTATATACTGAAAATCATGTTCTCAAGCTCCGTGTTAAAATACATAACGGGCAATCCCCAAAATGCGATTCATTAGGAATAAAATAGTAAAAGGCAAAATCTTTCTTGATTTAAATATATTTATATACCAAAATTGGGGCAACAATCAAATATACTTTTGTTTTATAAAGCTATTTTAACTATATTCACATTTAATTCATTTGTCATGATATATAAGGATTAC
The DNA here is from genome assembly GCF_036373705.1 of Amia ocellicauda. Lineage (NCBI taxonomy): Eukaryota > Metazoa > Chordata > Actinopteri > Amiiformes > Amiidae > Amia > Amia ocellicauda. The sequence goes on from NC_089872.1 coordinate 1,018,998, forward strand.
AGATTCTGATACTATTTTTATTTTTGTCATATTTAAAAACACATTTCCTTCTAAAAGTCAGTCTAAATTTTATATTTATATATATATATATATATATATATATATATATATATATATATATATATATATATATATTATTTATACACCACACAGTGCACATTAATGCAACACAAAACAAGGGAAACCATATTGTTATCCTAAAGTATATGTATATATATGCCTATATGTGTGCGTGTGCACGCATGTATGTGTGTTGAAATACATATAATGCTGCAGATCACTGGACCAATGCCTTTTCTGGCAGCATTAGTATTGTCCTTTTGCAATCTAACATAAGGACAATCCACACGATTTTCACATTTAACAGATTAAAGCCAACTTTGTAAAGAGAAAAGTGTGCTCATAAGGAATACATTTTAGTGCAGACAGTTGAGAAAGTTTACCCTCCGATATCTTTAACAAGCAACAAATGAATGTCTCACATGTGGTCTGACAATTATAACAGTCTTCTCTGTGAAAAATAGTACCACCTGGAAATCTACCTAAGAATTAACACTGGGTTATATTACCCTGCAGACCATTGTTCTCTCTTTCAGTAAGTAGCTGGACTGCACCATGTTTAATCTATTAAGCAGTATAGCTTCTTACTTGTTCAGGTCATTGTTTCCATAAGGCGTAATTTCACAAAGGCAATGCAGTAGGATGGAGTCAGCTTTTTGAAAGGTGAACATGCATTATCTTTCTGTTAACTAACCCTGAATATAAGAGTGCAATGAGTGCTTCTAGTCTATCTTTTTCAAACAGACACAACAAACATGTAATGCAGAAAGGAATAACTTAGAAGAAAATGTTTTTGTTGTAATCTACAGCTATGGATGAAAAATAGGTTGTCTGCATTTTCTCTGGTAAATGGAGTTTTGCAAGTAAGAATGCAACAGTCTTGCATTGTTATAATTGCCCAAAAGGACTTATTTCACTATCAGTCACTGACAGACATTTAAGACTGGATTCATGGATGATAGATAAGGAGGTGGTGTATATTGCCCAAATTATCAAAATTCATGCTTTAAATGTACCAAATTATAATCACAACAAAAAGTTAGAGATTAGAGAGGTTTAGCCTTCTGGTTTTCTGTACAATACCCAAAATAAAACTATATTCATTAACATAGCTAGCAGCACACATATCTTTAATTCTTACCCTTCAGCTGCCTTTTTCGAATTACTTACCTTGATTTAATGTGATTTTCATTTTAATAATTTGAATTTTCTACATAAACAAAAAGTATATTGAGAGAGTTAAATATTAACCAAAACAAAACAAGTTATATATTTTACCTTAAATTGAGAGTTTGGCTTATTCTCACAGCTCACCCCCACAATCCTGGGCAAGGGCTGGGAGCCATGGTTGCTGTTGTTGTTGTTGTTGATGTTCTCAGTTTTGGAAGTCTGTATTGCTGGGGGGTGGCAGTCTGGCACTGTGGCCCCCTTTTCCAAAGTGGCCTCCATGGTGCTGGAAATGTTTATCTTCCTGATGGACCTGGAAGCAGCCGTGGGAGATACAGCATTCCTGTTGAGCTGGTCCTCTTCAGCCATCTCCTCCTGGGTGGCCACGGGTGAGAATTGGGAAGCATCGGGGTGGATTTGGGACTGGCCGAGGTAGAGAGAGACCTGGTCATTCAGGTTGTGTTGCATTTTGCAGTTGTCCAATGCCTGGCTGGGCAAATACGTCTCCACAAAATCTGTGCACTTGGGTACCACCGGGACAGAGAGTTTGGTCCCGATGGTGAAGGGCTGGACTTTCCTGACGATGCTTTCTGACATTTTTTTTTTTTTTTTAATTTGTCTTGGAAGGTCCACACCTCTCACTCTCTTGCTCTCAAAGTCCAAGAAAGAAAAACAAGCAATATTGGTACAGAAACAAAAGGATTAGTTGTCCACTTTCTTATGCATGTTCAGAATGCAGAGGACACAGGACAGGATGGCCTCCCTTGATTCTTGTGATCGGACACGGTCCCAGATGCGGCGCAACAGAGATCCAGCATGGGACGCAACTGTGGACAGGCTGCTCCTGAGAAACTGCGCCGCAGAGCCTGCTAATTTGCTACTAAGCAGCCTGATAAGCAGGGAGCGGAGCAAGAGGAAAAAGGCTGGCATACTGCCTGACTGCAGTGTATAGAAAAAAGAAAAAAGTGGAGGGAAGGAGGAGGAGGAGGAGGGGGATTTGTAAAGAAGAGTGAAGTCACCGCTTTCTGTCAGAGCATGTGCGAAATGACTGAAGGAAAGGAGGTTGTAAAGTTTTACTGTCACAACCTCCCTTTTTATATAATAATAATAATAATAGTAATAATAATAATTAAAAACTAGTTAGATAAGAAAAAAGGAAATGGAGACACTAATAAAATCCAGGCTAGCCTCCTCAATCAAAAATGTTTTAGGATGAGGTAATGCTTTCAACATAAACAAACCGTGCAGTTCCAAAAAAAAAAAAAAAAATCCTTACCTCCTTTTTCTTCTTCTTTTTTTTTTTTAAAGCAAAAACAAAATTGTATGAAGACAAAAACTACAAACTTCCAGAGACCCACGTCTTGGTTCTACTGGCTTGAGTCAAATGAAACTCCACAGAAGTGTGAAATAAAAAATAGGGTATCTGCTGAAGGAAAATGAAACTCTCCTACATGTGCCTTTCAATCTTCCATCAGTCAGATTTTTCTTTTCTTATTCTTTGTATTTTTAAACCATAGGTTGAGAAGAAAAAAAAATGAAGGAAAGCTGATTTCTTTGTATTTAAGACTCCCTACTTCTTTTTAAAACTGTCAAACAGCAGAAAACCAATTCCTCCTTGTTCAGCTTGCAGCCCAGGCTAGTGTGGTGTTGAGTATTGTAGATCTTCTTCGGTCTCCAGCTGTGGTCTCTTTCTACTCCCACAGCAGTTGTCAGGAGCTGCTGGCGACTGAAACAGTAAGGCCCTTCTACTGCCTGCTTTAAGTGCAAGCTTGTCCTCCACAGACAAATGTTGAGTGCAATCGATAGCTTTGACCCCTGCTTCCCTACAGATGACAACACCTTCAGCTCTGCACAAGTGGTGTTCAAATGAGGGGTTAGGGGGGTGGGGGAAACAGCGACAAAAGGAGACTAATAAGGAAAGTAAACATCCTTGAAAGGCTACCAAGTCCCACCAAAGTGACACCATTTGCTCTCACTTTTCCACTTCTTCAAGTCATTCCCACACCTATTTTTGGTCTGTCTTTCTCAGTCTGGTGTATCAAGATTTGACAGCACCGGACATCTAAGGTTCAACATGCTATAAATTAGAAACATAATCATTACTTTAGGATAACAATATGGTATCCGTGGGTTAAAAAGCAGTGTAAAAGAACAATGATGTTAACCAGGTTTTGTCATGTCAATATGAAACTGACCAATTACAAAAAATAACCTCTTAGTGTATACTTCTGCTCTATAGTGTTTGCAAAAAAATATTAAATCATACTCAGTCCTCAGATTCATACCACATGATCCATGTGTCGCTGAAGGTACTGAAAGGCATTTGAAAAGCGAAAGATCCTCAGCATTATAAATATATCAAATGTGTTTGGAAAAGTGACTTTTAAAATCAGATTTTTGTAAAATAATTGATTCCTTTTTATTTGAAAAGGGGCAGGATGTCAATAGATGAAGTAATTAGTTAAATTACCTTATTTGCAACCAACCATATATTTGTTTTCCTTTGTTTTCCATTTGAATACCAGCATTTACAATCTTCTAATGAAGCCCAGTAATAACACGCAATATATCCATAGCTGTTATGCAGTTTACACTGTCGTTACAATGGCCATGATAATTGGTAAGGAGGAAATGTTCCTGCATTGTAGTTCAGAACCGGACAAGTAACTAAAGTGTGTCAGAAATAGATAGATGACATAGGATTAGTCATGCTATGTGAAATGTTGATTAATTAAACTTTGTTAGGTACAAAGCTCTGGTTTCACGATGAAGTCATCTACAGAAGAGCTTTAATGTGCTACAGCTTGAATTGAGAAAGGAGTGAGTATACGTAAGAGTGGTGGGAGTGAAGAAGCGGGAGTGTCTAGCAGGAGGGGCCTGCATGGAATGGGCGGGTTTAATTGTAAAAGGGGCGGTGGCATATTCCTGTTCAGGGAGAGTGGCCAGTCAATACCATATCTTGCTACAGCTGTGCTACATTTCTTGCTACAGTCCTTTGCAGTAAAGGTAATGAACCAGGCAAAACCTATAGTGCCCAGCCATTATAAGATTGTGTTCTAGATATATGCTCACTGGTCTAGTCCAAAATGTACTGCAAATGAATAACCCCAACATTTTAATTAAACACCATAACAATTAGATTTTCTGTCAGCTGATAATAAAGCAGTACTCATTCCTAAATTAAGTAAAATTAACAGAACACATGTGTAAAGCCATAATGAGTGCAGCAAGACTTACATTAAATCATCAAAACTATTAAGGGAATCTTAAATCTTCTCTTAATAACTTCAGTTATCAGTTAACTTGTCAGAGTATCGGTGGTAGAAATCTTGATAACACTTTATATTAGAGTGTCATTAATAAATGGTTGGTAAAAAGCTTTTAAATAGTTATGAATAATTATTAATTAGATTAATGATTGCTAATAACGATTTGAAACAAAGTAGTGTTTTAGCATCTCCCAAAACACTATTTTGTTTAATTTTGTTTTATAAATGTTTAATCATATACAGCCCTGGAAAAAGAGAATTTAAAAAAATAATTCAGAAATCAATGTTCAGTGGTCTCTTAATTTTTCCCAGAGCTGTATATGATTACAGTTTATTGATCATTTTTAAATTGATTTATTAATGGTTCCTAACTGTTTTATATATTATTTACCATTTATTTATTAATAACACCATAATTTAAGGTGTTATCAAAATCTTTGTATTCTAAGAAGAGGGAGAAAAGAAAAAAAAACTGAATTTAATAGTTTAAATTAAAAATATCCTATGCACGTGGTAAGGTATAGTATACCTTGTTAATAAACAACGATCAATTTTCACACTTATTGTCTAAACATTTAGGGAGGAGGGTTGGATAGTAGGCTTTGCTGAAATGATAACAAAGCCCACATTGCTTGGGTTGATTTGAACAAGGTGTGGGTTATTCAGGGCTGAATAGTTCACTTGCTTGGTCCACTATAACACCTTCCGTATGTTGCTTGTCACAGTATGTTGTGCACATTTTTGGGTTTGATCCATTGTGGCCCTCTTGCTCTCTGTGTTTATCTTCATAGGGAGAGATTTATCTCTGCAGTCACTTGTGCAAAGATTGAACTGGACAGAGTATGGGCATGATTGAGTTGGTCAACATACCTCACAGTCATGCTTAACGAACAACTCACACACCACATGAGAATTCACATGTATTCTTTTCTTCATTTTCTTCACAAAATGAAACATCAGAATATTTTAAATGTTTGTTTTGGGATAAAATCAATTCAGCCTGATTCCAAAACATCAGATATTCTCTGACTTAAAAAAAATAATCTAACAGCCTACAGAACATGTACAAACTGTACAAATCTTTATTTTTCCTGTACTGCTACTGGGTCTGCTCTACACTTTCTTAAAAAGATCTATCTGTGTACCCAGTAAGATTCTAGTTGGGCATGCAAACAACGAAAAGGTAGCCTTTTTAGAAAAAAAATCTTACTTATACATTATTCATAAGAAACATTGAAATACCCTCTCAAGCTGACCCCCGATTGCAAAAAGTCTAATTAAGTTGACTCCAGACTGGCTCACCAAATTGAGTTTTGCTTCAAACCTTGTAGATGCAACTGAGACCGTGAATCTCCAGGGGAATGTTATTCACTTGGCAAGGCACTGCCAGGATTGGAGGGGCTTTCCCTGGGCAGAATTTCTTACCTGTGGCTTATCAGGGTTCAGAGAGCTTTGCAGTACTGTCAGTGAGAGCTACTTTATTTCTTCTTATGGTGCCATTATTGCCATACATTTTGCTGTTTGTGCTGTGGATTGTCAGTGTGAAAAGAGTTAATAAAAATGTACAAATTCAAAATAGGAGATTGAAGAAAAAGAATGAAAGGGTCTAATTAAGTAGATTAAGAGTTAAGTAATTGTGGGCTCAGTGTGAATTAAAACCAGCAGAGCCAGTTGTATGCCAGAGCCATTATTTGAATACCCTAGCTGTAGGACATCACCAACGCTGTAAAAATATAGGGGGAAAATGACCATGTTGACCAGTGTTCAAGTAACCTGTAGAGGTGTGAGCAGGAATGTCTCATTATAAACCAAGATTCCCACTTTTGAGAGAAACTATTCTACTGTACATGGGAAAATGCCATGAAAGTAAACGACCTCTGGCACAGTTGATATCACACCATCCCACACTGGAAAAAGAAAAAAAAAAAAAGGCCTGGCAGAAATCAGTCTTAGACACAGTTTATTAGGTTAGTAAATACTGTAATCCTGCAGCTCTATGTTTGTGTAACATAAGCAGCATTTGGGGTTTGAGAAACAAAACAATCTCTTGAAAGCTGTTTTTTGTATATTTGAGAAGCGTTCCCAAATTATTATTTTTCATGGTATCTAAAACCAGCATTCATATAATCACCAGTGACAGTGGTGTAGTTTTACTGTACTACTACCTACTACTCACTCTTTTTACACCGCCTAACTTTGTATGGACACCTACTTTTGCTTCATTTGGGATTGAATTGCCTTACTTGGATAGGAAGTATTGCAAGAGTCTTACTTCCACAAATCTAGTTTAATACAAGGAAATACAGTACAAGTTACATTTGATACATGTACCATGTTTTCCTTTTCAAATATAGTCAGTCACATAGGAAAACTCCCACACCACCTTTTTGTGATCAAAAGGTTTTCAATGTAAGTCCCTTCAGCACTGTAATTTAATCTAAATGTTTTCTTTTCTTGACTGCATGCACTCTCTATCTTCAACATCTGTATCAGGGTTAATAAAATATTGGCAATTCCAATCTAGTGCAGTGCAGGTCTTTCTAACAACAAGCTGCTAAATTATATAACTGAAGAAAGTATCTATTAATCAAGCAACTAACAAGCTGGCTGTTGAAAGATCTTCCACTGAAATGATTTGGAACTTTGCCTTAAGTGATACATAGTCAGGACATTCCTATTTATCAAATAGCACAATCATAGTTGAAGTCACACTCTGCCTTCTGCCAAAACAATACTGTAGGTTTTGCATGAACTGCATACTTGATATGGACTTCCATTTCCATTTCTGCATACATACCATATACAGCTCTGGAAAAAATTAAGAGACCACTCCAAGTTCAGAAATCAATGTTAAGTGATCTCTTAATTTTTTCCAGAGCTGTATATATGGTATGTGGATGTGTGTGTGTGTATATATACACCGATCAGGCATAACATTATGACCACAGACAGGTGAAGTGAATAACACTGATAATTTTGTTATCATGGCACCTGTCAGTGGGTGGGATATATTAGGCAACAAGTGAACATTTTGTCCTCAAAGTTAGAAGCAGGAATTGTGTTAGAAGCAGGAAAAATGGGCAAGCGTAAGGATCTGAGCGACTTTGGCAAGGGCCAAATTGTGATGGCTAGACGACTGGATCAGAGCATCTCCAAAACTGCAGCTTTTGTGTCCCCGGTCTGCAGTGGTCAGTACCTATCAAAAGTGGTCCAAGAAAGGAATAGCGGTGAACCGGAGACAGGGTCATGGGCGGCCAAGGCTCATTGATGCATGTGGGGAGCGAAAGCTGGCCCGTGTGGTCCGATCCAACAGACAAGCTACTGTAGCTCAAATTGCTGAAAAAGTTAATGCTGGTTCTGATAGAAAGGTGTCAGAACACACAGTGCATTGCAGTTTGTTGCGTATGGGGCTGCGTAGCCGCAGACCAGTCAGAGTGCCCACGCTGACCCCTGTCCACTGCCGAAAGAGCCCACAATGGGCACGTGAGCATCAGAACTGGACCATGGAGCAATGGGATGTGCTGGACAAACTCCGATCCATGGAGGCCCCATATATATAAGATCCTTTGTTCAAAAGGTGATTCTTTCTTGCTTTCCTATATGACTTAAAAAAAAAATTAATTACCCTTCAGATTGGCGCTTAATCGAAAACCGGTTTGGGTCCTTGATTAGCGATCGTCCGTGCTTCAGCTTAAATGGGACGCATTTGCACAGTGATGGCTTGCCAAGAGAGAGTGCAGGTGACGGAGCAAAGTTTGTTTTCTACATGGCGGTTTTCCATTGTTCTGACAGGGGGGAACATGTCACTAACTGTCATAACCTCCTTCTGATATTCAAAAGACAAACAAAAACGATTCGCAACTATCTTTTCAACCTGTCCAACTTGAAACATCAACACTGGTCCCCAGAAACTCAGTGCTGTTATTGCTCTGTATGCCCTTAAGCTTAAAGTAATTTTGCAATACTCATCCAGAGGCAAATGTAACTAAATGTTTAACCTCGACCAATGGCCAAGAAAGCTGGTTGGAATTCAAGTGCCTCTACTGGGAGCCAACCATTTTGAAAGAGCAGCCTAATGAACATTAATTTAAAATCCACAATATAATTTATATATTTTGTAATAATAGACTGTGATATTTTAATAAAAATGAAAACATGAATGTTGCTGCACCTCCCTTTTGCCTGGCTTAGCTTCAGCTCTGTGCAAACATAACCACATTAAGTGCATGTATTTGCCAGCTTCTACCTCACATTTTCTGCACTTAACGGCAAGGGACTGACTGGACTTTTAGGAGGAAGAATGCCAAGAAGTGAGTGCTAACACAATATGGATTGAGAGAATGATTGTTTGGCTTGTCAGGCCTGTGAATAGTGCAGTCAGCAAATGTTCTGGGAGGAAACAAGTGGTTTTGTAATCCAAAAATGGGAGAAATACTTCTGGAATGAAACAGCCGCACTATACATTTCTAAAACAAGTGTCTTCAATACCTACACAGTGTAAAATTCCACTCTCCTTAGCTCATCCTTAACCCATTTCCTGACACTTCTTGGACTGAGAAGCAGTGTTAACAAAGACACTAGTAAGTGACATGTTGGCACTTTGTTGCAATATTCTTGTTTTACAGTTTAGGGATTAAATAATAAACTTGAAACATGAAGGATTCTTCTATTTTGAAGATAGTATACAAATAAGTGGAAGCCTTTCCATCCATCTTGCTAAATTAAAACAACATGATAATGGGATGAAATACACTCACCTAAAGGATTATTAGGAACACCTGTTCAATTTCTCATTAATGCAATTATCTAACCAACCAATCACATGGCAGTTGCTTCTTCATTTAGGGGTGTGGTCCTGGTCAAGTCAATTTCCTGAACTCCAAACTGAATGTCTGAATGGGAAAGAAAGGTGATTTAAGCAATTTTGAGCGTGGCATGGTTGTTGGTGCCAGACGGGCCGGTCTGAGTATTTCACAATCTGCTCATTTACTGGGATTTTCACGCACAACCATTTCTTGGGTTTACAAAGAATGGTGTGAAAAGGGAAAAACATCCAGTATGCGGCAGTCCCGTGGGCGAAAATGCCTTGTTGATGCTAGAGGTCAGAGGAGAATGGGCCGACTGATTCAAGCTGATAGAAGAGCAACTTTGACTGAAATAACCACTCGTTACAACCAAGGTATGCAGCAAAGCATTTGTGAAGCCACAACACGTACAACCTTGAGGCGGATGGGCTACAACAGCAGAAGACCCCACCGGGTACCACTCATCTCCACTACAAATAGGAAAAAGAGGCTACAATTTTCACAAGCTCACCAAAATTGGACAGTTGAAGACTGGAAAAATGTTGCCTGGTCTGATGAGTCTCGATTTCTGTTGAGACCTTCAGATGGTAGAGTCAGAATTTGGCGTAAACAGAATGAGAACATGGATCCATCATGCCTTGTTACCACTGTGCAGGCTGGTGGTGGTGGTGTAATGGTGTGGGGGATGTTTTCTTGGCACACTTTAGGCCCCTTAGTGCCAATTGGGCATCGTTTAAATGCCACGGCCTACCTGAGCATTGTTTCTGACCATGTCCATCCCTTTATGACCACCATGTACCCATCCTCTGGTGGCTACTTCCAGCAGGATAATGCACCATCTCACAAAGGTTGAATCATTTCAAATTGGTTTCTTGAACATGACAATGAGTTCACTGTACTAAACTGGCCCCCACAGTCACCAGATCTCAACCCAATAGAGCATCTTTGGGATGTGGTGGAACGGGAGCTTCGTGCCCTGGATGTGCATCCCACAAATCTCCATCAACTGCAAGATGCTATCCTATCAATATGGGCCAACATTTCTAAAGAATGCTTTCAGCACCTTGTTGAATCAATGCCACGTAGAATTAAGGCAGTTCTGAAGGCGAAAGGGGGTCAAACACAGTATTAGTATGGTGTTCCTAATAATCCTTTAGGTGAGTGTATGTCTTAACAAACTGTAACAGCAAATAACATAAATTGGAAGACAAAACACTTTTTCATATGTCCATAAAAAAAATTAGCTTGGTAAAAATACATCAGTTCTTCTTTAGTTTGATATTAAAGGCAATATCAATTACATCTAAAAAGTCATAATATTGTGGCCGCTTTGTTTACTTTCCTCTACATTCTGATACAATGAGGTCATGATGGTACAGTTTTGGCCCTGAATGCTCTGTCAATATGCAAAAAGACTTCAACTCCCTCTTTCTACCGAAAGCTTTACCAGTAAAAACATGAACAACTCAATTCAAAGCCTCACACAACCCTTTAGTCATAACCCTAACTGCCATTTGCAAACATTAATCAACACACCCGTTTATCATCAGGTCCTGAAGGCATTACCTCATCCTTTTATCACTCTTTAATACAGTTAGATAGTGATATGATCAGACAGAGGGCTGGGAACAAAGCCAGAAAATACATGCCTTGCCTAACAACTGCACACCTGTAAGCTACAGTATGAAAGCATCCTGTGTAGACATTGGGAGTCAGTCGTCTTCTTATCTTTACAAGGAGGAGCTCTTGGCATACCAATGACTTAATTCACCACAAGCATACCTCTCTGATCAAGTAATCTGTTATTGTTTAGAAATGTTTAGCATCTGAAAGAAGCCATGTTTCTAAACTCTTCAAAACTGTCTAAAATCAGTCCAATATCTTAGACTACAAAATGACTAATCCCCAAGACTGTGCTGCAACTTCATGCCTTCATGTAAGATGCATAGATGTTAAAAATTTAAATTATTTAGGAATGCATTTTTTTTTTTTGGATCCTCCAAAAATGTTGTCAAAGAAATGTATAAGTCAGAGATCTACTTGTAAACACGCTGAACTGTCTGGGCTGTTTGTACTTTTCCTTTTATCAGATGTTTTCAATTTACTAAATTGGTAGGCACCAAAACCAAGAAAGTACACAAAACCATGTTAGAATTTGTATACATATATACAGTGAGGGAAAAAAGTATTTGATCCCCTGCTGATTTTGTACATTTGCCCACTGACAAAGAAATGATCAGTCTATAATTTTAATGGTAGGTGTATTTTAACAGTGAGAGACAGAATAACAACAAACAAATCCAGAAAAACACATTTCAAAAAAGTTATACATTGATTTGCATGTTAATGAGGGAAATAAGTATTTGATCCCCTATCAATCAGCAAGATTTCTGGCTCCCAGGTGTCTTTTATACAGGTAACGAGCTGAGATTAGGAGCACTCTCTTAAAGGGAGTGCTCCTAATCTTAGCTCGTTACCTGTATAAAAGACACCTGTCCACAGAAGCAATCAATCAATCAGATTCCAAACTCTCCACCATGGCCAAGAACAAAGAGCTGTCCAAGGATGTCAGGGACAAGATTGTAGACCTACACAAGGCTGGAATGGGCTACAAGAGCATCGCCAAGCAGCTTGGTGAGAAGGTGACAACAGTTGGTGCGATTATTCGCAAATGGAAGAAACCCAAAATAACCAGTCTCCCTCGGTCTGAGGCTCCATGCAAGATCTCAACTCGTGGAGTTTCAATGATCATGAGAACGGTGAGGAATCAGCCCAGAACTACACGGGAGGATCTTGTTAATGATCTCAAGGCAGCTGGGACCATAGTCACCAAGAAAACAATTGGTAACACTACACCGTGAAGGACTGAAATCCTGCAGCGCCCGCAAGGTCCCCCTGCTCAAGAAAGCACATGTACAGGCCCGTCTGAAGTTTGCCAATGAACATCTGAATGATTCAGAGGAGAACTGGGTGAAAGTGTTGTGGTCAGATGAGACCAAAATCAAGCTCTTTGGCATCAACTCAACTCACCGTGTTTGGAGGAGGAGCAATGCTGCCTATGACCCCAAGAACACCATTCCCACCGTGAAACATGGAGGTGGAAACATTATGCTTTGGGGGTGTTTTTCTGCTAAGGGACAGGACAACTGCACCGCATCAAAGGGACGATGGACGGGGCCATGTACCATCAAATCTTGGCTGAGAACCTCCTTCCCTCAGCCAGGGCATTGAAAATGGGTCGTGGATGGGTATTCCAGCATGACAATGACCCAAAACACACATCCAAGGCAACAAAGGAATGGCTCAAGAAGAAGCACATTAAGGTCCTGGAGTGGCCTAGCCAGTCTCCAGACCTTAATCCCATCGAAAATCTGTGGAGGGAGCTGAAGGTTCGAGTTGCCAATCGTCAGCCTCGAAACCTTAATGACTTGGAGAGGATCTGCAAAGAGGAGTGGGACAAAATCCCTCCTGAGATGTGTGCAAACCTGGTGTCCAACTACAAGAAACGTCTGACCTCTGTGATTGCCAACAAGGGTTTTGCCACCAAGTACTAAGTCAAAGGGGTCAAATACTTATTTCCCACATTAACATGCAAATCAATTTATAACTTTTTTGAAATGCGTTTTTCTGGATTTTTTTGTTGTTATTCTGTCTCTCACTGTTAAAATACACCTACCATTAAAATTATAGACTGATCATTTCTTTGTCAGTGGGCAAACGTACAAAATCAGCAGGGGATCAAATACTTTTTTCCCTCACTATATATATATATATATACATACATACATACATACATACATACATACATACATACAGATGGGTGTCAAATTAAAGTGTCTCAGTAAGGTTTTGGGCCACCACAAGCCTCCAGAACAGCTCCAATGCCCTTGGTACAGATTCTACAAGTCTCTGGACTCTACTGGAGGGATGGACACCATTCTTCCAAAAGATATTCCCTCATTTGGTGTTTTGATGATGGTGGTGGAGTGCGCTGTCTATCACGTTGGTCCAATTTCTCCCATAGGTATTCAATTGGGTTGTGATCTGATGACTGCGAAGGCTGTAGCATATGATTCACATCATTTTCATACTCATCAAACCCTCGTGCCTGTGGATGGGGGCATTGTCATCCTGGAAGAGACCATTCCCATCAGGATAGAAATGTGTCACTATAGGATAAAGGTGAACACTCAGACCCCTCACTGTAGGGGTCAAGCAGTCAGGCCTGTACCGTTCTCTTTGTGTCGCCACACATGCACTTTCCCACTTGTTGAGAATATGGTGAAGAATGACTCATCTGACCAGATCACTTTCTCTGTATCTCTGTAAATCAGTGCCTTGGATTTTTGCACCACTGAACTCTCAAATGTGAACTCGCAAATGAGAGGTTTATGCACTGCAACCCTACTATAATACCCCTCTCTGTGTAGTTCTCGACGGACTGTTCTTGCTGACAGTCTGATCACATCCTGCATTGACATTCTCAGTCACCTGGGAAAGAGTTGCTCCTCTGTTTTTCCTTACATATCACAGTAATGCACGAGCATCACGGTCATTGAATGTGTGCTTTTCACCACAATTCCCAACCCTATTTACTGATGTCTTTCCCATAGATCTGAATGTAGATTCCTATTGAAACACTAGCCAGTTATATCACATGTATATATACACTCACCTAAAGGATTATTAGGAACACCATACTAATACTGTGTTTGACCCCCTTTCGCCTTCAGAACTGCCTTAATTCTACGTGGCATTGATTCAACAAGGTGCTGAAAGCATTCTTTAGAAATGTTGGCCCATATTGATAGGATAGCATCTTGCAGTTGATGGAGATTTGTGGGATGCACATCTAGGGCACGAAGCTCCCGTTCCACCACATCCCAAAGATGCTCTATTGGGTTGAGATCTGGTGACTGTGGGGGCCAGTTTAGTACAGTGAACTCATTGTCATGTTCAAGAAACCAATTTGAAATGATTCGACCTTCGTGACATGGTGCATTATCCTGCTGGAAGTAGCCATCAGAGGATGGGTACATGGTGGTCATAAAGGGATGGAGATGGTCAGAAACAATGCTCAGGTAGGCCATGGCATTTAAACGATGCCCAATTGGCACTAAGGGGCCTAAAGTGTGCCAAGAAAACATCCCCCACACCATTACACCACCACCACCAGCCTGCACAGTGGTAACAAGGCATGATGGATCCATGTTCTCATTCTGTTTACGCCAAATTCTGACTCTACCATCTGAATGTCTCAACAGAAATCGAGACTAATCAGACCAGGCAACATTTTTCCAGTCTTCAACTATCCAATTTTGGTGAGCTTGTGCAAATTGTAGCCTCTTTTTCCTATTTGTAGTGGAGATGAGTGGTACCCGGTGGGGTCTTCTGCTGTTGTAGCCCATCCGCCTCAAGGTTGTACGTGTTGTGGCTTCACAAATGCTTTGCTGCATACCTCGGTTGTAACAAGTGGTTATTTCAGTCAAAGTTGCTCTTCTATCAGCTTGAATCAGTCGGCCCATTCTCCTCTGACCTCTAGCATCAACAAGGCATTTTCGCCCACGGGACTGCCGCATACTGGATGTTTTTCCCTTTTCACACCATTCTTTGTAAACCCTAGAAATGGTTGTGCGTGAAAATCCCAGTAACTGAGCAGATTGTGAAATACTCAGACCGGTCCGTCTGGCACCAACAACCATGCCACGCTCAAAATTGCTTAAATCACCTTTCTTTCCCATTCAGACATTCA
The DNA here is from genome assembly GCF_036373705.1 of Amia ocellicauda. NCBI lineage: Eukaryota > Metazoa > Chordata > Actinopteri > Amiiformes > Amiidae > Amia > Amia ocellicauda. The sequence goes on from NC_089872.1 coordinate 1,034,051, forward strand.
GTTTGGAGTTCAGGAGATTGTCTTGACCAGGACCACATCCCTAAATGCATTGAAGCAACTGCCATGTGATTGGTTGGTTAGATAATTGCATTAATGAGAAATTGAACAGGTGTTCCTAATAATCCTTTAGGTGAGTGTATATATATATATATATATATATATATATATATATAATATATAATCACAGTTCTCTTTGCTACTCCGTTTTACTCAGAGACATTTAACATATGCCAGTGTAGAAAACTCTGAAGGGTTTTAATGAGGTTGGCATGAGGGAAACACATGAATCATAGCAGAAGTACTATAGGTTTCAAAATCAGGAGTTATAGAAATGGAGAAACTGTACACCCTAAGCTGCAAAGTAAAACATTTAAGATAAGCGAAAAATAAGAAATTATAAGAAATAATTTGAATTACCTGCAAAGATTGACTCAGTGTTGTTTGGAAAAAAAGAAGAGTTATTGGCACTAAGCTGGGTAAGAGCAAAACTTTTAGTTGATTTTTACAATTTTTGCTCACATCAGTGTCTGACATGGTTCGAAAGGAGTTAGATATTTTTGGTCTACATCTTGTTTTTAATTTTTTACGAACTTGCATCTGTGTATCCAATTTTAAAGCACCTATTTGAATGAGGGAAAATAAACTGGGTTTGCAAAGAAACACTGCTGGCCATTGGCAAAATAAACAACTTGAAAGCAAAGTGGAGCCCCAAGCGAAGTGTAATGGTCAAATGTTTATTATCTGGGATATATTTTGTCACTCTTGCTGGTTTCCCCCACAAATCTCAAATACATCTTTCAGCCACTCATAACAGAACAGGCTAACCTTAAATAAGCAAACGATGGTTCAGCGCAATTACTGCAGGAGAAGTATGTCCGAAGACGTCAGATTTAGTCACTGCTGATGAGTGGTCCTTTGTCCCTGTAACTCACAAGACCACCAGAGTTGATTATTTTACATTTTATGCTTGAGCAACATTCACACCAACATTAATGAGGCTCTGACTTTAGTAGAGTTCTCTGGTTTGGGCCAAAGTGCTGACAGTGTAAGAAACGTTTTACAGAAATCTTTGTATATATTGTACAAGCAGCCTAGCAAGAAAGAAACGGAGAGAAAGTAAGAAATGAGGGTTGTGCAATGACTTTTATATAGAAGCCTACTCATTCAAATATAGAGAGGTTGAGAGAGTTTGCATAATTCATTTGAGAAGAAAGATTCTGAGGATAATTGATAAATGATTGGGAATTGGGAATGGCCAAAGTCAAACCCTGTCCTCATTTTAAGCTACAGATGCAGAGCAGGATGACTAGGAACACGTTAGGAAATAAAATACACTTTTTCCATGTGTGATATTATCAAGCTTGTCTAATCTGTAAATAAGATTTTTATTTAAGACCTTCATAATTGGTGTGCCAATTATATCGATTATATATTTATATTTATATATATATATATATATATATATATATATATATATATATATATATATATATATATATATATATAATAACATTCACAGCTTCTGCCTTGTTGGTCAGTCAGAGCTTGAAACTAGAAGACCCTGTGGGTCTCCAGGACCAAGATTGATGATCTCTAGGTTAAGTCACTGGACTGCAGATATGAAGTTCCAGCACTAAATCAATCAGTCCTTTCCCCAATGTGCTTGTCCCTAATTCCAGTCTCCAGTGAACTGGTCATACCTTCCCCCTTGTGTCTGATGGCCTGGGCTCAATCTTTCTCCTCTCCTACCCCTCGCTGGTGGAATTAGCTGTCCGTGTTGCTGCAGATTTTACAGTTATTTTATTTTCCTAAATCTAAAAATAATAATTGTATAAGTCTGTTAAGATATGTGCATACCAATTTATAAACCAGTTTACACAGTTTATTATGTAAAGTTTATTATAAATGTTTTAATGTTTATGTATATGCACTAATAAAAACACGTAAATGCAGTGTTTCTGCCGTGAAAATGTTGTGTGTGATGTTCATATGTAAAACTATTAATGTCATTTGTACCTTGCACATCCCCAGATCATCTCAAGATGTCACAGTCTCCAGAACTTTAGTTTCCTTTCGTCCTGGCTTTCAGCTCTGCTTTACCTTGTTAATTCAAGTAAATTGGTAATTATAACCTAATTATCACATACACCTCTCCTTCATAGCCAATGCCCTTCAGTGCTGTGTTTTTAAACCCCTTTGTTCCACAGGTTCTTTGTGAAGTCTTAGTTGCCTTGCTGGTACATTTCTGAGCCTTAATCCCTGTGTCTGATCTGTTGTGTTTTTGACCTCCGCTCGTACTGTACTGTACTGACCTGTAAGCTTGGTAGTTGACCACCAGCCTGTTTGTAAACTACGATTCTCTGACTCCTTCTTGTACCTTTGCCATTTTCTGTCCTTTGCTATCTGCTTAATATTTCGCCCCACACTTGGGTCTTAGACCCTATCACTTCGAAGGGCATCTGTCTAGGACCTTGACTCTTACAATTAAGTTTTATCCAACTCAGCTGTTTTATGAAGGAGCCGCACAATATGAGGGTGCAGCAGTTTGTATGTACTACAAAATGTCGGCGGTTCTAGTGTCCGGTCTATACCTAGTCTCAGGTAGTCTACTTGTCTTCTGCATACATGTCAGTAGCTAGTGTAGCCTAGCTAAAACTTGTAGGAAAACTATATAGAAAGTACAAGTTTGGTGCCCAAAAATGCAAGAAGCGAGAAAAGAAAAATAGTGTAATTTCCTTGTGTGTCCCACTGAAAAGCTACTTCTCGCAGCAAGGGTCTGCTTACATATGCCCTGGACAAGGGCGTCTGCTAAGAAATAAATATTAATAATAATAGTAATAATAATAATAATAATATGCAATGCTCAAAGAGGCTTATGCCTTTTTCAGTTGTCTTGTTGAAATGGTGGTTATATTATGCAAAATTGTAGCCTATATTGTTCACTGCAAATTTTGTTATAGGAGTGTCGTGGCATTCTATTATAAGATTTTATGTGATAAATCTCATGCTCTCCAATGCAGGTCGTGTGCTACAGCAACATCCCTGTTCTTAGTGTTGAAAAAACAGCATAAAATATAGCATGTTATCTAATTTCTTATCTGTAAATATTTTTTTTAAACCATGTAAGTCTGCTAAATGACATCATACTAATTGTGTTGGTTGAGCATCATGGGACAGGAGATAAGGATCTTAATCTAGAAACCAGTGCATTGTATAGTGAAGAAAATGCAAGAGTGAAGAGTGCAAGACAAGTTTTTAATATATCACATTGGAGAACCACCATGCTCTGTAAGACTGGAACGGGATTTAACAGTGGTGGCTTTGGCATCTTTAGTTTTCAGTAGTGCCACCATGCATGGGTACACTGTGGTATCTTTGAGTACCACATCATTGTAGTGTGGGAGCTATGCCAGTTAAGACAATCTGGGAAAGACAAACCAGCAGTGAAGCTCTGTTAGACTGAACAAATCTGACACTGAGATAAAACATCTGCAGCAGACATTTGGAGGATGATGGAATACTCTACTTTAATGGTTGGAACACTTTAGATTCTAGAACATACTGTGCAAACAATTTGTCTTTTCAAATATATATATGTGTGTATATAATGAAAATTTGATTTTGTTGACTCTCACTTGTCAGGTATGTAGACAGGACAATTTCTTGAATTAAAAAAGTTCAATTTTATTTAATTGAATAACACAATTTGACACTACTGTGTCTTCACCAGGTACCTGAGGAAAACACAGTAGTGTCGAAACACATTGTTATTACATTTTTCATTGTATATTCTTGCCTTTATTGGGCCAGCACCTCATGGGAGTGAAGTTGCTGTAGTGCACGGATGCATTTAAGTTTTATTCATATATATGATCATATATTTACAAATTAAAAAAATACATTTCCAAGGCGGGTTGATCTAATGTGTTTTCTTTTTTCTGGGGTAAAAGCATTTGTAAACGAAAAACATTACACCGAGAGCATGTATTGTCCCTGCAGTTTTCCCCTCAGACCGATCGGAAGCTCGTTTCAGGTAGCAATCAGGCAGGAAAGGAAATCTGCAGGGATTAGGTTACTCCATCAAAATTGCCAAAGTCGCTAGAGCTCAAATGGCAGCCTGTGGCCCAGGAATGCGATGACATCATAGGTTAACAAGAAAGATAGTTTTTTTAAAGCAGGGAGCAATTTCACAGATCAGAGGTTGCATGCTGCTATAATAACCAGGAAAAAGCTGCATCTGATTTGCTTTCACACAAAATATTAATCACTTTGATAGGGAGTCCGACCTGCGACCTGTGATGTCATGGTAAGTGCTGGACTGGGTAACATTAACCCTTTTTTGTGTGGCAATGTTAGTCTTTGTACCAGGCTGATTTATAGGCAATTTAGAGAGGCTGTAATTAAATGTGCGGGCATGTTTTATTTTTGTCCCCACATGTGTCAGCCATTTGTGTAGTTTGTGCAGGGGTAGAAAAGGTTAATCCATTCCTTTTTATTTCTCCGGCTCAGAGGTTTCATGTTTTAATTGATAACAGCAACCTTCTAAAGCTTAATCGTTCATGAGCAGAGAGTATTTCAATCACAGGCTTTGTGATGAAACTGCTCTTATGAAAGAGTAGTTTATATGGATGGGTTTGGAAATGGTGCTGAAATACCTAGTGTCTGATCTGCATCCAAACCCCTTATGTTAGGGAGGTGAGGAGCCTTTCATCCAGTTCGATTGGATTTTGGACTGGATTCATCCAGTCCTAATGGTTCGTGGTTGTATGGTTTGTACTGCATACCAGAGTATGCAGTACAAATCATACAACCACGAACCATTAGGACTGAAGCTGATTGACATGAGTTAGACAGAAACTCAATAGAAATCAATAACATTGTTTCAAAGGGAGAGAGTGAATACTTTTGGCCCCAACTTTCTGTCTTGATGCATGTTACATTTATTATTATGTGTGAATTTGGCAGATGCCTTAATCCAAGGCAGTTTACAAGGTATGTGAGAGTTCCATATATACAAGACTACATTTAAAACCTTATAACTATATAACACTGTTGTTATTGCCAGGAAACAAAGTGTTGGATTAAAGAAATAAAGAAAAAAAAAAGCAACTTAAAGTGATTCAGCAGTCATGCCGGGTAGCAAAACAGTCGGGGGCAGAGAAGGTTTGCAGTGCAATGAATATAAACAATTTATTTTCGAGGTTTGTTAAACAGCGATTCCTCCTACTGAATGCAGCTGTGGTGGAGATTCCAGGTGGGTCCCAATACTTATGTCTGCAACTCCACAGATATATATGGTGTTGAAGATTTTTTGAATTGTTACAGCCTGTCTGAACTGAGCCTGTTTGATTTACCTCGAATCTTTACGGGCACTAACCAAAATGATTCAACAACATACCCCGGACATTCCTTCCTCTCAGCATGTTTTAAATGAAATATATTTTGTTATACAATGACCTCCCTTATCTTTTACTGTTCCTTAATGTAAGTATTAATGGATGACCTGGGAGAATGGGGGCGAAAGTAAATACCTAATACTTCATCACGAGTTTGAGCCCAGTTAGAAAACTCACATGCTGCTGGTATGTGTTACATAACAGGGTAACCTGATCTTAGCGATCTCAGGCTTAATATTTCTAACATTCCTGTTACATAAAAATGGGATCTGCAGTGACTTAATGAAACAGAACAGACCTCCGTTCTCCTATAGGGAGAAACAGTGAGAGCCAGAGGTCAATTTGTTCTGTAATGAGCTGAAAACAGCCCAGACTGGTTTATATATACCGGAAAATGCTAATTTCTGTATTTGCAAGAGCCCAGTTATAAGTTATCACTGGATTACAATGGTTGGTTGCTTCCATAGAAAGCAGTAATTTAAATGTAATAAGAAAGGGAACATTAAATCCACTGGTAATACTAATGGTATAGTAAAATAAAGAAATAATAATTATATATATATATGTACACAGTGGGGGGAAAAAAGTATTTGATCCCCTGCTGATTTTGTATGTTTGCCCACTGACAAAGAAATGATCAGTCTATAATTTTAATGGTAGGTGTATTTTAACAGTGAGAGACCGAATAACAACAAACAAATCCAGAAAAACACATTTCAAAAAAGTTATAAATTGATTTGCATGTTAATGAGGGAAATAAGTATTTGATCCCCTATCAATCAGCAAGATTTCTGGCTCCAAGGTGTCTTTTATACAGGTAACGAGCTGAGATTAGGGGCACTCTCTTAAAGGGAGTGCTCTTAATCTCAGCTCGTTACCTGTATAAAAGACACCTGTCCACAGAAGCAATCAATCAATCAGATTCCAAACTCTCCACCATGGCCAAGACCAAAGAGCTGTCCAAGGATGTCAGGGACAAGATTATAGACCTACACAAGGCTGGAATGGGCTACAAGACCATCGCCAAGCAGCTTGGTGAGAAGGTGACAACAGTTGGTGCGATTATTCGCAAATGGAAGAAACACAAAATAACTGTCAGTTTCCCTCGGTCTGGGGCTCCATGCAAGATCTCACCTCGTGGAGTTTCAATGATCATGAGAACGGTGAGGAATCAGCCCAGAACTACACGGGAGGATCTTGTTAATGATCTCAAGGCAGCTGGGACCATAGTCACCAAGAAAACAATTGGTAACACACTACGCCGTGAAGGACTGAAATCCTGCAGCGCTCGCAAGGTCCCCCTGCTCAAGAAAGCACATGTACAGGCCCGTCTGAAGTTTGCCAATGAACATCTGAATGATTCAGAGGAGAACTGGGTCAAAGTGTTGTGGTCAGATGAGACCAAATCAAGCTCTTTGGCATCAACTCAACTCGCTGTGTTTGGAGGAGGAGGAATGCTGCCTATGTCCCCAAGAACACCATCCCCACCGTCAAATATGGAGGTGGAAACATTATGCTTTGGGGGTGTTTTTCTGCTAAGGGGACAGGACAACTGCACCGCATCAAAGGGACGATGGACGGGGCCATGTACCGTCAAATCTTGGCTGAGAACCTCCTTCCCTCAGCAAGGGCATTGAAAATGGGTCGTGGATGGGTATTCCAGCATGACAATGACCCAAAACACACAGCCAAGGGAACAAAAGAGTGGCTCAAGAAGAAGCACATTAAGGTCCTGGAGTGGCCTAGCCAGTCTCCAGACCTTAATCCCATAGAAAATCTGTGGAGGGAGCTGAAGGTTCGAGTTGCCAAACGTCAGCCTCGAAACCTTAATGACTTGGAGAGGATCTGCAAAGAGGAGTGGGACAAAATCCCTCCTGAGATGTGTGCAAACCTGGTGGCCAACTACAAGAAACGTCTGACCTCTATGATTGCCAACAAGGGTTTTGCCACCAAGTACTAAGTTGAAGGGGTCAAATACTTATTTCCCTCATTAACATGCAAATCAATTTATAACTTTTTTGAAATGCATTTTTCTGGATTTTTTTGTTGTTATTCTGTATCTCACTGTTTAAATACACCTACCATTAAAATTATAGACTGATCATTTCTTTGTCAGTGGGCAAACGTACAAAATCAGCAGGGGATCAAATACTTTTTTCCCTCACTGTAGTAGTAGTAGTAGTAGTAGTAGTAGTAATAATAATAATAATAATAATAATAATAATAATAATAATAACAACAGGAGGACCAAATTAAGGACAAGACCAAATCCAACTGCTGACCTACCCACAAATCTGTACCCTGTTAATATTTAAAAATGTGATACAGTACAACTTCATAGTAATTTGCAATTTGTGGATGTGTCAAAGTTTGAATTTGGTCTAGACAAATGCTTGTTTTCAGATGATTTGTTATTTGTTTTTTCAGATTTTTTTTTAAAGATTGACAAAGAAACACTAAATATTGTCTTGTCAATCCTGGTTCACTGGATCTGGATCTGACAAATCTTTGAGAAATCCCTTTGAATAGGTACTACAATCATGTGTTTATTATTTAGAAGTATTATGACTGCATTATATATGATATGGGGTGTAAAGTAACAAATTACAACTACTCTCGTTCCTGTAATTGAGTAGCTTTTTCATGTACTTGCACTTTTTGGAGTATTTTTCAAATTTGGTCATTTTACTTTTACTTAAGAATGTTTTGAGTTAAGTATTGTACTTCACTACTTTTAAAAAGGCATTCGTTACAGAGTACAAATTTTGTAGGCTGTCTTAGAAAAAAAAATGTGGATGACAGACAAATAGACGCATAAATGAAGGAGCAATACATTCAAATGTCAAGCATTCCGCCCGCAACACTCAGCAGGCCAATCACAGTGTGTGTCGTGATGTTACGGTTTGTCAGTCAATAAAGATTTGAAGTCAGTCATCCAGTCCAGCAGCAGTGAGGTGAGTTAACTTGCTAGCTATCCACCAGTATTAGTCAGTAGGTGTGAACATTTTTTAATCGAAACGAGTGTTTCATTTCGACCATCAAATTTAAAGACAGGGTTGTGATTATTTATTTATTTCTTTGGCTTCACCAAGCCAATATCAGTATCAGAAAAAACAAACGACAGCATACAGTAAATATCGCTGCGTATGTGCATTTCTCCCGATAATCCGTTCTTCTATGTCACTAAATATTTGAATTAAATACCTATATGGCATTTCAGCTGTGAACTCCTCAAATGTAATAAGTTATAAACATTTTCTTCTCCAACTGCAGAACCCGCAGTTCATGTGGTAGGATATACTAAATACAATATAGCCCACAATCTGGGCTTTGTAATAAAAATTAGTCATTGTGAAACAGTTATAATCGTGTTGATTCCAGAAACGTGATTTTCTACAAGTCATATATTCATATAGTCATTATTTTGTTAGCAGATTTGCAGCTGCTGTAGTGCTCGTCTGCCTGCCCTGTGATTGGCTCAGACAGTTTCTATCTTTAGTTCAGCCTCAATCACGTTGCAAACCCAGGTCTCTGGATCAATGATTGATCAGTCACCTGTTTGATGCTAATTATTTTATATTATAGGCACTGTAGTGTTGAAGAGCGCATTTACTGCATTGATGTACACAGCTGTAATAGAGACGGAGCCATTTCGAAGCGCTTTCACGTTGCATAATACTATAGGCTATGTAATATTTCAGATTCATGCTCATTTTATAATTGGTTCTTTGTTTTATAATTGTATATGTCTTCTAAGATATGTGTATACCGATTTATATAATTTATTGTGTAAAGCTTGTTTTATTATTATTTTTCTTGTATATGTGCACGTTTTGATACACAATTGAAGAATGGCAGCTGATCTAGCTCGTCTGCCTGTCCTCTGATGGCTCAGCGAGTTTCTAATGCTCCTTGGAATTCAGTCATGACAACTCCAGAAAAACTGTTAGAACTACTACGTTTCAAAAGCCCTTACTGTTAATTTACTTAGTTATTGTTGATTTCCTGGCTGGCAGTGTTAACATAATTGTTCGACTTTTATCAAAAAAAGGTTATTCATTTGGAGACAGGTGTGTTAAGAAAAATAACAACTACAATCGAAAATTGAACCGAATCGAAAATGTATGGAATCGTTACACCATGAGCAAACATTTGAAGAGCTTTGTGGCAAAAACGTGATGATTAAGCCAATTCCACACATAATTCAGGTTCTTGCTATGGATATATTCCTAGAGGGTACCCTTTTCACGTTTAATCTAAAACGAGTTTTGTCTTGTAGTTGTTTGTTTACTCTGTTGGTTGTTTGTCTGGCTGTCTGTCTCCTGGCTGCGAACGGTCTTGGATTGGTAGGTAAGGGCAACAAAAAATGTCTTCCTTCCTTTATGTGGAGACTCCTGGAATGCTGCAGTCCAAACGCCTGCTCTTCCATTCAGCACTGGTAATATCAAATACCTCGGCATCAATTCTACCAATTTGTCAGACTTATTCCATCTCAGTTTTACTCCACTTATAAAAACCATAGAAGATGATCTGAACCAACGGATGAACTTACCACTCTCTATTATTGGCAGAATTACAACAGTTAAAATATCTATTCTACCCATATTGAACTTCACTTCACTATCTCTTCACTATGGTCCTAGTACAACCTACAACCAATGTGTCAATATCCCCTAGCGCTCCCCCTCTATCCCCACTAGGGGCCGCCATTTTCCTGCCTTCTCCCTGCTGTCATCAATCAGTCTATTAACATTCCGGTCAACCATGTGCACTCTTGCTTCCACCCTCTGTTCCCATTCGCCTTGCACCTCCCAAGCCTGGTTCCTGCTCCCCTTTATAAACCCCTCACTGCCTTCACTTAGGGCGAAGTTTCGTCAGCTCTGCCTGTTCCTCCGAGCCCTGTTCCTCCGAGCCCTGTTCCTCCGAGCCCTGTTCCCTCGACCATCGCCCGTGACCAGGACCACGTCTCTGCTTAGCCTCCATTGCTCTGTTCCTCCAGCACTTGACCCACGCCTGTCCGACCATCCTGCAATCCAGCACTGCACTTGGGTCCCCTGTTCCCGAGCCCCCGAGGCAGACAAGACAATTGGTTCAAATTTTTTTATTAAATAATTACTAAATGTTACTGGAAGAATAAAAAACCTTGGATTAAGTTAACCACACAACATAAATATAAGCTACGAGTGCTTCAGGTACAAGGGCCACTTGTGCCTGGTGTTCGAGATGCTGGATCAGAAACTGTATTGACTTCCTCAGCTTCGGGCCCCTGCCCCTCAAGCACATCAGGCCCATCCTGCAGCAGGTCACCACTGCCCTGATGAAGCTGGAGAGTTTGGGGATGATCCACACTGACCTCAAGCCTGACAATATTATGCTGGTGGACTCAGCCAGGTAGCCCCTCCAAGTCAAGCTGATCGACTTCAGCCTGGCCATCCATGTCTCGGAGGCAGTGCGCTCTGCCTGCATGTAAGCCACATACTTCAGGGCTCGAGAGATCATCCTTGGCCTGCCCTACAATCAAGCCATCGATATGTGGTCGCTGGGCTGCATCTTTGCTGAGCTGCTTCTGGGGTGGCCTCTGTGCCCGGGGCATCGGTGTACGATCAAATCCGGTACATTGTTGAGATGCAGGGTTTGCCTGCGGAGAACCTGCTAAGTGCCGGGACAAAGACAGAAGAGTTCTTTAAGAGAGACTCGGCCGACTCTCTGTGGAGACTGAAGAAGCCAGAGGAGCATGAGGGAGAGACGGGAATCCAGTCAAAGGAGCAGCGGCTGTACATGTCCAGTGGTTTTGATGACATGGCGCTGCTCCATGTGCCAATGGATCTGGAAGGGAATGACTTGCTGGGGGAATTGACAGACCGGCTGCAGTTCATTGACCTGCTGAAGAGGATGCTAAAGATGGACCCAGATGACAGGATTACCCCCATATAAGTCCAGAACCATCAATTTTTCACCTTGACACATCTATTTGAGTTCTTCCCCAGCACATATGTCATGTCTTGTGCCCAGGACATGGAGGTCTGCTATAGTCGAGTCAATACCAACACAGCCCCCAGCACAACCTCCAACAGCCAGCTCAATGCTGTCCCCAACACGACATCCAACAGCCAGCTCAACGCTGCCCCCAACCAGGCACAGCAACTCGTGGCTGCAGAGGGGAACGAAGGGCACCGTGGGCAGCCAGATGTCATCACCCCCACCATCGTACAGGCACCGGCAGCAGACGCCCAACTCTACAACCCCACCAGGCCGGGCACTATGGGCAGAGCTCGGCTCACCACATGGGCCAGGAGAAACATCCCACCCGCCCGGGCACTATGGGCAGGGCTTGGCTCACCACGCGGGCCACGAGAAACATCCCCCCTGCCCTGGGCACTATGCACAGGGCTTGGCTCACCACGCGGGCCACGAGAAACATCCCCCCTGCCCTGGGCACTATGCACAGGGCTCGGCTCACCACACAGGCCATGAGAAAGTGCATTTGGGTTGCTGCTTCACTTTTTCACACAGGGCCAGTTGGTGTTGGATAACTTTTTTCCTTAAATAAATAAATTGATCATTTAAAAAAAGTACTTCGTAGCAGTTATACCTATGAGGAGAATAAAGAAGCATTATATTATTATTATATTTAATTCCGACAATCACAACTTTGTGGTATGAAACATAATTAGAAACAGGCTACATACAATTTTTTCCATTTACCATTGTAACTAATGCTTCATGCACACACACATGTATGATTGTATGATTTGTTGAAAGGCATATGGCAAGCCATTGTAACATTTAATCCATAATTGCTGATATCAAGAATTCAATTTCTGGTATCCAAAATACAATTTCTGATATCAAGAATGATCTGGTATTTTTGATATCAACAATATGTACTTAATATCAAGTACTTTTTAAATGAGCTACTTTTACTTTTACTTGAGTCGTTTTTTTTATACCAGTACTTTTACTTCTACTTGAGTAAATTTCATCAAAGTAACAGTACTTCTACTTGAGTAGGATTTTTCAGTACTCTTTCCACCTCTGTATATAATGGGAAGGACCGAAATATAGTTTAAAATATGGAGTAAATGCTGCGTCTGTCTGAAACAGGGAACAGGATTAACAGTTGCATGGCTATGCTTAGTGGTAAAATTATTAATTTCAAAGTAAGGATTTGGCTTTCTGAAGTTAACAATAAACTCACAAGGGAGCAAGTACTAAATGTGAGAAATTTAAAGTTTAATTTGGAGTAGTCAATCAACCTGAGAGCATGTATTGGGATGCCCAGAGAAAACCCATGCAAACTCCACATAGGCAGACACCCAAGTCTGACAGCAGTATTATGCTTTATTGTTCATAGCACCCTTTATTTAAAAATGTTCAAATTTGCTATTTATGTAAAGTTCAAAATAGGTTAAACCCTAGGAAGATTTAATAATTGTAAGCATAATACGCTATTTTATATGCATTTGAAGAATTAAATATGTGATTGGGACAGTGCTCATTAGCTTATTTGGTAACCTTTTCAGAAGTGTTATTGAAATGCATAAAACGGTACTACAGTACTGATGTAGGTCTTTACACAAGCTGTTATGTAAGGTCTAAGTTGTCTGAACTGTCTGAAGTAGTTCAGAGGTGGCTTAAAAAACCTTTAAGAAATTGAAAATATAGCAAAACTAGTAATTTACAATGTTGTAAATTGTAAGACTATAGTTCCTGCAAAAATACAGAGGCAACCTACTAGATTCAAATTCAAATTCAAACTCAATGGGACATTATTGGCAGGACAACATTAGGAGTGTTGTGCCAAAGTATGTACATTACTGTAGTATTTTTTAATCCTGGGAACTAGAGCCACACCTGTCACTTTTCAAATTGTTTATATATGCCAACCCTTATCCTTACCATCCCATAAACCTACTCAAGAACTACCGTACCCTTTAACTGATGTCTACCCTGGTACTCAGAAGTGCTTAAAACAACACCATAAGGGTAATTAAAGGGGCAAGAATTAAAGGCTGGGAGTGTTTTTTTGGCTTGGGAGTGTCTCTTGGTGTGTAGGCTGTACAAAAGACACAAGCAGCATTCATTGGGGCTGGGTTGCTGATTGTTCAAAATCCAGGGATCAGGTTAAAACAGACAGCCCTGCAGCAGTGGTCTGTCATAGCTGGACCAAGACAGGTGTCTAGAGGCCACAACCCAGCCACTGACAGCTGGTGGGAATGAAACAGCCAGCAGATGACAGACAACTGTCACCAAACAAACTGCGGCCAAGCACCCCATTGGGAAGAAAGCATGCATCAGCACTCTGGTGACTTTCCCTGGTATCTCTTCTACTGATATGGCACTTTTCTATGGAGTTGTATAGGAAAGCATTGGAACACATTGAGAAAAAAAAAATCAAATCATAACAAAACCTGAGAATGACTTGAGTAGACGTGTCAAATGGTTTTAACATGAGTAGACATGTCTCCAACTTCTGTAAAATCAGCTGACATCACTATATGTATAGGAAGTTACAAGTGGATATATAGTTGGATACTACTTTAATGGTTTTTAGGTTTTCTCTAAATAATGTTAAATGAAAACAATATTTCTGGCTTTTCCTCTTTTAGATTTGTAGTTAGACCCTACATAATTGTAAGTACAAAACTAAGATCAACAGTTTAAACAGCAAATTTGTCTTAATGGAAGTGTCCTGACATGTAAAATGAATGGCATCAGTACTATGACATCACTGGGTCCCACGCTGCTAAGTACTGTTCTGCGATGGACATGCAATAACATGTTCTCTGAGGACAGTAACACGGTGACAGAAATATTTTGAAAATTGAAAACAAAGAAACTTTTACGTGTGCAGCTTGCTTTTGTTAATGAAGGTGTGTATAGTTTCACGTGTACATTTGTTTTTGCAGGACATGACTGGAGGAATCCAATTCCTTTGTTTATATTCAGATGTTCTGAAATAAAAATGCAGACAGATAGATGATGTACTAAAGAATATACTAAACTAAGACTGGGATTGAATGAAAACTTTGACCCACCCGCTAATACAAAAAATGCAAAACTGTTCTCAGTTGCGGCTTCACTTTGAAAAAGAAGATACATTCTTCTAATTATAAAAGTAACAACTATGAAATACAGGTTTGCAGTTTGCTATTAGATGGTGGGTCTAGATTTTGATTTAATCTGTGTTGTGCCTTGTATGATGAAAGAGGATAAGAGGGTACTTAGAAAATAAAAGTGTGGTTTTACCTGGCCCTAAAATGGGTTATTCGATACATAAAATAATTTCGATTTTTGTCAGCCTGTAAAGAACACCTTTTTTGAGGAGTGTCTACTTTTCCATGTGAAATCCAATAAAAACAACAAGACAAAAAAAGCTTCTTAAAAAAGGGAGGACTGTTCCTTTAATTACCTTAAATTAAAGGAAAATGTATGATTTAATCTCCATGCCCTCAAGTTAGATCATGCTTTATGACATCATCTTGGATTGAACTATCCTGTTGAGCTAATGGGGAAGTCAAATGAGTACATTAAATGCAAATAAATATCACACAAACTCAAGCTGTCAGCCGCACTAATCATAATACCAATCCTAGTTTGTATAGGACCAAAATATGTAGGTTATTAAGGTTCTGCATTGGAATAGTAGCTGCCCAGGCAGTCTGCATATGCATCAGCCCCCTCTTTTTTCTTTTTGGAAAGGCAGTGTCGGTCACTGCTGCATTCAAACCGCAGTTAGGAAAGCAAAACAGAACCAAACATAACCAGAGCGAGACAAATAAACAAATCCACCCCTCCTCTGCTCACAGAAAAATTTGGTTGAGGTTGCTCTTCTGGACACACACTGATGCCAGGGTTGTTTTGGGTCTAGTTTCCTCGCTTTGTAAACAAGATGATACGGGGAGGTCAGATTTAATCTGGGGTGCTCATCTCAGAGCAGTGTGCTGGTATAAGACTGTGTGACAGATCGGGGGGAGAGGTTTGCATTTCCCCAAGCTTAAACTGTCTGCTTTAAAGGATCTCAAGGCCCATGAGAGGGCCCTTCTGGTTTTTGTTTTGACTCAGCCCAACTTAATTGAACTAAATAACTGGCATAATAACAACTTTCTAGAGAAATGATTAGACTATAAGCCCTACAGAACTATCAGGTTCTGAGATCAGACATTTTTAATTTGTTTCACATGGTTTCTTAAGGAAAAAAATGCCATTCATGTTCACTGGCTGCACATTATAAAGAGGTACTCCCTTATAAACCTTTATGGAAGTATACCATGGTAAACCGTCCTCAAGTATAGGAAAGCAAAGGACACCATATACAGGAACTGAAAACCATAATATATTCCATGCAAATTAATGAGAAAGCAAAGTCCATGCACAGTAAAATTGTCATAACTGTCAAATTACTGGGCTGCTTTACATTGGTAAATTTTGACAGGGGGTTCTAATGAAGAAATTTGTTGTGGCTTTTTCCATCTTTGAACACAATGAATTTTATAAATGTTATAAACATTTCACACTGTTTTAATTTCAGTGTCATAGTGTTTTTGTTTAAGTGTTTGTAAATGAAAAGCTATTTTGTCAAATTTTCCAAACAAGGATTGGCTAAAAAAACAACCAAAAACTAAATCTGTAATTCTTTTAGGCTAATTGATAAATACATAAATTAAATAAGTAAATATATAAAACTCAGAAAGTATTTTTAAACTCGACACTCATAGAAGTAGCTGTCCAGAGAAGAAAAAAATATTTGCCGACACAGGAACATGTATTTATTTATTTATTTATTTATTTTTAAATCTCTGCGTCTGTCACCCTGTTGAGGAGGACACATTTAAGGTTAACTGAGCACATTTTAAAAATAGAGGATGTGTTTTTTTTCCCTTCTGCAGTGGATTTCAAAAGTCTTGTGGTAAACACTCTGCCCATGCTGAAAAAGCAACTGTTGCCTTTCACAGTTGTTATTATGTTGCATAGTTGCAAAGGAATCTTTAAGTGGTGAGGAAGAGAAATCCTTATTAAAGCAGCAGCCACATCTGCCGTTTTAAAGAGCGTGAAGCCACAGCTATGGTGCACTCTGTGGTGTCTCGGCAGGGTCAATTGTACAATTGCAAACAGGTGGGCCTGACTGACTGACTGACTGACTGCCGGTCTGCACGAGAACATGAACGAACTCAATTAAAAGAAGAATATGGTGTCCATCATCACAGAGAGAAAAGAGACACCTGTTTCTCTGCCAAACACAAGACTAACCTTATCACACGCACATCAGTGATTTAGCAAAAGTGGTGCAGTTGTTCTTTTTAAAAATAGTTCTCCTCTCTCGAGAACCCAATATCTCGATCTAATCTTGAGAGCATGGAATTCGTTTTTTTATCATTATTTTCTATATACCAGTCTACGATATGGCTCCTTTCCTTTTACAGGTCCTCGTTGAGTGCAGGTGGTCAAGGCCTCTGCCAAATTAAATAAATAAATAAGTAAATTAATAAATAAATTATACCATACACGTTTTGTCAGTTGGGTGAACTACTATTTGAAAGAGTTTTGTTCTTTCTTTCTTTCTTTAAAAGCTTTTGCTGTCTTTCTACCCCAGCACTTCATTTTAAAAACAGACATGGTAGACAAGTCTTCCATATAACTATCGGGTGTCATGGAATAAAATATATATTTTAATTATTTGAGTGAAAGGTTGAGATGGACATAGAACATTTAATCACATTCTACAGACTGGTGTACGTAACATGTATGAGGATGCATATAAGCTATAAAGGAAAGTCTAATTAACATTAACAATTGGGGGGGGGGATATTTAGTTCTACATAAACCTCCCATGTTATTATTTTTTATTTATTTTAGGTAAAGAAAAATAACAATTTTATCACCATTTAGTAATTGACATTACATGACTACCACAAAGGGGTAACAGAAGTTGGTCACTCAAATACCATTCCCAAATTAATATTAAGGACTTATCTAGTCAAGTAGCAAATGTTGTCACAGACATATACAATTGTGTTGATTTAATTGACTGCACACCTTTGTCCCTTGGGAGTTATTGTTTATCCTGGGGAGCCTACATCTAATGAATTCTGTACGTCACTCCTAAATCCACAACACGTTAGTTATTGACCAATTAAGCAAATCTCTTCTTCAAAAAATGAACTGCAGTCCCTGGTAGAAGAAGGGCATCCTCCAAATGATCCCTAAATAACTAAAATCATCAAAGCACCTGCCAAACTAATCAGCAATAAATGTTGCCAAACCTTTGTAAACTTTAATGATCTAAGTGTGACCCATAAATCCTGCTTGGAGCTCTCTAGGATAAATGATGGACTTTCGCCACATTCAGATCCTCATAACACTTCTGTTATAACAGACCTAGTGGTGATAATGGAAATGAAGGGAAGGCTCAGAGGCATAGAAAAATAAAGTTATATATTGCTCATGAAAAAAAAACTTTGATTTACATACAGAGGGCAAGAGAGGGAGGAAATAGGCTATATAAAATAAACAAAAATAATAATACTTAGAAATACTAGAATACTAAAAGAAAAGAAACTTATGAAACAATGAACAACAACAATAATAATAATAATAATAATAATAATAATAATAATAACCCACCGCCTCTATACACCTGATCTACTCCCTTTCATCTCCTCGCCGTCAGCAATCTGCATTTCGATCTCACCACTCATGAAGCTGTTGAAACTTTTCTTCTAGCGGTTGCTGACTTGCTTAACTCTGCTTGTATAGCCTCCCTCTCATCTGTCCTGATTCTCCTTGACCTTTCTGCAGCCTTTGACACTGTCCTCTCCATTCTCCTCTCCTCCTTTGCTGATCGTGCTCTGGCACTGCTCTCACCTGGTTCTTCTCCAACCTCAATGGCAGCACCTAACCAGGTGACATGGTGTGAATCTCTGTCTACACCACAACCTCTTCTAACTGGTGTGCCCAAAGGCTCTTTCCTGGGCCCCCTGCTGTTCTGTCGCTAGACACACTCATTACATCCCATGGGTTCTCCTACCACTTCTATGCAGATGATGCCCAGATCTCCCTTTCTCTTCCCTCTTCTGATCTCCACAACCTCATATCTCTCTGCTATTTCTTTCTGGATGCACTCGTATCATCTCAAGCTTAACATTTCCAAATTTGATCTTCTCTTCTTTCCATCTTGCTCTTAACTTTCTACTGGTCTCTCCACCTACATTCCACTAGAATCTACCACACTCCATCCATCTTCTACTGTTATGAATCTTGGAGTCACCATTGGCCCTGCTCTATCCTACTCCAACCATATCTCCAATCTGTTAACTGCTACCTGCCTGCTCCAGCTCATCCAGAACTCATCTTCTCATGCTATTCCACTACTCTGCTCCCTACACTGGTTTCCGATCTCGGCTCACATCCAATTCAAGTCTTTGACTTTTACCTACCATTGTCTTGACCAGACTACACCTAGCTGGAGTGAGATTGTTATTGGAGTTCCACAGAGGTCAGTATTAGGGCCTGTGCTTTTTCTAATCTATATTAATGATCTGGAATCTGGGATAGTTAGCAAGCTTGTCAAATTTGCAGATGATACTAAAATAGGTGGCTCAGCAGATACAATCTCGGCAGCACAGGTTATTCAAAGGGACTTAGATAATATTCAGTTGTGGGCCGACACCTGGCAGATGAAATTCAATTTGGACAAGTGCAAGGTATTACATTCAGGTAACAAAAATGTCCACTATAATTACACTATGGGAGGAATAGAACTAGGTGAAGTAATGCATGAGAAAGACCTAGGAGTCTATGTGTACTCCTCACTTTCTCCATCCAAATAGTGTGGCGAAGCAATAAAAAAGGCAAACACAATGCTAGGGTATATTGTCAAAAGTGTAGAATTGAGAACAAGGGCAGTAATGTTCAGACTGTACAATGCACTAGATAGACCTCATCTGGATACTGTGGACAGTTCTGGGCTCCACACTTCAAGAAAGATATCGCTGCTCTAGAGACAGTTCAGAGGAGAGCAACCAGACTTATTCCAGGTCTGAAGGGAATGTCCTACTGAGAGACTGAGGGAACTGAACCTTTTCACCCTGAAACAGAGGAGACTACGTGGGGACTTGATTCAAGTCTTCAAAATCATGAAATGCATCGACCACATCAAACCAGAGGAGCTTTTCCAGATCTGCAGGGACACACGCACCCGGGGACACAAATGGAAATTGGGCTTCAAGGCATTTAAGATGGAAAACAGGAGACACTTCTTCACACAGAGAGGCGTCACAATCTGGAACAAACTCCCCAGTGATGTGGTTGAAGCTGAAAATTTGGTAACATTTGAAAATAGACTGGATAGAATCCTTGGATCACTTAGTTATTAATGGACACCAAACGAGCACGATGGGTCGAATGGCCTCCTCTCATTTGCAAACTTTCTTATGTTCTTATGTATTATGTCTGCACTTTTACCTAATTTTATCACTATTACCTCATTGTACTGGGATGCATGCTTATTATATTTTGTATTTATTGTATTAATGCACTTTTGTAATAATTAAAATGCTGTAAGTCACCCTGGATAAGGGTGTCTGCTAAGAAATACATAATAATAATCTATCAAATTCTTAAAATGTTTCCTGTGAAAGACACATTCACACTCAATGTCCCCGAAGACGAGTTTTTTTTATCCATAATTCTAAATGCAAAAACTAACTCTTAGATACATAAAATTCTTACATTTATTAATGGAATGTTCCATCTAAAACTCCTAAAACGTACAATATTTTCTGTGCCGTACTGGGGCACGTGTGTTGGGTATGCATCTGGAATGGTATGCAAAAAATGGGCTTGGTTTTCATAAGGAGAGTTGGTTCAAGTATTTGTAAAATGTGGGGTGTGATAAGAGATTGACTATATGCTTTTAATACCAGAAACTGGTTCCAACTGTATAAATATGTAATACACCATTCTGATGGAAACAATTGGATAGCTTTATTTTCAAAATATTTTTTGATGTCAGTTGTGCAGCGGAATGTGTCTGGTTATTAGACAGCCAGGGTGTAGGTCCCAGGCAGCTGTTGCGTGGGTACAAGGCCACACAATGATGGCATTGTTTTAAAACACGGGAAAAGTCCTGCAGCTGGCACTATCTGAATGCCTTTTGAACAAAAATCAATCATAGGGCCTGAAGGGACAAGCAGTCTAGGGACGACCTCTGTTTTCAACTCAATGCAGCTGGGTAGGCCTCACCTGTTAACCATGGCACCAGCTGCCACCCTTATGTCCCCTGACTGGGCATTCTTCATATTCACACTCTCGCTGTGCAGGACTCCAATTGCACAGAAACAGTCAATAGCCTTAAAAAGAAATAAACAATTAAAATGGTTTTCTAGCCTTAACTGGGAAGGAGGAATCTATTCAGCCACTTACATAATATTGCAGCCAAAGATATAGCAGTTTAGAATTAGTCTGTAAAAAGAAGGAAGGAATACCCAGAAATGCGGCCATTCCAAAATATGTTTTTTGTTTTTTCTAAATATGGCAGGGCAAATTTAAAATTTTCTTTGTTGTGTGACAGCTTGACAGAAGGAGCTAACATTGTAGGGCTGTGTGGTGCCCATGTGAGGTTACATCGTGGCACTCAGTTATGCCCAATCCTCTAAAATGCATTTAATCTCTTCTATGTGCCGATGCTATTTTTCAAATCCAACGCAGTTTCTTTGTATTTTATTTCGAGCATAAACCATTTAGGAGCTCTGAATAGAAAGTCTATGGCAAAACATACTTTGTAAAAATTAATAAAAGGAAAATGTTTTTCTGTACCAAGAAAGGCTTTGGAAGTTAAATCTCTGCACTGTTTGGTAAAAGCCTCTGGCTATGACTCCCAAATGGATTAACTGGTAAAAACCTCCACATGGAGTGCAGGTTGAGCCCTAGAGTCCAGTATGGAGTTGTCAAGCAGTGGGGGGAGGTTGTTTGATTTCAGCTGTCCATCTTGTAAATAATAAATATGAATTAAAGCATCTTTGAAGTGGGAGGGAACATGTACTCTCTCAATATTGGGTGGTATGCACCCCCCCTAAACCTACACCTTGTTATGGTTCCCTAGCCTTGACCCTCTATCCCCACTAGAGGCCACCATTGTTCCCCTGCCTTTCCTTTCTCTTCTCACTGCTTTCCTTTGTCACTCTTCCAATTAACATCCCTCCACACCCATGTGCACTTTTGTTCCTTTCCTCTGCTCCCATTGACCTGCCTTCCCAGTTTCTGCTTCTCTTCTTAAGCCCCTCACTGCCCTCACTCGGGGTGAAGTGGTGTCAGTTCCACCTAGCTGTGCTCCTTGCCCTCCCTCCCTCGCACCCAGCCCAGCCCAGCCCAGCCCAGCCCAGCACAGCCCCTCGCTCAGCCTTCTGGTTCCTGACCATTGCCAGTGACCTCGACCACATCCTTGCCTAGCCCTTTTGTCCTGTCAGCCGCCTCTGCGAGCGCTGCACCTGGGTCCTTAGCTTCCGTGCCCTGTGGTCCTCCTTGAGAGACCATGACAGAACACTTTTGAAATGTATAATATTCATTTTTTTGAATGACAATGATTTCCATTTTATGAAAAAATGTAAGAAACACTATTTAACTCCCAATCCATTTTTCTTTAAGCAATATAAATTTGGTAGAATTTATTGAATTATGTTTCACTGAACTGAAATGAAAGCGAAGAGCAGGGTAACCATCCTTTGATTTTAAAGTCAATTTAATCAGTATACTTCAGTAGCTACATTCAAACATTCAATGTTGAAACTCATCCCTGGAGTAAAATACAACCCCAACTTAGCTTAGAACACAGTAAGCCTATATTTCCTCATGTGTCCCATGCTCTTAAAAAGCAAAGAAACTAGGCACATATCTAAGCCTCTTTTAATGCTGGTTTAAAAAAAAAAATCACATATGGCAATTTTTCAGTTGTGTCCTGCAATATCATGTTGTGAAATGAAAACCTGATGACTGAGAATTATGCATTACATCATTAAATACACTTAATTATGTTGGGTTAACATATGTTTCTTTTCCATACCAATATGTTTCTCATCAACTGGAGTTTGGGAGACCGCTAGTGGTCAAGAGGTGGAGTTACAGTGATCAGTAGGATGATGTCTTGTATCTTCTCATTTTTCTAACACATTCCTCAAGCAAGATAAATTTAGATAAGAACAGTCTAAAGAATAAACAAATATGTCAAGAAGATATATATGTGTCTATATATATATATATATATATATATATACACACACACAAACATACATCTACATATATACACAGTGGCCTCTATATATATATTATTACTACTATTTATTTCTTGGCAGACACCCTTAGCCAGGGTGACTTACAGTTTACCCAAGCATTACAATAGTGTGGTACATACATCATACATCATCATACACTCACACATCCTAGTTCAAAGAGGTAGCAAGTGCATGCGGTGAAGTTCTATCACAATAAAACAATAGGAGTTCTAACAATGTATAAAGTGTCAAATTACAGCAGTACTGAACAGCTGAGGAGAATAAGATGCCATATTACAAGTACAGTATGAACAGATGTGTCTGGAGTAACTGCCAGAAGGTGGTGCTGTCCTAACAAAATTCACTGTAAATTATAACAAACAGATAAGAAATTAAATTCTCACGGGGCATTTTAACCGCCTCACATCACATGTATTCAACCTCTAAGGGTCTCAAATAAAATCCAACATAAACTTTCTGTTGTATGTAAGTTAATAGGAAGCTTTTGGAAGTTTTATAGAAGCTTCCAAAGGTCAGTACTTTCCATGGGATATAAAAGGAAGTTGCACACAGAAGCAATCAATAATTAACATTCCTTTTCATGAGCAAAGTTAGAGCTGTCCACACAATTTCAGGTGAAGGGGTACTGACCTCCACAAGTCAGGTGATGGCTATATATACACAAAAAGCAAAATCTACCAGTGCCCACTATAGAATCCATTATCAATAAGTTCAGGGCTATTATGACAGTCACTACTTTAGTAGGAAAAGGATGCAATAAAATATTACCACTATGTGCTGTGAGAAACGTAGGTTTGGAGGCACAGGGCAATGGTTGCATTTCTCCCAGATATGCAGGCAACATCCAGGATACAACATTAATAATATTAATGGCACACTCTTCTGACAGCAGAACCCAAAAATAAGTTTTACACATTTGCATCTCAATGACACGTGGGACCCTGTTTTATGGTTACATGAAAAAAAACAGGAATTTATGGACATGCTCATCAGTATTGGTGCCAAAATGGTGAAACTCATGTTGTGACATATATAGGTGGATCTGTTTTGCTTTGGGGTTGTTTTACATCTTCTGGGCCTGGTGCCCTTGTTAGAATAGAGGGAAAGATAGATTCAAGCATGTTCCAGGACATACTTGCCAAAAACTTGGTTCCTGCTGCTAAGAAGCTTTGACTTGGTTAAAAATTGATATTCCAGCATGATAATGATCCAAACCAGGAACCAAATAAATCGATAAATGAATACAAAATCAACATTTTTGAATGAATCTCCAGACCTAAATCCAATCAAGAATTTGTCTGTTGTTTTGTAAAGTAAGTCTTGTAACAGAATATGTATGGGTTGAACAAAGCTGGGTGCCAGGTGAGCATACAGTGAGGGAAAAAAGTATTTGATCCCCTGCTGATTTTGTACGTTTGCCCACTGACAAAGAAATGATCAGTCTATAATTTTAATGGTAGGTGTATTTTAACAGTGAGAGACAGAATAACAACAACAAAATCCAGAAAAAAAGCATTTCAAAAAAGTTATACATTGATTTGCATGTTAATGAGGGAAATAAGTATTTGATCCCCTATCAATCAGCAAGATTTCTGGCTCCCAGGTGTCTTTTATACAGGTAACGAGCTGAGATTAGGGGCACTCTCTTAAAGGGAGTGGTCCTAATCTCAGCTTGTTACCTGTATAAAAGACACCTGTCCACAGAAACAATCAATCAATCAGATTCCAAACTCTCCACCATGGCCAAGACCAAAGAGCTGTCCAAGGATGTCAGGGACAAGATTGTAGACCTACACAAGGCTGGAATGGGCTACAAGACCATCGCCAAGCAGCTTGGTGAGAAGGTGACAACAGTTGGTGCGATTATTCGCAAATGGAAGAAACACAAAATAACTGTCAGTCTCCCTCGGTCTGGGGCTCCATGCAAGATCTCACCTCATTGAGTTTCAATGATCATGAGAACGGTGAGGAATCAGCCCAGAACTACACGGGAGGATCTTGTTAATGATCTCAATGCAGCTGGGACCGTAGTCACCAAGAAAACAATTGGTAACACACTATGCCGTGAAGGACTGAAATCCTGCAGCGCCCGCAAGGTCCCCCTGCTCAAGAAAGCACATGTACAGGCCCGTCTGAAGTTTGCCAATGAACATCTGAATGATTCAGAGGAGAACTGAGTGAAAGTGTTGTGGTCAGATGAGACCAAAATCAAGCTCTTTGGCATCAACTCAACTCGCCGTGTTAGGAGGAGGAGGAATGACCCCAAGAACACCATCCCCACCGTCAAACATGGAGGTGGAAACATTATGCTTTGGGGGTGTTTTTCTGCTAAGGGGACAGGACAACTGCACCGCATCAAAGGGACGATGGACGGGGTCATGTACCGTCAAATCTTGGGTGAGAACCTCCTTCCCTCAGCCAGGGCATTGAAAATGGGTCGTGGATGGGTATTCCAGCATGACAATGACCCAAAACACACAGCCAAGGCAACAAAGGAGTGGCTCAAGAAGAAGCACATTAAGGTCCTGGAGTGGCCTAGCCAGTCTCCAGACCATAATCCCATAGAAAATCTGTGGAGGGAGCTGAAGGTTCGAGTTGCCAATCGTCAGCCTCGAAACCTTAATGACTTGGAGAGGATCTGCAAAGAGGAGTGGGACAAAATCCCTCCTGAGATGTGTGCAAACCTGGTGGCCAACTACAAGAAACGTCTGACCTCTGTGATTGCCAACAAGGGTTTTGCCACCAAGTACTAAGTTGAAGGGGTTAAATACTTATTTCACTCATTAACATGCAAATCAAGTTATAACTTTTTTGAAATGCGTTTGCTGGATTTTTTTGTTGTTATTCTGTCTCTCACTGTTAAAATACACCTACCATTAAAATTATAGACTGATCATTTCTTTGTCAGTGGGCAAACATACAAAATCAGCAGGGGATCAAATACTTTTTTCCCTCACTGTATTAATCCCACCAAATGAAATAAAAAGACCATACAAACCAGTTATGTAGGACCCTGTAGCAAAACAACGTTTCTACCTACAGAACCCCCATGGAAGAACCTTTAAACCCACATTATATGGTACTCACTGACTGAGATTGATGAGACACAGAGAACTATAAGAAATCACAGTCAACCACGCTCATCCAGTTATGTTGTATATTAGAGATGATTATTTGTATGACGGACAACATATATAGTCATCAATGCAAGCATTTGTATAAAACGTATATATCACAGGCAAAGCATGAACATATCAGCATACATATTGCATTGTATAGAACATATTAGCCTATCACAGCTCTAGTAATGTGCAAATAAGCATATTACAGGCAACACATGGACATATGCAGGCATTGTATAGAACAGGTCATTAGCATAACCACTCAAGAATTGTGCAAATATGCAGATCACAATGCAAACACATGGACACAGTACTGTGGAACGATCTTCCATCCAATGTAAAAGATAGTGCCACCGGTGTGCCATGGACATGCAATGCACAACTGTTCCTGGAAATGTCCTGCATTGCATGACCAGTATCTGAGCACAACCGTCTTTTTGTCTTCCAGCAACAGCCCCCTCTGAGGGTCCAACGAGGCACCATGGAAGTCTGACGAGCACAACCCTCCTCTGGGGCACCCCACCACGGAGAGCCAACGGGGCTTCCACACCCAAGGTCCGACGAGCCATCACCACCCAAAGGCTATTGATGGTCCAACCCCCCCCACCCCCGAAGGCCGGCGAGAAGCCCCCTTGAGAGGGAAACAACAGCCAGCAGCACCTATCAAGAACTTTCTGATATCCTTGCTGCTTTAATAACTATACTGCCTGGAGGGGAGGCAACCATTAGGTCCGGGCCCTAAGCTGTGGACCCCCAGAGATTAATTTTCACCTACAGTGAGGGAAAAAAGTATTTGATCCCCTGCTGATTTTGTACGTTTGCCCACTGACAAAGAAATGATCAGTCTATAATTTTAATGGTAGGTGTATTTTAACAGTGAGAGACAGAATAACAACAAAAAAATCCAGAAAAACGCATTTCAAAAAAGTTATACATTGATTTGCATGTTAATGAGGGAAATAAGTATTTGATCCCTTATCAATCAGCAAGATTTCTGGCTCCCAGGTGTCTTTTATACAGATAACGAGCTGAGATTAGGAGCACTCTCTTAAAGGGAGAGCTCCTAATCTCAGCTCGTTATCTGTATAAAAGATACCTGTCCACAGAAGCAATCAATCAATCAGATTCCAAACTCTCCACCATGGCCAAGACCAAAGAGCTGTCCAAGGATGTCAGGGACAAGATTGTAGACGTACACAAGGCTGGAATGGGCTACAAGACCATGGCCAAGCAGCTTGGTGAGATTATTCGCAAATGGAAGAAACACAAAATAACTGTCAGTCTCCCTCGGTCTGGGGCTCCATGCAAGATCTCACCTTACTGAGTATCAATGATCATGAGAACGGTGAGGAATCAGCCCAGAACTACACAGGAGGATCTTGTTAATGATCTCAAGGCAGCTGGGACCATAGTCACCAAGAAAACAATTGGTAACACACTACGCCGTGAAGGACTGAAATCCTGCAGCACCCGCAAGGTCCCCCTGCTCAAGAAAGCACATGTACAGGCCCGTCTGAAGTTTGCCAATGAACATCTGAATGATTCAGAGGAGAACTGGGTGAAAGTGTTGTGGTCAGATGAGACCAAAATCAAGCTCTTTGGCATCAACTCAACTCGCCGTGTTTGGAGGAAGAGGAATGCTGCCTATGACCCCAAGAACACCATCCCCACCGTCAAACATGGAGGTGGAAACATTATGCTTTGGGGGTGTTTTTCTGCTAAGGGGACAGGACAACTGCACCGCATCAAAGGGACGATGGACGGGGTCATGTACCGTCAAATCTTGGGTGAGAACCTCCTTCCCTCAGCCAGGGCATTGAAAATGGGTCGTTGATGGTATTCCAGCATGACAATGACCCAAAACACACAGCCAAGGCAACAAAGGAGTGGCTGAAGAAGAAGCACATTAAAGTCCTGGAGTGGCCTAGCCAGTCTCCAGACCTTAATTCCATAGAAAATCTGTGGAGGGAGCTGAAGGGTCGAGTTGCCAAATGTCAGCCTCGAAACCTTAATGACTTGGAGAGGATCTGCAAAGAGGAGTGAGACAAAATCCCTCCTGAGATGTGTGCAAACCTGGTGGCCAACTACAAGAAACGTCTGACTTCTGTGATTGCCAACAAGGGTTTTGCCACCAAATACTAAGTCGAAGGGGTCAAATACTTATTTCCCTCATTAACATGCAAATCAATTTATAACTTTTTTGAAATGCGTTTTTCTGGATTTTTTTGTTGTTATTCTGTCTCTCACTGTTAAAATACACCTACCATTAAAATTATAGACTGATCATTTCTTTGTCAGTGGGCAAACATACAAAATCAGCAGGGGATCAAATACTTTTTTCCCTCACTGTACATTCCATCCATAGGAGTTTTTTATTTTTCTCTCCTCCATGCCCAAATGGTTTATTTATTTAAATGTTAATTTACTTTATTTTAGATCCTGGGTAGTAAGTGTTATTTCCTAATTGTTTATGCCTCAAAAGTATAGAAAATGGCTATTATTCCCCACAAACTTTGCTTTTGTGACCAGGACAGTGATGTTTTGAAATTTAACTATTTCCAATGAGAAAACGGGCGAATGTGAATTCAAATTAACATGTATTTATACTAAAGTGATTCAAAAATGACTACAAAAGATTTAGAAGTGAGTAGTTTTTCAAGATTTACGATTATACTGTATTTACACTAAACTGGATATCAGCAACCATGTATCTGCCCACAACAACAGCACAAAGAACCGCAATATACTAGTGTACCAGTGTGCATATGCCTCTCATTAATAGGTGTAAGCCATGTTTTTACAATTGTCTGTTGGAGGTGTGGTGAACAACAGCTTCCACGACATTGTCCACATTATGTTGCTAAGCAAACAGATAGAAATAATGTTGTAAGTAACAATCAGACACCATCTTAAAACTCAAGTGGACTCATTTGTGTCCACTGTGATCCACTGAGTGATATGATGAAGACGATGCTTTTCCTATGCCATCCAGCACTGAGATTCTTGAATCCCTGTGTGGAGCCACTATCTTTACCACTCTGGATTTGAATAGTGGATACTGGCAAGTGGAAATGCGTGAGGATAGTAAAGACAAAACAGCTTTTATTTCACCATTTGGTCTTTACCAGTTCAAAGTAATGCCATTTTGTTCACAGAAGTGACCAGCTACCTTCCACTGCCTAATGGAAAGGGTATTAGGAGAGTTGACGGGAAAAACATGTCTCAGACTGTACACAGGAACAAAACAAAGTAAATGGCAAAATAAAACAAAATGAAAATAATAACTTGAATAACAAAATAAATACTCACTCTCGATATATAGAGTGCAAACAAAAACAAAACAAGCAAGCAAGCAAACACGTTTTTTGTCAGCTTAGAATTAGTGTTTTAAGCAGACCCTCCCAGAGCTCATCCACTTGCTCTGACTTGTAACACTCCCTTGCTCCTGGAAAACTGAGGCCTTTTATATAATGGGGATGCCCCTCCCACTAGCTCATACCATTTTCTACCAGGGATACAAGATGCACTACATTCTTCACAGTTCAAAACCATCATGAACAATAATAACACTACTATGTACATGTACATGTCAGTCTATTCCAGGGGATTTCAAACCGGTCCTGGAGTACCCCCTGCCCTTCTGGTTTTTGTTCCAATCTAGGTCTTAATTACTTAATTTAATAGTATATTGCTTTGTTAGGGCAATTAATTATTCAATTAAGCAATTATGACCTCAGTTGGAACAAAAACCAGCAGGGCATTGGGAACTCCAGGACTGGTTTGAAAACCACAGATCTATTCCAAACTCATTATTGGCAAGGAGTAAAATGGTAGATATACATTTCACGTTTACTTTTTACTTATTACCTTATTACCCACTCCCCCTTTCAAAACACATTGCTTCCTCCTTCCAAGCCTCCGATGTGAATTACCATAATGTGCGTGCGCGCGCTCCTTTAAACGTTACCTTTTAATACGGGGATTGCAAACAGTAACAGGATCAACACTCTGAAATAGTTGTATACTTTCACGCAACCTGTTGTCATTTTACAAGATTATAATATGCCCCATCTCACACATGTACATGTCTTTTCATTTGTGTTGTAAACAATACATCATACATCACAACAAGCCTCTCAGGCATTGGAGAAGGTAATTGCCTATGTTAGCAGGTCTTTGACAGCGCCTGAAAGAAATTACTCGACGACCGAACGGGAGTGCTTCGCTGTGGTTTGGGACACTACTTGGAAGGAACACGCTTCACTGTCATCACTGATCATTTGTCACTGTTGTGGGTGTTCAATAATACCAAAACTAATTCTCGCCTACAAGAATTCAACGTCTTGGTAGAGTACTGGAAAGGTAAATCTCATTGTGTTCCTGATGCTCTTCCTTGCACCCGCGGATGTCAAGGAAAATATATTGCTGAGTGTACAACTGTCAACTAAATCGCAAGCAGTATTTGAGCCTTTCTCACTCAGGGATGAGGACATCTGGATAGCCCAGAAGACTGACTTCTTGCCAAAGTTGAAGAAAATTCCCCAGGTAGTAATGTCACTGTTTCATATACAATTCTAGAAAACAAAGTCTACAGGAAAATAAAGCCCAGAGATCACTGTCATTGTTATCAAGTCCTTATTCCTCAGACACTGCATACCCAAATTATGGCTGCTTACCATGATAATCCTTTCAGTGGTCGCTTTGGAAGATTTAAAGAGATTGATTGAAGAGAATAACAGAAGTGGCATTCTGTCCAAAAATGTGGATTGATGTGGAAAAGCATGTGCAAGTGGGTGGAACTGTTTCCATTGCATAGAGCAACAGCTAAAATGGTCAGTACAATACTAAAGAGATTTTTACAAGGTGGGGTTCACCTGATTCAGTCCTTTCAGATCATGGCCCTCAATTTGTGTCTCAGGTCATACAGGAAGTATGTGATCAGTGGTTGTTAGTCCGGTCACCATTGTCCCATAAACAAACAAAACAAAACCAAAAGAATAATAGCTTGAGAAGACGAATGTTTCATCTACCACAAAAAAAAAAGTTAATAAACAAAATTGTGCCAACAGCTGCTTTCAAAGGCTCTTGTTGATTACATCATCATCAAAGATCATGTCTAAACTGTCTCATGCTCTCCTACCTAGTTAGAGCAGCTCTTTTAAAAACTGTTAAACATGATTGACTAATCAGAATTCTGATTGAAATACAATATGGCACAGTCTGCGGGAGGAAGGGGAATTCTGACAAGAGTAGTGATCAAAATCCCTCGTAAGAAGTGAGAACCTTATAAAAGACTACAGGAAACAACTCAATGTCATCAAAGTTACTGTAAGATGCAATACTTGCTGAATGAGGGGATGTGAATAAATGTGATTTTAGTGTTTTTTGACAAACATGTTATTGCTTAAATATATGATACTGCGCTTTGCAGTGTTGTTAGCATTACATTTTTACATATTCATGTATTTTTAAAAAACACACTTGCATTTCTTCTGTTAAATTCTATTTTCTAACAGTTTACAATTAATAAATGTGGAGGCCACTGTGTATATACACCGATCAGCCATAACATTATGACCACCTGCCTAATATTGTGTAGGTCGCCCTTTTGCCGCCAAAACAGCCCTGACCCATCGAGGCATGGACTCCACTAGACCTCTGAAGGTGTGCTGTGGTATCTGGCACCAAGACGTTAGCAGCAGATCCTTTAAGTCCTGTAAGTTGCGAGGTGGGGCCTCCATGGATCGGACTTGTTTGTCCAGCACATCCCACAGATGCTCAATTGGATTGAGGTCTGGGGAATTTGGAGGCCAAGTCAACACCTTGAACTTGTGATTCATCAGACCAGGCCACCTTCTTCCATTGCTCCGTGGTCCAGTTCTGATGCTCACATGCCCATTGTAGGCACTTTCGGCAGTGGACAGGGGTCAGCATGGGCACCCTGAGTGGTCTGCGGCTACGCAGCCCCATACGCAAAACAAACTGCGCTGCACTGTGTGTTGCTCTGCACAGTTATGTAATTATAAATATGTTACATATTTGTATTTATTTGAGAAATAAAATTGCACACTTGAGTCTCTTCTGTTAAATCATATTTTAGTTACAATTAATCAAGTATTTGAATAACACGTTGCCACAGTTAAAATAGACTATGTACACACACACACACACACACACACACACATACATTGTCCACCAAGTTTATTCATAGCCATTTAATTGAATTTAAATTGCAGGGGGGTGAATACTTCCTATAGGCACTGTATAATTATTATGAGTTTCAGTGCCTGTCCTTAACTGAAACCCATTTTCCATCATAAAAATTAAAATGCTTTTGGAAAAGCAGAAGTCATGGCACCTCATTAAGTGTGCAATGCATAATCATTTGTACAAAGTTTTGTAAAAGGAAAATTCCTTGAGAAATGACCAGTTTACCTTCTTCCCCACACATGGAGTCCAAATTACAATTGTTTCAGAAGATAATGACAGCTCACTTAGACACAACCTCTGAGACGCTTCTCCACAATGCATTTTATCTAACAAATTTGAACAGTGTATGTGTTTACTGGTGGAGCCAGGAAAACAAAAACAACAATAAATCCACAGGGATATAAATCTGACAAAGAATAAAGTGGAAGTAATTGATGTCATTCAGTATTCTATGGAGTTTGAGGGTTACTTCAGAAATGAAAAATCCATACTATGTACTATGTGCTCCCCTTTTTATTTCACATATTCTTCTTCTTAATTATTATTATCATTGCACACAATTACTGTCCTAAACATTAACCAACTTATTGTGGATCGTCTAGTGTAGCTTAATTTACACCAAATTGCTTTCTGACATTTAGATTACAGTTTTGTCTTTC
The DNA here is from genome assembly GCF_036373705.1 of Amia ocellicauda. Classification (NCBI taxonomy): domain Eukaryota; kingdom Metazoa; phylum Chordata; class Actinopteri; order Amiiformes; family Amiidae; genus Amia; species Amia ocellicauda. The sequence goes on from NC_089872.1 coordinate 1,066,726, forward strand.
CTGTTAATCTTTTTCTTTTTTACAATTAAAAGCTATTTAAAGTACACTTTCGGAGCAAACCCTAGCACTCTGAAACCATCAATATATGAAATAGGCTACACCATGATACCATAATATTCTACTTACACTTAGTTCAGTACAGTCTAAATGAACTTTTCCAAGAAATCGATACCAGTGATTATAACAACAGATGCAGGAAATTACTTTTAATTATTAGTTTGTAAGTCAAAGATTTAAGATATAAATTAAACATGTATTTCTATGCTTAATATTTAGCTTCCAAAACCACTTAAACTTCGAAACACGCACAATTAAAGTTAAATCGATTAAACTTTGACCTTCTCAAAATGGCCTCTTCGATATGTTTCTGTCCTCAGACTTGAGTGTAGCCCACACTGTAGATGTCGATACGCACGCGGAGGAAGCATAGCTAATGCATTATGGGATTTGTAGTTTTAACACCCTGTCGTATTTCTTACGCAACGTTACGAGAGACTGTTTTAAAAACGACAAGGCTCAGCATGCAACAGTCCGTGTCAGTACGCATGCGTCTGGTCAGATATCACGATCTCCCAGGAAAAATAGTAAATAAAATGTAGTTTGTTTTCTGTCATTCTGTTAAATAATGCATATGGCTTAATGTTATTTTTTTTGTAATTCATTGAATAATTTCTATTTGCAGGCTGTGTTCGAACGATCGAAAACTGATTTAAATCGATTGCCTATATGTTTTCTCTTTTGGTTTTGACAGCAACTTTATATATTGTCAACTGCTCGCTAGTAAACAGGCGGCAATCAGCGAGGCCGAAACAGCAGTGGGCAACAGAAGTCAAAGGTAGGTACTTTAACAACGTATCCATTGTATATTTACACTTACACGAGTATCTAGTAGAACGCACTGTCTTTATCAATGTGCTAAATCGGAGCACAGGGTTTGTTGTGTCACTGAAAACAATTGCTTTTCGGATTAAATCAAATGGATTTCCTCAGCGAAACTTGCCTCTCCAGTCATTATATCTACAATTATCATTAAAAAAAATACAAAGGCTACATCAACCTCCCCCCCCCCCCCCCCCCCCCCCCCCCCACCCATAAAATGCACATCGTTTGCAGAAAGCTTAACTCTCGCCGCAAGCATGCACAGCTGTCAAGGAAACAGTTTTATATTTCATTTTCTTGGTTTTCACCTGATCCGTTTGAAGGGCACAGTCAAGAAACATTATTACTACTTTACTTTGGATCCTCTGCAGCGGTTTGCCACAGTGTGCTGCACTCTGATAGCTCGGGATTTAGCACATTATCACTTAGTTGCTGAATCACAATCCTTTTTAGCTTCTGCAAACATAGCATAACAGAGAGAAAATAGCAACTGCAAATCTTGAAAGGGGCTTTAGCCTAGTAAGTATTTGTTCTTAGCTTTTTATTAAAGTTTTCATTGTTCTTTTAATTTTTTTTTTCTGATCACTGTCACAATAAGCAACATTGTTTCAGGTGTACAATACATAGCTGGTTTGCATTATGAATTAGTTCATATTTTGCATTGTGTGTTTTGTATATGTGTCCATATACAAAACCATTTGCCTGACAAGTCATTTGTTAACACCACCAAACCAGGTTCATTGATTTGTGCTATGTATGGCATATTTAGATTGTACCACAGTGAATGTCAATCTTAAAACATAATGAAGTGCTGGACCATCATTTAGAATAAGGGCAGCCCATCTTTTCTAGTGGCTAAATGTAGCTCTTTTATAAATGTCAAATGTCGAGTTGAAGCCTGTCTTGTGTTGTGCAGTTCAGTGGATGATGTATGTGCCTTGAAATAGAGTAGTCTATATGGAATACACAGTGCTGAGGTTTATTTAAAGTGGAAGGAAAGGTTTGAAAGCACATTAACAGTTGACCCAGAGGTGGAAGGGTATGTAACTCTGGCTGTGTGTTTTTGTATTCTTACTGCTGTCCGTGCGCTGTACTTTATTGGGGTAATAGTGAGGCCTTTTTGATTGATGGGTATTTGCTAGTGACATTTCAGCAACCAACTTTGTTAACATTAAAGACTATAATACAAATATAAATTAAATGCAACCATTACTGTGCATTTTATTAGTTATTTAAATGTTTTATGCAGATTGCTGTATTATTTCTCTTCTCTGGGTTATTAGTCTTTTCCAGAATTATGGCATTAAAGCTGCAGATAATGACTTGTCTCATCTGTATCTGTATTTGAAAACATACATGCATTTAAATGCAAATCCAAATGACGTTAGCTTGTTGAAATGGTGATGTTATACCTTAATTTACTAAAACTAAATACAAATGCAAATGTTCCACACAGCATAATGTAATTGATTTATTAGTTTACACAAATAATACTACATTTTGTATTTGTCATTCATTTGGGGTTAGTCAGTGTAACTTTTTTTAGGAACTCTGTTTTTGCACTGCTACAATAAAAATTTCCCATTAGCCATCAATGTGATGTGAGAAAATCTCAGATCTAGCCGTATAGTTTTTAAGTAGCGGTCAATAATAGTTCATGTTGCCAGATAAGAGTGACTGCATATTAATGATTTTGAGTACTCAGAATTATTGGAGCACTAGATGTATCGCCTGGTTGCTTGAATAACCTGACTACCTTACCTGAAGAAGTATCGATAATGTCTCCTGATCAATATAAATATGAAATGTTTGTTTAAACTATGCACGTATAACAGCATTAGGAATGTAGGCTACAGTGCCTCATAAAGACTGTTTAGATTACACTTGTAAACCATTTTGATCTGATCTTAAAGCTCAATTTTATAATTTTATTATTCATTGTGTTTTGTCTAACACTGAACATTGTTTATAAATCTACTACTTGTCTTAACTTTGCTATCTTATGTGTCCTGCTCCTATCTTGTGCACCTAGGTGTATTTTCATTCGGCCTCTCAAGTTTAAAGTTCATATCCCTGCTCTGTTTTTCAATTTGACTGGTTGAACTCTTATAGTTGTATGCCGGCTAAGGATCTGTAATAGAAATCTACTACATTTGTATATGCTGTTCTCTGCAATGTTTCTGTACAATCTATTTTGGTTGTGAATTTGTAACCCCTTGTAATATTGTGCATTTACTATAATTTGTGTTAGTTTGTAGCTGCTACGCATGGCTGGGAGGACACAGAGGCAGAATATGGGGAAGCATAAAACACACTAGTGTTACTAGTTCAAAATAAAAGCAAAAAGAACAAAGGATGTACTAATAAAGAATGGGGAAAAAGGAAACGCTAAGGCTCCGGCATAACGGGTTAGGCTTCTTGGCGGTGTCATGTGGGGTGAAAAAAAAAATGGGCAACGGGGGGTTTGTGGGGCTTCTGTAAAGACAAGGAGAGGTTAAATAAGGGAAAGCCCAGGTGCTGTTTGTGGTTCTCACGATCACGCTCATTGCTAGCAGCTATGTGTGTCATCAGCCAAGTGTCTCTGCTGGGCCAAGCAGCACAACCCACTAACACCTGTGCCGAGACAGGGCAGCCTGTTACAGTATAATAAAACGTGCAAAGGCATCTGCTAAATGACTATGAATATATATTTTTAGGCTATCTCTAACTCCCTGATTGAGTTGTGGTCTGGTACTTGAGCGTGGTGAGGTGAAGGTCGGCCTATGGCTAAATGATGAATATTGAGTACTTAAGCTTTTTTTATATATATATATAATGTGTCACAATAGGACTTGTGGCAAAGTTTGTAGAGTATATGTAGAATAATATTGTTTGGCATTTGGCTTGAGTGCTCAAAGTCTCAAAGTGCTCACTCCAATTCCAGCTCCTTCAGCATGTGAGTAAAACTTTTTTTTCAGTGATCTTTATTTGATTACGGTTTTAGTTGTGTTTCCTTCATCTAGATACTACTACTACTACTACTATTTAATGAGTTGAGCTCCCCAGTCCTCCATATTTAAGAACAGGGCTGGCTATGTATGTCGCCGCCTCCTCCCCTCCCAGAAATGTCATTGCCCTAAAGTAATACACTTCATTAATTGATTTTTTCACATCTCATCAATCAGTACTTCTAGTGCTGTGCCTAGTCAGCCAGCTTTTCAGTATTTAAAATTGTTTTTTAACAGTCAGATTTCAATGTATGATTCAACGATATGATTAACTCCTGAGTGTTATAGATTTTAAAATGTTGGTTTTAAATGTCGTGTTTAGTTTTTTGGGGGGATATCTAGTGCAGATATTATACATAGGAAAACAAGTGCGTAACATCTTTACCTTTCTTCTGAAAACATTGTGAAACCAGGTGACATTTTAGGGAATACTAATTGGTCAGTACAAAACCAAAAGTAACATTTTATATAGAAAGCTTGATGCCTTAAGTGTTATAGCATTTCTAAGACATGGGGCTTTTTTCTACGCAAACAAAATATTTTATTTTACCAATAACTCAGTTGAAACAGGAATAGGTTCAAGCCTACATTCACCCACATCGCTTGTATAAAGCTTTGTGTATTAAGAATTGTTTATGTGCTTGTGCAGCGGCAATTGCCTACAATTAATGTGTTTGTTTTGATGTAAAAGAAACAACACTCTATAAAGATATTCTTCTTTCCTGTTTTCTAACTAATAATAGGCTACTGTTCATAACATCCTATACCTAAGAATGATTAGATTACCAACCATATGGTTATGCATCACATTAGTATTATTATTATTAATCATAATAATAATAATAATAATAATAATAATAATCATAATTTTCATAATATTTCATTTAGTTGTTCACCTTTATCCAAGGTGATTTACAAGGTCATAAAACACAATAGGTTAAAAATCACTATACATTGCATTGAACCTATGAAAACTTGAAAAAGTCTAAAAGTATAATCAAATTAAAATACTTATTTTACTATAGAAATGTTATGGCCCCACTATAAATCTCAATGGCTCCTCCAGTTATGAAAAGCTAGAGTCTGTGCTATATCACAATATGTATCGTTCACGTGTTTGTGGTTTAGGCCTACATCTTAACTTTCCATAGAATCACTTTGTCACTGTGATGGACAGGTCAGGAATTTGACATTTTTAACTTTTTTCCCTATGTTTACATAAAAGTAAAAGAAGAAAAAACTATGTCCTGAAATAAAAAGGCGCAATTGTAATGACTAAACTAGTTTAGACTAGTCTTGAATTTAGGAGATTAAAAGAATATTAAAAGTTCTGACAAGGATTGACAATATGAATATATGAATATATATCAATTTGCAGTATGTTGCATTGTATTATATGTCATATTATGTAAAGACTAAAATGAATAATAGACTAACTACCTGAAATCTTTTTTACAGATCCTGTACATAAAGCTTCAATTTGATTAGCACTGAACTATAGAAATATGACTCATCCCATTTTCGGATATTAAACAAACCTTCTAACAGCACTGAGACTTGTCCAAATGTCAGAGTTCTGATAGAAATATAAAGTTGAATGTCATTGGCTTACATATGAAAGATAATACCCTTTATTATGTGTTTTTATTCAACAAGAGGTGACAAATAAATCAAAAAAGGATAGTGCCTAAGATAGATTCTTGGGGTACTCCAGAGGTTATCTTGACATTACTGATTAAAACAACCCTCAGTGGAGACATAATGGACACAGTCAATGAAGTAAGATCGAATCCAGTTCAAGACTGGCAATTCTGAGCAATTCCTCAGATCAGGCAAAATCAAATGCTTTGCTGTATCCAAAGCCACTGACTAATCGAGAAAGATTACTATAAACTTAGACCAAAAACCTGCATCACAGTTTACAGAGCATTCCAAACATGGTCAAAGTCTCACTGCTATTAAATGCTTTAAACCTTGACTGATCTTTATCGTGCACACAGTTTGCAACCACATTTGCCTGCAGCTGTAAAGGAACGATTCCAGAAACCTTTGACAGAATAAAAGATATGTTTTTAGATTAAAGATTAAGACATGCTATGTAGAACAAAAAGGAAAATGTAAGCAGAGAGAGGTTATAAGTGGGAGGAGGCCATTTGACCCATTTTCCTCCATTTGGTTATGGTAAAAATCTGGTTTAATTTGGTATCTACTGTAGAAGCTTAGTGATCTGAAGATCTCATCCAGACAACTTTGGCTTGGTGATTTTGTTCCAGTCTCCCACTACCCTTTGTGTAAAGTAGCACCTCCTATTTTTTCTATCAAATGCCCTTCTTTTCCACTTGGGTTATTGTTTCCTTGGGGTCCCTGAAGTAGGATTGAGACTGTCAGTAGGTTTCAAAGGGGCTGGTAGAGAAATCGTAGATTAGGGCTGGGATTAAATCAAAATTTTTAGCCACCCACTAATAGAAAACTACAGAACTGTACTCCGTTGTGGCTTCATTTTTAGTTAGATGCTACTTTCTTCTAATCATAAATGTAACCGCTATGATGTACAGGTTTGTAGTTTTCATGTCGCAGAGCACCTGAGAGAGGAGGCATGGTACAATTTGCAGATGGAGAATAGAGCTGTTTTGTGGTACAATATAAAAATTTACTTTCCATGATTCTCCTGTATATATATTTTTTGTTTTGAGAAATTTGAGTCCTTCTGTATTCGCCAAGAGGCTTGGCTATTATTTTTTCCAGTTTATGAACCATTGGCTTCAAAGAGTTCTCGGAAGCAGTTGCCGTTTAGAATTTTAAAAGGCTAATGGAATCAAGACTGTTTTTTAATTTGTATTCTTTCGACTTTAAAAGACCTTTTAAATACAGCCCGACCAATACAGGTTTTTTGGGTCCAATACCGATAATTGGGAAGCTAAATTTCCTGATTACCGATATATCTGCCAATATTTACTTTTTTGTTAGAATGCAAAATAGACATTTTCTAGCATGGATCCCTCAAATCTCTCCCTGTCAGAGAGAAATTGCCAAATATGCACTGAACGCAGGCTTTTTTTTTTTTACATTTTTTGATTTTACATAATAAACTTAACATTAATTTTCATCCTAAACAACCACAAATCAAACATTGTAAAAAGACATTAAATAAGTTTGAATAAAAATATGCATGTTCTATACATTAGAACAAAGACCAAGATATAAGCAATTTTAAGTGCTGGTCTGGCTTATATTTGCATTTTACATGCATCATGTTCTCTCAGGTTCACAAGTCCTGCTCAGTGCTCAGTACTGCCGATCACACGAGGCAGGTTATTATAGTGCAGGCAGCACAGCACAGCTGCATTTTTTTTTTTTTTTTTATATTTAAAAATTCCATCAAAAGTGTATCTAATAAGTATGAATTATGTTATGTACGTATTGCAATACGAATCAAAGCCAAAACACGATGTAGGATTTGAGATAGTTGTATAAATATAATGTATAGTTTGTTTTATCTAACATTGTCAGAGAGATGCATTTTTCACAAATTTTCTTTAGATTTTTTACTGTGATCTGAACTTGCATGTGATTTGGAGACAGTTTTTGTTTGTGGATATCCAAGTCAACATCTTCAGCGAACATTTACTGTTTTTATTTATTTTGTGAATTTTGAAAAGCAATTTTATTAACTTTTCAGTAAAAATTTGCCTGTGTGCTATAGTATTCGTTAATCTTCAGTTAGGACAAAAATAAACAATCAAAACAATGGATAACAAAATGCAGCACAGTTTTCAAACATACTTTCTATTCGTTATGAGGGTTTTAGTAAAACGTGTTCATTGGTTTATAAGCAATGTGTTTCTCAGTGGGTGTGTTTGTTTCACCACGGCGCTCAGTAGTAATATTGGTGCTCCGATATATCTGTCGGGCCCTACTTTTAAGAGCCTTGGAAACCAGTACTAATCTGGTCAAGTATTGTTAATAAATTGATCTACTCATTGTTTTGACATTTTGGAATGGAATCTTGTGTGTGAAACTGGTAGATATTCACATAATGGACAGCAACTAGAAGAGGAGCAGAGAGCTAAGTTTTAGGATCCCAGGTCTCAGTTCCTGCTGGTGTGGCCTCATGGATTATTAAGTGCATAGACAGTGATACACCTTTAGAATTTATGATGTTTTCCAAACTTGCAAGATATAGGCCTATAGGAGTTTAGCATTATCTCTATACTATATTTACAACATTATATGATACTAATCAAGTAACCTGTGTAAGTATACAAAGAGTAAATATGTGTCCTTAACAAATTATGAATTCAACGGGTATGCAGGGCAGGGTTTCCCCCAGAAAATTGCATCAGCATGGCGTACTGTTTCAGATTTGTTAACCGTGAGGGTGAGTTTGTATCTGTAACAAACGAGAGTGTGGGGTTTGTGTAGCCGTAGTGAACGAGAGTGGGGGTGATGTGGGCGGTGTAGCCTTGGGTGGGGTGGGGATTGGGCTGATGATGGATCGTGGAGCAAGAGCACATTTTGTTTTGTGTGCTTTTTATTTTTGTCCAACGTTCATGCATTTTTAAGGCCAGGCGGCACTGATATTTGGCCTGTTGGGTTTTGAGGAGTTTCTGTTGTAAGAAGTGCCACAGTACTGATGTTCACAAGCAGCTATTTCCATAATTGAGGAGCAAAGATGGAGCAGTACTGAGCACGCTCAACAGAACATTTGGGGGGAAGTCACTGAGATGTTGAGCTGCAGAGGAGGAAATGAGCAGAGGGAATGAGAAGGGCTACAAGGAGAGATAAGAGACTGGAGGTAGCAGGGAGCAGAGTGGTGTAAAGAATGCTAGGTCAGGATGAGGGTCTTGCATTTGAACATGTGAGCCCCTATTGTGTGAACTTTGGGGCTACTCAGTTAGGACATTGAAGTTTGGATGCATAGCAGTCATCCATAACAAAGCACTCAATCTCAAATTGCTTGCACATGCTCTGATATGGAGTAGTGAAGAAAATTCAGCAGATTAAAAGGATGGTCATGTGACCATTGCTTCTGTGATGCCGGCTCCAACCTCGTTCTTCAATTAGCAGAGTGCAAATATGGACTTGAGTTGCTTGACAATGGACCCCAACATGGGTAGAACATTGCTCAATCTATATTGACTTGTTGAACACTGTGCACGCTGTTCTTCTTTTTTAACTTTTCACACATGGTACAGATAATGAATACCTAGGCTAGACGTCATGACTTTTAATTTCACTCACTATTTCACAGATAGTTTTCAATGATTATTTCAGCTATAACAAGATGTGTTAATCCATGTCCACTTGTCAGTTCAATCAAGGAGATCTGATGGGAAATCATTGCTTATATGAATAACTGCTTTACATTAAAAGAGTTATGCACCTTTATGAGTAATGAACATGTCAGTCAATATGCCATTGCATGTGAAAAGAATGAATAATTTAGGGGAAATCGCATAGATTATATAAATAATTTGACTAACACGATTTGCCCTCAACATTTGTTTATTTATTTACCTTTTGGAGACCTACATTTTTTAAATTTCCCCTGTTGTCTATCTTCTACCAATTAGGCTATATGCCAGACAACATGTTGGAATTCTAAAAATATTAAATTGAAGAAAACTTAAAAATGAATTCATATCAACAGGTGTAATCCAGGTGAAATGGCAGAAACAGCTTTGTTTGCTATAGCCCTACTTTTAAATTCCAGGAAATTTCCCCTGGTTCTCTTTACTGGTTCAGTGGTTTTCTCATTCAGATTTCTGAGAAAAGAAAACTTATTTTAGACTTGTCATTTCTGCCATTAATCATATTTTATATCTGCTCGGTCATCTGTTTTTGTCTTTGTGCTTCATATTATTTAACACTTTTTTATAAACGTTTTATAAAATATATTCTTAAAATACTTTGTAGAACATTTACAAATGTATCCTTATCAAATTAATGTACTTAATGATCATACCCTAATACATTATTAAAAAAATCATACTTTCAGTGATTGTATCTATATTTTATAATACATTTTTTTATGATTTTTTTATGATGGTTTTAAATGTCTGTTTTTTACTATAGTATCCAATAACTAATTGAGGAAATCAATTTAAAAGTTTCTTGTATGAGAAGTGTAACAGTACACATATGACGTCATTTAGTTTAACAACAGCTGATTATATGCATTTAATATATAGTCTGTTAAAAATGTATGTTCTACCAAGAAAGTTGCCTTCACATATTTATTGTTAAATTATTTAGTGCGACTATATATGCAATATTCAAGTTTAATATGATTGTAGACTTGTTTTGGTTTCCGTAGTGCTGAAACACTTGCTGTGTTTGTTAACGAAAGTGCAGTTTTCCCTTTGACATCCTGGCTTAAAGTAAGACCTTTAAACCTTTGGATTTTAGCACACTTCTGTTGTATCTTTACAACAGGTCCACAAGCATTTGTCTCCCTTCCAAATCTGTATTTATTATGTGAGAGGTTCTGTTTCTTTAACCTTGGTAGGTTAAACAAAGAGCACACTTAATTAGGCTTCCCGTGTCCTGGAAAAACTAGGAAACCATGAATTTTGTTTCCAGTCCAGGACTAGTCTTGGATAATTCAGAAAATCTTGGTTATTTCTTAACTACATAATACTTCAATGTTAATGTTTAAAAGCATTTTAATATCTGGGTGTCTATTAACTTATGTCTATAGTTTCTCAGTCTGAGACTGAGAAGGAATACCTTGTTCCCTGTCCTACACATAGGCCTACGTGTGGTACTGTCTTATTCACACATTTACAATTACTAAATACTACATAATACTTTTTGTGTGTGTTAATATTTAAAACCAAGGGTCGCTTTCGAGAAACGCAGTTCTGCGCAGAAATTCAGAGATGCGCGTTCTTGGACTGTTTCTGCGTGACGTCACTTAGCCCCACCCGCAGAAATCAGTGCAGAATCGCCGCAGTCCAGCACAGCTCTGAGGAGTTGCTGCGGAAGGCGAGCTGTGGCTTTGAGACGAAAGAGATGATGCAGAGATCTATGGAATGCCGTTTGAGTCCATATTAAATAAATAAATAAATAAATATGGCTATGAAATAAATGGGGCAATAAATATATAAATAAATATAAAAATAAATATATAAATGAGTCAATATATAAATAAATAGTATTGTTTTATTATGTTTTTCATAATGCCACATTTCAGAATTTCATGGCACTATTACATAATGGCACATTTCCATTTGGTATATTCAAATGAATGGGCGTGGTTTCTCACAGATTCAGACCAAAGCAGCAGCACATCGAGTCTGTATTTTCATAATGTATGTTTCAGTAGTTTCACAACACCCGATTAGCGTGGGGCGGGGGATGCGATTTGATTTGATTTCGGCTGATTCTCTTGGCTCCGGATGTGACGGTGTGGAGGCACTGCGCAGGCGCGGGGCAGGATTCCTGTGTGACGTGAGCAGCAGCTGCTGGCAACACAACGCAACCTGCGCTTTGGGAGTCGAAGAGGGATGAACGACGGCGAACGCGCATTAAAATAAAAGTATAAGGATTAAGTTGCTTTTTAACCATAATCTGCGGTGCTCTGTACATATCTACTTATTCTGTTTATTTATATTTTTATTCCATTATATATGTAATATATAAATATAGGGGAAATACACGTTTTCACTGCTGGCTGGTGTATTTGTGCAATTCCAGAAAAAAATAAGGATTGTAACTCAGACAATGGGGGGAGAAATGCAATGTACAGACCCAAATTGAATAGCTCAAGGGGTTAGATGCATCAGATTTATGTCATTGCAATTGTTGCTGGGCATCTAGTGGTGCCCGGGTAAAATTATAAAAACTGACTTTTTGACTGTAAAATAAGGAAATTATTGTAATATGAAATAGAAGTCAAAATTAAATAAATTTCTCCACAGTACTAGGGAGAAGAATATACAAAAAACAAAGGCAACTGCTGACACTTATACATATTCATTACCTAGAAGTTGTTTGGTTACTTTCTTCCTGTTATTCTGATTTGGTCTGATTTAAGATTAATACTTTTTAAACAAGGAGATTCATCACTCTGAGTTTAACGGAGAGCATGATTGTACTGATTTAATTTTACAATTTAAAAAAATTGGTAAATACTACCGACTTCTGTACACAGGTACAAGCAAGACACGTCAATACTCGTAGCAAGTGTGGTAATACAGTTGTGACTTCTAACAATGAGTTCACCTCTATAATACATGCAAGGTTAACATATGTACCAACTACTGTTGAAAAAGTATTCAATGCTGAATTAATAGAAGAAGCCCCACAAAAGTGTGAGTGATGGGGTGGCCGGGAATTGAGGCTCAAAGACAGAACCACAGGTAACAAAAACAACACATTTATTGAAGAAACACTAAGTAAACTGGCATGAAGGCCAAAACAAAAGTGAACAAAACAAACTACACACAGGATGGAAACAGTCTTCACTGTGTTATAACAAAACAACACGCACACCTTGCAAGCAATGCAAACTCTCGAACCCCTGATGCTTTGCGCACACAAGTATGGTCGTCACCTAAAATATATGTTAAAATGTGTGATGGAAAACAGACAATATAATTTGAATTCCATTATCTAACATGTAGGGCAATCAGTCTCCCGAGGTAATTACTGGTCAGTATTAATGAATGACATAAATCATTACATTGTAATGACTGGCTATTTGTAAAACTCAAAATTTAGTAACAAGCACAGAAAGCCTGTCTACATATAACATTACATGGATCGTCTTAATTGTACAGCAGCAAAACCACAATGTTACATTAGTTTATTGCAGGCACATTATACATTTCCAAAGATTACTTTTAAGAATATACATTTGAATACTGAAAAAATATAGTCGGCCTGCACACATCCAAATTTAAACACCAGACACGAGTTTTCGAATATCATTAACTTAAAGGCTTTTTAAGTAAAAAATATTTCTGCCTATTTCCCTGCAGACGATATGTTTTGTATGAAACTGTTACGCACATTTGTTTAATGTGGAGAAAGACAAACTAAATGTAGCAGTATACGCATGGCTAACACATTGGAAATATGTACCGATGGCTTAGACAATTATTTGTTTTTAAAATGCATTGAAACAACAGATATGGTTTGTAAAAATCGGTATCTCTTTGCATAAAAACTGACATATTGACACATTTGGAGGACAGCACCCTATAGTAACGCTCTCACGAGTATGTAGCCCCGCGACCTCAGTCGGGCGGGAGCCGCGCTGTGAGACAGCAGCCAGTCAGTTCACATTTTATAGTTTATTTTGGTACTTTTAGCAATTAAATACATTAACGTTTTCAAATGATTTGAAATACAAAAAACCCATAAACACACATATATAAGTAGATAAATGTGAGAGAAAATTCTAAAGCCACTTTCATGAAGCTTATGAACTGAGACGGGTTAAGCAATTTTACTCGTAGGCCTTTCATCAATACCGCCAATTGCAGATGTCAGAAAAAAAACACCACAGGTGATTTGAATGGTATTGCGAAGTTATATCAAATATAAAGCTTGGGTATGAACTGCTGATATGTTTGAAAATTAAACCAGATTTTGCGAGGTCCTCTGAGGTTCTGCGCACTTCGTACTGTGTATGTAACGTGCATTTGATATTGATTATGTTCAGTTAAGTGCCTACTCTTTTGTACAGGACTGGTAGGTGTGGGTCTTGTCATAAGAAAAGTTAGGATCCGATTGGTTAGTAGAGTAAACCACGTTAAACTATTTCCACATTCACCACATTTAACATTAAGCACAATTCACCTTGATTACAATAGGGATTAACACGTGGTTACGTTTTAAGTAGTTAACCACCTTAAGCCCTTTCCACATTAAGCGATATTCACATATATGCAGCGCTTAACGTCATACTCGTATTGTTAATTTACTTAAATGTCTCCATACTTTAATGATGGCATTAGGAAGTTTCAAAAAGTAAACATACACAGTTAGAAAAGTAATGGTCATGTTTAAAGCACATTAAGCTTTGTTCAGCGTTAGGCCTTTTAGACTCTCCCGCAAATATCACGGCACTACAGCACGATTCTCTTTAATTTCTAAGTACAGATAATGTTGTAATGAATATCGTCTGTGTTGTATTCGACGCCACCACAATTTGATGTGCTAAGAACAGCAGGGCGTGTCGGAGCCTCCGCTGTCCTCCGTATTGTCCGCACAGCAGCGATACAGACTCGATGTGCTGCTGCTTTGGTCTGAATCTGTGAGAAACCACGCCCATTCATTTGAATATACCAAATGGAAATGTGCCATTATGTAATAGTGCCATGAAATTCTGAAATGTGGCATTATGAAAAACATAATACAAAAATACTATTTATTTATATATTGACTCATTTATATATTTATTGGCCCATTTATTTTTATTTATTTATTAGCCTTATTTATTTATTTAATATTGACTCAAACGGCATTCCATAGAGATCAAGAGGGACGTGCTCAGCTGAATTAAATCTTCTGCTGCCCCCTTGTTAGTGGAGGTGAACGTCAACATATCACACAAAGAAGCTGTCAACAGCTTATTTTCTTTTGGAAACATTTTTAAGTCATATATTTTTATGTAAACTAAATCAAAGTGCTGTAGCTGACTAAAAGCAAGGAAAAGCTGAGCGACACAATCTGAGGGAATGCAGGCAAGACTGAAAATACCCAGAAGTGTTAACGGTGGCAGCGTAGCGTGTGTAACATAGTAGTAGTAGTAGTAGTAGTAGTAGTAGTAGTAGTAGAAGTAAAAGTAGTATGACTATTTTGTGTTTGTAGTGAATGTGTCTATTAAGTTTCTAGCCTAAGGACACCGCATTCCAAGGTGGGATTTGAACCTTCGACCTTCCAGTTACAGGTAGTCTTTTTGAAACATTAAAATTGTATTGCTACCTCATGAATGCTGAACAACTAACCTTTCTTTTGAAATTGGTCATTTGAGGGTGACCTATATTTAACCTAATCAGTGCTCTCCAGGGTTGTAGACCACTGCTGTATAATACCCCAGCTGATAACAAAGGTAACAGAATGGGTAAATATATCAAAATGTATGGTAAACTGAAGAAGGGAAAAGATTGTGTGGTTGTCAGAGGCGGGAAAAAATTAAGGCATTGTGAAAAAATTGTAAGAGGATTCCTACAATCACATAGCAGGGTTTAGAAGGTTGTCTGAATTGAATAGGCTAGTTTGTTTTAAATTAGCCTATTCAAACTGTAGTTGCTGACCCAGGTGCCTTTTTTTGGCTCACATAGCACTGACATTATCTGGCTAGCTCTAAGTGGAGATTAATAGTGAGTCTACATACCAGGGTTGGTCATGTTGAGTCGCAGTGACACTTGCAGATTGAAGAGCTATCAGATTCTTTCTATATATAAACATGGGATTTGTAAACGAAAACCTAGAGGAGTGCTTAAAAAAATAATAAACCACAGCCTTGTGAAAAGCAGGTTTGTTTGTTACACAAGTCGTGCTGCAGATCAGCGTGGAAAAAAACCTTGGAAACTGACCTACCTCAATGTCACTTTGAGCGGTGAGTGGTAGGGATCAAAGTTTGTTTGTTCTAAAGCTGATTTAATGTTGTGGAAGCAAAATGCTTTATTTGATGCATTAATGCTACAGTAAAGTACCTGAGGAACAATAACATAGACTGCTTATATTAGGATTTTAAATAAAAAAGCAACAAAATTATACTTGTATTCAATAATGATTTAAGTATTCAGCTGAAATTCAGAAGTAGAAGGGCACTGTATGATTTATCTATAGATGTAATATTGAGCCAGCAATTCTGTTATCCATTTAAAGACTAATGAAGCAATTAATTCTATAATTTTAATACACACATAAGCACACACTTAAAATATTAATAGATTAAATTTTAATTTCCCTCCTCTGTTGCAATATAATGTCTATGCCTTCCTTGTCTGTCTGTCTTTTTTCATTTTTCATGTTCCCACTTCCAGGCGAGATAACGGGGGGCCGTTAGTGGCTTCTCAGTGGTATTGCCTTTGGACTGTAAAGGTTGTAGAGGTTAGGTTTCTGAGCAAGTAACTCTGTCTTGATTTGTGTGTTTTTGGTTTCTGTGTCTGGTTCAGGAACAGTGATGCCTGGCGTATGATGACGGAGGGCATTGGCGTGGCAGTGATGGTTTAAGAGGCTGGTCAGAGTCGCCTGTAGGGGAATGTTACGGTGGACAGTGCACCTGGAAGGGGGACCAAGGAGGGTCAACCATGCAGCAGTGGCCGTCGGGCACAAGGTGTACTCTTTTGGCGGTTACTGCTCGGGGGAGGACTACGAGACCCTCAGGCAGATCGACGTGCATGTCTTCAACGCAGGTAGGACAGCCTTTGTAAGGATTCAGGTTTGTATGTTTTGCGAGGATTACTTCTCGGGCACCTTCAGAGAGGTATCGCAGAGTGATTTCATCAGCAAGACACTTCGGTGTGAGAGGGAGTGTGAAAGAATATTTGCTTTTTAGACAGCCAACCTGCTTTTTCTTAATGGATCACATTTTCAGAGGATTGTAAATGAGCATTGTTTAGCTATTTTAAGTGCCAGTTACAAAGTTATTTGCAGCACTTTAGCTATGAAATTCTAAGTCAGAAAGTTCTTTGAAGGTGTCATACACCACATCCAAAAATAATAATAGAAACATAAAAACATTTTTCTGCATCATCCATCTTAGAGGTTTTGCAGGTTTCTGTAACTGGTATAAACAATATGCAAAGCTGAGCCTAATAATGGCATTGTTACTGCAGTAACACCTGCACTTACACCTGCTTTAAACTTAATTAATTTTTTGTACGCAAGAGTCTCTATTGAAATGGTGACATTTTTACGTTTGTTTGCTGTGCTGTTTGCATCTGTATTCCTTATTGAAGGAGAGACTGAAGAGGATCAGCAAGAATTAATTTATATCATTATCAAGTATTATCACCCTTAAAGGTCAAATAAAACAGACTTTGAATTGAATAAAAACATACCAACTGCTATATATTCAGATAATAGACACATTATTCAAATCTGGAGAAAATATACAATAAAGTAATGATCTATTTTGTTTCACGAATTCAAGTTACGGACTGGAAAAAAAACAACACTTATCTAATCCACAGTACAACAGACTTTTCCTGAAAAGTGCAGTAGGTGGCAGCACTAGCAACCAACCACCGCAGTTAGAATCGGAAAAATAAATACGCACTTAGCTTGTATATAAGCATAGCTTAATTTGTGCCGGAGCTTGCTGAGTGTTCACGCTCTGGAACCTCCAAGCACAGCTCTGACACCTCCTCGTGACATTAAAAATGTAACTCAACTTGGTAGCACTCAACTCCCCCCCACCCCCTGGTCGCATTTTACAAACTTAGCGCTCCGGTTCCTCCTCTACCCCTTGTACATCTGCTCTCTCAAATTCGTATTTAGCTCTGGCACCTAGTCATTTACAAATTACTCACTGTGTATAAATAATGATCAGGGCAATAATTTTAGAGGCAGTTAAACACTGCTTTACAACAAACAAGCAATAATTAAAACAATAACTGGATGGAACTTGCATGACTTTCATATACGAATGAAAACAATGCTGTTGACAGTACAGCACCATGACACATGTCACAGCTCACGTTATTTGGGATATGCTAGTTTTCAATTTAATTGAAATTCTGAGGTTAAATCCAGTTCAATTGTGATCAAGTGTGAAATTGATAATACATTGGGATTGAGAGACATCATAAAGATTTAAATTGGAATTGGCATTTTGTAGGGACTGCAAAAGTCAATTACATTTAAATTCTGCTAAGCAATAGCAATAGCAATATTTTTAGTGAACTATTCCTAGGATTTGCAGTTATTTTTTTTTAAACTGAGTTATATTTTTCTCAGAGTAACCTGACCCAATTCATATAATTGTTGTCACTGTAATTCATACAGTGACAAAAAGTGTCATAATGGAAGAGGACCCTGAAATCACTTTGCTCTTATTATTGTTGTCATGTGAACCTTTTCTCTATTTAAAGTCAAAAAGTAATGTGAATATTATTTATTGATCATAATGAATTAGAATGAGCATGGCATGATACTCATCAGAATTTAATAGTATGTGTTTATACACATAGAAGAGAGTGTCATATTAAACATAAATGAAACCACCACATGTCCTAATTTTGCAATATGTTTAAATATCAATTTCTATTTTAGATGCACATAATTCTGCAATTATACAATTGGCTGCAATGAAAACATTGTAATTATTATTATTTTTATTTCTTGGCAGAAATCCAGGGCGACTTACAACATAAGTGTAAAACAAAGTGCAAAACATTTGTAATGAGACAGCCCTTAAAGCAATGAAACTAGAACCATTTGAAGTTGAATTGGAGTTGAATTTGTGGAACTGAACTGCTTCCTGTCTTAAACTTCTGATTATATGAACAATGTATTGAAATGCACTGATAACTACTGAAAGGGAGGTGTTCAAACTTTTGTTAATTATTACTAAATATTTTATTGCTAAGAGTGACTTTAATAGTGTGATTTCAAAATGCTGCTCTCTAATGGTGTTTTGTAACAATCACTGCAAAAAGGCATTGTTTGAAAGCCTTTATTGCAATAACTAGTATTGAATTCCATTCTCTGTGACTGCAAAGAGTGGCATTTAGCAATAAGGTTATCGCAGAACAGCTGCTCTTTGTAACTGCAGTTGCAGTATTACTGTAATGGATAAACAAAATTCTGGTGCTAGAGTAGGATATTGTAGCATGTTTTTTTTCTCTCAAAAAGATACTTTGCCATCGTTATTGCAATGATTATTACACAACACAAGGTGTATTACAAAAGGAGTTGTAAAAGGGGTGTGTTCTATTTTTACCTTGCATATATTCTGCTGTATCTACGGTGCTTTCTCAGTTTTATCTTTTATTAATGGCGTGTCCTCAATAGCCAGCACAGTACTCGGCTGTGCAGGTATATCGGGGAAAAATCCACAGTATATGCTTGCATAGTTTACATATCCACACATGTCTTCTGGCTGTTTCTTTAAATATCCTATGGCAAAGGCTTCAGCAGTGTGGCTGGGCAGTTTGTTTTATACACCCAAAACTCTGTGGATAAGCGTCTCCTTTTTTCCAATCAGAAATCTCAAAAAAAAAAAAAAATCCACTTGTCTAATTTCCTATTGATCTTGAAGACCGTCTTTTTGGATCCGTTTTTTAAAATGTTATCTACTTAAATGCTGTTTAGCTGTTGCTTACTTAAAGAGCTTTGAGTTTTGAAAGTTATTTACAAAGTAAGTATTTTAATTTCTATGAATCGTTGATGGATTCCTGCTCGTTTCCCTTGCCAGTGTCTCTTCGCTGGACGAAGCTGCCCCCGGTGAGGACGAGTGGCAGGGAACATGCGAGGGAAGTGCCCTACATGAGATACGGGCATACGGCTGTGCTAGTAGATGACACTATCTACATCTGGGGAGGAAGGAATGACACGGAGGGAGCCTGCAATGTACTCTACGCCTTTGATGTCAGTAAGTATGACTGTCAACTTGGAACTGATGGATACATGAAAAGATGCATCTATTTTTTTTCAACGTTTACCTACACCAAATCAAAGACCAAATCCAAATTTTATCCAGTCCTTTATTGTATTTATTATCAAGAGGCTCGGAAAAAAAATGTAACTGAGATGGAGGAAGTATATAATAACCAATTTGCAGGTTATTACAGCCTTCATACGAAGACCACACACTGCCAGTCATCTTCTTGATCCACAGCACAAACAGTGGAGCTATAGCACTTTAAGAAGGACCAGTGGTGGATCTCACAGGCAGCCAGTAATCTGCAGGGGTTGCTATTGAGCAGCAAGCTGAGGAAATAGCCCAAACTGGAATGATTTCTGCACAATAGGTCTCAGTCCATCTTCTGAGTGTAGGGTTTTATACCTGCTGAGCTACTTACAAACCGTATTCCTACTTTTCTGAAAAACACCATTATATTTGTGCTTTGTACTAGAAGAGTAAAGCAGACATTCTGTAGCAGATGAAGCTGTTTTCATTGTCCTTTAGGCAGTTTCCATATTATGGCAGTACCCACGTTTGATTCTCTTTGCAGAATGAAAACA
The DNA here is from genome assembly GCF_036373705.1 of Amia ocellicauda. NCBI lineage: Eukaryota > Metazoa > Chordata > Actinopteri > Amiiformes > Amiidae > Amia > Amia ocellicauda. The sequence goes on from NC_089872.1 coordinate 1,086,741, forward strand.
CCCCTGGTCTCCCACGACTTTAACAGACTTTGTGAAAAAAGTCTGTGTAAGCGATTTTCTGATGATCTTTCAGTTACATTGGTAGTGTTCAGTCTTACAAATTGTGCACCCCTGACACACTGAGAGAGGCTTGTGAATAATATGGTAGTATGAAACAGATTAGCTAATACCAGGGAGATTTATTTTGAGGACTGTCTAAACTGTCTTTTAATCCTCACCATCTCGGGATTTACACAACTCTTGATTTGTTTTCCTAATTAAGGCAAAATCTTATTGGCTTGTGATGAAATCCAGCCTTCTCTCTTGTTTTATCCAAGTCACCAATGAATTACTTAATTGAATCATGTAAGCAAACAGGATAATTGGGATCCTTTTATTACGTTACAAGTTCAAAAGATGTGGCTTAGTTTATTCAGGGTCTCCCACTAAAGTAGCTGAATTAGTTTGGACAGCTGGCCTACAACTGACCCATGCCTATAAAGTCGCTCATTCATAAAACACATTGAATACATTGTTAGCATTCATAGGGCTCCATGAAGGAAAATTAATGTGATTTTTCAGACGTGTTCTGCTATTAGTGATTATCAAAAAGGGGAATTTAGGTATTGCAGTTTATTCCTACCAAGAGACTCCCATTTTCACAGATTGTAATATTACATCTCTCTCTCTCTGTTAAAGGCAATCACAGATGGTTCACTCCAAAGATCTCTGGGACAGTTCCGGGAGCACGAGATGGTCACTCAGCCTGTGTCCTGGGAAAGACCATGTACATCTTTGGAGGATATGAGCAACTTGTAGGTGGATTTTAAAAGCTGCTTCTGCATCCAGGAAAACTGCTGGCTTTGCTTGTTGTGTCTGATTGTGTGGCTGCCCTTAAACCTCAAACCCGACTTTGCTAGCCATGTGATTTCTTTCTTCGCTGTGCATTGTTTGATCAATTTGCCAGCAAAAATGCCCTTTCTGGTTCTAGTTTTCTCTGTGCTTTGCTATTGGAGGAATACTTAAGATGCCCATCATTGTAATGCTCCATAAATATCGTAATAGTATGGGGTTCTTGAGTAGTGCTTCTAGTAAATGCCTCCAACCACAGTGCACAATGCAATCATGGCCCCTTCTAATTAGCTAGGGGTTCCTCAGGGGTGTACTCAAATTGTCTAATGATAAACCGAAGTGGGTTGGGGGTTCCTTGGATCAGTGAATGCCAGAATTTCCCTTTGTTACCCAGTCAGTCACAGCTGCATCATTTGTTTCGGTTGTTGGAATAAGTGGGCATACTAAGCTTGTAATGAGAAAAATAACAGATGACTTTGACCACATATGTTTTGAAATAAATGTACATTGTCTCATCTCTCCTGAAGAAGCACAGAGTCAAAGCAATGATCCCATTAAGTAATAGTAATAATATTACAATCAAAGGGTACAGGAAAATATTCTGAAAAGATTCACAGATATTGTGATTTTATTTGTATTTTACAGTTTGTTGCAATTCAGGATTAGTTTGGGCTAATGTTTGAAACCTTCTGTTCATGCATGAATGAAAACAAAGATGTGTACATTTTTGTTGCTTCAGTTGGGAGGTCTGAAGAATCTTTCTTTCCCTGTCTAGGCTGACTGTTTCTCTAATGATATTCATAAGCTGGACACCACGACAATGTGCTGGTCTTTAATCAATGCAAAGGTAAGTGGCAGTCATGTTTTTGTTAAGGGCATGTGATAGCATGCTTGATTTAGCAGCTGTCCAGAGTGAGTATGGTTTGCTCTGCACTTTCATACTGGAATTAGTCGTAAATAGTAAATTGCATGGCGTCATCTGAGAGTCTTAGTATTTCATAGTTATGTATGATTCTGAACAGCTTTAATCCTCAATCAATCGGTAATTGACACACCACCTCCGTCAAACACTGATCATCACACCGGTGTTTCCTACATTGCTATTCTGGAACTGCGGTACGCTGCTGAATCTACACCGCCACAGCAAAACAATTTTATATTTTGTCAGAGTAGCGAGCGTGCAGTCTGAGTTTAACTCTGTGTTATTGTCAGCATTACCTTTACAAACGTGGGGTTGCTAGGCAATGTGCGGTGCTCACAACCTTGCTAACACACAACATTGCAACAAAGTTCAAGAAACATAAATTAAGTTATATTATGTTGCTACAATGTTGTGGCAACATTGTGTGTTAGCAGGGAAGCTGCATTGCCCTACTAGTCTAGAGCGCACGCTACTACTACAGACCAACAAGAGTGACTCGTGCCACTTTACTCCGGTATATCAGTCCTATGTAGTCATATATCAGTAGGGATGTGCATGACAAATATTTATACTAATTCCACAGCTGTTGTCCACTACTATTCGGATAGTCCCACCCACCCGCCACCCACTCCAAATGCAACATACATTAAATGTGAAATAATGCAATGTGACAATGTTTGCAATTGCAAAAAGTTGTGAACTTCATTTTAAAATACTTATCTAATACAACAACTTTGTTAAATAAGCTATGTAAAAAAAAACATTCCTGGAAGACTTAGAGATTGCATAATGACAGCAGCAATAAGCAGACCTGTCAACTCTCCCGCATCTCGTGTCAGACTCTTGTATTAGTACTGTTTCCCGATATTGTCACAACTTTTTTTACCATGATTTCTATAACAGTTGTGATTATTTGTTTAAAAATAAATAGCAATAGCTGGCTGTGGATGTAGCTTAATATTAATTTGTTTGTTGCTCTTTCCTTTTCTGTCATTGCTAGTTTCTAACATACCAGCTGTAGATTTGTGGTAGATTAATTGCATCACACATGTTATACACTTAACAGTGTTTTAAGTTACTTTGTCATGGATTTCCATGCAAAATGTCTTTGTGAGGAAGCCATTGGTCACATTCTTGTAGCACAGATTTCTGCAAATATGTGCAGATCTGTAGAATTCCACCGATCCCATTGGTGGAGCCGTGCAGATCTGACCATTGTTAGCCAATCACAGACAAGAAATAACAAATCCCACCCTCCAATCAATCTTTATTACAGGTACACAGAGAGCCAATCAACAGTACAGGCTTTAAAATGAAATCATTATAAAGATAGATTGTGGGAATTCATTTTTTTTTCTAGTTATTGTTTTTGTATTTATATCTATAGCACTTTTATTATAATAAACATGTCTTACTACTTATTTGTAAATTCGTATTCGTAAATTTATATTCATATATTAATAAATACTATTTTTCTTATTTGTAATCATTATGAACATTATAATACATATTTTCTTGTCTGTAAATGGAGGTGATAGTAAGGGACTTAATTTGGTATGTCTAGTGTATTAATAACGATTAATATTCGCTTGCGGAGCAAATTAGAGACTGCAGTGGTAAGTAATGGTAATATAAGTGAATGCAGTTGTCAAAAGTATTCACACCTGTCATTTGAAAGAATATTTTTTTATCCATTTTGTTCAAGAAGTATTTTTCCTTAAATAGTACTTTTTTAAGCAACATCAATCTAGAGAAAACTGTAAGAATCCAGTTGAGGAATCTAGACACTAAACACTAATTCAACTGGAATCGTAACAGTTTTCTTATCTAGACTGAATCAGTGTGCAAAAAATGCTGAACATTTTGACATTGATTAATAGGTGTATTTAAATTTGCATGTATTAAATTAAATGAAGGCTATGAATATGAATGAAACTGCACTTACACTTCCATTCTCTCACTGCAGTCTCTTTAAATTCTGCATCTTAAGGTAAAACTGCTGCCTCAGGTTGGCTTTCTTGTCAGTATCAATCCCAGTGTGTGGTCTGTAATTAAAAAAAAGTTGAATTACTTAAATTTTATAACAAAGGATAACAAATTCTTCTTGATGCCTCTGTACCTTTCAAAATAGACTTGCTTTGTTAATTGGAAACAAAAGCTCTGGAGCTCTGCTTTGTCTGGCTAGTTATTTACTCACTGAACTATATAAAAAAAAAAAAAATCCTGATTTTGATCAGTCTTTCTGGTCTGAACTTTGACCATTTAGAAGTTACAGGTCTGGGCATTTGGCCCATAAGCTGGTTATGTTTAAAGAAGAATGCTTTTGTGTTTAGAATACATTTGAAAGATTACACTGTTTTGATTTGTATTTTATTTGGCTGATGCTTCTATCTGCTGCTACTCACACTGATAAACAGTTCAAATAAAATTAGCCCTGAAGTGTGTTCTTTCTCTGTCATCATGATTGTGATATATGTGTAGAGCATAAAAGTGATTTACTTCTGGAGTTTAAATTAAACAAAAAAAAAAAAAAACATAAAGCAACCTAAATAATGTCCCTTCAGGACAGTACATTTGGGACTCACACGATTTCAGCTGTCAAGATCCATATTACCTGGTGTAATCATATATTACTCCCCAGCAGTTCCTGTATGTTCTCTATGCTGGGTAGTGCATTTCAAAGCAAGGACTGAACCATGAGCACCAAGGAGCTTTCAAAAGGACTCCAGGACAAAGTTGTTGAAATGCACACATCATTGGATGGGTATTAAAAATATATCAAAGGCCTTGAATATCCCTTGGAGTGCAGTCAAGATGATTATTAAGAAGTTGAAGGTGTATGGCGCCACCAAGATCCTGCCTAGATCAGGCTGTCCCTCCAAACTGGATGACCGAGGAAAAATTAGACTGATCATAGAGGCTACCACGCAGCCAATGGCAACTTTGCAATAGTTGGTCAAGACTGGTGAAAGTGTCACTGTGACAACAATATCTCTAGCACTCCACAAATCTGGCCTGTATGGAATGGTGGAAGGGTGGTGGCAGGATCATATTATGGGGATGTTTCTCATCGGCAGGGACTGGGACACTTGTCAGGATAGAAGGGAAAGTTGATGGAGCAAAGTACAGAAAAGTCCTTAAAGAGAACTTGCTGCCCTCTGCAAGAAAGCTGAAATTAGGATGCAAGTTCACTGTTTAGCATGAAAACAAGCCAAAACACACAGCCAAAGCTATAGTGAAGGAACCAGAAGGTAAATGTCCTTGAGTGGCCCAGTCAGTGCCCCTACCTATTTGAATTTAAAATGTGTGGCCAAGGAACCAAACTTGAAAGCTTTTGTAATTATGAATGGACAAAGATTGCCAAATCTATGTGTTCAAAGTTGGTAGAGACCTATCCCAACAGACTCACAGCTGTAATTGCTGCCAGCGATGCTTTCCCTTTAACAGTGTGGAATATGGTGTGTGAATATGTAGGGGAAAAAAAGCCTAATTTAAATCCATGAAAATGTTCAGGAGGGTGCAGACTTTTCACGGGGGGGGGTGGTGTCTCTCTCTTATTCTCTATCTATCCATCATCATCATCATCATCATTTATTTATATTTATATATATATATATATATATATATATATATATATATATATATATATATATGTATGTATGTATTGATTTATTGATTCATCATTAAATGTGTAAATATGTTTTTCAAGAAATTAAATTATTTTACCCCATGGGACCTACTTTTGTAAACAAGCCTGTTGGTTGGATGACTGCCACAAGGGGGCCTTGCAGGACTGATTTTAGAAATAAAGGCTAAGTCAGCCTGGGATGATGTACAGTACAATGTGCAAGGATAATCCTGAAGGTTTACAGATGGAGCTGCTGTGGAAGTGAGATACCTCTGGGTTGTTTAGTGTTATTGAGAAACAGTTAACGGTGTCTGGGCCGGACATGGGCTTTTGATTAAGGATACCTGCCATTTATAGCACCTACTGTTGTTTTTTCCTCAGGGCACCCCAGCTCGCTGGAGAGATTTCCACTCAGCCACCATCATTGGCACCAAGATGTACGTGTTTGGGGGCAGGGCTGACCGGTTTGGACCTTTCCACTCGAACAACGAAATCTACTGTAATAAGATAAAAGTGTATGATACCGAATCCAACTGTTGGCTGGACTCCCCCACCAGCCAGCTCCTTCCAGAAGGCAGGAGAAGCCACTCTGCCTGTGAGTACTGTACCTGTGGGCTGTGTGGGTAACGGCGCTTTAATTATTTTGCAACAATGGTAGACGGCATTCAGACCACCCTGAAGCCTGATCTCATTAGATCCAGGAGGCTGTGTAGGGCTGGACTATGGTCAGTATTTGGAGGGGAGACCTCTAAAGAATGTCAGGTTAGAAGTGGTGTTGGTGGACTAGTCGGGGGCACTGTTCCCTCTAGAATCAACTCCCCAGTACAGTGAGAGGGTGTACTGTGCTGTAGGAGGTACTGTCTTTTGGATAAGACATTAAAACCGAAGATCCTATGTCATTTTTTCGAAAAAGAGTTGGTGTCCTAACCCTGATGTTCTGGCTAAATTCCAAACCAAGTTTTCTCAATGCAAGTTACAAGACAAATTCCCTCTATTTTAATTGGCTAAATAATTCCTGCCCTCGACACCTTATCTGCAATGTGGTGAGCTGCTGCTAATAAACTCTGCTCGCTGCTACGACCCCTGGGCTTCCTGCACGCACACACACACAACACATGTCCTCAAAAACATGCCATGTCACATTGTCTGCAACATTGCAAAACTGTAGCGCTACGCTACCTCATCGTAGGAAAAGTAGACTGATCAGCACTACCTCACATATTTCCATTATTATTACCACTATGTACCACTAGAGGCCAGTCAAGCTCCCCTCATGGTAGTGCACTGCTTGCTCCTGCAAATAGAAGTGCCTCAACTTGTCTTTCTGCTTCTTTTCTATAGAACTCTACACCACAATACTAGGTAGGCCTCCTGTCTATCCTTTTTAAAACCTAAAACCTGAAACCTGGAAGGGTCCCAAGTGGCTCCTGGTCAAAGCCTGTGCTCAAAGCGCAGATTAGGTCTTGCAGACTATACTGTGCTGATTCCAGTCTGGACTTTGTCATATCTGTCATACAGGATTCCCAAGGGTGGTGAAACTCAATTGGCAGAACTGAGGGTTAGTAGTGGTTGTAGTGAACCAGGATTTCCTCTTCAATACAACCCTAGAGAACTAAACTAATCCTGCTTACGGTGCTATAGCTTTGCTGGTTGTGCATTGGATTTGCAATGTGAAAAGAAGCAGTATATTCTGTCTCCATCACTCCCATGTTAAGTCGTTTGCAGTGAGCCAAGTTGATAAATAAGCATAGCTAAAGGTATAAAAGACAAATCACCAAAACAACAACAACGAGCGGACTCAGGTCAGGTATATTTCTTTTTGGAATGATAATGCAGCAAGGAAACTGAATTTCCATCCATCTTCCTTTTAAAATGTTATCGAGCAGTTTAGTCACACTAACTTCCATTGTGACCTTTGAATTTTGTGCTTTTGTTGCATGTGGCGTGCTCTATATTTGGCACCGTATTATAGTTATTTTGAGAAGACTGGGTCAATAAGTGACCTTGTTAACATATGAAGTGTGAAAAGAAAACACCAAGGAGCATCATTTCATTCACAAGCAGGGATTTTGAGAGCCATCCAGGGAAGTGTATATAATCAGTTTATTCAGCCCTATATCCTGCTCTATTCTTTATAGAAGTCAATAAAAAGCACTTATCTTAATCATGGCCAATGCTTTCTCATCTCACAGTAAAGATCTTCCTTGTTTGACGTCACCAACAAAACCTGTCAGCTCAGAAATGTCCTAAATAATTTAGATTCTCTGCAGCCAAATCATTTTTCTTCTCTCTGTAACTCTCCTCTCAACCCTTTCTTGAAACATGTTTAAGACATTAAGACTCTAGTTCTGAGTGGGATGTCAACAAAGATTTATAATTTATTTAAAAAGAAGGTTTAAGACACCGACGTACTCTCAGTGGGATGTATGAAATTTAAAGCAGTTTGCTTAATCTTGATTCTACACGGATTCAGAGCGCGTGCAACTCACAGCTGCAGAGAAATCCCATTTTGCTCTAAGGAGCTGCTGGAAAACACATGTACAATATTACACTCAATACTAATGATTCTACACACTGTAATAAAAATTATGTTTTTTTTATCTATCTAGATGCTGTTTAATTCAATTCAATCTAATTTTGGTCAAAGCAAGTGAATTTGTCCATATATAGCAAACAATGTAATTGATATAAATGATTTGAATAGTATTATATAGATCATTAACTTTCCTGAAAAGAAGTTGTCTTTGTCTGTAAAATATTTTTTTTTTTTTCATGTTTTCTTTTTTTTATTGTAGTTGCCTACAACGGTGAATTGTACATATTTGGTGGCTACAATGCACGGCTTGATCGACACTTCAACGATCTCTGGAAGTTCAACCCAGGTATTTCCTTTATCTGATCTCTCTTAGTGATAGCATCCTCCTGACATATCTATACTAATATTCAACCTATGTTTTCAGTAAAAATGGCTTGCTGGTCTCAAAGATTCTAGTGTTCGTAGGTTACTGTAGACAAGAAGTATGGCTTGGTGAAGGATTCTCTATTGATGGGGATGAGAAATAATATGTGAACTGTATTTTAACCTTTAATCATTGATTCCCATATCAACTACTTAAATCAAGTAAAGGAAACACTGTTGTTGAAATCTACTTTGAACTTCAGGTATACAAGAAGTGATGGTACACAGTACACTACATGTTCTTTTTATAATTTAAACACGATATCAATAATACCACAATTGTTGAGCCCTGTAATAATTTCCAAACACAATTTTTATCCATTCAAAAGAACTAGGATTTAGCAGGCTACACAATTCCTCATCGAATGTGGCCACTACTGGAAGTTGCATATGAATCTACACGTTTAACATCCAGTTGAAGGTTCCCCAACACCCCCATTACCATATATGAATCATTAATCATCTTTGAGTTGGACTATTAAAATCTAGTCACAGTTGGATAATTAAGACCCTGTCCATAAGTATTCTTAAAATGCATTTTAAGAATACTAGTTGCAAGACAAATAAAGAATAGTTTGTCTTCACTGTGCTCAAGAACTCAACACAGGCCTCAAACAGCTTCTGTGTACAGTAAATTGTCCATGATTTTATTGATTTAATATTGTTTATTTGTCTACACTTCTAGAGTTTGTTGCACACAAATTAATCCTAGAGAAAAGAAAGGAGGAGTGTAAAGTTTGAACTACCACAGCAGTGATTTAAAATACAGCAGACATAAAATCTGTGCAGGTCCTGGACAATTTAAACTTTTTGTGAATTACTTGAATTCAGAGAATTCTGCGCTGTCTTACAATATTACTGTGCTTTTCATTAACTATTGCATTTACTAAATCAACCAAGAGATGGCAGCATTCAGTCCCCCCAGCCCGCCACCCCATCTTAAATGTTTGACATTTCCCTCAGAAAGGATGCTTCATGTGTTACCATAGCAACAATGTGATGCATTTGCTAAATTGATGGAAGGGAATTGCAAGGAATATCGGTCCCTTCCTTATATGGAATGTTTGAATGATCAGATGCATACCCTTTTAGAAGCATATCAGAAAAGCTTTTTTTAAGTTATGGGGTTGAAAAAAAAAAAAAAAGACCTTTAGGTAACATTCATGTTTTTTCTTTATTCTTGTTTGCTTTTTTATGCTTGCTTTTAATATGATATAAAGAGGGAAGGGGAACATCGAAACTTCTGAAAAATTACCTTAAATGACCAGAAATGACACTCTTGCAATGAACATGAAAGAAACAAAACTAAACTATGCAAATCTGATGAAAAGCCTTAATAGTTTTTAGCATTATCAGTATTCCTTTCATGCAGTGGTCAGAGCTAAAGTTTGAACAAATCTAAAATCATCCATGTTATGGATATATAATGTATTATGTACCTTCTGTGTGCTTTACTACTGCACAAAGATATGGGTACTATTATATGAACAGTGAGAGAAAAGCCTCCCCTGAAAGCGTGTGTGTGCGTGTGCATTGCAGAAAGATTCTCCTGGAAGAAGATCGACCCCAAGGGGAAAGGTCCATGTCCACGTAGGAGACAGTGCTGCTGCATGGTGGGGGACAAGATTATCCTGTTTGGAGGCACCAGGTAATAACAGAGGGATGCCAGACCGCTCCTTTTGTCACTTAACTGAGTTAACTTGCAGTGGGATGTGCATAAGAAGGACTTTTTTTTTAACATACTTATTTGTTTTGTGCATTTTGAACACAGCTTATGCATGATCCATCTAAGGGGGAATCAAAAAAGTCTGCTTTTGTAATGAGTTGTACCTCTCGAAATAATGATTTCTAGACATATCGACTATCTGTAAATAGAAACAAAATTTGTTTTTCACCTCAGAATGTGTTTTTGTGTAAAATGAAACATTGCAGAAATTGTCTCCAACATGATTCGAATGCATTTGAATCACTCTCTTGTGTTTCATTTTCTTTAGTCCATTCTCTTCAAAGAAGTAATTCCTGAAAGGCAACTGAGATTAAACCATTTGCTGTAAACAGCCAGGTAGTGCTCAAAGAAAAAACTCCAGGTTCTAGACAGAGTAACCAAAATCATGTTCTTTTCTCTATATTTTAATTTAACTGTGACAAAAGTCAATGCCTGTGCACATCTTTGAGCTGATGTCAGGTATTTCAGAATCTGGTTTATGCTATCTCAGGAAATGTCTGTTCTGAGCATTTTTCATTTAGTCTACGGTTCTGTCATTTTAGTCACAATCTGATTCAAGTATATGTACAATTTGGACTTTTCCACTCAAGTCTTTGGCTGTAAGGAAGTCTCTCTCACAGTTGGAACACTCTGAAATGTCTGTTAAAACACTAAAGTGTATATATATATATATATATATATATATCCTGATTAGTGTTATATATACCTTTTGTTTGCTCTGTTGTCTTTTTGGAGCTCTATTTGTGTGATCTACTTCTTGAGCCCCCTAAAACAGGACATACATCTGTGTATTCAAATATTTTATCAATGTAATAATGCAATTCTATACCATATAAAATTAGAGAGAGGGAGAAGGAGTTGTGTTAGGGATGTGGGGTAAAAATGATCTACACGGCTATCTGAAAGGTTGAATTGAGGCACAACCCACTCAATTCTGCGCCAGAGGCAGGAGCTTAAAGTTCAAATAAATAATACATTTCACACTTCACCAAAAGTATGTATATGTATATTGTTCCATCAGTTCTTCCAACATTTGCATCAATTGATAAAACAGTTTAGTTGACTAAAATGGTTAATTTGTACAGCTTTTCTCAGCAGTAGATTTTGTCTGCTATTGTTTTCATTACGTGTTGATTTTGAATCAGAACATCACTTATGCAGAATGAAGTAAACTCAGTCCTACAGAAGCAGGCATTGAGAGTTTCTTAATTAATCTTAAGGTGGTCTCCTAGCAATACGTTCCTCATTTCACCATGCAATCCAATAGACACATCATAGCCTTCTAGTAGTCACTTTTATGTTGTATGTGGTGTTACTTAATGTGTTTCTGGTTTCTGGATTGTTTCAGTCTATGAATCTGCTACCTAAAAGTGAATAAATGACTTTGCTACAAATCTTACAGAAAACCAGAGTCTTCCATTTTCAGACAAAAACAATTTAAACCATTAGTTAATTATAGTGTTAAAAGGGCCTACTCTAATTTCAGGGTGAATGTTTAAAAAATGGTCTACCTAGTGGGCAAGACAAACAAAATTGTGTCAAAGCAAACACAACTTCAGGACTAACACTTAACTGACTTCAGTTAACCATTTTGTGATTTTTTTTTTTTATTTCACTTTTTTAATTAAACTCCCCATGACTTACACATACATTTTATATTAAGTGCTTGTAGAAAGGATAATAAAAGAGACAAAATAAATCCTGTTACCAAATTAATAATTGAATGAATCTAGTCATGGGACATGCATCAATTGGGTAGAATTATTTGAAGTGGTATACATAATTCCAAGTTTAATACTTTCTTTATATCTTGCATACATTAGGTTGAATTGCTCTTTTTTACATCTTGTAGATATGATATATGGACATGATTTAATAGACAACATAAAAACACCTTTTTGATAAGGATGTTTGTATTTGGTAGTGAAGTGAGTTAAAGAGAACAGATTGGCTCAGGGAAAGTATAGCTCTGTATTCCTTTAAAGACCTAGAACTGAAGAATTGTTTTTTTTTTTTTAAGCCTAATGTGCTGCTCAGGTTTTCAGAAAATGCTAATTTGAAGAGCTAGGTTTGTGTCATTCAGCTCCCCTTTGGTTACAAACTCAAAGCACTGAGTTGCTAGGCAATCAAGGCTTTTAATTTCACCTCGCTGAATGCATTAATGGATTTAAAAGAAAGAAAATATTTTCTTAAGGAGCATATTTTCAACAGCTGTGCCTTTTCAGGTACTGGATTTGAATGTACCAGAACTCTTATGATGCATAAAAAAATACTTGTATTTTCTGTTAACTGTTCTGCTGTATTATTTCTGTTGTTAGTTCATTTTGTATAAGCATATAATGTTCGTTTCACCCTTCTTGGCATATGTACCTTTGGCTTGCAACATAATATTGAACTAAAATTCAGATGGCATAAATGGTATAGGCATTTAACAATTGCTTTTTAATGTGTATCAGCAGAATTGTTTTATTTACATGTATTAATGAAAACTTTCAATACATAGAAAGGTGCAATCAGCACACCTTTGTAATTACTGTGTGTTGTAAGTGAGGTGCATTCCTAAATTATCTGATATTTTAGGATCTCAAGCCTTTATTTCAATTCAAAACAAAAGGAACAATACAAAATATATATATATATATATATATATATATATAAAATAAATAAAAAACCTATCATCCTACCTTCATTGGAAACAAACAAAGGAGGGAAAAAAAGAAAGAGAATGTAGTGCATCCTGTGGGGTTTATATTGTGCTCTTTATAGCAAGGAGAATGTGGAGATTCCTTTCATCAGAAAGGTTCACTCGAAGTCTTTTTGAGCTTTTGTAGTGCTTCCTGCATCTCCAGGCACTGAAGATATGAGCCTGTGATAGGCGAGGGGAAAGGGTCTGGGAGTATGGGGACCCTCGCCCCGGAGCCCCTCTGATAGTACAGTAGCTGCGTAACAAGGTAGTTAACGGCCAGACTTGTCCCCTCGGCCTCTGCCCCGAATCAAGGGACACTTATCAACTGTCTGAGGACAAGGTAGCCTCTTATCACGCATACCCCACTGGGCATTTCTGATTGTCTGAATCGGGCAGTATTGATAACAGGACTGAGTCTTCTTAATGGGCAGACTGGGCAGAGATTCGCAGCATCCTAACCGTCTAGGTCAGTAACACATTGCGTCATCATCTGGGCAAGTACCTACTGAGACAGAGGACTGCAGAGAAACAAGTGATTTTTAGGCAAAGTATGTATAGTATTTTGTTTCATTCAGGATTGATTGCAATCTGACTTATGTGTCCATTTAAAATGTAAAAGTACCTGTCAAGCTGTACAAAAAGTAAATATAATTTATTAGGACTGAGAGGGGCAGATGGGGGATTTCTAAGTAAGCTCAAGTGTAAATTTAGGGTCTTCCTTGTCAGAAAACAAATGACAAAAAAAAAATAATGTTGTTATTAATAATTTGGAACCGACAGGACTAGAACTTATTCCTCAGGGGGATTAAGGCAGTATTTGTTTTCAGGACTCATGATTTCCTGTCCGCAAAAGATAGTGGGAGCCCTTAGGTTTGTGAAAGAAGAGAGTTTAGATGTGCTGATTAATTGAAACCAGTGTCATAAAAAGGGGAAATGAAACGCACCATCTCCGACGTTCTACAAATGATCGAGCTCCGAAACACAGCAGCATCTTTCAAGAATTGGGGGAGTGCAGACCGATACAGGAAATGTAGACGCATGGCTTGAGTACAGATGATCAGTCTCGATATAACTTTGACACAGGAAGGCAGTTTTTTTTTTTTATTTTATTTTTATTTGATTGATTCCTTAAAAGAAATAAAGCGACAGTGAAGATTCTGAATGTATCAGTACAGTGTATGTGCCCCTATGTGTGCCCAAGCTTCTGTAAGTCTGAGAGAGTGAGTTTCCAGATACAGTGCAAAATAGACCCTGATCCTTAAGCACTGGGTAGCAAGACAGACCACACAGAGACTGCGGACCTGCTGCGTTGTCTTGTTTGTTTGTTTGGCTTTAAACACTCCAACAGGGATACAGTAGGTGGCTGTCTTGCTTGAATGAAGGCCTGGTGTTTTTGTTTTTTTGTTTGTGGGCTTTTTTTGAGTAGAACATTTTTAGGCAAAAATAATTCTTGTCCACATTTCCAAGTGAGCTGTCTATTGAGAGTAGAGATTTTAATCTGTGAGGGGTATTTAGGTTATAAGACTGGACATTAATGCATGAATGTATGTGTTTATTACAACTTTTTTCTAAAAAGGTCACTTATACAATATCTAGAAGTACCATATACCAGTAGGCAAATGTGGTGGCAGTGGAAGTTTAAGAAGATAAGATTGTTCTTTTGGTTACTGAAGGCAGTGCATGTGTTAATGAATCTGTTTGAAAGGGAATATAAGTGAACTACATGTCCCGGTATTTAATTGACACTTTATTACACTACCCAAGTTTCAGTTAACTGGAACAAAATCTGCTAATGCGGCTTTGGATTTTCTAGTCTGTAGTCAATGTACTTGTAATTCCACATTGACATTTTGAATGCTTTCCATTGAATATATTATTTATAATAACTAACCATTGTTTACAAATATTCTCTGTACCTTAAATTATGAAACCAGCAGAATTCAGCCGTTAATGTACATTCACCCATCCCTTTTATTGTTTTTTGTTTCCAGGCTAACTAATGCCAAAATGTCTGTTGGAAACCTAAGCCACTCTGTTACAATAAAGGTATTTTCTCAAAGTGTCAGTTTTCACTTGGAAAGTGCCATGAAACATTTTGCTGATGTGCCCGAGAATTTTTTTTTTTTTTTTTTATTCCGTTCCAAAACGTTGCATCCTATTTTATATTTTCTTACTGTTTATGATATTTACTTTGGGAGAGGAATTTGTTAAATGTAATTTATTGCTTTAGTGAAGCACCATAAACCGTTTTTAAGCCTAAAGCCTACTGTGCCCAAAGGTGTCAGATTTAGGACTGTGTCGAAAAGTGGTATTAGTCTGAGTCTAGTTTTAGCTACATTTTGAACAAATACAGTATGGTAGCTTTAGCTGTATATGGTTAAAACAAATTTTTAATCCCCAACTTGTGCAGTATGTGAAATAATTAACTATAACAGGTGGCAGATATTCATTTTAATAGATTTTTTTTTTTTTTATTATTGATTATCACATTTGAGTGGTGAAACAGTACCTCTAATTCGATGAACAGTAATAATTAAGTTTAATTAAGATTGATATCTGCTGTAAAAAGAACTGCAACAAGTAACACAACAAGTTATTTCGGCATTCCTGAAGTGACCAGCAGTGACGAGCTCCATGTTAGTGGGCCGCTCAGAGCAGAGGCCCTGGCCATTCAACGCCACTTACACTAATGTAAACAGGCCTGCTGGGTTGCAGAGCAGCGTGAAATTCACTGGGACATCTGATTTATTACCTTGGGGAGCCTAGAATCACACAATCTGCAACCTTAGCCGGCTATTGCAGCTCTGCTTATCTCATTTACAAGATGGGGTTTGTGCACAGCAGGAGTGCCCTGATTAAGCACCAGCCTTGTCCATAACATATTGAAATATCTGGGGAGGCCTTCACTCCAACAATGTTCAGGTCAATTTTGTCATCATTAATACCATACAGCCACATGGTGTGGCACACTGCCTTTTACATTATTGTCTCTAAAACAGGATTTTTGACACCTGAGGATTTTTGAATAAATAAAAATGTAGTTTACAGAAATTGATGATGTACCCTTGATAAAATTGTTCCAGTGAAAACCCAATGGCAAAAATGGGTACCAATTTAAGTTGCTTTGGATAAATAAATAAATAAATAAATACAAACAATTCAGCTTCTGTATCTGTAAAGAACAATTTATCTATGCTCATCTCTTAATTGAAAGTTGGTGATCTGATGGGGATCTTACTGGACAAAAGCAACAAGTATTGTACCTGGTTTTCTTCTTCAGATCTCAAAATCTCCCATGCTGTTTTGTTGGGATCTTCTGCTGTTTTACAGACCAAACTACCTTTCAACTGAACAGGTGCTGTCAGCGATTAGTCAGCCAGTTCAGCCTGCATGCCTATTCTGATTATACCTTGCCACATTTTGAACTTTTACCAAAATGCTTCTGTCTGAGAAGCTATTCATATCATATGAACATAAGAGTTTACAAACGAGAGGAGGCAATTTTACCCATCGTGCTTATTTGGTGTCCATTAATAACTAAGTGATCCAAGGATCCTATCCAGTCTATTTTTGAATTTTCCCAAGTTTTCAGCTTCAGCCACATCGCTGGGGAGTTTGTTCCAGATTGTGACGCCTCTCTGTGAAAGAAGTGTCTCCTGTTTTCCGTCTTGAATGCCTTGAAGCCCAATTTGTGTCCCCGGGTGCCTGCTGATCTGGAAAAGCTCCTGTGGTTTGATGTGGTCAATGCATTTCATGATTTTGAAGACTTGAATGAAGTCCTCACGTAGTCTCCTCTGTTCCAGGGTGAAAACGTTCAGTCCCCTCAGTCTCTCAGTAGGACATTCCCTTCAGACCTGGAATAAGTCTGGTTGCTCTTCTCTGAACTGCCTCTATAGCAGTGATATCTTTCTTGAAGTGTGGAGCCCAGAACTGTACACAGTATCCAGATGAGCTCTAACTAGTGCATTGACTAAAAGTTATAACATATATCCTTCAGAAGATGCATGTGATTCTGAATTATCCTTATTATGAATATATATATATATATTGATAATAAGGAGAATTCAGAATCGCATGTATCTTCTGAAGAATATATGTATATATCAAAATCAAAAGGTATTAATCTCAAAAGATTGTGTTTTCATCTTGGGAAGTCTTAAAAACATGTCAATTCTAGACAGAATTGCAGTCATCTATTGTTCAAAACAGGTGCTACCAAACTGATAACATCATAATTTTAATAATACCATTTTTCTACGATCCTTTCACACATACAAATCAGCTACAATTCCTGATGTGTGACACAATTTCCATAGCAACTATCTTGACTATAGTCAACTACATTCTACCTTAAATATCCAACATTTATGTCCCAATTTTCAACCCCTTGCATGACCCTAGTTTCTTTAACATTACACTTTTCAATGTTGGGTGAAACTGGTCAGGAGCAGGGTTGAGTTTTACCCAGTTTGCACGTTTTGAACTGTGTTGAAATTCACAGTGTGAATGTGAAAAGTGTTTGAGGTGTAGATCATACAAAAGACCAGCATGGGTTATTTATTTCATATTTCATAATATTCTCTGTGCAATTGTGTTCTGTATGTAAACTCCTGTGTTAAATTCAACTTTTTATAAACTTTTTTTTTGTCCCTATGATTTCGATTTTATATATTTTTTCATAGTAACCCCTTTATGTGGCTTCGAATTTAATAATACCAGGATCCACAACAACAGGAATATATTTTATATTTCATAATACTACATTAACTTTAATAAATAGAATCTGTATAGAAAACCATCTTCAAGCCATTTCTTCCCCATTTCAAAATGCAGACCTCTGCAAGCTGTTGATTTAACATAACACCTCTTGCTTTTGCAATTCTGTTCAGAACCGACCTTTACAAGGGTTCTGTATGACTTTGTTTGTCACGCTCTGTAGGCAAGCTAGAGGTGAGCTTTAAATGCTCGTGCTCTGTTAACATGCCCATCAATCCAATCTGCTTAGTTTCTGCTGCTCCCTGTCAGGGTTGGGGTGAAACGTTTGCTCTTCTGTATGTGTGGCTCTTGAGTTCAGAATCATGGCTTAATGGTGGATTAAGGGATAACCGCTTTTAACAATATACAAATTGACCACCTTAACAACTTAAAATTACTAAACCCCAGAATCAATAACAATGGCTAGGGAAAAGATAGGGTTGCACTCCTGTATTTATTGCAGTGTATTGTTTAGTGTGTAAACCATTATATTGCACTATATAATGAAAAAGTAATTGAAATACCATGTTACATTGTTCAAATATGTTTATTTGCAATTATAAATGACAACAGATAGATACCCTGTTACGCAATGTTGATAAAGTATTTCATGTTTCTATATTTACGGCTAAGTCTCATAACAGCTTTATAATACATCAGTGGTATAATAGTTTAAACATTATATTTGTTTACTTGTATTTTACAGTGATGATAACCCGGTGTCCTAGATATAACACATGAGGGCAGGAAATATATTATAATCACTTTATTTGAACACTGCTTTCCGGTACTCCCTTTGCCAACATGTGAGACTGTTTCCTGTTGAAAGCTTTCTAAGGTGGAGAGTTTGGTTTCTGTCCAAACAGCGTGTGTGCTGGCCGAGTGTGCAAAGCCCCAGTCCTGGGAGGTCACAGGCCTTTGACACAGCTGTGTGAGTTCACTGAGGGACCGCATTGCACGTAATCTTCCAGTTAGCCAAAACAAACCAGCCCTCTTAAGGCACCACAGAAAACAAACTTTTTGTTTGATTTCTCAAAATAAATGACTAGATTATGTTTCGCTTTCACTCTTGAAAGGGCTGGAGAAAAGGGTCATTATTTGCTGAATTTGCGAACACCGCTTTGCAAGTTTACGTGAAGTCTTTCACAACTGCAGGTAAAACTCACACCACTTCATGGGAGTTATTAATCTCTCATTCCCAGTTACTGCTGGGAAATTGGCATACCTAGGCAGCGCCAATGCAAAATAATATTACATCAAAAGATATTAAGGGATTGACCCATTCAGCCCTGTCAGAGTTACTACTCTTGCAAGCCAAGTGGAAACTGCACAGATCCCAAATTGTTCTTGATCGTTTGTTAGATTTGTTTAAATGAATGTGGAATCTCTTATTTACTTTTTTCTTTATTCATCCCAGTTTGTTATCCCATTTATTGATCTTGCACCATGGCTGTGATTCCGTATAGATCTGCTTCTTCAGGAGGAATGAGACAAAGCAAGCATGTTGACGAAGCCATCCTCTTTTTTTCACATTACAAGTTCAGTATGCCCACAGCCCAGCTATTACACCAATCGGATGAAGTGATGTAGGTTGACTAGCTAACAATCTGAACATGTAGGTACAGAAGAAGCTATGGGGGGACGCTGGTCTGTGATGATCCCAGGAGTCCCCAGCTAACTTGTGAATCCCCTGAATGAATGTGTCACTCAGCAGCCCAGAAATCTAATGTATAGCATCATTTGATGTAACGTGCACATATTTATTTACAGTTCTCCACAAATGAAAATAATCCTTATTCTCCATGTAGCTCACTAACAACAGTAGTTTTCTGTTGTAGTTGAAACTGGTTGATTTTTATTGTTTGGGCAGGATTTATTTGTTGAATTGCCTGTTCAATTTGTAGTTAAAATTTAATTGTTCACCACAGACCTCTTAAAAAGTCTAGCCTAGACTATTCTTAGCTTCTTCAGTAAGTTCTTGACACACCAGGAAGGTTAGGGTTAAAATATGAGTTGACAATGCATGAAACATTCCTTGGACGTCCAAGGAATATCACAGAATTAGCATATATATATATATATATATATATATATATTCTTTTTGGATTCTTATATCTTATCAGACCAGGACCTGTATATGTTGTCCACCCAGAAAGGTCAGTGCAGACCCCCCTAGGGTGACATCGGAAGGTTAAACTTGAAATTCAAAGAGTAGACTAAACACATGCTACATTAGCCAGGGCTAAAACATGATTGTGTTTCAAGTAGTAAAAAAAAAAAAGAAAGAAAGAAAAAAACGTTTTGCGTTATTTATTTATCGTGAGGAAATGAGCACATTGGGGGCATAAAGGTCTGATCATATAAGGTTTCCTATTTTTGTATTCCTTCCTTGCCTCTATTTGTCTGTTTAACAATTTTGTTAATCCATGCAGACAAGGATTGGGTTGAGGTATCCTAGGAAGATAAAGCTTGGACACACTCATCTGAAAGGCGATTCCTCTCCCGGTTTGGATTAAGCACACGTTTAGTTCTAGTCAAGGTCAGAGTGGAGTTGACAGAAGTTTCCATTCTTGTGCTATGGGGGCAGGGGTAGGGGGTTCAACACTGGAGATTTACTTGTCAAACATTGAAAGCGACCTTGCCAGGATGTGGAGCACCTAGCACGTGGCAGAAAATGACAGACGGTGATAAGCACAGCCACATTATTTTTTTTTTAATGCAATCGATACGCGAAAGGGCGCAAATCTTCTTTCACCTCCACCTCCTGGTCTTATTCTTCAAAGACAAATTGCTGATTTTTAAGTGCACCATATCTACACACAAACACCGAAAGATATATTTATATATCTAGTGTAATAGGTATCGCTGGAAAGTGGCCGTCTTCATATGTAAACACATTCAAGTGAAGCTAGTTTAATTGATCTTCAAAATACGTGCATGTTTATCTCTTTGGGTTCCTTTGACAGACCTTTGGTTACATTTGATAGTGCTTTTGTGGGTTTTAGTGCATTACAAAAGCAGCATTTATAGCTGATGAAAGGATGATCAGAATTAAGGCTGGAATCTAGCATTGTAGGTCCCCCATTTGTTGCAGATCAGTGTAATTCAAGTCCATTTCTCATTGGTCAAAGAGCTTCTGTTTCTTACTTCACCTAGGCTATTGCGTAGTTACCCAAATTCAGTATCCATCAAAATTAACCCATTTAGCTCCTTTCCTGAGTCTTAATGCAGGGGATGATTTAAAAAGACCCTCAAGAACTGGGTTAAATTCCTGTGTAATTTAACGTTTCTTTTTTTTTTTTCATCAGCAAATCAGTGGTAGTTCAGAAGGCTTAATTGTTTAATCCATTCTGCTATAGCTGTGTATTGTGTAGCATGGATTATTTAACATAAAACAACATTTGCATTGCTGTTGATTTGCACCTTCTTGTAGAGTACATGTATAGCTGCTGTTCCTGGCCGAGACATGTCAATGTCAATGACCCAGTAGTGTCTTACAGTAGAGGAAGGAAACCTGCAGGAGCCCTGAAGAGGTCTAATGGCCAATAAGCGAAACAGAAAATGCTCTACCGGTACAGCGGGTGCCGGAGCCCTTCAGATGACAGGTCCTGCTTTACATCACACCATTCATTTCCATTTCCTCTTGTGAGCTGACCTTGAATGCCACATTTAAGAGCTGGAGCAGTGTTTTGTTCAGGAAATACATAATTTTTCCATTGCTCCCTTTAGTGGTGGCTGAAGTGTGAAACTAGGCAAGTGGGGAACTCTCTTAACACCACCCAATATATGTGTATGTGTTTTGTTTTTCAAAACAATATTCACAATAATCACATGCTTGCAACTTGGTAATGCTAAAAAAGTAAATAATAATAATGTGTATTTGTTTTTGCTTTCATGGGAATTTATGTACCATTCTGTTTGCAATGAAAATTATTTCATTCAGAACTATATGACCAAGTGTATATTACAGCTGTATGGTTTACTACTACTACTTTAATAGTAATAATAATACACTTTCAGCTCATTAACTGAATTGAGTTTTTTTTGCTCGGGTTAAACTTTCAAAACTGTGATGATTCTTAAATCATTCACTAGTCCTCAAGACTATTGAAGGTGTTTCGATAGGTGAAAGGGCTGAGCAAGAGCAGTCGGTGCAGTCAGAAGGCCAGTGTGTTGTGGCTATCAAGCTCAGCATGCATCTGGACCAGCAGATAAGTTGTTTTTCAGGAAGTTATTGCACATGAAGAGTTCCTTACAGCCCAAGTGGTCTTAGGGTTACAGGTCATCAGGAAGTGGGAACAGGAAAGGGGCACAGATAAAAAGAAAAAAATCTCTGAGGATGAGGATCGTACAGATAAAATCCATAAAGGCATAACAAATCGAATGGTCATTGGGTCAGCAGGGTTCTGAAATGGCCAGGGAAGAGAGTTTGAATGTTTGTTTTAGCAGTAATGTAAATGAATTGCTGTGTCACTTTTTGTTTCTTCTCTTTATACACAATGCGAGTTTCCTGCTCCTTCTTGGATTAGACCAGTGGTCAATGGGAGTAGTATTTCTCTGAAGGCAGGGGTAAGGGAGCTCTGTCAGCAGTGAAGTAGGTTTACTTATTTTACTGTACATTTTAGCATAGTGTTTCAGACCTTGTAATACTATGCACAGATGCACTTCCATAACATTTTATACTGCTTTATACTTTGTTCTAGCTATGAAACTACTCAGATACTTTTACAATCTCCTAAATACCTACAATTAACTTCTTAAAGACACAGGCAATAATGCACAATTAGACCACATGTGTGTACACTCATGTTCCTTCCTCTCAACCACAATTCTTTATAGTACCTATAATCTACAATATTTCTCTATTAACCTGGATGTCAAACCATTCCTGTGCTACTTTAGTGTGCCTGGTGTATGATGTGTAAAGGCAGTTTTGATCTTGCCTCTTAAAGTTTTATTGCAAGCCATTCTTGCTTGCTTTACAACCTCCCTTACAAATATGGAGTCCCGTGAGAAACATAACTGTGATGTTTTAAGGGAACGACCCTAAGTGGAAGTCCCAATTAGACACCCTTTGCGCAGGGTGTTGTGTGAAAAAGCAAGCCCTATTTTTCTAACACAAGGAGACTCAGGCTCTTACACAGAGTCCTTAAGGGCTCTCGGTGGGTCAAGGATCTTTTAACTTATTCCCAGCGTAGCTAATCGGTGGGTCAGGAGCAGATTCACACGTAATGATACATGGCTGATCATATAACGAAACAACCTATTTAACACTAGAGAGAACAAAGAAGTTAATCTTGAGTGATTTCCCTGCATTTTGTCCATAACCACAAACCTCTTTTGATTACTGACTGTTTCTAATGCTACTCATATTTAGCATTAGATATTTTTTCTGCATCTCTTTGCATCATGTGATCACATTTTCACATTCAGAGGTAATTACTGCTCCTCAATAAATGTTTTGGGGAGGCTAAAGGTGGTGATATGTGTGTGGGTATGTATACACACACACACACATACATATATGTGTGTGTGTGTGTGTGTGTGTGTGTGTGTATATATATATATATATAATGTGTTTATTTCATTTTCCCATATTCTGTGTCGTCTTCTAGGTCTTTTTTCATCTTCCAGGATATCCATTCAATAGCTTCCTTTGTATACCTTTGATCTGTTCTTCTTTCAATGTGTCCGGCCCATTGCCATTTTAACATTTTTACTCTTTCAATGATATCACATTTCCATTTGTTCTCGGATCCATTCATGTGTTAGTCAAGCTCTTCTTGATATTCCAAGCATACGTCTTTCTATGCTGCTTTGTGTCGTCCACAGTTTCTGCATCATTTTTGCAAAAAGTGAGAAGGTTTCACAGTCGTACGTGAGCACTGTTAGTATGCATTGATCAAATACATTTCTCTTCAGTCAGATGTGTAAATTTCCTTTCAACAACATGCGGTTTCTTCCAAATGCTCTCCATCCCATTTTTACTCTTCTTTTGATGACTTGCATATCTCCGTCTGTGCTGATTTGTTGTCCATGGTAGACATAACTTTTCAAGTACCCCTTGATCTACATTTTTAGTCCGGTTTTCTTATTTGCATCTGAGAGTTCTTGAAAATGAAGCTGCAGATCTTCAGGTGTTTTTGAAACGTTCTTTCGAGACGTTATTTTGCATTTTTGATGTTCACATTATTTTCAGTGGTCACATTTTTGAAATGTTTCCTTATGTTATTGCACAGCTCAATGTAATTAATGTTTAATTTGGGATTTTCACTGTATTTCATGTCTCTCCTTCTTAAGTTCTCTTTTTTCTCAAGAGATCTTATCTTCTGATGTGTTGAGTCATGGTGTCACTTGATTTTTTTTATCACATAATTATGAATGTATCTAGGTCTTCTTCTTGATCATGAAGTACACTACATTGGTTCTTCAATTCAAATTTGTATTCTGCTTGATGATTTCTGGGGTTCATGATGTCGATTTGGCTTGTTTGGGTTCTTCATCAGTAGTCTTCTCCCCGCTTTGGCATTGAGATGAATTCTGCGCCAAACCATTCTGTGTTCCCATCCTGTATTGAATCTCTTCAGGACTGTGCAGTCTAAGGTTCGTTGAAGTTCACTATTTCCTCACTATCTTTGTTTTCCTTTTCTTGGAGAGAATTTGTGATAAAAAAAATCCACTAATCACGTCTTTCATTCCTGTCTCCATATCCATTTTACCTCCTGAGGTCGCATCATGTTTTTGTTTTCCAATTCTTGCATTGAAGTCTCACATGATGATTGTAAAGTGTACTCTTCCTTTTTCATGTTGTTATTTCTTCATCAAAATCTTCCGTTTCCTCATCTAAGTAACTTGATGTAGGTGCATAGGCTTGGGCAATCTGAAGTTGATATATCTTTGTTAGCTATATAGCCTAACTATTCTTGCTGCTCTGTCAGAAGTGCTGTCAAATTCGATGTTATTCTTCAGTCTCCTGTGTATAATTAATCCAACACCACTTGTGTGGCCATTTTTGGTTCTATGATGAAGTAAAATAGTCCACTTTTCAATTCAATTCAGTCCTATGATATCCCATTTAACTTTTCTGAGCTCTTTAAATTGAGTTCTGCTGCTTCACAGAAAGTTCTGCAGTTCTATGGCATCCTGTCCATACCCGGTGATTTGTTATTCTGTTAGCAGCCTCTGCTTTCATGCTCTCCTGACTGCTGCCTTGGTCAGTGGCAATCCTGCTGCTGGGGACTTTATTTCAACATAATGCATTTTTTATAACGTTGGCCAGATTAGTTGGTGCATACCTCTTTGGATAGATTTATAGATAGATAGATATTTATGTATTATACTGAGGAAGCTCAGATTCTCTGTATCTTTCCAATACTTCTCTGACAATTGACAACACGTGATTAATTTAAAATCAATACCGCGCTCATATTTTTTTAATGCAATTAATCATGTTTCTCTATTTTGATCGATCTGTGCACCCGTAGTTGAACCACAGATGCGATTGTGAAGCAGGAGAGAGGTGGATTAATGAATGTCTGTTTCCGCTTTAAAACACTTCCGGATAGTTCAACGGACACAAACGGAGTGATATGTAATCTCTGTGAAGGTGAATTTCAATATTGTAGAAGCACATCAAGTTTGAGCTATCGCCTAAAAGCCAAACATGCTAATGTTCAAAGGGCACTGTACAGCATCAGTAATATAATATAGAAGACGGCAGGATTATCTTCTGAAAATGTTAACAGACTAGTTTGTCTGAGCAACTGGCTCAGTGAGAAGTGCTATGCTTTTAGTTCTTACTGAGCCTATGCCTTTAAAAGTCTATAAGATGCAGTGTGGATTTTCTTTTTAACTTTATTAACTTTTTCAGTTTAGTTAAATTTAAGCTGATAATTTTACTGCATTTATAGGGGTCGTTTTTCAGTCAAGGAAGGTCTCACTTGACACGGTAGATGTGTTCCAGAAAATGGCCGTGCATCTGAAATCCTGTAAAACGAAACCCATTTCTCTGGATGAATACGTTATACATAACAATGTGTTCCAATGGAAGCCAGCAAGATGTAAATGGGAAATAAGTGTAGGAAACTTAACATATTAGCTTTATATATAAGGTATGTAATTTATAATATACAAATGTTGTAAGAGAATTTTCTTGACCGTGCAAAGTGAATTTGTTCCTTAAATATATTACCATGTTGTTCTGAAACAACAGAGGTAAAGGAAGTTGTGTTAAGCATGACCTCCCTGTTCATTTATAATGAAGAATCAGGAAACTCTTGAGACTATGGCAACGTCTTGTGACGGAATTGGTATTAAAAAAGATTGGATTTAAGCATTTCCTTGGCATTATTTTACACCCATTCAGCTAAAATTATACTCATACATGTAAATGTTTCATGTAATTTTAAAGTGATTAAATATGCGGTTAATCGCATAGAATTGTGTAGAAAAGGGAACCATTTTCAGAGATTCTCTGCAAATGTAAACTCCACTGTTATGTCAGTCTCTAGAACTGACACTATTGTCTGTTGTAGACATGGACATCATTATTGCAGTTTGTGAGGTTGTTTTTGTCTTTTGTTTCTTGCTTGCAGTGAAAATATATTTTCCATGCTTTTGTGTGTGTCAATATCAGTGATTCTGGGTCCAGCAAAGTGTGATCAGATATTCCCCTTAATGTGCAACTGGGGCTGAGAGTTTCTGACTGATGACCAGTTTTTTTGAGGTAGCAGATGGGCACTGTCACAGGCAGGTGCTGAGGCTGAGAGACCACTCTGCCTTTTCTCATTAATCACACGCCGGCACACTGTGTTGATGGGGAGTGCAAAAAACAGTCACCAAGGAACAAGGCTCCAACAACACATTGCTAAAGTAAACCCATTAAAGAGGCTAGGTCAGGTTCATGCCTTCACATGGATAATAAATGCTGTGCTTAAAACAGCCCAAATCTTTTGACTGGCAGTCTGTTGTACGGCAATAGCAGAATATGCTCCTTATGTTTATGCTCCATAGCAAGATATAAGGCAAAAATACAAAGTTGTTTAGTGGTATGGTTACAATCTTCCACTGGTGTGTGTGTGTGTTCATTTTTTTGACATTTAGTTTGTATTGTGCCATCCAGTATACTTAAATACAATGGTATACTCAGATTCTCAATCCTGATGTTTCATGTGATACACAGAGCAAGCTGGAATATAGTCCACTGTGAAGTGGGGTCTCAATTTAGCTGCATCAGTACAAGTTTGTACTGGTTTTTAAGGTCTGTTTGTTCTTATTATGGAATACACTTTAAAGAATCAGTATTATTGATTTGCCTTGGTTGATATTTTTTATCCAAGGCATCTCCCATTCACGGTACGTTGGCAATATAAACATATAGGAGATTGTCAAAAGTATAAGAGTGTAGAATGCAGCACAATGCCATAAGTTGACACGGTAAGGCATAAATACAGGACAAGATGCAGCAGAAGAGGTGAACCATGGATATAATTGGATTGAATAGCCCACATGTATCAGAGGGAGATCAGAGTTTCTGACCAGATCTTTTGTGAGATGGATACACAGTCTGAGTAGTTAGTTTGAGGTGGTGCTCGGTATCATTTCAGGGGAGGTGTGGTTCTGATGTTCTTTGGTAGTTGGTTACACCATGCAGGACTGGAGAATTAACTTTTATCGTTTGCAATCTTGCTGTCAAATGGTTACAGTAGAAAACCAACAGGTAAAAAAAATCAAACTATATACAGACTGCGGTTCTTTTACTGGATTTTTTAAATAGATTACATGCAGATGCTTTCTTACAATTGGTGGGTGTGGGATGAGACGAGACCAACTGATACATTTTGAGTGAGCTAAATGGTGGGGGAAAACCCCCTCTTTTCCTTCTGGTTAATGTTCTTCTGTTAATCCCTGTTTCTGATATAAACATGGTTTCTGTTCTGAAAGCAACGAGGAAAAAAAGATGATAAAAGATTCCAGCTTAATCCTGGGTGTTTGACCCCCTGAGTAGCTGGGCGTGTAATGAGTTCCCCAGCTGGGCCCTGGATTCCTCCAGTCGTGCCTCCCCTTCACTGAGGTGTTCTCTGCCCTCCCATTTGTTTGTTTAGGTAAGATTAGTAACGTTAAAGCCTTACAACATCCTGGGCAGAAAGCTAGGATTTTGAGAACAGAGTTTTTTCCACATGTTACAAATGTCAGTGTTCCCCAGCAAATTCTAGAACGATGTATAAGCTAGAATGACAAAGGAAAAGCATGAATTATGGAGGTAAAATCCATTAATTGTTGAAAGCATTCACACTCTTCATTTGAAGGTTAATCAGCAATTTGTTTTCCTGTTTTTTATTATAAATATAACATAACTATGTACTAATTACAGTTAAAACTGGGGGATTGTAAATGTTTGATTGCAACTAAAAATTGATTTTAGAGCCTAATGAATTGGTTTGATAGAGAAGATCTCGGAATGAACGTGTCTGAAGCTAAAATGTGTTGCTGTGTTATGATGATTTTGTTCTTGTGAGGTTTTTAAAAAGTATTTATGTATTTAGTTCTGTTTAATTAATTCACTGTAACAGTTCTGAGTGTTCTTGTAAAACGTGAAGAATAAACCTCATGCAAAATGTGGAGAATTCACCAGGATGGCTTTGTACTTTGGAACAGTTTGCTACATTTTAAATAAGAAGGGAACAACCCGGCAAGGAGTCTTTACTAGACATGAAAGGGGATGAATTTATCAACAATCCTCAAACAAATAATAAGGAAGCTAATTCTTTAATGGTATTAACTAGAACCTACTGAATGTGATGACATAATATTTGGGATGAATATAGTCTTGGTGGTTATTCAGTTTTTACGAAAGACCACTAAAACAGGAGCAGTGGGGGGATAGCACTTCACATGAAGAATGACCTGCCAGTTAAGCATTTTAAATGAGAAGATCCAAACTCTTAACATGGGTTGACAATTAAGGTATCCCAAAAAAAACATTAAAATGTTTTGCCTTGTGTTGGCAAAGCCTAGTTCGAAATACAGAAAGCTGGAATTGAAATAGGAAGCAGCCATTTCCTATTTTCCCCATTTCAATATTTGCAAGCACTCATAATAGCTTGTTTTCTTCTACTTTGGGTCTTCTTACCAAGTATTAAATAGTATATATTTTGTATTATTGTTATGTGATTAATTTGTCCAAACTGAATTTGATTTTGTCCTTGTCTTTGAAACGGATTATGTACAGCCCTAGTTGTTTCCCATCAGCATCGATCATCAGGAAAGAACAGGACCACAATGAACTTGGTTATTACGGTGGCAGCTTTTCCTTCTCCCTGATTTTTACTTTGGTGATTATTCTCCAACCCCATTTTGCACTGTTGGGAAGTACAGTACCATAAAAATATTTCCGTCTTCTTAGACAAGGCCATGAAATAACATAGCTTTTCAGTGAATACAATTGGAGGATTTTTTCAAAAAGTTGGCTGAAAAATTCTAGTCCTTTTTGTTTTTGTTTAGTTTAGTTTCAGACCACCATATCTTTCATCAATAAATCTGTATTTAAGGAGCATTCTAATTCCCAGCTATTACATTAACAAAGCATGTATACCCTTTTCAACACCATTATTAAGTGGGAGGATGAAATATGTACATTTGTAATAAATTAACATCATCAAATTGATAGATAAACAGACTTTCTACCCTAGAGTCATATTACTTTATATGACCCATTTCAGCATGGGAGCACCCCTGGAGTCAGTTTGTGATTGAAAGGACTGAAAAGTTTGCAAGATAATTACTTTCAGATTCTGCTTTATTTTTGGATGATGTCCATATTCTTGTAAATGTGGGTCATTCACAGAATTAGGCAGAAATGAGTGTATTATTTATATGAAACCCTGAACATACTAGAAGGCACTATGACTTTAAGTGGGGCCAATTGGAAGACATTATCAAAATGGATAGTTCACATTGGGACTAACATCTACTATTATAGAATTTTCCTATTTAGGTAAGAGGGAAGAAAGGCTTAAAAAAAACTTTAATGGCTAAAATCTGTACAAGTAGTTTGTCAGTGTGCTATGACAAGAAGCATTACCATAAACAGGACAAGTATTCCTGTAGCTTTTAGGCTTTGTGACTTGGATGGAACTTTCCTTTCCTTTCCTGCTTGGCTTGTAAGAGCCTCCTGTGAGACTTTTACTCATTTGTTTCTTGGGATTGGGGAATCCTGCAGCATTAAGGATCATGCAATAACCTTCCTCTTTAAGCAGAGCAGGTGTTAAACTGAGGAATCTTGCTCACATTTCAACAGGAAACAGATGCTGTGTGATAGTGGCCAGAGACTCGGGGCTGCACTGCACTCCTGGGGAGAGAGTGTGTTATCAGCACAGGCCAGGCTGTCTTCAATGTGAGACTCCCTGTTTGCTTCCTTTGTACCTAATGAGCAGCCCACCTGATAATCACTGCTGCTCTGCTGCACTATTTGATCTGTCGATCTGTGTGTGAGGGGTTTTTACGCATGAGCCTAAACATGTCTTTTTCAAGGCTTGTACCACATTTGTTCTTGAATTTGTACCGCCGAGATAAAGGCACCGATGACATGGTGCAGAAGGGAGGGAGCCATGATGTCAGCCATCACTCACGGTCAATAGGACACCTTGCTTTGGCTCACATTCAGATTTCTCCGCTCTAGTCCTGCCTGTGGTTTGAGACCATATCTTTCCTTGGTGTTAGTGGTCATCATGGACCAAACCAAAGTCAATAGCTGAAGATGAATTAAAATCAAGGAAGCATGTGACAGAAGGCTTTGTCCTGAGTCTGTGTGTGTTTGTAAGTTCTGTGCAGACACACCGTCAGTCACATAATATTAATTTGCTTGGAAACATTTCTGAAAATCTGAATGAGAAAAGAAAACTACATCAAAACCATTCATTTATGTGAAAACATCACAGTGGTTTGGCATTTTATTTTTATGGAAGCGTTTTCCCTTTTATAATTGTATTGTGAGTTACCATGGTGCCAAATCAGGATATAAAATAGTGTGGTCTAATATGCCTATTTACCAATATTGCATGTAGGCTCATATATAAATATGATCATGTTAAAAATATATGTCACTGGTTTTCTACCCCTTGTAGAGGCTTTGATACTTGACTTGGCATAATCACGACATTTTAGAGATCTCCAGAGGGGAGACCACTTAACATTGATTTCTGAACTTGTAGCGGTCTCAATTTTTTCCAGAGCTATATATATATATATGTTTTTGTACTTTTAAGCACTGTTTCATTGTGTGCATTGCTGGGCTTTGGGAGCTTTTTTTTTTTTTGAAGTCACCAGTGCTGCCATAACCCTCTTACCTGGGAAAAGGCAGTGATTCCCAGCAGGGCTCTCCAATCCTAAACAGAGAAAGCTGTGCCAAGACAGGTCTGCTCATAACAGTCATTAACAGCAGGGCAGTGATGCAGCATCTCTAAAAACACCGTTACCAGCTTGACTGGCTCTGCTTCCTGTGGCTGTTGTTTGGAGGACAATATCAAAAACTGGAATCTTGTAATAAGCATATTTGTATTTTTTTTTTTTTAATCCTTGTATTTGTCATTTAATAAAACAATGGAGCATACAATGGAATATACATAATCCAGTAAAGTATCTCGTTTGCTAGCACCATAGATCAGTCAGTCAAGAAAGTCGATTTGAAGCAGTAGTGGAATGGTTTTGAGAGTATTAGACTGGTGTAGTGTTCCTGGCAGTTAATGGTTTCTTTCTTTGTTAATTTTATTTTTGTGAAGTGGGGAGGTCACAGACGACATGGGTTACTCCAGGTCATTTACATTACAGTGTATGTGTATCTATCCTTCACCTGTACCTATGGCCACCTACATAAACTGTCATACTGGTTGATATTCATATCACACAGAATGTCGAGCAATGCTTCATCTGTAGTTTAGTGCACTTTTGCATGAGTGGTTGCAATGTTGTCTTTGAAATCGACTGGGGGAGATTGTGTTCTTGTTACTGCACTCTGGTTTTCAAATATAACTGTTTTTATTAATTTTTTTTACATTCATGATTTTTCCATTTTACTTAAAGTAAGAATGTAGAAAAACATACAGGGTTGCTTATAAAGTTTATCAGAATATGCAAAAGACTGTACACATACAAGTGGTGCCATAGAGGACATGCCATCCAGCCAACGTTTCCTTCCTGATCACTGAACGGTTTTACACAGCCTTGTATTTTATTCCATCATGGACACAAAGGGTTGTCACACAGAGCTTTTTTCAGGATAATGTTGTTTATAAGCACCCTGTAGCCCTATATATTGAAGTACACTCGGCAGGAGGGATTGGGTTAGAATCCTGTTTACCATGGGACCTGCTGATAGGCGCTGTTTTTTTCTAATTGTTCATGTTTTTCCCCGTCTTCAGCCCGTGTCCAGAACAGGGAATGGGAGATGAATATAACCTCATGGATCATTCTGACCTGTACATCCTAGACTTCAGTATGTAATCTTTCTCTTTATATACATAACAGTCCTGTTTGCATCTGTTACTGTCCACCACCTCCTCCAGCCCAATGACATACTCTCACAAGTCGGTTGGATTGTCCAGCCTTTCAAAGCTGCATGCACATTTTATCAAGAAGCATAATACAGATTGCACGTTTTATTTTATTTTTAATTTTTTCCCATTTAAACCTCCTTCAAACTTCCTACAATGTCACAGTAAAAGCTCCCCCCTTTTTGAACCATTGAAGTCACCTTTCCCAGATGGAATACCTGTGAAGATACAGTGTGTACTGGTGGGGAATAAATCTTGAAGCTTGCTAACTGACACCATGACACTGGGGTGCAGCTCATGTTTGTTTCTCGTTCAGGATTATGAATTAATTCCTCCAAATCGGCGTCTCTGGAGTAATAGTATCTTATCCAATGTTTTGATCTTAAGGACTCCTTTGTGGCAGTTTCCTCACAATTCACAGCTTTGAGATTTGGAGACCACCTCTCAATAAAAGCAACTTTGAACAAGTGTGCATCTCGTCCTCTTTTCCGAAAGGCTCCTTTCTTCCTACCAATGTTGCTTAATTGCTTGAACAAACTGTGGAGTCACTAGGTTTGGAAGCTGTAACGAGCAGCAGATAATTTGCAATGCGCCCTGGCCCTTAGAGCTAAGTGCTTCTGAGTGATTCCTTTAAGTCATTCTAATTATTGCTTCCCATGGCATTGGGTCTATCACTTAAA
Organism: Amia ocellicauda; assembly: GCF_036373705.1. Classification (NCBI taxonomy): domain Eukaryota; kingdom Metazoa; phylum Chordata; class Actinopteri; order Amiiformes; family Amiidae; genus Amia; species Amia ocellicauda. Next base: position 1,119,477 of record NC_089872.1, read on the forward strand.
TCAAATCATTAAAACAGTGCAAAGTGAGGTGAAAAGTAAAATAGCATACTAAAAGCCTGGATAGGAGTTTCATATTATTTTAATTTAATTTTTTGTATTATTTATGGTTTATTTTTGTTGTCTTTTGTCTCTAATTAGGCCCTAATCTGAAGACATTATGCAAATTAGCTGTTATTCACTACAGTCTGGAGCAGTCTGGACTTCCACATGACATCAGGTAAAGAGTACTTACTTATTTCACATGAAAGTAACTGTTCACATTTTCTTTTCATTTAAAATTCCTTTGCGGCCCTGATCTATTTTGATATATTTGAAGACATTTTGCATTTGCTTTTAAGGCAGATAAACTGACCAGTAGGTTGTTTGTTTATTGAAAGGGAAAAGAGGCTTTGGTTTCCAATAAGCAAAAGCAACAGTCTGTGTGTTTACATGAGATTCTCAAATATTTTGTTTGAAAACAATCCCCAGTGTATATACATTTTTGGAAGACTGAGCACTTGTGCATTTGCCATAGCTGGTCAAGTAGATATGTAAAGTTTGCAAGTGTGCCTTACACTGTTTGAATACAATTTTGGAAAAGCACATTTGCATGGGAGAATATAGCAGATTCGCTTTGGAATATTCCAAGGTTTTCTGAAAATGTTATGCAATTAATTGGAAATATATTAGAGCTCATGTGGACACCCAAGTGCTTATGGTTACCCCTGTATTTTAGTGGCTGCATTACTGAGGCTTAAGAAGCTTTTAGGTGTTTGGGCACAGTCAGGTCAGTCGAATGAACTCCCAATGCTGTTCTGAAGGGTTCCCTAACCTGTCCGAGAGGGCACCTACTCCCTCTTACCCAAGGGCTGCTGTGCACACAGTGAGTGTGATGGAGTCTGAAACCAGAGCCCTAGATAACAATCTGAGGCCTGACCTTTCACCTCCCATCAGGTCACCACTAGACCTCGTCAGCAGCCAGCTTCTGGTTATCGGGTTACAGCAGCTTAATGTTAAAGCTTTCCAGAGATGTTGTGGGGACGGGGAGGCAATGCGTCTAACCCAGCACAGATAGTTATTCAACAGGCAAAGTGGTCCCTACTCTGCAGCTTCCCCCTGCTGTGCTTTTTCTTTTTTTTTCTTCTGGGCCGTCTTGGAGTTGTTTATCAAGGCTGCGAAAGAAAACAGACAGCACTACATGACACAGAATAGTTACACATCACGAGAAAGAACACCGCTTTAACAAAAATAAGTCTTTCATGTGTTTTTTGTTCTTTTCTATCTTTTATTTTTTTCTTTACTTATTAAGTTGTGTTCCTGACCAAAAAAGAACACAATGTTTTGTTTGTGTGTGTACATGTATCATAATAGCAAGGAATGAAACAACAACCACCATATTAACTGGAGATTAAAGAAGTGTAGGTGTAAGTGAAGGGTGTGAATATTTTTGACTACCACTGTTTATATGTTCGTGTGTGTATTTTAATATGGTATGCTGCTCATTTATTTGGAAGGTAACTGAGGTTTTCTTCCTCTCATTTTTCATCTCTCGTCTTATTGTCTGTTTCTTCTTTTGAACTGGATTTATTAGCATTCAGGCCTGGTTTCACAGACCCAGATTAGCACGTATTTTAGGTAGAGTAGTGCAAGACTAGTACTAATCAAGGTCTGTGAAACCAGCTGTATATGTTCTAACGTAGGCCTTGATGCCAACATTTTTCTTTGTAAATCTCTTGTACATGTATTAAAGGTGTACTTAAGAATAATGAACAGCAGCAAACAAAGCATTCCACATAATATTACTTACTGTATATGATGCAGTTGAGTTACCTTGTCTGCTCATTTGTTAATGAGGATGGAGGGGGATAGCTGTACGGTTCTCCTGCCAGGCCTGTAATTGGACATGTTTTACCTGTAATATAATCAATAGTGCTGACAGGAGTCCAGCTGCTCCAATTTATTTTAATTTAAGACATTGTCTGAATCGACACATAACAATTTAACCCAGTTTCATTCTTAAACCACACACGCTTTCTATTCAAAAGGGATTTGTCAGCTGCTTACTGTGTAATTATTTTCATCACCACTTCACTATACTTCACATAAAACTTTTAAATCCCATAAGGAAAACATGGGTCATTGAAGCTATGAATGGGACCAGGATCAGTGCTGTATTTATTGTCTGACACGTTTGTAACACTGTATTTGTTTAGCCTACATGTATTTATTGTGTGTCTCTACTGGCTAGCTCAATTCAGTTTGTGTGTCGGTGCAGAGAAAGTGTTAAAGGAAAATTATTCTAAACAGCTGGACTCTTGGCAGCACTAAAAGTCTGACATCACAATTGAACTAAAAAAAGTCTTCAAATGAAGCAATGCTGGAGGAGAACTGGGGGTCTAAAGGTGAACTGAACAGTATTAAAAAAAAAAAAAAAAAAAAACTGATTTTCTTGTTAGTATTTAGATTGAGTGGTGTTTGTTTTCAGCATCTACTCATTTCAGGGAATAATAAATAAATAAATGTTTGCATATTATGTCACATGCAGGGAGCAACCCCGCCCCCTTGACACAACTCTTCCCCCATCCTATACAAAGTATAGTACTGTGTAAGCATTTTATCTGTCCTGATTTATCTATTTAAGTAGGCTACGTCTATACTCTATGTATAGAAATAGAGAGAGAGAAAGGCTGCAATATAGCAAACAAATAATTAATAATCCTAATCCTAAATAAGGATACATGTTTTTCTGTTTATTGTTGTTTTCTAGAAATACAGTTCAGGTGACCTTTACGTCTTGCCACAGTGTGCCTTTTTTCATTTTTACACTTTTCTGCAGGTGGGAGCTAACAGCTATGACAACTAACAGCAACATCAGCCGCCCCATCTTCTCCTCTCATGGCTGAGCCCCCTAGCCCTGGAGATCTGCACCTCAACAGCCACAGAAACGCACACAACACAGACAAGAAAGTATACCGTTCTTACCTTTGCAGAACTAGGTTGTATTCACAACAAAAACAACAACAAAAACAGTTAAGACAAATCTGTCCAAAAAACTTTTCTTTTCTTTTTCTACCTAAATCCATTGCCTCTCAGCTGGATATTTACACCATGTTTTCAAGTCCAGAAGAGAACAAGAACAAAACTGAAGAGATTAACATTTCGGAAAATTCCTCAAAGGATTTTATGTGGAGCGGATCTTTCTGAAAATGATGCTTTTTACATCTCATATTACCTCCACGATATTCATAAGATGCTTTTGTTTTTGTTTTAACATTTTTGTTTCCTGAAGGGCTCTTATGTTTTTATAGTTGAAAAGGAACAAATATTCATGGGAAACTAATGGAGTGGATAGTTAAAAAACAAAAAAAACAAGAGAAAATAAAGTTTAAAGTTTGGTTCAGTCCACTGTATATGGGGAGAAAAAAAAAAAAAACAGCACACATTTCTTCAGCGACATCTGTGTGTTCATATGGCGCCAGTTCCAAAATGCAAATGAGGGATGACAGAGCAACATGCATGCGTCGCCTTTTAAATAGTCAATAGATCGATCCTATAGTAATCATTTTAACAACTGAGTTTTAAAGAAAAAAGCACACATAGATTCTGCATATAAAGGATATATAGATAAATACCCCAGGTAATTCCTTTCAAATTTGATGTTATCTTCCAGACTTATTGACTATAAATCAAATCCATGTCATCAAGATGAATATATATATTTCTGCTCCATTGATTTTCTCTTTAGTACAAAATGCAAGAGGTGTGCTGTTTAACATCTTCTTCTTGCAGAATCGCATTGACAGTTCTGGTTACGATTTACTGTAGTTCACCAAATGTTACTTGTAGTTCATAAAACAGGTGGTTGCTTTAAGTTTTGTTGTTGTTTTTTTCGCTCCCTCCACACTACCTCTGCCCTTCCCATAATTTTTACAAATCAGATGGCTTTCCCAGTATACTCCAGGAGTTTCAGGGTTGGGCTGTTTGACGATCTGAAGAATTCAAGAAGTAAAAGCTTGCGTGCTGAAGGTCTACTTGTGTTTTAGTTTCAACATGTTTCCACTGACAAACCTTTAATATTATTTTTCATAAATTAAAAAAATAATAATAATAATAATAATACCAACCATGTACCTTGAAGTGTTACCCCTTAAAATCTTTTCAGGGCTAGATATGCTGTGTCCAGTCCTTTATTCTAATTTTTAATACTGAATGTTTTAATGATAAATTCACAGCAGTAGACTTTATTTTGAACTATGGTATTTCTACAGAATGGACACCATACATTCATCTGTATGTTCTGCTGTAGTTGTCGAAGGATTTGTTGTTTTTGTTGTTGTTATTGTTCTTGAGGTGTTTTTTTTTTTTTTGTTTTTGTTTTTTTCTCCTGTTTAATAAAAGTTGCATTTTTTTAGTTTAGTTGTATTTGACCTACTACAACTTGTAGTGAATTCATAATCCCGTAAGATGTATTAAGCCATGGAGTGCACCATATTCATAAAACCATTTACTGTCATGCTAATACCTGACTTTCTGCATAAGGAAAAATCTAAAATAATTGGAGAAGTGTCACATTAAGCTTTCAGAGCTGATTTCACAGACCCTGACAATAGTCCTGGACTACCCGGTGTTACTTTAGGTACACTAGTGATATTCAAGGTATGTTAAAGCAGTTTGAGTACTAATTTAAGAAAAAAAAAGAAAAAAAAATATTTGTGTACCATTCAGTGTTGGTTTTTATGTCTCAAAAAAGCTATGGTAAATTTAACATGATCTTAAAACATCCTTGAATATGGGCCAGTGATTTTGTGAGTCTTTGTATTCATTATGTTTTAACTTGAATAAAACAAGGTACTTATTATTGATCAATTAATTCAAAATAATTGGATGGAACATAAAATGAGAAATCTCGTCATCAATATTTTTCCTTGCGATAATCAGAAATGCTCATATAGTTCTCTTTGGACATAATTTAACCTCATAAACATAGTTTAATGGAAGATTATTTTGCCATCAGACACTGGCAGTTATATTTTTAATTAAACCATTTTACTATTACATAGGAAGCCATAATGTAATTTAAATTTACACACACACATAATCATATGGTCACCAGAAAAGAAAAGCGCACATTTCTGATCAAAATAACATTTAATCTAACTTTTTCAGTAAATTTGACTTTTATTTGATGTTAACCATATTTGCTGACAACTGCATTTGTAATTTATTTTATGAATGTACAATATTTGTTTTGACAGCTGGTGTATCAAGGGATATTTTAGTGGTGAAACCTGCTTGAAATATAATCTTCTGAAAGAAAGAAAGTAATGTTACTTGAAAGGTGGTCTTTAGGTAGTGGGCTACGTTTATTTGAAGATGTGATCGATAGCAATTTATGCTTTCATAAAAAAAAAAAAAGAAACCAACTTTAATCAAACCCAAAAGAAGCTTTTTTTTTTTTTTTTTCATTTTTCCATATTTTTTATTGTCAAGCAATTGGTGTATCTTTCCAAGACAACACAAATTGTTCTCTATTTTTAGCTTTTCATGGTGGATTTACTTGAATTCATTCTTCATTGGGGAAAAACAAACAGTATTGTACTTTTTATAGTTTCACTTCAGAAATTCCTTTTTCCTAACGTTCATTGGGAAATGTCTCGGAAACCCAAATTATATCATGGTTTTTGGGCTACCTGTTGGACAATGAGGCCTTTTTGCTTGGTTTGCATTTATAGTAAATTAATTACTGCATACATATCCTGTTAAATGTACAGTATCCTACTCGATCATGAACAGTATTTTTGAGGAAAATGATATACATATGTAGCATTTTGTTCTGCATGAAATTCTGATTTGAACTAAATCCAATTATGGACTTTATTATCACAGATGTGGAATATTATGAAAGATTGTGTTGCTGAAAAGAGAATATAGTAACTGACTTAAACTGATGCTTTTAAGAAGGACGTTTATGAAGGTCAGTGCAAATTGACAAGATGAATGTATATGGATTTCAAACTAGGAGACAGAAATAGGAAAAGCAGTGCTGTGTCACATGTTTGGGTCTAACCCAGATCTCAGCCATTTACAGCATCCTCATTAAACTCACTAGATTCACCCCAATCTGCAAATGGCACGTATAGTTTTCTTTATTTACTCTTATAAATATAACAAAACATAACATGGTAAAATCAAGTGACCAAAAAAGCATGATCTCTTCTTTTTTTCATTAATCCGTCTCGTTCTCAAAGTTTTGGCACTTGAAATCATTTAAAAATGTACAATACAATATGATAAATACAGTGTGGGGGGGGGGGGGAGGTTGTTGATTTCTTTAGCAAAGGTTTCCGTTAGAATTCTGTGTATGCGTAAGTGATTGTGTGACTGGTTTACAGCTGGTTTCAAGTTCGGGTGAAAATTGCCAAACTAGCATATATAGTAAGTGTTCATTAGCTCATTTTATGAATACTGCCCTCAGAGATTTAGACAGAGAATTCCTTCTGAAGAGTATTTTTCACGTAATAATTGAACGTACAAAGATAACGTGTGAAGTTGGTAACTTAAATGAATTGATAACCACAAAGACAGGTGTTCAGAACAACCCAAGGAAAAGTTGAGGACTTTTCGCAAGAACCAGGTGTTCCATACTGACGTTAAACTGAATCACCTGGGGCTAGCCGAGCCCAAAGGGCATACTGTCATTATTTGTGTATGTTTTTTTCCATTTAAGATTTCTCTGCCGAGGTAAAACCAATTTTACAGTGCAATATGCTCTTTAATTGTATACAAAATAAAAATGGATGAGATTTTATTTAAGAATATTTTGTTTTTTTTTCTGTCCTATTTTTATTTGCAATATGTGCTATGAATTATTATTATTATTGTTGTTTCTTTGTTTCTATTGACTTGATATTTAAGATGGATAGACACAGAAAAGGACAGAATGAAAAGGACAGCCATTTATATATTGTAACACCATGTGAGCTTGGACACGGCATCTTGGATTCTCAGGTGGGGTTTAGGAAATGCGAGGCAAGGAAAGTGCGTATTTATTGTATTCAGTGCACGAGTGCTCAAACCAAACGGACATACAAAAAACCAATCCAAAACTTTTCTTCAAGTCTAAACATGAACACAGATCCCTCTCTAAAAATGTAATTTAACAATAAAGACAAGCACACACTGTGAACAGGTAAGTTTGTGATCCAGTGCCGTAGTTAAAGTTCAGTGCCAAGTTCATTCGTTACTATAGCTTCTTTCTCTTTCACTTTGTCTTCTCACCACACACTCACAGGCTCTCCTCCTTGCCTCTCCACAGCAGGAAGCAGATTGCTTTTTATTAAGGGGGATGCCAGTTATAGAGGGAACAGCGGGTTGGGTGTTCCCCCAGTAATTTCTTCCCCCGGGTTTCGGGGAGGTGCAGGGCAGTTCGGGGTGGTCCCTCACCGCACCACCCAGCGTGGCATCATGTATTATAAACAAATATTTAGGTTCCTTGGTTGTCTTTGGATATATTACTGCAGCTATGCTTTTAAAATGTCTTGCTTCAGTTCTTGGACTGCTTGTGGATTGTTTCTGTAAATGGTATTCTTAAAAAAAATCCCATCAGAGTCGCATGGGTTCAAATCTGGAGAGTCCAGTGGCCAGGGCCATCCACACTCAAAGCCATGCAGGAAATCATTTGGACAAAACTTGGTAGTGTGAATGCTCATGCTTATCTGTTTTGTAAGCCATCTTACTCAGTACTCCCATCATGAAGTTACCGGTAGGGGAAGCATATTTCCCCAAGTCTCCTGTGTACTGTGACACTAAGAAGCATGGGAAGATGTATGCTTGGAGTAACAAGAAATAGAAAAATTAATTAATGGATCCAAGAACAAACAAAATGTGACATAATTGAAACTGTGAAAATGTTCAAATGGGCTGGATACATTGCAAGAAGATGAGATCAAACATGGAAGAAAGGAAGCTGTTGAACAATGAAAAGATGAAATACATTTTGAAAGCTTGACATGGAAAAGGGAAGATATAGAACAAAGCATGTGGAAACATCTTGGGGAGGCCTTCATTGAGCACTGTGTTGAAGATAGTTATATATATTCACCCCCTTTTAACTTATTTTTCACATTTTCTTACAACCTGAAATCTGTACAATTGGGGGTGGATCAATTAAACATTCAAACCTGAAAAGTCTTCATTAGATAAGTTTTTACCTCCTTTGCTATGACACTCCAAAATAAGCTTAGGTGCAACCAATTGCACAGTTCAGAATTCACACAATACATTTAATGGAGGCCATCTGTGTGCAATAAAATTGGTTCATATGATTTCAGATTAAGTACACCTGTCTCTGTAAGGTCCCACAGTCCATGTCCATGTCAGCTGTCCATGTGTCAACAATAGCTCAGGTACTCCACAAATCTTGCCTGTATGAAAGTGTGGCAAGAAAAACATTTAAGAAAAAACGCCCATGTAAAATCCTGTGTGGAATTTGCAAATAGGCATGTGGGAGACAAAGGATGGGTGACATGATTCTGAGGTCTGGTGAAACAAAAACTGAACTATTTGGCCTACATGCAAAGCCTTATGTCTGACGCAAACCCAGCAAACCACATCACCCAGATAACACCATCCCTACTTTGAAGTGGTGGCAGCATCGTGATATGGGGATACTTCGCATTGGCAGGGACTGGGAAGCTTGTCACGGTAGAAGGCAAAGTGGATGGCTCTAAATAAAGGCAAATCTTTGAGGAAAACCAAAAGACCAAAGACAGAGACAGAGATTCATTTCAGCAGGACTGGCACACAGCCAAAGGAACATGTGGCTTACAAACAAGAAAGCGAATGTCCTGTTTTGGCCGAGTCAAAGCCCAGACTTTAATCCGATTCAGAATCTGTTGCAAGATGGCACTGGGACTTGGAAGATGAATCTCAGATCTCCTACAGACATTTTCTGTGTTGATCAGTGGCAAAAATTCGTGATTAAATCACTTCTGATGTCATGTTGTAACACAATGATATGTGGAAAAGTCCAAGGGGGGTGAATACTTTTGAGAGCCAAGTTTCATTGTAAATCAGATTGCTATAGAGCAACAACTAATATATATATATATATATATATATATATATACACTCACCTAAAGGATTATTAGGAACACCTGTTCAATTTCTCATTAATGCAATTATCTAACCAACCAATCACATGACAGTTGCTTCAATGCATTTAGGGGTGTGGTCCTGGTCTAGACAATCTCCTGAACTCCAAACTGAATGTCTGAATGGGAAAGAAAGGTGATTTAAGCAATTTTGAGCGTGGCATGGTTGTTGGTGCCAGACGGGCCGGTCTGAGTATTTCACAATCTGCTCAGTTACTGGGATTTTCATGCACAACCATTTCTAGGGTTTACAAAGAATGGTGTGAAAAGGGAAAAACATCCAGTATGCGGCAGTCCTGTGGGCGAAAATGCCTTGTTGATGCTAGAGGTCAGAGGAGAATGGGCCGACTGATTCAAGCTGATAGAAGAGCAACTTTGACTGAAATAACCACTCGTTACAACCGAGGTATGCAGCAAAGCATTTGTGAAGCCACAACACGTACAACCTTGAGGCGGATGGGCTACAACAGCAGAAGACCCCACCGGGTACCACTCATCTCCACTACAAATAGGAAAAAGAGGCTACAATTTGCACAAGCTCACCAAAATTGGACAGTTGAAGACTGGAAAAATGTTGCCTGGTCTGATGAGTCTCGATTTCTGTTGAGACATTCAGATGGTAGAGTCAGAATTTGGCGTAAACAGAATGAGAACATGGATCCATCATGCCTTGTTACCACTGTGCAGGCTGGTGGTGGTGGTGTAATGGTGTGGGGGATGTTTTCTTGGCACACTTTAGGCCCCTTAGTGCCAATTGGGCATCGTTTAAATGCCACGGCCTACCTGAGCATTGTTTCTGACCATGTCCATCCCTTTATGACCACCATGTACCCATCCTCTGATGGCTACTTCCAGCAGGATAATGCACCATGTCACAAAGGTCGAATCATTTCAAATTGGTTTCTTCAACATGACAATGAGTTCACTGTAGTAAACTGGCCCCCACAGTCACCAGATCTCAACCCAATAGAGCATCTTTGGGATGTGTTGGAACGGGAGCTTCGTGCCCTGGATGTGCATCCCACAAATCTCCATCAACTGCAAGATGCTGTCCTATCAATATGGGCCAACATTTCTAAAGAATGCTTTCAGCACCTTGTTGAATCAATGCCACGTAGAATTAAGGCAGTTCTGAAGGCGAAAGGGGGTCAAACACAGTATTAGTATGGTGTTCCTAATAATCCTTTAGGTGAGTGTATATATATATATATATATATATATATATATATATATATATATATATATATATATATATATATATATATATATATATATATATATATATAACCTGTTGATAAGAGTTCATTTCAGTTTCAGATGTGTTTCAAATGTAATTTAAGCCATTATCAATCACATATGCTGTATTGGCAGTGTTCTGGGCTGTGGGAAAGGACCACTGTGATGTAAAATGCCATTCTTTAGAACATAGACGACATAGTTCAATCATTAGGGTTTCGGCCTCAGTGTCCGATGTATAGTTACTGTTGTGAAAGCTAAAGGTTAAGTGGCAATGTCAGTATGCCTTGATGACCCTGTCTGCAGGTCCTATCGGGTTTCCAAATGATGTCCACTGCAGCCTTTTACTTTAACCCAATAGCCTAGGTGTTGAGTAGATACACAGTGCTGCTGACTGAAATAAGTGGTCATTTTCTACTTAGCTAAAGCCCTCTTGGGAAACATAATTTGAAAACCTCCCTGAAATATTGCCCAAAATGAATAATTGTCTGTGATATAAACAAGTAGGTCCAATGTCATTACATGAAATGTTCCCTTCTACAGCAATGCAATTATGGTCCCCCTTAAAGCCTACCTCATATATAAGGTGTTTCTTGGTTTCTTACACCTTAGTTGCCAAATACCTTATTAAATGTGCTTCTCATTCAGGGTCTCTTGGTATATGAAGCTCAGCCAACAGATAATTTTTAACCTTGGAGGAAATGTTGTGGGGCTGTGTTTCAGTGCAATTTGTTGCCTTTGCTTTCACTGCACAGTACAAAACTATATGTCTTTCTGCAGAAACTGCCTTTGCACCATTGCACTCAACACTAACTGAGCTTAAAGACGGTAATGGATATGATACATTTTATATCCACTGTATTCAGTAACCACCAATGCTTACTATAAAGTGTGTCTAACAGGTACTGCAGTGGTCTCCAACCAGTCAATTTGCCTGCTACTGGTTGATCTCAAAGCCTTAAAGTCCAGATCATGAAAGATATATATATATATATATACAAAAAAAACTGTTAAAATAAATTGTATATATTTTAGAATGAATGCTTTCATCTATGGAGTTAATATAATGGAAAGCCATGCAGAAATGAAGAAATCTCTGCTACAAGAAGACAATCAAAGATCTTTGAAAGCAGATGTCGGTTAAAGCATGACGTTAATTAATAATGCCACCATTCAACCTGTGAGGAGTGAGGAGTTGCTGCTGCTTTGAAGTTGAAAGCATTAAACACGCAAAAACAATCTCTGGTATATTTTTTGTTTTACTAATTCTCTGGAAAAAGAAGAAGAATTTTAAGTGTCAAGTAATGGACCTCTGAATAGCTCATCCCATCTCATCCCACAGATGCTCAATTGGATTGAGATCTAGTGACTGGGCAAGGCACTGCAATGAGCTGAATTCACACCCCACACCGTCACACTGTCGCCTCCAGCCTGCCATGTTGACACACCACCTGATAAAAACCATGTGAGAGCATTTGCAATTCTTGACACACTCAAACCGACGCACCTGGCACCTACTCCCATACTCTGTTCAAATGCACTTAAATCTTTTGTCTTGCCCATTTACCCTCAGAATGGCACACGTCTCAGTTGTGTCCTTGGGGGCTGCAGTGTCTGCTGATTGTTCTTCCAACAGGACCTCCCCATTTCATAAGTAATTATTTACTCAGGTAGTCCTATATAAAATGTTCATATTTTATTTTACTTTTTGTATACCTTTTTAACACTTCTCTCCAGACCCTGAAATGTTCTGTGGGTTCAATGTTTTGCATAATCAATAAATTACATTTCAGAGTAATAACATTTCAGAGTCTGGAGAGAAGTGTTAAATTCACCCAGTTAATTGTTTAATTAGACCAATTAAGGAGCTAAGAGTTGGGCTGGAACGAAACCCAGCAGACACTGCGGCCCCCCATGACTGGAGTCTGACACCCCTGATCTACACTGATTGCATTTAACAGGTTACATCAATAAGGGATCATAGCTCTCACCTGGATTCACCTCATCAGTCTTTTTCAAGGAAAGAGCATATTTAGAGCCTGTAGGTAAATCACTACTTTGGATCACTTAAAAATAACAATTAGCACTGATTACACATACCTTAGTCATGAAGCATTTTACATTTCGTAATATTTGACAATAGCGGTAGCACCCACCATGGTAATAATTTGCTTCAAACTTTTTTGCATCTTTGTGATGCAAAGGATGGAAATGGATATTGGACTGACCTCACTGGATTATCAAACTACATAAATGTAATTAAATGTAATGCCATGAATCTGGCACTTCTGGGCTGGTAAAGTTGCTGTGCAAATTACTATTTTTAACCCATTTACTTTTAGGAGACATATATTTAATTTAAAAATTACTATACATTGTATTTGTATTAAACATCTGCTGTGAGAATGCACATGCTCACACAGATACTGGTTTTAATACTGAAGAGTGCTGAGGATATTCTGTAAACCACCTTCTTGACCTGGATATAATAAATAAATTGCAATACGCTATTGCAGCTGATTGTCTATAATTATTTAAAAAGCTTATGATTTGTTCCCCTCTGTAATACCACTCCTGTATCACATTGTGCAGCTTGCAGGAATACAGTTTATTGAAGATGACAGTTTTTCACTTCAGGGACACGTTTACAGAGAATGGCCATTTGGACTCTAATACCTTCAGAGTTTCTGTGTTTTCAAATAAGTACTCCCCTTTGATCATGCATTGAGTTTCAATTAAGGCAACTGAGTTGCTTAAGTGCAACTGGGGAAGGTACAGTGAGGGAAAAAAGTATTTGATCCCCTGCTGATTTTGTACGTTTGCCCACTGACAAAGAAATGATCAGTCTATAATTTTAATGGTAGGTGTATTTTAACAGTGAGAGACAGAATAACAACAACAAAAATCCAGAAAATGCGTTTAAAAAAAGTTATAAATTGATTTGCATGTTAATGAGGGAAATAAGTATTTGATCCCCTATCAATCAGAAAGATTTCTGGCTCCCAGGTGTGTTTTGTACAGGTAACGAGCTGAGATTAGGAGCACTCTCTTAAAGGGAGAGCTCCTAATCTCAGCTCGTTATCTGTATAAAAGACACCTGTCCACAGAAGCAATCAATCAATCAGATTCCAAACTCTCCACCATGGCCAAGACCAAAGAGCTGTCCAAGGATGTCAGGGACAAGATTGTAGACCTACACAAGGCTGGAATTGGCTACAAGACCATTGCCAAGCAGCTTGGTGAGAAGGTGACAACAGTTGGTGCGATTATTCGCAAATGGAAGAAACACAAAATAACTGTCAGTCTCCCTCGGTCTGGGGCTCCATGCAAGATCTCACCTCGTGGAGTTTCAATGATCATGAGAACGGTGAGGAATCAGCCCAGAACTACACGGGAGGATCTTGTTAATGATCTCAAGGCAGCTGGGACCATAGTCACCAAGAAAACAATTGGTAACACACTACGCCGTGAAGGACTGAAATCCTGCAGTGGCTGCAAGGTCCCCCTGCTCAAGAAAGCACATGTACAGGCCCATCTGAAGATTGCCAATGAACATCTGAATGATTCAGAGGAGAACTGGGTGAAAGTGTTGTGGTCAGATGAGACCAAAATCGAGCTCTTTGGCATCAACTCAACTCGCCATGTTTGGAGGAGGAGGAATGACCCCAAGAACACCACCCCCACCATCAAACATGGGGCCATGTACCGTCAAATCTTGGGTGAGAACCTCCTTCCCTCAGCCAGGGCATTGAAAATGGGTTGTGGATGGGTATTCCAGCATGACAATGACCCAAAACACACAGCCAAGGCAACAAAGGAGTGGCTCAAGAAGAAGCACATTAAGGTCCTGGAGTGGCCTAGCCAGTCTCCAGACCATAATCCCATAGAAAATCTGTGGAGGGAGCTGAAGGTTCGAGTTGCCAAATGTCAGCCTCGAAACCTTAATGACTTGGAGAGGATCTACAAAGAGGAGTGGGACAAAATCCCTCCTGAGATGTGTGCAAACCTGGTGGCCAACTACAAGAAACGTCTGACCTCTGTGATTGCCAACAAGGGTTTTGCCATCAAGTACTAAGTCGAAGGTGTCAAATACTTATTTCCCTCATTAACATGCAAATCAATGTATAACTTTTTTGAAATGCGTTTTTCTGGATTGTTTTGTTGTTATTCTGTCTCTCACTGTTAAAATACACCGACCATTAAAATTATAGACTGGTCATTTCTTTGTCAGTGGCCAAACGTACAAAATCAGCAGGGGATCAAATACTTTTTTCCCTCACTGTATAATTATTTTACCTCTGTTAATACATTCAGCCCTACATGTCTAACAGATGGAGGGGTAGAGGTTTATTTCTGATAGGATATACTGTACCTGTACATCTGCACTAGGAGTTCCCGCACAACAGCACACAATTTTGCCCAAGCTTTGCCAGGGGTCAGGTGAGTAGAATCGAGGACTCCTCAGATCATCGCACGCCAGTGACACCCTGTGGCTTCATGGGTGCAAGTTTGCATTATTACATGCATCATATCCTGATTGGCATTCTAGCCGGTCTGTGGGAATACTGAACATGTAAGGTGCAAAATAAGTTTGGACGCCTGCTTTAGAACACACAGACCCCCAAAAATTCCCAAATAAGGAACCAGGAGCTGTAAACATAGAAATAAAATACAACAATACCTTAGAATTAAAAGTATTAGACCATGCAAAGCTTAAAAAAGGGGCAGTAACATTAAAATAGTAAGATGCAATTAAAATAGTATAAATAATCATAGATACATAAAAACAACAAAAATTATACAAAATGTGTACAATAAAATAGGCTTTCCTTGATAATTGTTGGTGCTGGATTCAGCTGCATGGGGTTAGCTTTCCCCAGTACTGATTCTGCTATAGGGAAACTGCTGATCTGTCTTGGATCTTCTTTAGCAATTTGCAGGCCATAGACAAACATGGCCAAGAGTTCTTAGACAGATGTCTGGATAGGGACAAAATTATGTCTCCTCAGCTTATCATAGATTTTTAATTTTAAAGTTTTTATAGGTCTGGATACACTACACTACAGGACATTTTATTGTACCTTTAGTTCTAGTTTATCTGGATTGCTGATATAAGTATTTAGATATATATTTCTCAGATATTCCACTATAAGCATGTAAAAACCCACAACAGTATAGTAGAATAGTCTGGTTTTAAAATTAAAAGAAGACAGCTAAATTGTTTAATTTCCCACAGTCAATTTGAGTGATTGTGATTGTGGGAGTCAACCTACTCGTAGGTTCCAACCCATTACATGAATTTATCAGTGATATATTTCTACAGTTTGTCGAACACCAATTCAGCCTACTGTAAAGTTTCCAATTGATTTAATAAAGTTAAGACAGGAAAGGTATAAACATTTAACTAGCTACCACTCCACAGAAATTACATGGTGGTCCAAAGTCTTGGTTACCTTCAATCAACTGGAATATTTTCTGTCATCTCTGGGTTGAATTAGTGTTCAACAAACTGTAACACTGTATCACAGATATGTTTTATTTAACTAAAATTATTTATCAACCAAGTGACTGAATAAAATAGTTTCCAAAGAAAGGTGAGAATACTGACTCTTTTCGACCACTTTAATTAAGTCTTTAGCTCTTCTTCAGAAGTAACAGGAGGGGGATGTATTATCTGAGATACTTGTCCCAATCCAATCTGGAGACAGACAAACTGTCTGGCCTGGCAGATGTCCTATAATGTGTGAATGGTAGGTATATATGTGCCATTAAAAAATTGCCTTCACTAGACCATTTTTTTGGTTCTCAGTAACGAGAACAGGGTCATTTCAGAGCAGCAGTCGGTTCATGTCTCTCAGCATGCTGAGAGCCAGTGTGGTGCTATAAAGCAAATGTTATCTCCAGTGTTAAGTGCAGCCTGCAGACGGGAGGTCACATAGACTGGCCGAAGAGACATGTAGTCCCATATCGAACACATATATTACGCAGCACAGAGGAAGTAAGCATACTGCTGTTTGGTCAGGCCCCAAAGAGAGTGGTCATTTCAAGTGTGAATACTGAAGAGATTTGCTGGAAAATTGCTTTTTAATTTCCCTTTTGGTTTAAAGAGCAATCATGGGTCTTGAAAGCCAATATGCAGACTCATTTTAGCTAATGTATCCCTTGTAAGGATACATATATCTGTGTAGGTTGCTGAAAAGCAATTAGTGGCTCTTTTACAAAAAAGAAAATTGTAAATACTTCTCTGTGTCCTTTTTTTAAATGGTTTAAAAAGTTATTTTTGTCTTGGTGAACCAAACGCTTCAGCCTGACTCTTTGTAGACTGAGTGACTATATTGCTGATCAAGTTTTCAAGCAAAATCATATCTGACCTATCTGTACATAGACTGCAAATTATGTTTCAAAAACATTGCAACAACACACAGTCGTTATCGGGACTAGCTGACAACTATTTAATATTTACTAATACAACTATTTACAGCATACATGTCCAATAACAAATTTTTTGGCTCTTTGCATTTCTGAAATAAATGTAAATTTGTATATAGTATATTGAGAAATGAGAAAAAAGAGAAATCTTAACCAGCATTTTACCCTTGACATACAATTACATTTAAGAACAATACAAACAAAACTGGCATACAATTCAATTGTTGTTTCATATGTCATGATAGAATTAGGAGTACTACATTTAATTGAACTGAATTTAATTAACATATAAAAACATAAATTAGTTAATTTATCAGCCAGACAGCTGGTATCTGAAACAATGCCATTTACAATTTTTCCAGTGAATCGCAATCACACAATGAAGTTAGAGGACTATCATGGACTGCTATGTACAGTTAAAATCAATAGACAGGGGAGTTTCTAGATCAGTTCTAGATCAGTTTCTTGTCGGTATCATCTTTTTCTCCGCCAGCAAGGGACACATTAGTGAAAACACCCCACACTCCCCCAGCCTCTGTTCTGTCTCCCCCTGGACCTGTGTCCTCACTTTCTGCTGACAGTTTGCAGATGCCTTTCAGCAGAGGATTGCAGCTCCTGCACATTGACGCCAGACTGCTGCTGATCTGAATCTCAGGGCAAACTTGACTGTGAATGCTCCACGACTTCTCTTTCTCTGACGGAAATGATGCTGCTTTGACACCGATGGATGGAAGCAGCTTAAGACAACTGCCTTTTTGATTAAAATCTTTTAAAAAATGGCCACAGGACAATTAGGAAAAGCATGTTTTTCTTATACAAGGTGCTTATATGTAAAGTGTAAGGGGCACGATGGTTTCATCTATTATAAACAAAGGACAACATGCTAAGATGTCTGGAATAATGAATGAGGGTGAAAATAAGGACTCTGTGTATTGCAGGCCTGAATGAAATAAAAATGTAGCTGAGCACAAACAGCAAGTAATTAGGGTTGAATAAAAAGTTTTGTAAATGTGTTTGCTTTTTTGTTTAATGCCTATATTTATGCTAATACAGGTAAAATACAGATATTGATTATTATTATTATTATTATTATTATTATTATTATTATTATTATTATTATTGTCCATCTCAATGAAATACAGATCACATACACTTGATTAATAATGCAAATATTGCATTAGGGTGAGTTAAACTTAAAAAATCTCAGTTCTTCAGATCTAATCACAATGCGTTGATATTTTATGACTGCCGCCTCTTCTGATCTGTCCAAATCATTTGACACACCCAAGGCGTAAATGAAAATGAAAATGCTTAAGTCCGGTGTGAAATTCTAACACTAAATTGGAAATTAAAACAAGTTACTGTGCTATCTTGAGATTTAATATTTGCTCTGATATGTTATCTGTTTAGAGACTTTCATCATTTTAAATCGGTCCTATACCAGAGGGTGCCCTAGCTACTGAGCTGGACTGGCTGCCCAAAGCTAGATTAGTGTTAGCAGCGACTCCCGCGGTGTTGTCTATCGCATTAAAAAACCTCTAGTCGACAAGTCACTTTCAGACCGAAAATACATCCAAATAAACGTTCAGTATGAAAACATGCAATGTAATGCAATTGAGATAACTATTCAACATTGCAATGGTGTATTGCTACATTCTCCCAGAGCCAAAGCACATTCTAACGACATGCATATATATATATATATATATATATATATATTTCATGTTGACTTTTATTTGGTCATAATTAATAGAAACGGGGAGGTTTCTCTTTATTTTTGGGCTGAATTATAGTTACACACAAGATGAAGTACAGTTTATTCAATGACACTAATATGCAAATGCAAATCCATCAATTTATTAATTATAATATTTGTGTTAACTAATTAATTGATGGACTCGCAGAGTCTTGCCCTTTGCTCACTGAAATATGTACGTGGGCCCCGTTTATCTCCACACTACAAATAAATGTATTGTTGTGGCGTAGGGGGTCACTTGTTTCAACTCCTGTTCAGAGGTTTGTCAACATCCCCCCCCCTCCACGCTGATTGATCATCTCCCGTCAATTTGTATTTGTTTTCTGCAGCTCTAGATTTAAGCCTTTAATAAAAAGATAACAAAAGGGCATGATTTGGTCCAGACACCGTCAAACAAAAAACTAAACTTTTTTTATTAAAGTTAAAGGAGAAAGGACACGTTTATCAAGTTTATCCCATACATACTTCAATTCCACGCCTCTACTGTATTGATAGCGCTGGCAGCCTGTAATGCCCCCCTCGGAGCCAGTCTGAGTTATTTTTAGAGTGAGAGTTACTAAAAATATCTTCTCCTTGTTATTGCGTCACAACAAGTAACTTTAGCCGTTTTTTTTTTGGGTCGTTCACGCAGCAGTGTGCGGAGATATCAGATTAACCCTATGCGGGGATATAAAAGGCAGCGAAGACAGAGGCAGGACACAGAAGCATTAAGACAGGCCTCCTATCAAGGTAAGGGCATTGCTGTTTACGCCTTGCATCATTTGAGATGCACGTCTCTGCCATTGTGAGACGTTTTTATACAGTATTCTACATAAATAACTGCATTTAAAAATGAATGCATAAAAGTGCATATAATAATACTAGTAATACCCTGCTAACACAACATTACCACAACGTTGTATCAATGTAATATAGCCTAACGTTATTATAGTATAATAGTGATAATAATAATAATAATAATAATAATAATAATAATAATAATAATAATAATAATAATAATTCATACGTGACGCAGTTTTGGTTAGTATTTGTATTATAATTTTTTACAGTATTCCCTGCTGATACAGTAGTCTCGAACTTTTTTAACTTTAAAAGTTGGTCAACCAGGATGAAAAGGGGAATAAACAATAATGTCTTTTTTTCCAGTGAAAATTGGGATTTAACTTTAGGCTTCATGTTTTAGTGTAACAGGAATCAAAACTAAACATGACGGTGGGCTGTGAGTACTGCAAACGTCCTCTAGACGCTAAAACGGCTCTTCCTTTTTGTAAAGCATCCTGCGCTAAGGCGGACGGGACCCAGGAGCTCTCCTTCAAGCGATTCAGGTCAGTGACTGCAGCGGCTGCCTGCCGGCTGGCCTTTCTGCTATATTGTGCTCCCTCTAGCGGTACTTCAAAACAATTCATGTTCATTTGATCATTTTCATCCATGGTTGTGTAATCAAGAAAGTTATATATATATATATATATATATTAGTCGAGGCAGTGGTGGTTATTGAATGTATACTATACATATGGCAAGCCGTTTTCACATTTAATCGTGAAATTAGTGATATAAACAAGTATATTTGTGATATCACAAATTAAATTGCAACAATTACAATGTTTGGTATCAAAAATATTTTTTTTAATATCAACAATTCTATGTTTGATATCAGCAATTGTAATTTTGATATAAAAATGTGGCACAATTGCTGATATCGACAATTGTAGTTTTGATATGTGATGATTAAATATTAAAACGGCTTGCCATACCAAATAAGCTTTCAGAACACTTTAAAAGTGCAATAATAATAATAATAATAATAATAATAATAATAATAATAATATATATGCACATATATATAATATATGCTTTAAAATTGCATTTAAACCTCATTGTTATCATTACCTTTAATATTGTATTATTCTGTGTGTGTGTGTGTGTGTATATATATATATATATATATATATATATATAGCGAGCGGTAAGCATATTTGCAGAGATGGTTACTTCCCCTGCACCAGCATCAGCCCAACTCACATGCTGCAGCAAAGTGATGTGTAGTGTTGAGGGCTGTGAGTCACAGGTTTTTTCTTCTTCAGTATTCTTGTTATCAGCCCTGATGGTGTGAATAGTGGTAATCAATGCTGCAAATGACAGACCTGGCATACAGGCTGCTGCTGCTAAACCTACTTAAAAAAAAACACAGAGCTGCAGTGATTCAGAGCCTCTCGTCTGCAGGACATAATTGGACAGAGAGAAAGCCCTGTGAGAGCGTCATTGTGTTTAGTGGGTGACGTCGGTAGGTAGCTCATGGGGCATCCTCTTTTTATGGCATTGAGATTAAACGCAAGCCCGTCCTCCTTGCTCCTACCTCCCACTCAGTTGCTATATAATGTAAGGATACCTCTCAGACTGAACTAACAAACCTCAGCTCTCTGTAGAACTCCTGTTTGTTATGGTAGATATTTTGTCCCCTTTCATAATCTTCTCAATCCACTCAAATTATTTCTGGGGTCACTGAAATCCAAAAAAGAAAAATACCTCAATGTCTTTCAAAATATTTTATTTATTTACTTGTCAAATACAAAAACATGAGAGTGTCAGTCAAGATATACAGATAAGCTGAATTTGATGAAGACAATGACTCAATACAGGGCTCTGTTCATGTTGTTGAAGGCAGTAACTAAGTAAGGCCCAAGAATTGTTGGGCTAGAAGACTGTTCTGTAACTAAAGTCATTTCTGGCTTCCCGGCCATGGTTTCGTACAGGTCTACCAAAGGGGCATCCAAAGCCAGGAGGGATCACATTAACACGGAGATCAGGAGAATGCGAGCTCTCCTGCCCATTTCAGAGGAGGAGAAAGAGCGACTCTCCTACCTGCACACCATGTCTGCCATCTGCATCTACATCAGGAAGTCAGTCTTCTACCAAGGTAAGGGAACTGAGATTTCTTGAACATCACTTTTTCCTCCGCCTCCCACTGCTAACACCAGCCTGTACCTTTGAGCTAAACAGCTGATTCTGTTTCTTTCTCGTCTGCTGTAGAGCTGCAGAGTGACGTGGGAGAAAGCTCCCTTTTTCCTTACGAGGATTTTTTGCCAGCTCTGCCAGGCTTTATTGTGGCCATGACGGGCGAGGGGAAACTGATTTATGTGTCGGAGAATGTCAGCACGTACCTCGGCTACTCAATGGTAGGTAATTCACAGCTCAGCCTGAAACTCTCTCTCAGCTTTGCTTAGTTACTTTGCCATTATGAACAATTGCAAAAAAAAAAATGTAGTTCTGGTGATTTACCATGCTTTGACTTATCAAATTGCATTAGCCAAGGTTATGTCATATGTTTTATTATTATTATTATTATTATTATTATTATTATTATTATTATTATTATTATTATTATTATATAGCTATATACTGGCTTGGCTTTGTATACAGTACAATATACATTATTGGGCGATAACTTATTTTGTATTTTTCCAAACATCTACCCAACATAGCACTTGGTTTAAAAAAAAATGTATTTTAAAAATATTCATTAAGTTTTACTGGAAAATGATAATTTTCCACTGGGTTCTAGAATGGAAGGTTTTAGAGCTAAATTACAGCCTATAGGTTAGTTTACTTATTAACCAAATTGATTTTATTTTTTATGTCAAATGATATGTATCATGCAAATCCAGAGCAACTTTGAATAATAACTCTTGTCTTGAAAATGTGAACTCATTTACATGCTCTATAAAATTCCACTTGGGTGTAAATAGATATATGTCCAGTCTCACGATGACAGACAAATAATCACCTTTGTTTATGGGATTATTATTATTTTTTTTCTATCAGGTGGATCTACTTCAAGGAGATAGTTTCTATGATATGGTAGAAAGTGCAGACCTGGAGGCAGCAAAAAATCACCTGCAAACAGACTCATCCTCAGAAACAGGTAAGAGCTTTTTCTATTGATTAAATAAAAAGAAAATACGTTATGAAAGTTGAAGTATTTCAATGCAAACATACAAAACATAGATTCTCTAATCCCAATTATTAAATTTGTGCCAGTCCCAGTAATCTCACATGATGCCAAGTATTCACTGCATTATAATGTGGTTAACTTTTTCAATTTTGTCTTTTTTGACAACCGAGATTCTAAAACTATGCATTATAGTTGATTGTGAACAGTTTGACACTTGCCAAGTCAGTGGAATAGAAAGACTCCTCAATGCTGGCAAAGTTTTCTTAAATCTCTTCTCTTGTCCCATTCTTTCCAGAGAGAATCTTTATTTGCCGGATGCATACTTCAAAAGCATTTCGCCTCAGGCATGGCAGTAGCAACTCTATATTAATCAGAGGGAGGTTTCAGACTGTCCCAGGATCTGCACCTTCCTGCACCAGCTCCAGAAGAGTTTTTGTGGCACTTTGTTCCCCGACTGTCAACCGTTTACAGGACATTGACAGTCATTGCTTCATGCCACAATTCCAGAGCCTCCATCAGCCTGATATGACATTCACTGACATCCCTGACAGGTCAGACCCTGATAATGCATTTTTAATTTGTGTATGTATATGTGGGTAGAATTACAACTTACATATAACAGTTTTGCATTTTAATGATGTTATTTCTTATGCCAAATAGATTGATATGGCAGTTTTGAAAATGCTGGATCCCAATATCATTTTGGCGCATTTCTGCCAAATGTGTCATTATTAGTGTAAAAAACTCAGGCAATTCCCTTTCAAGCTAAGGAGTGTGCATTATGCTTAATGTTTGTCACTCTTTACTTTGTTCACAGTTTGCCTCCACTCCTGGGATACTGCAGAGAGGAAATGATTAGCCAGTCCTGGTACAGTCTGCTGCATCCTGCTGACATCAGTTTTGTAGCAGTTCAACACAAACGTTTGTGTAAGTCTATAATTAATAATGTAATTTCATTCTTCAATATATGAAGCCTTGTTTACTGTTTATAATATAGACCAATTTTTAAATTAATCATAATTGCTGATTGCACGAGCACTGTCTGGATTATAGAACTCAACCTGGTTTACTAGCTGAGCCACATGGGAACCCTATGGGCCGTTAAGGCTGTTGTATTAAATGTACCAATCTGACTGATCTACTTGGTGTTCATAAATACTTAATGCTGAATAAATCTATTTGTAACAGCCAGTATAAAAAAGAAATAAAAAAACACAGTCTAAAGTCTTCCTTTGTGTGTTTCCCAGTGTTACAGGATGAAGACACTCCTGTGGAAATGGTGCTGAGAATGCAATGCAAGGATTTCTCCTGGGCCTGGCTCTATGTAGTGGCTGTTAAGGATTCTGGGAGGCAGAGTGTGTGCTGCATTAACTACATCATTAGGTATGCAACTAATATTACTGCATTGAAATTAAGACTTTAGTCAATATTTAAGGCTGCGGGTAGATTGATTAGCTCCAGATATTTTAGTTATGTTGACTTCAAACATACTTAAGAAGAAAAATAGCTATTGAAGGATTGAAGAGATTGGTCAGGATGTAGTTGAGCCAGGGACAAAGCGATTTGAATGCTGGTAGCCAGGAGCTGCAGGTGGGCACATAAATGCTTCACAACATGATTGAACCTGTTTTTAGTGGTCAGCAGGCCTTTGCCCTATTGTGCCAACAAAGTGCACTTCCACTTCTTCCCAACAGAGGTCCCCCCCAATTACATTTTCAGGGAACCAGCTCTGTTATTGTTGCAGAAATTCCCTTGGTAAAAACTTGTCATTATTAAAATACTTTTGCTTGATTTAATTTACAGCCAAGTGGAAGCAACTTTCCTCATTCAGCAAATCCATGCTCAAGTCAACAGCAGATCATCAGACTTCCAGCACATCTCCTCAAACCACTGTGGGAACAGCACATCCGTGGCAGATGGCACTCGCCGCCACTCTGACGATACTGCAAAAAACCTGAAGAGGCACATGGAGGAAAGCAACTTGACTGAAGAGCCTGTGAACAAAGCAAGCAGGATGTCCAATTCCAGCACCTATATGTATTATATGTTTAACCGGGTTAGTGGAAGCAGCCCACCAACAGTGCAGGGTGACTGTCCTGTATTACCCTCCACCCCTCCCTATAGCCCAGTATCCCACTGTTCTCCCAGTCTGCAAGAGGAAACAAACTCCTCATCCTTCCCTAGCACAGACTTTCTCCTGGACTCCTACAGGTTCCCACAAGACTTACTCCTAACCCCAGAAAGCTCCCCTTCTTACTACCCTGCCCATGACCAAGCAGTCTTTCCTGTAGAAAGTGGGCATCTCCCAGCTTCAGGCCCTTTCCCAGCCCTTGTAGACAATAATTACAGACTAGACAGCTTAAGCATTGAGTCGATGCTATCTCCACCAGCTGGCAGTTCCCCTTCCTACAATTTCTCAAGCTGCCCTGGTGACGTTCAGCTGGTCCCCGATATCCAGCCAGTCAAAGATATCTGCGGAGGAGAGTCTGATTACAGTTTTCACCTGGAAGACTTCAGCATTCCTCAAAGTATTCTAGGCGTCAGCTCTTACATGGAGCCTCAGGGCTTACTGACCCCTGAACCTTCTCCCAATGCGGAGAGCACCTTCCAGTACAATGCGAAAGAGCAGGCAGAAATCAGCATTTTAGCCCAACAGATCTCTTCACTTGCCACCAACTTCGACATGTACCAAAGCATGTCTGGCTTGGGGGACAACTTGGATAGCCCCTCCAATAGGAGTGTCTCTCCCCTATCCCAGGAGACCCAGCATCCCCCCTTCAGCTGGCCCAGACCATCAGCTCCTGAACCCAAAGCTGTCTTGGATGAAGGAGTCATTGACAGCATCTTGAAGGATCTGGACATGGTTCCAGACATAGAGAGCAATCCCTGCCCCAGCAGCTGTTCCAACTCTGAGCCCCCTAGTACTATGGATGCATGTGGGCTCCAGAGCAATCACAGCCTCCCGGATGTCCACACAACAGATCCGTCAGTTCTCCTGCACCTCGTACTTGACAACCACCTATCCCAGAACCATCCATCCATCGATATCCACCCAGCATTGGACTCCTGCATCACGAGCTCTACATGCAATGGGTCCGACAGTGAGTTGCATCAACTCAGCCAATACCTGCACAGTAGCCTCCAGCAAGGTAAATATGTAGTCACAGTTCCACTGCACTCGCACAGTCCATTAAAATTGGACCATCATGTCATTATGTCCTAAAATGTTCAACATGTCAAAAATCCTTTTGTAACTGATGTGTCAAATTACGCAGAAATGTGTTGTTAAAGATTTCTCTTCAAATATGTAATCCCATTTTGTTAATGTAGGAACATTAATAAGTTAACTCTGATGCCCTAGAAATAGAGAAGTACAGAACAAATACTAATACTAGCATGTTCCTGAAAAAATGTTTTGTATGCAATATTACTGTTTTCACGCTTATTTGTATTCATGTTTATTTTTCTCTGTATCATTCCAGATGGACTTGTTGAAGAATCCATGTACTGAAATAAGTCTGTGACTTACCGTACTTCACCTTGTATGGCATATTGTCATAACAACCTGAAGCTTCTTCGCTGGATTCAAAGAAGAATTTCAATGCATTTGATCTGATGACTTTCTATATCTTGTTTGCAAACGACTTTTAAACTGGGAACAGGTGTCCCCCTAAAAAAAAAAAGTTTGTTACATAAAAAACAGAAGCAACAATGGCAAGAAGATGGAGGTTTCAAAAATTAAACAGGAATGTATTTAATTCAAACATATTTTTTTGTTAAACTGTATGTTTGGTGAACCAAATTGATAATACTAGCCAAATGACTAGAATAATTTAGTATTAGAGTATTTTTTTATCTTTAGAACTTTTATTCAATGTGCTGCATTAATGTCTGCTGCAGAAGCATATGGTACAGAGTGATATACAAATACAATAAAACCAGGCCTTTTCATTGATCACTATCTATATTTATGATCTCCAATCTGTCAAGTCTAATACTAGGCATCTTCAATCAGTAACTAAAGTATGTATTAATCATGAATAAAGAGGATAAAAATTAGCTCAATTATGTAATTAAGAGCTTGTTTCAAATAAATATATATAAGCTCTCCAGGACCAGAGATGGAGACACTTGATCTATACTATCAATTTAAAACCTTACAGTATTATTACTTAAATAACTTGGAATTCTCTCCTGAGCACTTAAAAGCAAGCATGGTTTACTTAAATCTGCAAAGGCAGTGGAAATATAGAAGTCCATCCATAATCTCAAACAAAATCAAATCAAATGAAATAATCAAGTGAAATCCAAGTTTTTGTTTTGTAGTGTTTTCCTACTATTCTATATCTCCCGAATGTACAGGTTTTGAGGTCACCAAGGATGCGAAAAGTGAATGGATGATCTTTTAAAAAGCTCTATTATAAAACAGTCTTACTGGATAGTATTCTTGAACTGTCAAATTGACTCTGGCAACATCTTTTGTCATCCATTTTTTAAATTTTTAAATTTGAATGAAAACAGATTTCAACACTGGTTTCACAGACCCAGTTTAGCACTAGTCTTGGACTATTCAATGTTATTTTACATAGAGTAGTCCTAGACTAGTGAGATCAAGGTCTGTGAAACCAGCTGTATTGTCACAATAGTTAATCATACATTTGAAACCATTCAGAAATTAATAAACACTTAGGTCTTATGTTTTCTAGCTGCTAAAAGTGTGATGTAATATAATGGCTAGAATGTGTTTATATATTAAGGTACAGATAAATATATATATATAAATATTACTTTTACATTTGATTTTGTATTTTTGTATCAGAAATGAGGTGAATAAAAATAAAATGACTGCAGTACTTTGGATGTGGGTAATTTTGTTTAATAATCACATATATAATAAAAATGTAATTGATATTACCACATAGAATTAAAACAAACAAACAAAAAAACACTTTTCATATATGCACACTGGTGTATAATCACCAAGTGTTTTGAAAAATGTGCTGCACAAATATCTACTTATATCTAAAAACAATCAATCATTAATAAAAGGTTAAAAGATCTCGGACTCAGGCTCCAGCAGGGGGAAATGGCCGTCCCTGGAGGTGGGGCCCATCACGGGATCCTGAGCTCCCCCAGATCTTGAAAGTGCCAGCTTTTGAAGGCTTCCTCCTGGCCCCTCTGATGGACCTCCAGATTGCCATAATCCCTCACTAGTACCATGCCCCTCCTTGCGATGACAACTGGGTCCAGCTCCTGCTTATTAAACAAACAGATGTTCCGTCCCTCCCACAGGGCCTGCTTTAATGCGCAGACGACACGCCACCAGCACCTCAGGGTTGGAGATGTGATTCCCCTGGCTGGTCCATAAAGGATCTGCTGGGCGGTCGCCCGCACAGGAAAGGCAAACCTGCGGAGGAACGGGAAAAACAGGAGCCAGACCCTGCGAGCAGAGGGGAAATCCCTAAAGATATGAGCCTCTGTCTCCCTTCCCAGGCATTCTTATAGGGGCAGGTGTCAAAAAGGGCCAGGCCCCTTCTGTACATGAACACTCGGGTGGGGAGACACCGACTCACAGCCATCCAGGAGACATCTTTTTGCGTGTTTGTAAGGCAAACGTGCGTAGCGTTAGCCCAGATAAACTGGCAGGTTTCGGGAGGGAAATCTTCTATCCGGCTGGTCTCCTGGGTAGATCTCATCTGACTACAGATGGTCTTGTAATCCCAGGAGGCCAGCACGACTTTATGGAGGCCTACTTCGAGCGCAAAGGCTCGGAACGCCCTGTAGAACGGCGGGGGATACCACGAGTGCGGCCTGGTTTTATCCATGGTGCAGAGGCCGAATGGTCTCAGGCTGCTGGCAAAATAAAAGCGGTTAATGAAACTCACTTTCTTGCCAGCAGCCAGGATGTTCTTGACCACATATGCCAGCCCCTGCGCCTTTATAAGCAGCACAACGTCCGGGACCCCCCTGCCTCCATCCAGGGTACCCTTCACCATCTGCACTCTTTTCAGCCTCTCCATTTTGCTCCCCCAGACAAACGGAAATATAATTCTGGTCACTAGTTTTGCGACGACCTTGTCTGGGGGGAAGATCATGCCAACGTAGAGCAGTATCGGGAAGAGGATGGCCTTTATGACCTGCACCTTACCAGCCATCGTCAAGGTCCTTGTACTCCAGCCGTGGATCTTCCTTTGAACCTTGGATAAGGCTTCCTCCCAGCTCCGGGTGCTTGTGTTTGTCCTGTCGATCGTGATCCCCAGAACCTTGATGGACGGCTTCACAGGGAACACGGTTGGCGGGCCCCGGCCGACAGGCCATGCCTTGGAGAGGTAGACCTCGCTCTTGGCCCTATTGACAGTGGCCCCCGTCGCCCTGCAGAAGCCATCCAGCAGTTACTCAACCCTGGCCATGGACGGTGCGTCTGTGCAGACCATGGCCACGTCGTCCATATAGGCCAGGGCTTTCAGTTGCTCTCTGCCGGAACCCGGGAGACGGAAACCTGTCACCCGGACGTCCCGGCGGATCGCCTGCATGAACGGCTCCAAACAGAGGACGTACAGCAGGGCCGAGAGGGGACAACCCTGTCGAACCCCCAACCTGACCGGAAATGGTTCGGTCAGGTGGCGGTTCACGAGGACCCTGCTGCTTAGGCCGCTGTAGATGATCTTAATCCATTTCCTCAGGCCAAGAGCGAGACCCATCCTCTCCATCACTAGCTGCAGGTATTCGTGGCCCACTCTTTCGAAGGCTTTCTCCTGGTCCAGACTGATTAGGGCCAGGGGAAGCCTTCTCTCGTTCGATGTTCATGACATCCCTGAGCAGCATGGCGTTGTCGGCCGCCGATCTCCCCCGGGCACCGCAGACCTGGTCGGGACCCACGACTTGAGGGAGTGGCCGCTGCAGCTGGAGCGTCAGTGCTTTGGCCAGTATTTTGTAGTCGGTGCACAGGAGGCTGACCGGCCGCCAGTTCTTCAGATCTCTCGGATCTCCCTTCTTATGAAGGAGAGAGAATACTCTTCTTCATAGAAGGGGTCAGTCCACTCTCTCTCCACACCGACCCCAAGACCTGGGCCAGATCTTCCCTAAGCACCTCCCAATAAATCTTGTAGAATTCAGCAGGGATCCCATCGGGACCCGGTGTCCTTCCAGAGTTAAGACTCTTTATCATAAAATAAAATATGGAAGCACAAAATGCATGTGCAGTTACACTTAATATAAGTTCATAAAATCCTAAGACGGGGTGGGGATCGTCCGGCCTCCAGACTGTATGCGGCCCCTGAGGCTTTGCTCCAGCCCTAGAGTCCATTTGAAAACAAATATTTCTGCGACATACACTTAACACTTGAAGCGCCGAGCTTATGTAATAAACATGTCTACTGCGTTTTAACTGCATAAACACGAAAATAAATAAGTTATAAACACATTTATCTAGAATAGCCAAAATCGTGTTATTTTCACCGGTCATTTAAATACATAATACATCAAATATAACCCATAATCCTGCCTGCCCTCTAGCGATCTCTAGCAGTCTTTCATGTGCTTGAAATACATTGTACAGCATTACAGGTGTTTTCTGTAGTCAGATTGAGTGGATACAGTGATTACCCACAAATAAACATGGATTCGAAATGGAGACTGAAGAGAGCTGGTTTTGGAAATGCCGTGTATATGAACATGACTGATTCAGGGGCACCAGTGATACTGGGAATGGCAGATCATTCGTGGGTTTGTGCCAGTGCTGTGAAAACATTGCGAGTGAAACGCAGGTCCAAATGGCACCGAGTGCTTTTACTCCACTGATCAATACGCGATGCTACTGCAGAGTGCAATAGCGCAGCACATCCACCAAAATAATGATTCACGGACATTATCAGCGGAGCAGCATTTATTGCGATGCTGTATATTCGCGGAGTAAAAGTTTTACCTGGAGAGGCTGTCAAACTGCAGTGTGAGGGACGAGCTCATGCAGGGAAAGTGCAGAAACGTGTCCTGTGTGACTGTACGAGCTGCAGGCTAAATATATATAGTAAATAATTTATTGAAATACAAAGCCACAGTGAATAAAAGCAGTGTATGTTGAAAACAAAGTTTGCACGGTGTTGAAAATGTTTACTTTAGTGTACAATTATGTTTTGATAAATGCAATAGGTATTTTTGAACTACAAAATATTGCTTTTGAGCATTATTCCAATATTTACTTTTACACTTGTTTCATTCTCTTATTGTATGCCGTTTTTGAGCTTTTTGCTTATTGTAAGCTATATAGATATTCATGTTTTGACTGCCGTTAGTGCGTTTAGAAAAAAGTGATTTGTTCTTGCATTAGAATGTAAGTTTAATCTGTATTCATGTTTAGATGTAGGTGTATTAATTAAGGTTGTGGCCCGTGAATACATTTGTGATCACTGGAATGGCCCTGGATAGGAAAAAGGTTCCCCAGCCCTGTCCTTAGATATAACCGCATACTACACGTACCTTCAGTGCTTTCCGACATTTCAGTTGGACGCAGTATATTCATTTGTAGTATGGTACGGGTGGCTTGCTACATTCCTCAACATATGCAGTATACAACCAGAGGTCACTCATATATCTCTCTCACTACAATGAATACTGCATCACATCATGCTTTACGCTCGGCTGACGTGAGGTCACATAACATATACTATACGCAATCATTCATTTTCATACTGCGTACTCTACTACTACTTTGTGTTTGTTTGTTTGGTGGCAGCATTACGCTTCTGTAATATTCAGCATTAAACAGCACCAAGCGCATTTGCTGCCGCTGTTAGCGCCCTCTTTTGGAAAGCAGCTGTGTTGCTGCCTCGGTCTCATTTCAGAGCTTTGCACATGGATCCATGTGGCTACTGAGACATAACTTTATTCTTTTGGCTTTTGGTGCAATGTAAGTATTTAAAATTGCGATTTTCACATGTAAATACAATTCCATAAACGTACTCCTGTAGAAAATCACTATCTAAGGTATTGTAAGACTATTATAAGTATAATTCCTTAGTATGCTTTGCTTAAACGAAAGGCCTGACTCAAGCCGGGGATTTGATTGAATGGGAACCACCTGGAAAACAGTCTCTATGTCGGGTATATCAGGGTAAAACGAGTCTCTCGTTTATCACAAGCTATACTGACTCTTAATGATAAGGCTTACTCAGTATGCTTCATAACGGTTTTATTTTAAGATTGCTGTATGTTGTGCTACGCATATATTCGCAAAATACGGAATTATTCCGAAATAATAATATTGACGGAAAAAAAAAATCAAATTAGCCTGTATGCCGGACAGCCGAATACAAATACATCTGGGATTCAGGGATTTAACCTTAAACCTTACAGATAATAAAAAACCGTGCTGTAAGTATCATAACACTTGATTATTATTTTCAGCTCAAGATGTCCCCAATGAAAAAGCGTGTTCAGAAAAGTGAACGTGTGGACGCTGTAGAAGAGCCCGACAGCGACGACTCGGAGCAGGACCTGGAAAGCAACTTTGCTCTGATCAGCAAACCGGGCCTCCCCGGGCCGGCAGCCTCAGACAGCAGCGCCGAGGAGGAGAGCAGCGAGCCCCGCGAAGGGCGCAGGGCGTCCGGCAGCGATGGGACGGAGGACTCGGACTGTGATTTTGCAGAAGATGACGACCCTGGCCAGTCAAACTTAAAAGCCAGCAATGCCACAATACAAACTGAGGAAGATATCAAGAAAGGTTAGGATATTGGTAGTTTTGTATGTAATACACGTGGAAAGTAAAAGAGATCCAGCCATGCATCCCATACCACAATGGACCTTTCCTGTGAATGGATAATTATGTATCTTTTGGATCAGAAGAGATCTCCTAATGGCTTCAGATTTCTTTACGAACGTCTAAAAATTGAGCTAAGCTTTGAAGTGGGATGGGGGTGAGGGGGGGGGGGGCACACACATCTACATTAGATTGACAATTTGAAGTTGGAGATTAAGGTCAGAAGTTGGGATGGTTTAGCATTCAATTAGTTTGTTTCCTGCAGTACTGGAAGGAAATCCATCTGCAGATAGCTTGGGAAGGTCATTGCCTCACTCTGCAAATCCCTGGCTTTAGTTTACACAGGCTTAGAGTCAGGGACACTAAATGAAAAGTTTAAACTAATACAGTTCCAATACTGGGGAAAATTCAAGATGTGGCTAAATTATATATTTATACACACACACACGCACACAATTTTCTATCTATTTCCTTTTATTTGCTGAAAATCTAAGTGAAAGAAACAGTTTTTAGTCAAATCTTAATTCAACAAGATGAAACTCTCTTCTTAAGTAAAGTAGAGACTTCAATCTCACCTCTGTTTGGTACAGTGAGCTGAGGTCAGTTCTTATGTGCAAGTGCTATATATTGTAAATCTATATTTAAAATCGGGCATCTGAATTTCACAATCTGCTAGGTTATGGTTCAGCCAATACAACTTCTAAAGCCAATGAGTTGGCCCCTGACCATCTCACTGTTGACATGCAAAGTAGTACTGCTTAAGTGATACCTTTAATTTAAAACATGCCTAGGAAAGATACAACTCCCATAGCATAGTGTTTTGGGCATGATTTTTACAACCAGACAAAATCACATGTGTGATATTTCAGACTTGTTAGGAGACTTGTTTTATCACCATTTTAAACACACTGCATTTACACATCATTGGTTCAATTTGTGTACATAAGCATGCTCCTCAAAAAACCTGAAAGTCCAATCGTTATTATTGTTTAAGTATTGTATTTGTTTTGATGTATGTATTATGCCAGTGGTTTTCAAACCGGTCCTGGAGTACTCCCTGCCCTGCTGGTTTTTGTTCCAACTGAGGTCTTAATTGCTTAATCGAATCCTTAATTGACCTAACAAAGCAATATACCATTCAATTAATGAATTAAGACATAGGTTGGAACAAAAACCAACAGGGCAGGGGGTACTCCAGGACCGGTTTGAAAACCCCTGTATTATGATATAACTTTTGTAAATTCATTAGGAACTTAATTAGGAAAATCTGTCCTGGGACTTCAACTTGTCACTACAGAAAATCACATTGTTCTCTAGAGACAGTGAAGATGTTAATAAGCAAATGTAATGATTTTAATATATTGTCATGCCAACTGTGAGAGTCACATTTCCTTTAGAAGAACATTATTAAAATTGAGGGGGCAATGCCACTAAATGTGTTGTAAATGTAACTTTTTATATGGAAAAATCTTTTATTTATAGCCTTAAAATTAAAAGTTACATTTTCCAAATATTTATTAGTGTTGCACCCTCAATTACAGTAAAATATAGCAGGTATATGAGAGTTGTGTAGAAAAACCTTTAAAGTTAACACCCAAGAAGTGGCAATGCACAATATTGTTTCACCGAGTTTTTCTGAATATGTATTAATTCTCCTTTCCTTCCTATTGTAGAGCTTTCAACCATGTCTTTCGAAGACATAATGAAGCTTCAAAATAAAGTGGGAACAAAAGTTTATAACAAGATGGCTTATGGTTCCGAAAGCAAATCTGCCCCAAAGAAGGTGAAACGTCAGAACAAGAATAAGTAAATGCGTGTTTTACTCTCTTTACATATTGTGCAAAATTCATTAAATTATGTAATGCTATGCTTGATCTGTATGTTTTTGTTTTAAATGCTTATTGTAACAGCAGCAGAGATACTATTTTTAGGCAGTGCAATTTTCATCCTGTGCTTTCTGTTAAGTAAAGCAATGTCAAAGCCTGGCAGTTGTTGTATAGATAGTTCCTAATTAATGCCAGACCTGCTGTGAATGCTTCCCTGCATTACTCTCACTAACCAAGACTGCTTTGATTTGTTGCCTTTTAATAAAACAATTCTATGCTTTCTTGTTCACTCCTAGGCCAATGGAGACATCAGCAAAGAGGCATGTTCCTTTTCTTAGACAAGTGGTGCCAGTCAAAAAAGCAGTAAGAGGATTTATTTAGATACGAATCAATTACTACTGGCTTTGCTTGAAATGCATTTTTTACTTTTTAAATTTACAAATCAATCATTCCACCATAGGTATTATCTTACAAAGTCAGTGTTATTTTAGGTTTTCTGAGAAGGTAACATCCTTTGTGTTCCATTGTTCAGCGGGGGA
Source organism: Amia ocellicauda (assembly GCF_036373705.1). Taxonomy (NCBI): domain Eukaryota; kingdom Metazoa; phylum Chordata; class Actinopteri; order Amiiformes; family Amiidae; genus Amia; species Amia ocellicauda. The sequence continues at coordinate 1,154,100 of NC_089872.1, forward strand.
AAAAGTAGAGCAAAAATTATCAACTTTTCTGTGTAGCATGAAGCCTGCATATGTTTTTGCCTTTACTTTGGGCTGTTTTGTGAGTACTGGAAAGGGCCTTATATTTAAAGTTAAATTGCTTAATTGGAATAATGTATTTTGAATGTCATATTAAAACCGTACTAATTTTTATTTTATATTTTATTTTTTTACACCCCATTGGTCTTGATGAAAATCCACTTAATGATTTAGGACAGTGGCTCTCAACCCTGGTCCTGGGGTATTCCTGTCTCTTTTGGTTTTTGTTCTAACTGAGCTCTGTTCTTTAAATCCTTTGCTGAACTATCTCTTTTTTATCAGCTGACAAATAATATACTTTACGTTTCTAATTAAGTCTAATAACGAGCTCAATAAACATAGGGACCAGGGTTTTAGGATATAAAGGACTTTTCAGTGCATTGTATCAAATTATATTTTACATTGTATGTAATTAATTATGATGTAATCTTCCAGATATCCAGAGATCCTCGGTTTGATGATCTGTCAGGAGAATTCAAGCCAGAGATATTTGAAAAGACTTACAGCTTTATTGATGACATCAAGAGAAAAGAAAAAGAGGTATAGAAGTCTTTTCAACAGCATTCTTATGGGAAATACCTATTTCTGTTTGGTTTTTATGTGTTTATTAATGGTTGTAAGAAAAAATTAACATTCCATATAACATAGCATTTGACTGCTGCCATTTAAGGTGACCTTTTTACTTAGCTTAGTGCCAAGCAGTGATGGGGAAAAAAGTAAAAGATACATCTATTATTTTTGCACATTTTTAAGAATCCATGACCATAATTAGTAGTCAAGCTACTATTAATTTGTTTTAGATAAACTACATTTTTTAATGATACCATAACCATTTCTTACCATTCCATCTGTTTGCATTCATGCTGTGGTGGGGTCAGTGGTTAGGATTTCCCTTTATAATTGTCAGGTCTGCCTATGTAGGTGATAAATGTGAACTTAGCTTTCCTTCAGAGTAAGATAAAACTTTGGAAAAAGTTTTAATTGAGACGCTTTCTCTGTTTTAGCTGATCCTGAAGAAGCTAAAGACAGTCAAAGCAGCAGAGCGTAAAGAACAGCTGCAGCTGCTGCTACGGAGAGTGGTGAGTTCCTCTTATCAGACAGTCACTTTTACATCCTTCCTTCTGTTTCCTGTTTTATGGCGGCCAGATGCTGAGCTTGTAATGCAGCTGTAAATCCACTTTTCAAGAGAAATACATAAAATAATATTAATTTGTTAAATGCCTTTATCCAAGGTAAAAGAAAAATAAATGTTATGTACATATATTCCTATACTTTCCACAAACATAATTTTCAACAAAACAAAATTGTTTGTGGACAGTACAGGAATATATATACATAACATTTATTTTCTTCCAAATAGGGAAAATGACAGTACAGATTAAAATAAATGTATAGAGAAAAAGAAACCTATGCACCTTTTCATCACATTTGGTTATTTTTGGTAGGAAAACCAAGAGAAAGCGCAACAGATGAAGCAGCTCCAAAGGGAGAAGGAGCTGGAATTCAAGAAGCAGCAGCGAGAGCTTGCACAACAGGGCAAGAGGCCATTCTTCTTGAAGAAATGTGAGTATGAATTAAAAGCATTCCACATGTTTAATATGAACGCACCTTGGCGGCTCAGTCACCTGGCTGATTCTGTCATGTGTGTTTAAGGTGCCCTGTCTAGATGCCAAACATATTCTGTTTGCACTATTGTGTAACCCATGTATGAATATCAGTTTTGTGTATAGCTCTGGAGAGACTAGGTTCTGTGTAGTTGAATTGTAGAAGCACTTTTTCATCCACCAAACCAAAGACAAAAGAAGTGTGGTAAAGTCTGGGGTACCTCATTGATGTCCTTTAGTTGCTTATCAAACCAAGGGAATAATCTTCTATATGATGGTATGTTCTTAAGAAAAACTTTAGACGAGTCTTCCCCACTGGCCGTCTCTGGAGCACTTTGTTATTGTTGAATATATGAGTTCGGCATTATTCGAATTAATCGGACTCTGAGTACTCTGAGACTTATCTGCCTGTCTATTGACGGACAAAATGTTGCCCTATCAGTCTGAAAGTGCCATCAATGCCACAGTGAAGCCACTTACTTGAACAGCTGCGCTCTGTTCTTTGCTACTCACAGCCTGCACTTTTCTTCATTCCCACAGCTGACAAGAGGAAGCTGGAGCTGGCAGATAAATACAGCGAGCTGAAGAAGAGTGGTAAGCTGGAGAACTTCCTGGGCAAAAAGAGGAAACGTAATGCCATCAAAGACAGAAAGAAATTGCCATTCAATCAGAAAGACCAGTGAATGTGCACTGTGCAGTTTAACACAGAGGGCTGAGTACGGCAGTGGGGCCCAGGTTTGGCCCTGGAGGGCTGCTCTCCAGCAAAGTTTATTGGTCTTGTTGAATCAGCAGTACCTTAAAGGCTTCATATAAACCTGTCAATATAATGTTAAATATGTCTCCTAACTTGTCTGGAGGCACGAATGATGGAGTATAATTTGATAATTTTCCAAAGAATTGCATTCTGGAGGGCAGTCAACAGTTCCTTTCAGATTCGAGGCTGTCGACATGTGGAATACATAATATGTTGTATAGCATTACCTTATGACCTCCAGTGCCGATGCAACCATACTAGTTATACAGCTCTTTAGGGAAATATACATTCTCAATAAAGAACTCAGAAATGTAATATTTCATTATTTTGTAAAATTAGTTTGTACATATATGGTTAAAATGTTTGATGCTGTTTTCTTTCAATGGAATAAGGATCAGTGTTCTTCTGTCAACAATAAATATTTAAAATTAGAACCTACATCTTTGTTGGGGTGTGTAAATACGGTCATTTGTTCTGGAACTGAAGTTTTCTGATTAGTCTTTCATTAAAATTTTTTAAGCTGAATTCAAACTGGATTTAATAGAGGAAATAAAAAGAATTGAAATGTTAACCTGTGTGCAGTCTATCTTCATAATGATAATTGTTATCCAAACAATGGTTTACCAGTGAAGCAGTTGATTGCTTTAATATACAACAATTAGCGTGCCAGCTGCTTTGGAACAGGACTAAATTCATTGTTATAATTAATGGATTTCATGACTGAATTAGAAGGATGGAAGGAACCTTTTCCGAGGGCGGATAAACGCCTCCTTTAGCATTCTTGTAAAGTCAACTCTGCAATAAATCACGAAGCATTTAGATAAAATTTAAAGCTTAGACTGTATGGTTTCATCAAACATCAATATACATGCCTCTCTACAGTGCACAATTGATTTTCAGATTTTACATTCCTAATGAGGGCACCAGGGACCAATAAAGCCTCTAATTGAACTGAGTAATCAATTTTCTCTTGAAACAGGTGTTAAACCTTATACTACGGTGTTGGGGATGGTAGAGTGAGGAAATTATTCTGGTGCAAATATCAGCCTTAAGGCAAAGCAGGTCAAAGAACTGCAAGAAATAGATGTTTGCTAGGAGTCAGGGGTACATATAATTTGTGTGAAATGTTTTTTTGCACACATACCGGCAGAAAGTGCTATGTATTCTTTGTCTTGTTACATTTAAATTATTCTGCAGAAACACTAGATAGAAAACATTTTCTTCCTCTCTCTCTCTCAAAGCTGTGTATCCTTCCTGAATGCATGCCTTCAGAAATCAGCTGTTGTTTATTTCACATCTTAATCGTAGGGGTATATTCTGTTCTTTTGCTGCTGATCAAGTGATTGATTGCCCACTAGACTTTCACTTTTCCATTTTGTTCCATGTGCATATCTGGGTAGCACATATGTGAAGCCTTGCTGTCTTTAGTTCTATGTGAACCATTAAAAGATTAGTATTTAGTGTAAAGGACATAATGGGTCTGTCTTTGCGCCCAGCTGTTTGAATCTTATTTTTCTTAACAGGTGATTCACAGTATTAATGTGGGTATTCATTTGGGTAGCACTTTACAAATCACCTTCCTTGCAACCTCCTTTGTTTATACACATCCGGATATAGATAGATAGATAGAAACACAGTTGCAGCTGAAATTATTTAAGGGGTTGCAGTCAAATGTTTTCACAGCACATGTATGTAAACTGGAGTTTTCTGTGAGGTGGGTCAGTGTTCAGCAGACAGAAATGATACCATTGTATGCTCAAGTGAACAATATTACATGATCCAAATCACTGAATAAATGAAACACTTTTAACAACAACTGTATTTGTTTGGGGTATGGAAGGCTTTTAACAATTAATTGTAAGCAACCCCTTTCCACAGTTGACTATTTTAAAGCAGCAGCACTTTTGTGTATTTTGTAAGCCAAGGTAGCCATGTCAATACATTTGCTATAGCCTAAACAAGAGATTGATAAAAGATGTCGCAGTTGCATTTGTAAGAGTGGTACATTATGCATAGAAGTATACCATTGCAGTGCACCATGCATCCCTAAAAGCTGCACTGCACCTACAGGATGAGACAAAAAAAATCCTATAAATATATTTTGTCTACAGAATACAAATAACTTATTGAAAAAATGCCAGGTTATGCTTCCTTGATGCTCTTTGCTCTGCCTGCAGTGTGGCTTGCATTTTTATTTTCAGAGTGGGAAAGCAAGATGGGGTCTTATTACCAGCAGAGGGAGCCATTGTTTAAATTCACTAAGCACATTAACAAGGATGTCCGATCCACACCAAAAGAATTTGAGCAAATGACATGACTTTGTTTTCTCTGTACAGTGTAACATTTCTCAATGTAGGAGAATGTATTGTTTCTACTACAGTACATTTGTCTGTATCTAATGTTAAATCTAAAATTTAAAAGCTATGATGCTTGAATTCTACACTTTTGACAATATACCCTAGCATTCTGTTTGCCTTTTTTATGGTGAAGCAATAAAAAAGGCAAACAGAATGCTAGGGTATATTGTCAAAAGTGTAGAATTTAAACCAAGGGAAGTAATGTTAAGACTGTACAATGCGCTAGTTAGAGCTCATCTGGAATACTGTGTACAGTTCTGGGCTCCACACTTCAAGAAGGATATCGCTGCTTTAGAGGCAGTTAAGAGGAGAGCAACCAGACTTATTCCAGGTCTGAAGGGAAAGTCCTACTGAGAGACTGAGGGAACAGAACCTTTTCACCCTGGAACAGAGGAGACTACGTGGGGACTTGATCCAAGTCTTCAAAATCATGAAAGGCATCGACCACATCAAACCAGAGGAGCTTTTCCAGATCAGCAGGGACACACGCACCCGGGGACACAAATGGAAATTGGGCTTCAAGGCATTCAAAACGGAAAACAGGAGACACTTCTTTACACAGAGAGTTGTCACAATCTGGAATAAACTACCCAGCGATGTGGTAGAAGCTAAAAGTTTGGGACCATTTAAAAATAGACTGGATAGGATCCTTGGATCACTTAGATATTAATGAACACCAAACGAGCACGATGGGTCAAATGGCCTCCTCTCGTTTGTAAACTTTCTTATGTTCTTATGTTCTTAAGTATCTTATGAAAAAGTTACTGTTGTTGATCTACCGATTGTTTTCTGCATTACTGGATGACCTATTTAACGTTTTTCTATTTTTGTGTTTTGGTCTTCTATGTGGGAATTCAATTATTCCCTGGATTAGTGTTAAACAAAACGTTCATTTGACTATTCACATGGTTTTCTGCAGGAAATGTAGAATAACGCTATCATCATCATTATATCATCATCATCATGTTTGTTCATATTTTAATAGTTTTGGGGGGTTTGTGCAATCGTGAACATGTTCGTATGCAATACACAGGTTATGCCGCGCTGAAGCAGTAGGCCCTATACCAAAGTTTCCTAACCTTGACATTGTGTAGAAGTTATTGTACAGTTTAACAATGCATCGGATTTTTCGCCTCATTTCTGAATAGCTTTTAATGCAAGTGATACTGAACTGCTGGACATTTTTTGGTACACATTCCTCAAAGGGACAGGACAACAGACAGTGCTGGTAATGGGTTTTCATCTGCACTCTAAAAGTGGAGCCTGTATTGATTTTAAAGTATCTTTAAATTACTCAGGTTAACTGCTATAGTTCAGATGGCCTGTTTTGCTCTTGCTGGCCTGTTGCAAAGAGACAGTTGTCTCCGTACACAAAGGGCCTGTCTTGTAACTGCTTCTTCAGCACGGGTTTTAGTCAAGGCCAGTGCTGGCATAATGAGAATGAATGAATTAACTAACTAAATACTTAAAGAGGTGGATATGGCAAAATCAAGCAAGGGAATGCCCCCTACCCCCGCTGCCCTAACCTCTCCCTAATTAGAAAAGCCGTATTCTTCCCTGGCTTGAACATTTTTCATTCCACGTTCTTTCATACTGCTCACCCTAGTCTTAAAAGCCTACAGATTAAGCTATTGAAAAAAAACTGTGTGATAAATAAATGATATAACCTACTGAAAAGTGATCTTCATAACTAAATGGACCAGAAGGATTGACATAGAAGGGTTTTTAATTAGGAGTTATGATGGTGGTAAAGGGAGACAGTAAATAAGGTGTCTGACATGTTTGCGGTGATAAGCCACTAGAAGCAGCTGTTAAAGGGAAATCTCTCTGCATCGCTGGCTGTCACCGGGAGCACTGATAATTTCCCCTGGGCTCCGTGACAAGCGCAATTTAGACAGCGACGAATCCATCATCTATGAGATAAAGGAGCCCGGTGTTCAGTAATGTTTACATGCAAGCGCATTGATTCCCAGTAACAGCAGCCATGTGCTGTTCAGTTGACGAATGCTGTGGAGGGTCTGTCTCCATCTGGATGTTTACAATGCTTTCAAATTCAGATGACTTAGCTTTTAAGGCACCCCTCCCCTCAAAGACATTATTCTTTGTAAGATATGTGTCGGCAAAACTAGTTAATGAATTATCAGCATTGATGGATAACTATCAAAATATTACAATTATTATCCCGTTTTTCAGTTTAAAACTCACTTTAGTGAATAGTAGTTTAATCTTTTTCTACTTGCTAGAAACTAAAACAAATTGCGTATGTTGAGAGAATCTTGAATCTAGTAGTACACAATTTAAACCATATGGATAATACAGTCAAATGTACAGTGATAAAGCAAAGCAGGTGAGGACTGTACTAAGCTAAGAGTGTCTTCTACTACATTAATTATATTACAGAAATGTTTTAGTACGTAACATGAATCCATTTGAATTGGAAATAGTCTTCTGAAATTCTGAAAGAACAAGAAAAAAAAAAGAATAATTTGAAGGTAAAGGCTTGTAGTGCCTTCTACTACATTTGTTGTATGACAAAAATGTATTATTATGGAATGTAATTCCATTCCATTCTAGTCTTCTGAAATTCTGTTTACACTTTACAATAATGGACACCATTTTGTAATGAATTAATGTATGAATCCCCTAGGAATAACATATGAATGCCTCATGCACTTCCACTGAGTTCAGGTGTTGATCACATGTATAAGCACTGACCCCTATTGTAAAGTCTGACCGAAATACTAATACAGAGTAATGGACAAGAGCGTGCCCACCCTCTTGTCTTTTATAGGAAAACAAATAGGGCTGTTATCTTGCCATGTTAATTCCTACCAAATCACTTGCATTTAAGTATCTCTCTTGTATACATGAAAAGAAACCAGTCAATATAAATTGTCCTCTTTTCATGAGGCACAATTTCATTGCTCCAAAAAAGTGCAGTGCTGTCTGATATCCAATGTAAATGGTGTCCTCAGGAGCAAGCCCCAAATAATGTCATATTTATGTATTTGTTTTATTTGCCAAATATAACATTAAGTGTAATGTGTAGGGAAACCATTCTCTTGTGGAATGAAAACTAAGCAACAGCTGGACACATACTATAGTTTTGTTGGAATTCTTGGTAAGCCTTTATTTAAGTAAGAGAGAGATGTTTTGAAATATTTGTAATTATTATTTCGAAGGTGGATAGAGGGCGGACATTAATATTGAATGCTGGCAGGCATACAAATGAGCTCTAGCTGTATTTGTATTATGCACAGAAATCAATTTTTGTATGTGTATATATTATTGTTTTCTCAGTATGTCAGATTTCAAGTGCTACCTTCGGGAAAAGAAAACTAGCACCACCTTGGGCTGTGATTTATTTCAAGACTATTTGTTGGCTCCATTTGTCTGTGTGTTTGTTTGTTTGTTTGTTTGTTTGTGTGTCAATAGCAGCTTATCTCCTTGACTTAGAGAGGAACCTATGAGAGAAATAAAGGAAGGCTAAGAAAGGAGCTAGGGTTTTGGTTTGGTTCTATTTTGTCCTGCACTTTCACCTGGTACTGTTTATAAATGATCACTTTGCACTGTATTCCTTGCCTTTGTGTATCTAGACCCAGCCCAGCACTGTGGCAACCCCACATGGTGTTACTATATATACATGTATGTATGTATGTACGTACGTACATATATATAGATACACACAAGTTAGTAACAAACACAGCCTGTTCGTTTCCTAAATTAAATGTTTTAATTTAATCATTCCATTTTTATTTTCAAAAACTTGGGATATCTTATTTCAGCAGGATTATTGTTAGTAGTCGCCCTTCTATGACATTATTACTGCTTCACACACTTTTCTAAAAACGTAAACCGCCCTACCTGTATTATTCTGAAGGACATTGTCTCAATGTTATTAAAAAGGATACCATCTGGAATAGATGTGATCTTTCACAATCCTATCTGTCTTTCCAGTAAACCAGATTGATTCTTTGATATTCTATCCTATGAGAGTTATTTTGCAGGTAATTACTTTTTTAGCAAGAGAAAAAGACTAGAAATGGATATGACTGATTTAAGACAATGGGTCCCAGGTGGCAATGCAGCATTCTTGTTTATTAGTTGTGCAATTTATTAGCTGTGCAGCAGTGCATCCATGGCTTTTGAAAAGTTATTTTAACTCTTGAAAACAGTATCTGAGAGAAACACATGGCCAGCTTTTATTCTTGCCTGGCCACAGTCCAGACGGGTGTAGCTGCAAAGCAAACCAGATTAATCTTGAAGCTCCAAAACATCTTTTTAGCTGGAAGCTTTCAAAGCTTTTCCAAACGTTCTAATAGTGCTATAAAGCAGGAAGTCTACTTTGGAAGACGTTGTCATAGTTTGAGATCTGTTTCTCATATAGTGTTCTTCATAGCTAACCAAGCTCAGTTCACTTGAAAATACCTTTAGGGTAAAAATAATGTCCTTCTGTGCTGAAGAATTGAATTTGCTTTAAAGCAGACAATTATTTTTGGTGTGTCACTTCAGCATTCAGATGAACTCTGTTCCTTTTGCATTCACATCAGTTTTTGGAAAGGGAATTGTTAAAAAACAAATGGTGCTTGCCACTGACATCTGCATTTTCTTGTGCCTATATGCATTTTGCCCCTCTTTTAGTATATTAGCCTGTTTCTTATTGGGTCCAAAGTATAGCCAGGGTAGGGTATCCATGTTCCTTCAATGTAATTGTAGAGAATAGAGATTTCTTTTTCACATTTCATTATGACCTTGCTTGGATTTGAAAAGCCATCTAGGGCACACCTCCGAGCACCTGGTCTGTACAAAGACTGGCTCCTCAATTGAACACTATTTCCAGTCTTGGGGAATGTTATCACTGTACCAGACTTATGTATCTACACAATGAGTCTTTTTACACCTGTGTGTTCTTTAAAGTTAAGGGCCACATAAAAATAAACACCACTGCTCAGGATGGTTCACATAGAAAAGGACCTTTGATGGCTGTGCATTCATATTACACAAAAAAGAGAAATCAGATACAGTCCCTTTGACCACTTCTTGAGAAGGTTTGGGTTTGGTTAGGGTAAACCCTGAAAAGGCCTGAGTTGTTTTGGAGTATCCACAGTGTGCTGCCAAACTAAACAAGCTGCACAAATGCTTTTCATAGAGGCTTGTTAGTTCAGTTGAATGCCATTGTCGTGAGGCGAATCGACGGGGAACAATTGACATGCTCTCAAACGGCACTGCCTGGAGTGAGATCTGTCCTGTTGTCTGAATCAAACCCCACTATGCAGCTTTATCTGCAACCTTCCAATGGTTGATGCACAATTGGTTGTGCACTGCCTAGGTAAGGTGGGTAGAAGTCAGTTGGCCAATCCTCACACACCAGCAACTCCCCATGACTTCTCTGGTATCCGCAGGTTCGAATTGTTTAGGCTATATGAAGACTTCTAATTGGTGTAATACTGGCAGGCAGTGGGCATTCTGGGCATACACTGTGAAGAAAGGCAAATGGCTTTGACAGTATGTTTCAGAGGATTGCTCCAGCCAAAACCCAGCTGTATTTATAAATCGATAATTGTATGTAAAAATAATGTGGCATATTGTAACAATTGTAAGTCGCCCTGGATAAGGGTGTCTGCCGTGACATATAATCATTCTCTCTCTATAATACTCTATAAGTACTGGGCTTAATCTCCTCACTCCAAAACTCAAAAAACATCAACTCAAAAAGCTTTTGTGATCAAGCCTGAAGAAAGATACAATTAGTGGTGGTTGCTACTGTTCTCCATTGAGTAGCCAAGGTTTTGAAACAATGTCAGAAGCAAAAAGATTCATGCTCAGAGCACACAGCTCCAGGGGACAGCATATTTGCTAAATTTAACAAGAAGCTAGAGACATTTTTACTGTCTGTGATACATTATGCAGCACAGGCATGCACCTTTTGTTGTGACAAAGTCATCCTGTCTAACCCATTAACTTGGAAGGTATCCTACTCAGAAGGGAGGTGAGTCATTCAGTTAACCTTTGTTTTTTGATGTTCAGTGAGCCTTCCCATCTCTGAAAGTACATCAGCACATAGTGTAATACTGAATGATATGGTAAGGTAGTTCCCTGTGTGTACAATTACTTAAATTATTTTTGGATGCACTTAGGTATGTGTATTTTATGATACTCAGATTTTAAAAAGAAAAGAAACAAAACAAAACACAGTCCCTGCTGTTTGGCAGTCCTGTTTACCTGGAGCCTCACATGGGTTCTTTTGGTATTTCTATAGATCAGTGATGCCCAAACATGATCCTGGAGAGCCCCTATCCAGTCAGTTTTGTCAGTCACCATAAATTGCTAAATTTGACAGACTGGGACCACATGTTATTGATCAATTAGGGAAATAACTTGTTCAATTAAGGGAACTCTGGTCACTGAGGGCTGAAAAGGGTAATTCAATTTCTTCACACCAGATCTCTACATTGTCATTTTGCAAATCACATGCTTAATTGATCATATTGAAGTTGTTCCAGGTGTTAAGAGACTGCTGATTAAAGGATACCTACAAAACCTGTCGGACAGGGGCCCTTGAGGACTGGGTTTGGGGAGCACTAAAGCTTGTTTAAAAAGTATTTGGGGTTTCTTTCAGAGAATGGAGGTTGTAGACAACAGCAGTGATTTTTAAATGAGGCTTTGTGAAGCACTGAGGCTTTCTAGCCAATTGTATCACACATTCCTCGAGTCCTCATCCAACACAATGTACACTAGTGACACCTGCTTGTAAAAATAATTTATAGCAGCTAAATCATTATAGATAAGTGCAGAAACATTACTGACATGTTGTAGGTACAAGTACTACCACAGTAACCAATAAGGATTCTTGTGATATCACTTTATAATATACTCATAACCTATAGTAATAATTATCATTTGGCTAGGTTAAAGAAAGTAATTAGTAATATCATGGCCGGTGCCATGGGGGGCACTTGGGGGCATTGCCAGTCCACAGTGAAGCTGGTGCCCATCCAGTTTGATTATTCTTTGCTTTGATAAAAAAATGATATGCTAAATAATGTATTGAACATTTAGGGTCAGTTGCAACGAACTGAAAGCAGCACACTGGAGATGATCCCATGGATGATCCCATGGAAACCTTTCCGTTTAGTATAATTTGCCCTAGTAAATAATTGCGTACAAGGGAATCGGTTTGTTTATAATAGTATGATTTTTATGTTCAGTTGTGAATAGTCAGTTGAAAGTAAGCATTATATGTGCATTCCTTACTTTAGTAACTTTATGTATAGGCTATGTGAACCTGTGTATTCACATTGTAGAGGGCTGCTCACTGTATTCATTTCAAGTATTTAACTTGGCTCAGACACTACATTGTCGCTAATGCCATAATAATAATATTTGGATTTAATCTGAAAAGCCTGTAGTAATGCATGCTGTGGCATAGTTAATAATACTGTATTATAATCATATGTCATATTATTTATTTCCATTGCTTAATGTCACTATAGGGAAGTCAAGTGGTAAAGAGTGGTAAAGAACAATATAGTAATATACTAAGAATCACAACTGCCACCTGCACAGCTTTTTTCCCCAGGCCCAGTGGCGATTCTAGAGTCTGTAGGCGCCCTAGGCAGAATATTTCCTGGGTGTGTGGTGTTTTCTCCGGTGAGAGTGGGGGGGCCGGGATATGCTGACGGCGTATATTCTCCTGTGAGAGCAGGGGGGTGCTAAAGGTGTTTTGTCCGGTAGCGGACTTTTTCTGTTTGTGTTGCGGTCGCTACTGTGGATTCCGTTTAGTTGCACCTCGGGGTCCCCATTTTAGTCTTTGGGGGCCCCCTTCCAGCTCGGGGCACCAGGCAATTGCCTGGTTTGCCTACCCCGTTGCAACGTCCTTGCCCAAGCCATAACCCTCACAAATAAGGTCCATTCCCACATCCCTACTCTTTGACCAGTTGTACATTTACTCTTAAGTGTACATATCTGATATTTATATATAACTGTACCTAACGCTCCATTTGCACTCTAGCTGTACATATCCCTGATATTTATAATAATTTATGACTGTACAACTGTCCATTGCACATATCTTTCATTTGATCCTTCTTAAAAATCCATCAAAAAATCTCCTCCAAAAAACAATATTGCAACAACCAACCAACAACAACTCATGAAGTAAGGGTGGGTTTGCTTCCTTATATACAACCCGACACTCAACACAAACCGATCATGTGGTTCTACAGAAAGCGAGGCCTCGTTTGTCATTGGTCATGTGCTTCTCTGAAAACAATACAAGTCTCTAAGTGGGGCTTCAGCAGAGACTGTCCTACGTACTCGACACACGCTTCGAGTATTGTACGTAACATCACTAGAAAACAGTAAGTCTTCTGATTTGCCTTGAAGCTGTTGATTTGTCCATTTCCTTCATGTGGAATTGTCTTTGACCCAACAATTGAGATTTAGAGCTCTTCGAAATCAGGCCTTGACAAGTGTCTTTCAGTAAAGTCTGTGTTATCTTCCACATTTCACCTAAAAAAAACATACATTAGTCAACCCAGTATAAATTTAAAAAACACATTACAAATTGCACACTTCTTTTTCCAATCATTTCTATAAATATGTGGTCCATCTTTTTCCGTTATTGCATTTTATTTGTCATGTCCTGTTTTTCTAGTTATTCTCTGCTTTTGTTTAATTTTCTAGATGGTTATTTTCCTCCAGCAGAAACCACTTTTAAAAAGACGAATCCCTACGTGGAAGGACTCAGTATTGGAAAGTAACTCAGTACTGAATTATATGATTCTAAGATGGGGCTAAGTTTGTCTACAACCCTGGCCCTGAAGAGACCTAATCCATTTAGTTTTATAAGACATGCCAATTCAACCAGTTCTAATGGCAGAGAACACACATTACTTACTTAGTCACTTGCTCATTTAACCAAACTCTGGTCCATGAAGGCTGAAGGTTAACCAGGTGTTTTGTGCCAAATTATTTTGAAATGACTGAATTTACCGAAGACTTGCTTAATATTTGTAGTAATCTTTATATGTGGATTATTTTCAGGGTGATTATTGTTATTATTATTATTATTATTATTATTATTATTATTATTATTATTATTATTATTATTATTATTTATTTCTTATCAGACACCCTTGTTCAGGGCGACTTGCAAAATATAAGCGCAATACAAAGTGCAATAATACACTCTTTAGTACACATCTCTTTAGTTTACATCTGTCAACCATTCAAATTATCTTATACCTAATTTGATTCACTGTAATGTAATGTATAGATAAGCAATAATAGAAAAAAATGATAGAAAATAAAATATGAAGTGCAATGCAGATGAACAAAATGCACTCCATTATTGTGATTTATCCCTCAGGTAATGTTATCTTGAAAATGAAAAGTGTTAATATAGATGAGGCTTCACTCAGCAGCATGAGCAACATAATTACAGTGTATTTTGTGCTCACAGAAAGACATTTTAACCTTCTAATCTCCATCTACCTTGGATCAGCTATGTAACTATCCTCATACTTGGCTGATATTGAAGTGCTGTTTTCTTAACTGAGACAAATTGAGACTCAAAAACCTGAGATTTGTTTTGTTCTTCTTTTTTATTTTTTTGGATGTGTTTTGACTCCTGTTGTCATTATAGTTTTAATTGGATTTACTTGGTAAGGATAATTATTTTCAGGAGGCCCTGCTGGATGAAATGCTCATTAATTGCATCAGTTGATTGGTGCAATTGGAAGACCTGGCCACTTCAGCTGAATTTTAATGATAATGAGGATTCTTCCTAATAACAGACCAGTAACTATAGTTTAATAAGAAATTCCCATAGTTTTGGAAAAGAAGTGGGAGAAGAAATCTGAAATAAAGCTACAGGTGAATTTCTATCAAGTGTATTCAGCTTTTCATCCCAAATGGAAATCTATGAATATATAACATTCTTTAAAAGGTCTAATTGTATGCTCTTTCTCAAATAAAAGTGCTTTTCATTGAACATATGTGCCCATGCCAAATATTTGTCAAATCCAAATATTTTCTGAAATACAGGGACATGCTTTATATACTGACATCTGTATCAAAACCCCATGTACTATGTATCTTTGAGTGTGTATACCACAATATAAAATCCACATTAGTCCAGATACAAAAATGGTTTGACAGTGTTGTGTCAGTACTTGAAGAGAAAAGGTGAGTGAGGTTGTTTTAATTTCAATCAGATGAACAACACTGGAACAATGCTAAAGATATGTGCAAATGGCAGATCCACATTTTGAGATAAAAGTTCAGTCACCAGAATATATGCATAGATACTGTGCTGTTATTGAGAGCAATTAAAAGTCTGTACATTTACTATATATTACTATGAGCCTTGTTGGTCCATCTGTCCTCTTAAGAAAATGGCATTGAGGTTTCTATAGAATTTAATATTTTTACCTATCTATATTATACAAATACACTTTACATAATCGTAAGCCTAAGCCTAATCATAAGCTAAATGTTGTCCGTTCAAAACCAGGATACCAATACCAGCTGCTGTTCCAATGAAACAGCATCCCCCGCCGTGTGTTTGAATACCCCTCCCCAGCCTTCACCTGCGTTCTGACTTTCCTGCTAAAGGGGATGTGGCACTACGCTGCCACCTTCTCTCGGGTTGCTGCTGGTCATGCATGATAATGTTGCAAAATTACCAGTGAAGGAGGGGCCCCTATGAAGGGTGAGGCCAAAGCCACAAGATAATGTAAAATAATTATAGCACATCGTTAATAAACATGTGCTACAATAATATTGTCAAAAGTGTAGAATTTAAAACAAGGGCAGTAATGTTCAGACTGTACAATGCACTAGTTAGAGCTCATCTGGATACTGTGTACAGTTCTGGTCTCCACACTTCAAGAAAGATATCGCTGCTCTAGAGGCAGTTCAGAGGAGAGCAACCAGACTTATTCCAGGTCTGAAGGGAATGTCCTGCTGAGAGACTGAGGAACTGAACCTTTTCACCCTGGAACAGAGGAGACTACATGGGGACTTGATTCAAGTCTTCAAAATCATGAAAGGCATTGACCACATCAAACCAGAGGAGCTTTTCCAGATCAGCAGGGACACACGCACCCAGGGACACAAATGGAAATTGGGCTTCAAGGCATTCAAAACAGAAAACAGGAGACACTTCATACAGAGAGTTGTCACAATCTGAACAAACTCCCCAGCGATGTGGTTGAAGCGACAATTTGGAACATTCAAAAATAGACTGGATAGGATCCTTGGATCACTTAGTTATTAATGGACACCAAACGAGCACGATGGGTCGATTGGCCTCCTCTCATTTGTAAACTTTCTTATGTTCTTATGTTATCACATGAGTTGTCCTGACTTCATGTCCTAAGTTTTTTATCCTAATCTTCCCATTTGAGTTCTGTCTTGCAGTGGTCTCACTCTCCACACCACTTGCACTCCACACCAGGAAACCAGCCACTTCCTGCTTTATCATGGCAGGGAGCCATTCACAGGAAAGCAGCCCATAAAATGCTGCTTCTCTCAGTCTGCATCCCCCAGGATCCCGGGAAGGGCATTGCCTCCTAGTGCGGTCTCTTTACGAAGCCGCTGGCACAGCTTCACAAATACCAAACACATTTATTAATAATGGCATTTATTAAAAAACTGAAAATCTTACATGTTCACAGAAACCAATTATAACATAATAATTGGAAAGAAATCAGAATCAAATGGTAAATAGGCTACATGTAGGTTATACTGTATGTACACCGATCAGCCATAACATTATGACCACCTGCCTAATATTGTGTAGGTCCCCCTTTTGCCACCAAAACAGCCCTGACCCATCGAGGCATGGACTCCACTAGACCTCTGAAGGTGTGCTGTGGTATCTGGCACCAAGACGTTAGCAGCAGATCCTTTAAGTTCTGTAAGTTGCCAGGTGGGGCCTCCATGGATCGGACTCGTTTGTCCAGCACATCCCACAGATGCTCGATTGGATTGAGATCTGGGGAATTTGGAGGCCAAGTCAACACCTTGAACTCGTGATTCATCAGACCAGGTCACCTTCTTCCATTGCTCCGTGGTCCAGTTCTGATGCTCACGTGCCCATTGTAGGTGCTTTCGGCAGTGGACAGGGGTCAGCATGGGCACCCTGACTGGTCTGTGGCTACGCAGCTCCATATGCAACAAACTGTGAAGCACTGTGTGTTCTGACACCTTTCTATCAGAACAGCATTAACTTTTTCAGCAATTTGAGCTACAGTAGCTCGTCTGTTGGATTGGACCACACGGGCCAGCCTTCGCTCCCCACGTGCATCAATGAGCCTTGGCCGCCCATGACCCTGTCTCCAGTTCACCGCTTTTCCTTCCTTGGACCACTTTTGATAGGTACTGACCACTGCAGACCGGAAACACCCCACAAGAGCTGCAGTTTTGGAGATGCTCTGACCCAGTCATCTAGGAAACACAATTTGACCCTTGTCAAAGTCGCTCAGATCCATATGCTTGACCATTTTTCCTGCTTCTAACACATCAACTTTGAGGACAAAATCTTTACTTGTTGCCTAATATATCCCACCCACTGACAGTTGCCATGATAATGAGATTATCAGTTATTCACTTCCCCTGTCAGTGGTCATAATGTTATGGCTGATCAGTGTATCTCTGTTGACTGAAATAACTTTCCTGAAATATGTGCATCCATAATAATCCACAGAGACTTAGTGAATTCATTTTTTTATTAATAAGGTGTTGCTGAAGCAAGAAAAGAGAATAATAAACTGAACCCCCTGATCTCAGTATGTCAGTATTGTGGTACTCAAATAAAACATGACCCTCAGGCTCAATATTATTATTATATTAAGAGAAGATGTGAACATGGATTTGGGGAGGTTAGACTAAGAGGACTAAATAAAATCACATTTGGTGCCTGAGGTCAAACGAAATCTGGACTGTTTCGCTATTGTCTGCCATAGATGTCTGAAGAGAACTTTTGCCTATCACTCTCAAAAGCGTTTCTGTATCATACTGCAGGCCATGAGGATGTGGGTCAGTGAATGCAGCTCCACTGTAAATAGGGTTTTTCAGACACTTTTGAACACAAAGGTATGCATTTGTTAACTCTTTAATACGGTGTTTATTTGGATAGTTTCCCCGTGTCATCTACCTTATTATTGGAAAATATAATGTCTTATTACACGTTTATTACCTGGGACTGTCCTTTCAGACAGAACTCGCCGCCTTTGTACATGTGGATGGGAATTAACTGTAAATATGTTCTAGAGGCAGCATCAAACTTTATTAAAACTAGACAGACAGGCTCTTATTGTAGTAGCAGATGGGACAGGGACTGTTGTGTGATGGACATAGAATTGTGTATATATATATATATATACACTCACCTAAAGGATTATTAGGAACACCTGTTCAATTTCTCATTAATGCGATTATCTAACCAACCAATCACATGGCAGTTGCTTCAATGCATTTAGGGGTGTGGTCCTGGTCAAGACAATCTCCTGAACTCCAAACTGAATGTCTGAATGGGAAAGAAAGGTGATTTAAGCAATTTTGAGCGTGGCATGGTTGTTGGTGCCAGACGGGCCGGTCTGAGTATTTCACAATCTGCTCAGTTACTGGGATTTTCACGCACAACCATTTCTAGGGTTTACAAAGAATGGTGTGAAAAGGGAAAAACATCCAGTATGCGGCAGTCCTGTGGGCGAAAATGCCTTGTTGATGCTAGAGGTCAGAGGAGAATGGGCCGACTGATTCAAGCTGATAGAAGAGCAACTTTGACTGAAATAACCACTCGTTACAACCGAGGTATGCAGCCAAGCATTTGTGAAGCCACAACACGTACAACCTTGAGGCGGATGGGCTACAACAGCAGAAGACCCCACCGGGTACCACTCATCTCCACTACAAATAGGAAAAAGAGGCTACAATTTGCACAAGCTCACCAAAATTGGACAGTTGAAGACTGGAAAAATGTTGCCTGGTCTGATGAGTCTCGATTTCTGTTGAGACATTCAGATGGTAGAGTCAGAATTTGGCATAAACAGAATGAGAACATGGATCCATCATGCCTTGTTACCACTGTGCAGGCTGGTGGTGGTGGTGTAATGGTGTGGGGGATGTTTTCTTGGCACACTTTAGGCCCCTTAGTGCCAATTGGGCATCGTTTAAATGCCACGGCCTACCTGAGCATTGTTTCTGACCATGTCCATCCCTTTATGACCACCATGTACCCATCCTCTGATGGCTACTTCCAGCAGGATAATGCACCATGTCACAAAGGTCGAAAAATTTCAAATTGGTTTCTTGAACATGACAATGAGTTCACTGTACTAAACTGGCCCCCACAGTCACCAGATCTCAACCCAATAGAGCATCTTTGGGATGTGGTGGAACGGGAGCTTCGTGCCCTGGATGTGCATCCCACAAATCTCCATCAACTGCAAGATGCTATCCTATCAATATGGGCCAACATTTCTAAAGAATGCTTTCAGCACCTTGTTGAATCAATGCCACGTAGAATTAAGGCAGTTCTGAAGGCGAAAGGGGGTCAAACACAGTATTAGTATGGTGTTCCTAATAATCCTTTAGGTGAGTGTATATATACATACTTAGCATTATTATGTTCTTCTAGTTACCAAAATCAATGCTCTAGAGACAGTTGAACAGAGAGCAACCAGAATATCTCTAGGTCTATAGAGATCTCAAATTCAACATCATTCATGAACTGAATAATAAATTGGTGTTGAATAATAAAATGACAATCCAGGGAGCCAGGAACACAAATGAAAATGGCCTATGAAAGGAATTCAGAACAATAAGTGGGATACACTGTGATAATTGTAATATAATAAGTTTAGGTTGTCTAATGTTATGTAATTCTCTCTTAATTGTGCTCACCTACTGCTATAAGCATTTATTACATGTTTTAGGTAGTTTGTTTTACCCTGAAAATGCATTATTGTGCCAAAGCGTGGGAGTGTTTTAGATTTCAAATAAATATATTTAAAGCAGTGCATGTGAGTATCCAACTGTCTTTTTCTTTGTTCTAGGAAGAGGAATAAGTAGGGGTGAGACAATTGTGTGTTGATTAATCATGATACTTCTCCATAGGATACAATACACCATTGTTGTATCATGCATCATACTATATGTTTAAAATTGGTTTAATATAATATTTGTATAACTGCTGATCATGAGAAGAAATAAATAAGTTGTGTAATTTAAACATAAACTCCCTAGCAATATCCCATTGTGCAATGTGAACTGCAAAAACTTGTGGGTGGAGAAAAAGTTATGCCAAGCCAAAGTTTTGATACAGGAACAGCCAGGAACCTTGAATTAGAAACACCTCCTGTTAGTTACAAGTCAGTATTATAGAAATAATTCAGGTTTCCTGTTTATTATGAAAACAACAGAATAACAACAGCAATACAATACATGTCAACTTACAGGCATCACCCAAACACAATTCAGGTTAAATGTGATTTATGATAGAGTAGATCATGTAAGTACAATTGGTACAGCAAGGCAACAGTATTACAAAGACTTGATAAACAATATAAATCTTTTAGAAGTTGAACCTCCTCTCCACCTTCCAGGGTTACCACCCCACTCAGAGTAGCCAATAGCAGCTGCTTATTGGAATACAAGGTGACAATGGAACCCTCATCCACTTTCACACATTCCAGGGTAAAGACTTCCCCATACCTGTACTTCTGTCAAAGGTGATTAAATCATCCCTCCCCAAAACATGTTAGACTGTCAGGTGCAGAAGGGACAGGGAAGGTAGGATCCAATAGCGGACTTAACAAGAGGGCTGAGGTGAGAGGCGTAGTCAAAGAAACAGGCAACAGGTCAATCGATCAGGCAAACCAAACAGACATGGCAATCCGGAGAACGGTAAACAAAGGACAGGCTAGACTCACGACACGGAGATTCAGGAGGTAAGTATTCAAGAAAGGCTTGGAGTTGCTGCTGGAATGGCAAGACAAAACTTAGCAAAAGTGAGTGAGATAGAAGGGTTTAAATAATATGGCTCATGATCAGGAAAGCGTGGTTCAGGTGTGATGCAGAGTCAATTAGACTGGGATAATTATTGAATAATTATTTGCAAGACACATACTGCATTTGCAAGTACATGCTACATGTTAGAATGTTACCTTGAAGTTATTGAACCTGTGGCAGTGACAGTCATTAAAACAGAAATTTGAAAAAGTGCAAGAGGACATCATTATTATTATTATTATTTATTTCTTGGCAGACGCCCTTATCCAGGGCGACTTACAAAACATAAGTGCATTACAAAGTGCAAAAATACAATTCAGATTTAAATAATACAAAGCAATTCAAAGCATAATACAAATTCCAATTTACACAAGTGAATACAATAAATGAGGTCTTACATCCTGGACTGTACAAGCTAAGTGCGGACAAGATGTTAGGTCACAGTCAAGGGGTACGGCAAAGGGAGCAAAGGGGAAATCAAAATAATAGGAGTACAAGTAACGCAAGAAGCATGTTAAAACGTTGTAAAGTGCTATCCTACAGGAGTGTAAAGGACTAAAATTACATGTAGTGTCTGAAAAGATGTGTCTTGAGTAAGCGCCAGAAGGAGGTCAAGAACTCTGCTGTTTTGACTTCAGTGGGAAGGTCGTTCCACCACCACAAGGTCACTCCTGGGATGAGAAGGAGCGGGCTCTGGAGGAAAGGGAGTGGAGAGGAGGCAGAGTTAGTCTTCTGGCAACAGAAAACCGCAGCGGTCTGGAGGGGATGTATGGGGAGACGATGGACTGAAGGTAGCTTGGTGCAGTGTGGTGGAGACAGCATTAGGCGAGGGTCAATGTCATGAACTGAATGTGTGCCGGTATCGGGAGCCAGTGGAAGGAGCAGAGCAGTGGAGTAGTGTGTGCGAATCGGGGCAGAGAGAATACCAGACAAGCAGCAGAGTTCTGGATGAGCTGGAGCAGGTGGGTAGTAGTTGCAAGCAGGCCAGCCAGGACCAATGACTGGACAAGCAGCTGAGTCGAGTAGTTGGTGAGGAAAGGACGGATTTGGCATATGTTGCTCGTGTCAGCGTGGTGATAGGGTGTAGGAGAGCACAGGATCGAGGGTGACTCCTGGGTTTTTAGGGGAAGAAGGAGAGAGTGTTGTGGATTCCAAGGGGATTGAGATGGAAAGATCAGCAGAAGGTGAGGAAGAGTGGGGAAAAAAGAGGAGATCTGATTTTGAGAGGTTGAGCTTGAGGTGGTGTGAGTGCATCCAGGCCGAGATAGCAGACAAACAGGAAGAGATGCAAGAGGGGATGAGAGGGTCAGAAGAGGGAAAAGACAGGAAGATCTGGGCATCATCTGCGTAGAAGTGGTAGGAGAAACCATGGGATGCAATGAGGGGGCCCAGGGAGCAAGTGTAGAGAGAGAACAGGAGGAGGCCCAGGACGGAGCCTTTGGGGGGGGTGGATGAGGAACCTGGCCATGTCACTTGATAGGTCCGGTCGCTGAGGTAGGAGGAGAACCAGGTGAGAGCAGTTCCAGAGATTCCAAGGTCAGCGAGGCAGGAGAGGAGGATGGAGTGATCGACAGTGTCAAATGCTGCGGAGAGATCAAGGAGGATGAGGACTGAGGAGAGGGAGGCTGCCCAAGCACAGCTGAGGGAGTCAGTGACTGCCAGGAGAGCCGTCTCAGTGGAGTGAGCTGTGCGGAAGCCGCATTGCAGAGGATCAAGAAGTGAGTGATGGGAAAGAAATTCAGAGAGCTGACGGTGGACCACACACTTGAGGGTCTTTGAGAGGAAGGGGAGTAGGGAGACAGGGCGGTAGTTCTGAGGAGAGGTGGGATCAAGGGTACGTTTCCTGAGGAGTGGGATGACAGCAGCTTGTTCAAATGGATATGGGAAACAGCCAGAGTGGAGTGAGGAGTTGAGAGAGAAGATGAAGGGGAGTAGATCAGGAGCAGTGGCTTGGAGGAGGCGAGTAGGGAGAGGGTCCAGGGCGCACGTTGTAGGTTTGTGACTTAGGAGGAGAGAGGAAACTTCAGAGTCCGAGAGAGGTGAGAATGAAGAAAAGGAAGCTTGATCGTTGGGAGGTTTGAGTGTGATGGGAGGGGAGGGGAAACTGTTGAAGAGCTTGCGGATGTCTGGGATCTTGGAGGAATCATCAAATCAAAATAATTTGCAGTGAGAGAGGAAGGAGGGGGAGGAGGGGTGAAGAGGGCGGAGAAGGTAGAGTACAGTTTGTGGGGGTTGTTGAGAGAGGATTCAAAGAGTGATTGGAAGTAAAACTTCTTGGCTGAGGGGAGTGAGGAGGAGATTGTAGACAGTAGAGAGCGGTAGAGTTCGAGGGCAGCTGGAAGTTTGGTCCTTTTCCACTTCTGTTCAGCGACACGCAGACTGGATCAGGTTGAGCGTAGAACGGAAGAGATCCAAGTCTGAGGAGGGGAGGGACGGACAGGACGAGATGTGAGAGGACAGAGAGAATCAAGGGAGGAGGTGGGGGAGGAGAACAAAGAGGAGGTAGCGCAGTTGACAGATAGATGGGAAAAACAGTCAATGGAAGGTAAGAGAGTGAGAGCAGTGGAGGCAAGGGTGGAGGGGGAGACGGAGCAGAGATTACGGCGGAAGCTGACAGAAAGAGTGGGTAGGGTGGGGAGTGAGGGGAGATAAAGGGAGAAGGAGATGAAGTGGTGGTCTTAGATGTCCAGGGCTGACACGGAGAGTGTCGAAGGGGAGCAGCCTCTAGAGAAGATGAGGTCTAGCTGGTGGCCTGCTCTGTGAGTAGGGGGAGACAGGGAGAGAGAGAAGTTAAAGGAGTGAAGGAGAGGAAGAAATCCGGCACAGTGGGAGGGGTTGGAGAGGTTGATGTTGAAGTCTCCCAGGAGGATGGTAGGTGAGGACAGCGAGGGGAGGGAGGAGAGAAGAAAGTCGAGTTCATCCAGGAAGGAGGCGAATGGACCGGGTGGACGGTAGAGAACTAGAAGGAAGAGGTGAGTGGGAGAGGTGAGTTCCACTCCATGGAATTCAAAGCTGATGGTTCTAAAGTCATTCAAGACCATAATGACACTGCTGTACGAAGACAAGTTGCCAACAGTACCACTGTGCTTATGGGAGACAATTCCCATTCTAGGCAACTGGGAAAGTAATCCAAGAGCAAAGGTAGGCTAATGTTACAAATCCAAGATTAGGGTTCTTAGCTTGTGCTAGAAGAATTGGTAACAAAGACTTTTCAGTCCATCAAACAGAGACCGGCAAAGGAATTCAGATTATAATACAGTTGTACAATTGTAACACTACAGTGGCTCTCAAAAGAATTCACCCCCCTTGGACGTTTCCACATTTCATTGTGTTACAACATTAAATCAGAATGGATTTAATCAGGAGTTTTTGCCACTGATCAACACAGAAAATGTCCATAATGTCAAAGTGAAAAATATGATCTGCATATTGTTCTAAATGAATTACAAATACAAAACAGAAATAAATTCAATCCATAAGTAATCACCCCCTTTGCTATGACACACCTGATTGAGCTGTGGTGAAACCAATTGTCTTGTAGTCATGTAATTAGTTTAATGGAGTCCACCTCTGTGCAATTAAGGTGTGTCACATTATTTCATGTTAAATACAGCTGTCTCTGGGAGGTCCCACAGTTAATAAATACAATTCCTAACAAAAACTACATCATGAAGATGAAGGAACATTCAATGCAAATCTGGAATATGCTTCTTCAGAAGCACCAATCAGGGATGGCATTTGGCATTTCCAAGGCATTGAATATCCCCCAGAGCACAGTAAAGTCTATTATTAAGAAATTGAGAGAATATGGCACAACTGTGAATCTGCCTAGATCAGACCATCCTCATAAACTGAGTATCCGGGTGCGAAGGGCACTAGCCAGGGACGCCACCAAGAGGCCTATGGCAACTCTGAAGGAGTTAGTCTTCCATGAGCTGGGAGACACTGTGCTACTGCAACAAAGCCCTGGTGCTTCACAAAAGTGGCCTTTATGGTAGAGTGGCAAAACCAAAGCCATTGTTGAAAAAAACTCACATCAAATCTTGGCTAGAGTTTGCCAGAAGGCATGTGGGAGACTCTGAGACCAAGTGGAGGAAGATTCTATGGTCTGATTATACCAAAATAGAGCTTTTTGGCCTCAATGCTAAGCGCTACGTTTGGTGCAAGCCTAACATTGCACATCATCCTGAGAACACCATCCCTACCGTGAAGCATGGTGGTGGCAGCATCATGCTATGGGGATGCTTCTCTGCTTCTCAGGGCCTGGAAACGCTGTAAAGATAGAGGGCAAAATGGATGCAGCAAAGTACAGAGAAATCTTGGAAGAAATCCTGCTGAAATGTGCAAGAGACCTGGGACTTGGGAGAAGATTAAACTTCCAGCAGGCCAATGACCCCAAACATACAGCCAAAGCCACATTGGAATGGCTTAAAAACAAAAAGGTCAATGTCCTGGAGTGGCCCAGTCAAAGCCCAGACCTCAATCCAAAATTGCTGTTCCCCTTCCAAATTGATGGAGCTTTTCAAAGAAGAATGGGCAAAAATTACTGTGTCCAGATGTGCAAAGCTGGTAGAGACTTATCCACATAGACTCATGTCTGTAATTGCTGCCAAAGGTGCCTCTCAAATATTGACTGAAGGGGGTGATTATTTATTCATTCTAGTATTTTCTGTTTTTGTATTTGTAATTAATTTATAACAATTTGCAGGTTATATTTTTCAGTTTGATATGGACATTTTCTGTGTTGATCAGTGGCAAAAACTCCTGATTAAAACAATTCTGATTTAATGTTGTAACGGGGGTGAATACTTTTGAGAGCCACTGTACAGCGTTATTCCCTGATCCCATCATTTCAGGACACTTTGAGATAGGACAGGTTTTTAACCTTGCAATTAAGCTGAATGTAAATTGGAAAGTAAACCCATGCTAAACTGATATTGTGGCTTTCTTGCCAGAAGGTATCATGACACTACATTAGTCTTTTATGCAATTCCAGAAATAAACGCAGTCTGAGATTTATATTGATATCTCTCTATCTCTCTCTATATAATTACATGTTGCCATTACCCACATTTAAAATGTACTTTATATCTTGTAAATGACTGTATGGCCCTTATTTGCACACACTCATACACATCAGCTAAGTAGTAATTATTAGACATTTACCATTTAATAGTCAATGTATGCATTACTTTCTTTCATCTTAGGGAAACTCCCTAAAGCTACTCGATTTCAAAGTGACCTGTAATCTATTGAGTTCATGATTCAAGCAAAGAGCTTGCTTATATCACACCTGTCAGCCACTATTCACCACCAGAGGCCATCATCCCCTGAATACTAACCCTGCAATCATCCAATTAATATTCCTTCATACCATGTGTCCCAATAACCCTCTACACTCATTGGTTCTACCTCCCCCTACCAGCTCCACTGACTCCACTTTGCCCTGCACGTAAACCCCTGTGTGTCCTTCAGTCACTGCTAAGTCTTGTCTCCTTCATTGTAGCATTTCTAAGCACTACCCCTGGCTATTGACCTCCTTGTGTACTTGACCTCCTGCCTTTCCTTTTTCACCACCCCTTTGGATTTCCTGTTTCACCTTGTTTGCCCCATCTATTGACTCCTGGTCTTTCAACCTTGTCTCTTGAATTTCCCCTTTGTATTGTTAGCTGTGCTTCCTCTGTTTGTGAGCTTGCACTTGGGTCCACCTCTGCTGTCCTCTGAGTCATTACAGCTTAACAGCAATCCAGAAGTTAAAATATATGGTTTGTTTCTGTTAAGGGTATACTGCAGAAGGGAGTAGAAGCTTTACAGCAGAAAACTGTGTGTCTATGCAGACCTAATATACAGTTCTAGTAACATTTATTTTTGCACCCTAGTCTCAACCAGCTGTTGCCTGGTGCTATTGATCTCGGATAGGTCTCCATTATGGGTTTTCAGTCACATGATGCATCCTTTCATCACCAGATAGTACTAATAGACTCACCTTAAAATACCTAAATACATGATCTCTGCGATCATTGTTTTCTTAAAGGACATACATGCAAGTGGAGAATAATGGATAATGATATTATACAGACTGCTTGTATGAATCCCACATTTATCTACACTTGCACAATAATTTCACACAAATTAAGTCAGCACTAACAGTGGAAAGAACTGAAAAACTGCAGGAGAAACGCTGGGGCTTTTCAGAGCCCAATTATTCAAGCACAGGGGGGAAAACCAAAGACAAATCAGATGTACAGGAACAGGAGACATCCAACAACAGTACACAATGGTACAGAACATAATCAATACACAACAATTAACAAGCACTTAAATACATTTTTACAGTCCTTTTACTCATCTCCCAGCAGCCCTTACAGAAATGGCCACATATTAATCAAGAGTGGCGGCTCTGCCTTTCCATCTCTGTTACAATACGCAATACGGTGTTAATATATAGCCTGCAGGCATGGGGGAGAGAAAAAAATATTCTCCTAGGCCTGTGGCTGAACCCCCTCTGGGCACTATATTATTACATAATTAGCAGAGATAATGTAATTGACATTATGGAGAAAGTAACGTTGATAGACAGCAGAGACCAGGATTTTGATGATCCGTATGGTGCTTCTGTTGTACTGGCGCCGGTTCAAAATGGGTGCACTCTGAAGTATCTCTTTAGAAGGTGAATGAGATCAGTGGTAAACCAGGACCTGGACATGGGCTGCTGAGACACTGTCAGAAGAGGGTTACTGTCTCTATGTGTACCCAGTTTTGCACAATGCTGTTATGGGCACAGATTCATTAAATCACAAATGTATTAAATTAATCAGATGCTTTTACACATGTGTTTCCTGTCTCTCAATTATTACATGTGCAGTTGTATCGTCTTACACATAGATGTGATAACATGCGTATGTAATAAGGGGCAGGAGTTAAAAAAAGAAAAGAAAAGACTTTCAATAACCTCCTGAACTATAACTAACACTGTGATGTTTCACTGTTCTGAACCTCTATTATAACTTACCATATTCATATCCTTGAAGTACTTTTTAACAGCGGTGTTGTCTTCTGCTTAGGTTAGGATTTTAAATCATTAAAAAGCTACTGACTGTCTTAAATTTCAAAGGAATTGGGTGCATATTAGGGATCCCTGAGATGACAATGTCTATAGGCAAATTTTCTTTTGTTATACTGGTTTAACAGAGCCATTTATTAATGTATGCCTTTTAATACATTTAAGGCAGAGGTCTACAACACTGGTCCTGGTGAGTTACAGGGAAAACCAAGTGCTGAATTACTTAATCGAAGCACTTACTGGCTAAATTAGTCAAGTTTAACATGATCTTTAGCCACTTATTAGGAATGCCTTCAAAGCCAAAGTTCAGTGATTTAAGTTATTTGTCTATATATTACATAAAGCAGACAAGTTTCAGCAGTTCAATATATGACTTTCTGTCATTGTCACCACAAAAGTATCCAACTTACATCAACAGAGCTGAGTGATATACACCATTACCCCTAAAACTAATCCAAAAAATGAATTGTCTTTATATTTGTTATTCTTTAGGGATTTAAACCTAGAGCTCTCCTGTAAAGATATCACTGGGTTTATTGCCTCTTCTTTGGGGCTAATGCTAATGGCAGGTCAAGTATGCTTACTGAATATCTCATTGTAAAGGAGGTCAATACCTTCCAGGTTAATATGCTTTTCAATCAAACTAGCCTTGCTTACAGCTAACTTACTCAAAACTACTTGCTATCCATTTACTAACAGCAATGCCAACTTTTAATTAGAAATACACCACGGAGACACATTTGCTCTTCTTTTTTCTCCTGCCTTACTGTTATAAATGAACAAGGTGACTGGCCAAATAAGAAATGTACTGACAAGTTCCCTCTGCAGGTGATTGGACGCATACAAAAATTATTGAGATGCAAAGTGATTGATTGCATGCAATATGATTGACAGTTACTCAATGACCAATACCAGTGTTTTGAAACCTTTGTGGGCATTTGTGGGCTTGCGTGGGTGTAGCTTCCCTGCTGAAGGAGTGGGTTTCAAAATAATGCAACGCCACCACTACGCCTATGGACCCAAGCATACAATATTGGGAGGGACAATTTCACGTTCTCTCAACATTGGGGGGGACGTGTCTCCCCTGTCCCCCCTAAACCTATGCCTATAAATAGAGCACAGGATTTGTCTACTTAGTGACAGTATGGCCTTGTCTTCACCAGGATACTTTGGGATGGATTAATTTCCATCAGATGTACATCACAGGTTATACTGTACAAAATGTGTAAATGTGTAGATGAAAGGTCAACATTTTGAGTTCATTCATCACTTTGAATTACCACTTGGAATGCAGCACATATTAATACTGTGCTGTTGCTGAGAGTAATCAAAGGTCTGTAAAATGTATAATTCTGTTTGCTAGTCTGTCTGTCCCCTTTAAAGAATGGCAAATAGGTTCCTGTAGAATTTAATATTGTAATACTTTGGGGGGAGCAATGGTGGGGACTGGGGGCTTGAACCTCATTCTCCTGTGCCACACTATGACCTTACCCAGGCCTCTTAGCGAGGCTTCAGATACTCATTGCATTATCATATACCTCTTAAATGTATACCTGCCAAAACCAGGATATCAATTTCAGCTGCCTTGCGAAGCCATCCTGTGGTAAAACAGAAAACTCCATTACGATCTTGACTAATGCTTGCCCTGGGTACAACATGACTTCATAGACATTTCTACATGAAATATAAGTGTGTTGAAATATGTAAAGGTGAGGGTTATTATCTATATTCACTCTGCATACATTGGGAGTATCCATGGCAACACAGACACCATAATGGGATTGCAAATTTGATGGTGCAACCCTTACAGGTATTAAATATGACACTAACAACTGTACACGTCCAAAGGAACCAGTTCTGACATAATAACTGGAGAGGAATTAGCCTAAAATGGTAAATAGACTGCACACAGGCTATATAGTCTATGTTTGTTGGCTCCAATAAATCAGATCTAATTAATGTTATAAACAGCACCCTTTCTCATAAAAGGAAATGATGACACAGTAATTATGTTTATATGTACACTACCGGTCAAAAGCTTTAGATCACCCCCATGTACAATTTTTGTATTGAAATTCAAGCAGTCCAGTGAATAACCTGAAGTGGTACAAAGGTAAGTGGTAAACTTCCAAAAGGTAACATAGGTTAGGTTTAGGTTACCAAAAGCTGAAAAATAATGTACATTTGAGAGTTATACATTGTGTTACTACACCCTCTTAAGCATTATTTGACAGTGTTACATGCAACTCCTGTGCATAGAAGTAACACTATATTCCTACAACGCGCACATTGTTTGAAAGCTTATTCTCTTGGCTACCAGCACATTTCATTATCAAGCGTATCCGATTTACAGTTCCTGTGTCGCCCACCATCATTCAGAGCCCGGGGGGTAAACGCGCTGTGTTTGGGGGGGTCACATTCAGACAGTCACAGATCACTCAGTTTTGATCGGATTTCTTTGCAAATAGGCTTGTTTTGTTCAGAACAACCTAACGATTAATCCAGTATATTATATGTTCTGTCAAGCAAAGAGAACTTCAGATCCAATTATGTAAAATTGTTGTGTATTAGTACACCGTAAACACTGAGACATTGAGACAATAAACTGCGTAAAATTCTATGAAAACTGGAAAAATGTAGGTGTTCTAGAACTTTTATGTATGCACATACATTTTTTAAATAAATAAATAAATAAATACATATACATACATACATACATAAAAATGCTTGCATGTATACACAGGCCCTAATTAATGCAAGGGCTTACCAAGGCTCGAGCCAGCAAAAGGCCCATATGGCTTGGGGAAAATGTGTTACAATGTATTACGTATCTACGTCGTCTTTGATCGTGGTTCGGTTGGCTCTTGTGTGAGCATGCAGCCTGGTGTCTGTGCCACCTGACAGCTTGCAATGCACTTGGGGGAGGGGTGGGGACTGAGAAATGCAGATGTTTGATCTGGGCAGGTTGCATTCCTATTTGCCAGGGTTAAGAAAAACAAAAAAAATCTTTGATTGTGATTGGTGCATGGACCGGGCTAGGCACTATACAAGGACATTCAAGGAGAAAAAATCCTAAAAACAGTAATGATGACAACGTGTGATAATATATGTCACTAAAATGCCTAATAATGATATTGGAGTTTGCAAGCAGTGATCAACTGTAAGATCTTCATTGTGATATGGAAGTAAGATACCGTTTTATATATTTTATATGTTTACATTTTGCATTGTATAAATACTGATATTAACAACCGTATGTATAGCATTTCCGTTGTGTTTTCGTTGTTTCAATGTACACTTTTCAACATCAATTTTGATCATTAACACTAACAATAAGCTATAGTCTACAGTATAGATTCACTATAAAATATAAAATAAACATTCCATGCTTGTGTTGCTCATTGCTAGCTGTGTTGGTGGTCAATGATGTGATAAGCCATGCAGATCAAATGTTGATGCTGCATGATCTGTTGACTGGTAACTAAGAAAATGTGGCCTATGCTATGCCCAGCATGGAAATGATGTTGCTTTTTCAGTTAGCTTATTTAAATCAGCTTAGCGATATCTTAGTATGGTAAATTATCATTCTTTCTGTGCTTTTAGTTTCTATTCATAGTATATCTGAGAATATAATATTTTGGAATGTTGAGGCATCATCTTCAGCTTGATATGTGTGGACACTTCAAAGTCTTCAGTGTTTGTTAATGTATACCTATGTATACACTGTGCTGGCATCCACAATATGACTTGCATCCTGCATTTAATTTAAACAGTGGAAGGGTACAGGCACAAACAGCAGAATATAAATGGAAGTCTTGTTGAGAAGATTTTTAAAGAGCTCTTCATAACTATTTTATTTACACACCATGGACCATACAGTATTTTTATCAAAGTTGTGCATGTGACAAAACACAGTTCTCAAATAATGTGTTTTCACCATAACTTGGTTTATATTTGAATGCCCATTATCCCAATTTAGGGGATAACATAGTTCATATACGACTCCCAGTATCAATTCCTTTGAGTGTTCAATTAGACATGATAGCTCAAGTTGACCATGGTGGGAGAAATGTTGATATCCAGAGAGCATTGGGTCTGAAAGTTTTTTGCAATGTCTAACCCCACCCTTTCAGAATGTATTGAATACGATTGACAGCAGAGAACCTAAGCTTTGCAATGTTTCCAACCACTTCACGCTACACATCCTCAGCTGACGGAGGAATAAACACATACAAAATCATATGCACATTAGTCCTTTAAATTCAGAAGTGTCACTGAGACACTGAGAGTGCACAATGCTGCAGGCTATACATACATGAGTAACCTTTTGAAAGGTTTGGATCTAGTTTCAAAGAAACCATTTCTCTGTTTTTGTTTGATAATGGAACATGAAGCACCACTGCATCCCTCTCTCTCAGCTCCCCTCTTTTCCTCTCTCAAAAAGCCAGAGAACGTCTGTGCAGCTGAACAACATGTTTCAAGGGTTTGGCTTACATGAATATCATGAAACAGGGAAGGATGACCCCTGTTTTAGAAACAATCTCCGCATTCAATTTGAGGATACTAAGGGTTGTGCCACAAATGTTACAGCTGTGTGATGCCAAGCTTCAGATTTTTCAAATAATACATAATTTAAGAGCCATTTAGTATAACGAATAACAGACTATGTGTTTGTACATTGCGGTTTCCTAAGTTTCTCTTGCTTTCTCTATATCAACCTACAATCAATTTTTATTTGTATAGCACCCTTCACAGAGTGCTTTACAAAGTGGTAAACATACAGCAATAATACTGCAAAATAAAATAAAAATGGATGAATAAATAAAATAAAAATAGACCTTTAACAGTTTAAATGAAATGAAAGTAAAGTAAACCAACATTAAATAAACCATTAGGCTCGGAGGAGAGAAGAACAAAAACTCCTATGGATGGCATGTAGGAGAAAATAAATCTCTGGCCTAATGGTTGCCTCCTCTCCAGGCAGTATAGTTGTTACAGCAGCAACGATCTTAAATGGTGCTGCTGGCTGTATTCTTCCCTCTGGTGGGGGCCTCTCACCGGCCCTCAGTTGCGCGGGGATTGGAATGGGTGCCAATGGCTCATCAGACCTTGGGGTGTGAGTGCACTGTTAGCCCTCCGTGGTGAGGTGCCTTTGGGGTGGGTTGCAGGGTTGGGGTCAATTCCACTAATTCAATTCCAATTCAATCCTTTATCCCTTTAAATTCCATCAAATCGATTTATTATCCAAAACACTTTCCAAAATTCCTTTTCAATTCAATTAATCTCAGTTCCAAATTTGGATCACTTCTGCAAACTCAATTCCAATTCGATATTTCTCCCACACCAATTCCTTAATCCTTAATAGTTTCCTTCTTTGTTACCATCACTTAAGTTTTCAAAGTGATCAAACACCAAAGGCTTCTCTGACATTGTGAAAGTGTTTGTCCAAATTGGTAGGCAGTGGGTCCTCAGCCAGTCCAAGTTCAATCACAAAATCACGGTTCTCAGTAACAGTCCAAGTCAAAAACACAAGCAATCCTTAAAAATATATATATGTTAACACAGTTAACACCTCAATCCTTCTACCCAACAAACAAGGAGAGTGAGGTAGGTTTTTATATAGTAAGCTTTAGAATAGTGGGTAACTGCAAGTAATTGAGGTTCTTGTGATATATCCTTCCCAACAAGGGGGCAGGACTAGGGCACTGTCTTGTATGAGTGTCTATTAGGTGGACGAGGAACTCATTGGCTGAGATTCAGATAATAGAAATTCCTGAATTTGCTAGGAGGCAAGGAAAAATGTATCTGAGAAGCATTTGCCTGTAATTTTAATAATAAAAAATTGTCTTGTAAACATTGTATTATCTAAATCATTGAAAAATTTGATGGAAACACAATTATTACAAAATAAAATAGTTTAAGAACAGATAATACATCATTATATAGGATTCTTAATGGATTAAAAAGGGTAAAATGGTAAAATGATTAAAACAAGGCACAAATTCTGAAGTGTGAGATATTGACAATTACAAATTCAATTCCAGCTTAAAATGTCTAAATTCCAATTCGATTCCAATTCCAAAGACTGAAACATTCACAATTCCAATCAATTCCAATTAGAAGAATCACATTTCCAATTCATGAATTTGAATTACAAGAATCATTAAGAATTCAAATTGGAATTGATCAATTCAAAAAAGTATAAGATTTGAGTTGGAATTAGCCCATGAATTTTTATTTAAATTGAATTGACCCCAACCCTGGTGGGTTGTGCCTCGTCGGGCTTCCACGGTGGGAGACATGGTGCCTCATAGGCCCCTCAGAGGTGGCTATTGCTGGAAGACAAAAATAAAATTGTGCTCAGGTACTGGTAGTGCAATGCAGGACATCTCCAAATACAATTGTGCATTGCATGTCCATGGCACACTGGCAGAACTATTGGCTAGAAAAAAACTAAAAAGATGAGTCTTCAGCCGTGATTTAAAGGCAGAGAGGAAATCCCTTACAGAGGCTGGAAGGTCATTCCACAGTATCAGGGCCCTATAACTGAATGCTCTACCACCTGTGGTTATCATTACTCAGTTTTGTCAGTGTATGATGAACAGTAAAAATGTTTCCCCTAAAATTAGGACTTCTGTCATATCAGAATTAAACATAAGAAAATTACTTGTCATCCATGTTTTAATCTCGGACAGACAGCAGATTAGTGTTTCTATGTCTATGGTATTGTTAAGATTTACTGACAAATATAATTTTGTGTCGTCTGCATAACTGTGAAAGTTAAATTTATGTTGTCGAATGACATCACCTAACGGGAGCATGTACAATGAAAAAGTATAGGTCCGAGGACTGAGCCCTGTGGTACTCCGTACTTTAGAGTGGATTTCATTAATCTGTACATATTGGAGTCTGTTTGACAGATATGATTTAAACCAGGATAGAACATTGTGAAAAAGGCCAAAAAGGATTTCTAAGTGGTGTGTCAAGATTTGGTGTCCAATTGTTTCAAAAGCCGCACTTAAATCTAGTAAAAAAAAAAACAGTGGCGTGCTCTAAATCGGAACAGGGCTCTAAAACAGGGCTGTTTCTGTACTCTGGCTGGAGCAGAAGCCTGATAGAAATTTTTCATAAATATGATTATTAATTAAAAAAGCTTGCAATTACTTCCTCTAGAACCTTAGAAAGGAAGGGAAGTAGGTTGGTAGTGTTTAAGTGAATTAGGGTTGGCAGAGGTTTAATTAGAGCTTTTTTAATAATGGAATAGATTGTTTTATCAATTTAGTGGGTATAGGATCTAGTGCGCAGGTTGTAGTTTTCATTGTAGTCATTCAGGAGACTAATTCTTGGTGATTTACTGTGTTAAATGAGTCTAGGTAGGTAGGCAGGGACTGTGAAGGACTTCATGCATAGGCTATAGTACTTGTGTATTTTTCCAATTCTATCTGTTTTCTAATGCCCTTGATTTTGCTATTGAAATGATCCATATGATCCAATGATTTTGTAGTTCTCCATTTACGTTCGTATCTATGGCATTCTGTTGTAAGTGAGCAAATTACCTTGTTAAACCATGGTGAGCATTTTGTTGGTTTTAATCTTGTCCTTAATGTTTGGCTGTTCCTCACCCAGTTTTATTACTCCTACACAGCTGTTTCTGTTTAAGATAATGATTGTGTTTCAACCTACATATTGAATTGATGATCATTAGCACCTGTTTGGTATAATTGTTTAATAATACACCTGACTATATGCCTACAAAATCCCTGACTGTGTGCAAGTGTACCTAGTGATCAATATAATCTATTAACATGTCTATTTTTGAAAGCATTCTTACTTTACAGCATTTTTTCACACCCGCCTAAAACCTTTGCACAGTACTGTATATGTGTGTGTGTATTATAGTACATTTGGATGTAACTATCCTAAATTTAAAGATGAAAGTCTATACTTAAAACACATCTTGATTGTTTCATTTCAAATCTATTGTGGTGGTGTAGAGAGCCAAAATGATGACAATTGTGTCACTGTCCAAATATATATGGACCTAACTGTATATGTTAAACACATTAAGTGTTTTGAGCTATTTGTAAAGGGAGTACATGTTTGCATTTTCATAAATTTCTTTGCTGTTTCAATCAGTTGGTTTTTTGCCTGAGGGGAACAAATCTGACCACATCATAAATGAGTACCTTCTTTATTTTCTGTAAATCAGTAGGGTTGTTCTGCTCGTAAACAAAATAATGTATGTAGTATAGTAAGATATACCCCAGGGTATGTTTTTTTGAAAATATAATTTGAAATTACAATAAAAGTTAACATTTAAATACCATTTTTCTGCTAATCATTGTTTATACATTTAAAACTAAATTGTTCAATGTGTTTGCTTGCAATAAACTGTAAATTATATATACCACAAGTTGAATAAGTAAATACATTTACACAAAAGTACACAAAATTATTATTATGATTATGATGATGATGATGATTATTATTATTATTATTATTATTATTATTATTATTATTATTATTATTATTATTATTATTATTATAATATTGTTAAGGGACTATACATTTCTTCTCTCAGTAATGCAGTATGTTTCAATGATTCAATAAATGTCTCCCAAACATGTCTCTTTATGATTTTATTCTCTGCTACAACTATAGTTACTTAGAGGCACTTTTAAAGGTCTCCATTAATAATTACATTAACATTAATTCTACCAGACATGCTTTGTGACAGATTACACTAAGCTGTTGCTCCCTCTTGAATATTATATTATGTTTTTAATGGTTGCCTGCCAGTATTACAATTCATTTTCGGTATCAGTACCTTAAGATAAGTTTTATCCACACAACAGTAATTGCACAAGAATGTGATCAAATTAAAGATAAAAGGTAAAACAGTTCTGACATAGTGAGTATGAAGATTCCTGTCTGGAAAAATATAAACTACCAATTACACTCACCTAAAGGATTATTAGGAACACCTGTTCAATTTCTCATTAATGCAATTATCTAACCAACCAATCACATGGCAGTTGCTTCAATGCATTTAGGGGTGTGGTCCTGGTCAAGACAATCTCTTGAACTCCAAACTGAATGTCTGAATGGGAAAGAAAGGTGATTTAAGCAATTTTGAGCGTGGCTTGGTTGTTGGTGCCAGACGGGCCGGTCTGAGTATTTCACAATCTGCTCAGTTACTGGGATTTTCACACACAACCATTTCTAGGGTTTACAAAGAATGGTGTGAAAAGGGAAAAACATCCAGTATGCGGCAGTCCTGTGGGCGAAAATGCCTTGTTGACGCTAGAGGTCAGAGGAGAATGGGCCGACTGATTCAAGCTGATAGAAGAGCAACTTTGACTGAAATAACCACTCGTTACAACCGAGGTATGCAGCAAAGCATTTGTGAAGCCACAACACGTACAACCTTGAGGCGGATGGGCTACAACAGCAGAAGACCCCACCGGGTACCACTCATCTCCACTACAAATAGGAAAAAGAGGCTACAATTTGCACAAGCTCACCAAAATTGGACAGTTGAAGACTGGAAAAATGTTGCCTGGTCTGATGAGTCTCGATTTCTGTTGAGACATTCAGATGGTAGAGTCAGAATTTGGCGTAAACAGAATGAGAACATGGATCCATCATGCCTTGTTACCACTGTGCAGGCTGGTGGTGGTGGTGTAATGGTGTGGGGGATGTTTTCTTGGCACACTTTAGGCCCCTTAGTGCCAACTGGGCATCGTTTAAATGCCACGGCCTACCTGAGCATTGTTTCTGGCCATGTCCATCCCTTTATGACCACCATGTACCCATCCTCTGATGGCTACTTCCAGCAGGATAATGCACCATGTCACAAAGGTCGAATCATTTCAAATTGGTTTCTTGAACATGACAATGAGTTCACTGTACTAAACTGGCCCCCACAGTCACCAGATCTCAACCCAATAGAGCATCTTTGGGATGTGGTGGAACGGGAGCTTCGTGCCCTGGATGTGCATCCCACAAATCTCCATCAACTGCAAGATGCTATCCTATCAATATGGGCCAACATTTCTAAAGAATGCTTTCAGCACCTTGTTGAATCAATGCCACGTAGAATTAAGGCAGTTCTGAAGGTGAAAGGGGGTCAAACACAGTATTAGTATGGTGTTCCTAATAATCCTTTAGGTGAGTGTATATTGTTCAGAACACCTCTAATACCTAGAACCTTTGAGGTTTTAATGATTCATTTGATTTATTAATTTTAAACTACACGGAACATAGCAAGTAATAATACTCAAAACTCAAATAACACACATCACTTTTCACCCTTATTTATTGCCTAATTTTGTATACAGCTAGATGCAGTTTTTTTGCTTTGACTAATCTGCTTCAAGTGTATCCAGTTTCTGAATTGAGACAGCTGATGGGGTGTGACTAATTGATTTCTACAGCTTCTCTAATTCCAAAAGGAATGAAAATAACAGCCTATGTGCTAATTTCGAGCAGAAACTTATCTTGCTGAGTGGCAGGGGGATAATGTTCCTCAGCCAATGTTATTTGCAATACTGTCTTGGAAAAGGAGATAATGTCCTACACTAGGTTTCTAATCAACCCTTGCAGGGAAATCTCAATTCTCGTTGAATGGCCACTGAATATTTAAACTGTAGGAAATGTGTAGCAAGGATGCAAACTTAGTTCATTCAGTTTTTGTAGAAAGGAATCAAAGTGACAGGCGTTGAACATACTTTGGAAAGTAGGCAGTGATTTCTGTAATGGTTAAACATACTCCATACTCATCTTCCCATTCACTTTGGAAATTATGATAAAGGAAATTGCTTGGATTCTTGTTGTGACTGCTTCTGCAAGCATATTATAATTATTATAGTAGTAGTAGTATTTACTTAAATGTGATTGTAAAATAATTTTAAATAATCTGGGACTTAACTGTATTATGTTAACAACTGCCTCACTGAACTAGGATGTATACTTATTGTAATGTTGTATTGATTTTACACTTTTGTAATGCTTACATTTAATTATATATTGATTGTATAACTGCACTGTAATACGATACTTGTAATGCTTAAATTGCTTATTATGTAAACTGTCACCCAGGATAAGGGCTTCTACCAAGAAATAAATAATAATTACAATTATTAATACACCTTTCAATGCTTTATATAAATTATACCAGGCAACTACCTATAGGTGAAGTGATTGGGTTTCATAAATCAGGCTTTCCTTATCTTTACCTATTTGGAAATCATACTGTAAATGATTGAAGGCTTTGACAACTTTCCTGAATATTGACCACACCATTGGTCAAAATGGGAAGGAGCTCTGAGATTCTATAAAACATCCTCGTGGCCAAAAATAATTCATGCATTAGGGTTGAGTCACACTGTATGCACATCTGAGTTAATCTCTTTCCTGCTGTTATAAAAGGTGAAGGTCAGTCCTTCTGTTTTTTTTTTTGATGAGTCTATCCAAATGAAAAGAGAGCTTACTCTACTAGTGATTGCTCATACTGCACCTTTGATTTGGCCCTTCGATAAAAGGTTAATCAATACATTGAACCCTTCATTTACTCTTGACAGTTGCCTTATATGTCTTCAATCTGGTAATCTACTAGCCGGGTAGGGATGGAATATATTTATGTTGTTATTTCATTAAGTGACAGAATGTGTAAGAGTGAGCAATTATTAACATTGATTAACAATCAGGTGGTTGGTACATCAATATGTTAATTTACATTTTTTTTGCTGTTAGTCAATGAATAGTAAGTTATTTGTAATTTGGTCAAGATTTAGTTTTAGCCATTAGCTGTTAACAACCAGGTAATGCATTTATTTATTGCAACCATATTCTCAATATTTTGTTGTCAACATAGTTAACACGTGTTAGTAGTTTCTTTAATAAATGTTTTATATATTAATAAATATAATAAATAGTTGATATCTGTTGCAATATGGGTGGAACTCATAGCCTTATGCTACTGTTTCCTGTGGGGGCGAACACAGGGAGCACTGTAGACAGCAAGAGAGCCAGATAGGCTGTAAAGAGACAGACAAAATAAAGAGCTGCATAATAAAAATAAGTTATTTTTTTTACCTTTTTTGAATTGGTCAACTTATTATGGAGGGAAACATAACCGGCTTTAGACATGGTTGCAGCAATATGTTTTCAAGAACTCTGACATAGCTATCATAGATGCTCAAGAAAATAAAGAAGAAAGAAAACAGCGCAGTACGGATGGGACTAAGTTCAATGTGAGTAAATCGATCGTTTAAAGACTGGGCAACACGAGTAAAAGCCAATTGCGCATTGTTAATAAGATGGAACATCCACTAAAACCCCCAGGGAAAATTTACTTTGATGACATAAATTGATCGTTACCTTGGAAAGATGGAAAGAGGAGTTTAATTTATACATTGCCCTGAAAATGGCAGTTAAGGAGGATGCCTTGAAACTGAAACTGTTGTATTACTTGATTGGAGAAAAAAGGAGAGAGGTTTGTGAAACACTGAATGTAGGATCGGGAGACAACCATACCGCACAGGTAATTACTGAACTAGATAAATATTGTGAACCAAAGAAAAACAAGACAGTAGAGAGATACAATTTCTTTACATGCAACCAAGGCCCTGATGGAAGCTTTGACAAATATCATAGAAAAGTCACAGAATTAAATATATTGGCTTCTATCTGCAATTTTGAAAACATTGCAGGCTCTCTCATAAGAGACAGAATTGTATGTGGAACTCGGGACACCCACTTAAGAGAATGCCTATTAAGGGAAGTTTACTTGAATTTAGAAAAGTGTATACAGTTGGGAAGAGCTGCAGAACTATCCAAAGAAAGAACACAAACAATTGAAGAAGGCAGGGCTACACAGATACATGAGACAAAAAAGATCCACATCAAATGATGTCAATGTAATATGCAATTACTGTGGAAGGAGACATGAGAGGAAAAAATAAAAATGCACAGCATATGGCCAGAAAGGCAAGGGTTGTGGCAAGTTGAACCATTTTATTAACCAATGTAGAAGCAGCAGCAAGAGACAGCAGAATGTGTTAGCCGTGGAGAATGATTCAACTGAGTCAGACAGTGGCAAGGATATCCTAAGTATAACATTAGCACCAGCATTAGAGAGCATCAATGCAGTACAGCCATCATCACTAGTCTCAGGCAGCACTGTTTGCAACCATGTTCTTGAAAAAACAGCCAGTCAAATTTCAGCTTGACTGTGGGGCCACATGCAATGTCATTCCAAAAAAACTCCTAACAAGAGATGTCCACCTAGAAAACAGCCAACAAGTGTTAGTAATGTATAATAAAAACACACTGAGGCCTGTTGGACAATGCAAACTTAAGTTAAGAAATCCACGCAACAACAAAGCATATAGGCTGGAATTTATTGTTGTTAACAATAATGTGCACAGGCCACTGCTAGGCAGCAAAGCCATACAGGCTATGGAGTTAATAACCGTGCAACACCAAAACATCCTAGCAGTTGATAGGACCAGTGACAAAAGGGACAGCAACTCATAGAACATGGAATCATTCCGACAGGAGTTTGCAGATGTCTTTCAGGGGGAAGGGAAACTCAAGCTTGAAGTAGATTTGAGCATCAAGCCTGTGAAGTTAACTTGAGAAGAGTACGAGTGGCACTGTCAAAACCACTGAAGAAGTAACTGGCTAGACTACAAGAACAGGAAATCATAGCTCCAGTTGAGAAAAGCACAGACTGGATCAGCAGTTTGCTTGTTGTGAAGAAACCCTCAGGAAAATTAAGAATATGCATAGACCTAAGCCACTAAATAATGCACTGAAAAGAAGCCATTATCCTCTGCCAACCATAGATGACGTCTTATCAGACCTGGAAAAAAAAATAGTATTCTCTGTATGTGATTTTAAGAATGGATTTTGGAACATCGAGTCAAGCAATTTCACCACTTTTGCAACGCCAGAGAAAACTCAACCAAGTATTAGAGGGTGTGCAGGGAGTCAAAGTCATAGCTGATGATATCCTCATTGTGGGGGAAGGAAACAATGATATAGTAGCTACACAAGACCATGATGAGTAATTGAGAAAGCTCCTGGAAAGATGCAGTGAATGTAATGTGAAACTAAATCCAGAGAAATTTCAGCTCAGGCTGAAAGAAGTGCCATATATTGGACACCTTTTGACATCACAGTGTCTGAGAGTTAATCCAGAGAAGGTCACTATTAGGCAGATGCCCAGACCAACAGACATTTGAGGATTGCAACGATTCTTGGGTATGGTGAACTACCTGGCAAAATGTTGCAAACACCTGTCAGAGATGTGTGATCCTCTGAGACAACTGACACACAAAGATGTGTTGTGGGAGTGGACTGAAGGCTTTCTAGGAAATTGAAGATTCAACTGCAAAAGCCCCAGTACTAAAATATTACAACCCCGAACAGTAGCTTGTCTTGCAGTGTGATGCATCAGAAACTGGACTGGGGGCAGCACTCATGCAGTTGGGGCAACACATTTCATATGTAAGCAGAGCCCTGATGGATACAGACAAGGGATATGCTCGGATTGAGAAAGAGCTCTTGTCAGTACTGTTTGGAATTGAGAGGTTTCATCAGTTCACATATGGACGCACAGTAGAAGTACAATCTGATCACAAACCATTGGAGAGTATAATGAAGAAACCCCTCCTTAGTGCACCCAAAAGACTACAGATGTTTCTGAGGCTGCAGAGGTATGAAGTTAGACTCCAATACTACCCAGGAAGACATTTACTGCTGGCAGACACACTTAGCAGTCTAGTTTGAAACGTCGAGTCGAGACGGAAATTGAGTCCATTAACATGGTGCACTACTTGCCCATCTCCGACGAGAGGCTAAAGGCCATACAAAAAGCAACAGAGCAGGACAAGGATTTGCAGGAATTAAAGAAAGTAATCCTACAAGAGTCCACTCCTCACACAATGGAGTAGAGGGAAGTTGAGAAGAGCACGTGAGAGTATCTATTGCCCAGGCATGAATGCACAGCTGAAACATACTTGGAGCAATGCAGTGTATGCAGGGCATGGGGAACAAAACTGCAAAAGGAAATGTTACACTCACATAAAACTCCATGTAGACCATGGGAAAAAGTGGAAACAGATCTGTTTACTCTTAATGAGAAGGACTATATGATCACCGTAGATTATTACTACAACTTTTGGGAAGTGGACTTCCTGGAGAACACAAAATCTAGGACAATTGTACAGAAGCTTAAAGCTTAAAGATTCCGGACACTCTATACTCTGAAAATGGACCACAATACACAGTATTGTATTTTAAAGTTATGGTGCTGAAACATTCATTGAGATTTTTAAAAGCAATTC
The DNA here is from genome assembly GCF_036373705.1 of Amia ocellicauda. NCBI lineage: Eukaryota > Metazoa > Chordata > Actinopteri > Amiiformes > Amiidae > Amia > Amia ocellicauda. Next base: position 1,197,308 of record NC_089872.1, read on the forward strand.
AAGGGCAAATGAACAAAAAAACCAGATACATTTAGCACATTATTTCAAAAATTTCTCTCATTGTGTTTGGAGGGGCACTATACTTTCTGAATATGAAATTACTCTAATTTAACCTGTCTAGACATTTTGTTCTTGAATTTCAGAGAATTTCTCTATACTCTGACAATGGACCACAATACATAGCAGAGGAGTTCAAAGAGTTCAGCAAAAGATGGGACTCATCTCCTGGGTATCTGCTATCACGGAGTCACGAACCGCGGGGCACGGGAACAGGGGACCCAGTTGCAGTGCTAGTAGAGGTGGTAGATCAGGGCAATCAAGGGCTAGGCACAGACGTAGTTGAGGTCACAGGCGAGGGTCAGGATTAGGTAAACAGAGCAACCAAGGGAGAGACAGAGTCGTGGTCAGGAAGTCAAGCGGGTGGACAAGGTGCAGAGACAAGGTGCAGAATTGCAGGCAGGGCTAACAAAACTTCACCCAGACTGAGGGAAGTGAGGGGATTATAAAGGGAACAGTAAGCTAGGTTATGAGGTGCAGGGCGAATGGGAGCAGAGGGTGATAACTAGAGGGTGTTGAGGAATGTTAATAGGATAAATGAAAGATGAGAGCAGGGAGAAGTGATAGAAAAGGCAAGGTAATGGCGGCCTCTACCGGGGATAGAGTGTAAGTGCTTGTGAACCTTGACAGTACCCCCCCTCCACGATCAGCACAGCCGAACCGGGCCAGACACGGCGGGGATGACCATGGCGCTGAGGAGCAGGTGCAGAGGGAAGTCAGGAAGGAGGGAAGGGTCAGGAGGTCTGGAAGGCGGCCACAAGGCATGGTTGCGAGGTCTGGGAGGCGGCCACAAGGCATGGTCGCAAGGTCTGGGAGACGGTCACAGGACAGGGGCTGGGTCAGGCGGAGGAGGTGCAGGAGGAGTGGGTGGCACCATGGAAGACTCGGAGGGCGGAGCCGTGAGAGACTCAGAGGGCGGAGCCGTGAGAGACTCAGAGGGCGGAGCCTCGGAAACAGAAGCCCGTCTTCCCCTCTTCCGCCTCCGGATGGGCGTGGAGGCTCGACTGGGGCAGCCGGGACCGGGACCTCTGGCAAAGTGGCGGCGGTGGGGCCCGGGACCGGGACCTCGTGCCAGGGCGGTGGCGAATGGCATAATCTGGGCGGCTGAGGGCTCAGATGAGACGGTCACTGTAGGAGTGCTGGGTTCCTCATCTGCCACTCCCACAGTGAAGACTGAGCAACTCAACCGAAAAGCCAAGTCAATAAAAGTTACCAGGGTCCAGCTACATCTACCTCCAGGTAGCAAAAAGGATATGGACTCATTTAGCCCAAAACAAAAAATGTCCTTGAGGTTAATTTCATTAAAATCTACCTCACCTGCTAGAGCGCAGAAGTCCTCCACATATTCCTCCATGGAATGGTTTCCCTGGCGTATCCCGAAGAGGAGAGCTGCTGGGTCCTTTTGGAGGGTGAAATTTCCTGTCACGGAGTTACGAACCACGGGGCATAGGAACAGGGGACCCAATTGCAGTGCTAGTAGAGGTGGTAGATCAGGGCAATCAAGTGCTAGGCACAGACGTAGTTGAGGTCACAGGCGAGGGTCAGGATTAGGCAAACAGAGAAAGCAAGAGAGAGAGAGTCGTGGTCAGGAAGTCAAGTGGGTGAACTAGGGGCAGGGAGAATGCTCAGGGAGAACTGAAAAAACTTCACTCAGACTGAGGGAAGTGAGGGGATTATAAAGGGAACAGTAAACTAGGTTGGGAGGTGCAAGGCGAATGGGAGCCAGAGGGTGATAACTAGAGTGCATAAGGGTGTTGAGTAATGTAAATACGATAATTGAAAGATGAGAGCAGGGAGAAGTGATAGAAAAGGCAGGGTAATGGCGGCCTCTAGTGGGGATAGAGTGTAAGTGCTTGGGAACCATGACATCTGCAGAGTAACAGAAAAGTTGAATCAGCAGTGAAAACAGCCAAGAGGCTAATGGCTAAAGCAAGGAAAGCAGGGTCTGTTGGACCACCGGAACACCCCTTCTCAGGGTTTAGACAGCAGTCCAGCACAAACCCTAATGGGCAGGAGGTGCTACTAGATTACTAAGGCCTGAGGTGACCAGGCAGAAGAGGATTGTGAAGAACCAACACAGGCAGGCGAAATACTACAACACTTCAGGGAAGGATCTACCTCCACTGCAAAAAATTACAAGGTGAGAGTGTAGCCATAGGGTGGACAGAGCAAATGGTGGCACAAAGCAACGGTGATGAAGTTAATAGACACTCGGTTGTATGAAATACTAACAGAACAGGGACAGACCATGAGAAGAAACTGAAGACACATCAGGAGGTCTCAAGAACAGGGTAACCTTTTCCCTAACTCAGATAAGCCTCAAAACATGCCAGAGACGAATGCTGAGGATGGAGAATACAAGGAATTACCTACAGCAACAAAGCAGGCAGAAGACTGTACAGCAGACAACAGGGAACCAGAGGAAGTATACTACGCAGACCCACACTTTGTTTGAATGCAGTTTATGCTCTATTTTTGTTTGTTTTCTGTTGTTTGTGTTGTTTGTGCCATAGATTACAAGTGAAAAGAGAGTTGACACTGTTTCATAAAAAAAAATGGGTGGAACTCATAGGCTTATGCTACTGTTTCCTGTGGGGGCGAACACGAGGAGCACTGTAGACAGCGAGAGAGACAGACAGGCTGTAAAGAGACAGATGACATAGAGAGCTGCATAATAAAAATGTTATTTTGTTTACCTTCATGAGTTGGTCAACTTATTATGGAGGGAAACATAACAGGCTTTAAACAATATCTGTCAATGTATGTATTAAGTGTACCACTTTAATTTGAGACACAGTTAATCACTTAACCAATTGTTTGTTAATATATATCTATCTATATAAAGGTCTGCATCCACAAACTGTATAACCTTATAGTTAACAGTTAATACATGCCCCTAAAAATAACAGCTGACCATGATAATGTACTGAAATGTTTTTTTTTTTTTTTTTACACACTGATATTGTGGATTCAAGCTTTAAGAACAGATCTAAAACAAAAAAAGGACATACAAGTCCATTTGATTTCATCAGCAGCATTGCATAACCTTTACACATGCTAATATTCCTGGGTGAATACAGCATCTATTTAAAGTCGGTTGATGAAATTAAGAATGAAATGGCAAATTAGATCAATTAAACAGAGAAAGTAGTGGGATTTTGCTCTAACTTGTAAAGAAAAAGTCCTTTGAACTATGACACTCTGGCAACATCAAAAAGCAGCCTTGAGAAACAGATGTAAGATGTAATTCAATTTATTCAGCTTCATGCTTTAATAAACAAATACATAAATAAATATAACCAAACATAGCAGCTAATACTAATAATAGTGAGAATAATTGGCAGCAATTTCAAGTGAACACTATTTTGACCAAAGAACATGTTATTATTATTTTTTTCCTCCAAAGAAATGCTTGGGCTATATTTGTTTCCTAGTTCGGTGAGGATTTCATACTTCAACCATATGACATTTTCCAAATGTACCACAAAGTGAGTGCCTTTTTTCTTTTTTTTCTTTCTTTTTTTTTTTAACTGTATTTTAAAGTTATGGTTCATTGCAATTTTTAAAAGCAATTCAAGGGCAAATGAACAAAAAAAAAAGATACATTTAGCACATTATTTCAAAACATTCTCTCATTGTGTTTGGAGGGGCACTATACTTTCTGAATATTAAATTACACTAATTTAACCTGTCTAGACATTGTGTTCTTGAATTTCAGAGAAGTAGCTGTAAATGTCAATAAGCAGTGACCTTTTGTCATGCCAGAAGCATAATTATTATATATTTCTGCCTTATGACACAAGAGCTACTGTAGGTGCAATATGAGGGAGCCCAGCTTTAGAAATCCAATAGCCTCATCCATTTGGCCAGTTCTCTGTACAAATGTGAATCACCGTGACTCTCTGGCACCCGCAGATTTAGGTGTTTAGCAGTTCCAGCTGCATCAAATCATCCCATTCCCATCCCATTCATATGTTTGCAGTTCCAAAAAACAGTGCATGGCTTTGACAGCATCTGTTATTCATCCCCGCTGAAGAAGCAGGGTCATAGCAGTGGGTTGAGGTGATAAATGGCTGATTCCAAATTGAGTTAACACGTTTTCTTTAAAGATAAATCAAGAATATTAAAATATACCTTTGTATGCCAAAGGCAGACACATTTAATGTGTTTTGGAAAAGGGTGTGAGTAGCATGCAGCTCTCATTTGGAGGGCAACATGTGCCCCCTGCCTCTTGGCATATACAGCTGCAGCAGTTCAGACACATGAATGCTCAACCCAGAGCTAAGATCTGTGAATAATATGGAGAGTAATCACCTAGGCATCCTGCCCACAAAATAATATGTCAAGGACAGCAGAAGCACTTGCAAGGTTGAAATAAGGTACTATAAGTCTATATATCTACAGTCACTGAATGGTTTGATCAGTATGAAAATGATGTGAATCATATGCTATGGCGTTCGCAGTCACCAGATCTCAACCCAATAGAACACCTAAGGGAGATTTTGGACCGATGTGTTAGACAGCGCTCTCCACCACCATGATCAAAACACCAAATGAGGGAATATCTTTTTGAAGAATGGTGTTCCATCCCTCCAGTGGAGTTGCAGAGACTTGTAGAATCTATGCCAAGGCACACTGAAGCTGTTCTGGTGGCTTGTGGTGGCCCAACACCTTACTGAGACAACAGTCCTAGCTATCACCCAGACCTGGGTTAGATGTTATTTTCATTACATGGCCTTTGCCAAGGCTTCCCTGTATAATTTATCTTCCATGCTGTGATCTACAAACCAGATTCCCACACATCAGCATTGAAGTTTGATATTTTCACATCGAAGTTTGAGGCTTCTCTGTTTAACTCTTTCTTCCACAATCTAGATATTCCTACTGTCAACCAACATTCCAAATCTGCTTTAGATGAATCAATCTCTCTCCAAGAGATAGCACAAGCAATCAGATCCATGCAAAACAACAAATCCCATGGTCTGGATGGATTACCTGTTGAATTTTTCAAGAAATTCTCTGTTTTACTTTCCCCACTGCCTTCTTCTGTTTTTAAGTAATCATACTCATCAGGACTCCTTCCTCGTACAATTTCCGAAGCTTCCATATGTCTTTATTTTCCACTGTGGATCATACAGGCCTATTTCTTTACTCAACGCTAATTTTAAAATCCTCTCCAAGGTGTTGGCCCACAGTCCCAAACAGGTCCTTCCCTCTTTAATCTCTTTAGACCAAACTGGCTTTATTCAGGGAAGAAGCAAATTTTCTAAGTTAAGCAGACTATTTAATATAATTTACACTTCCTCTTCTTAATTGCCCCCAGAGGTCCTTGTGTCCTTGTGCTGAAAATTTTTTTGATAGCGTAGAATGGAACTACCTCTTTGCCACACTTCATCATGGACGAAGTTGCTATATGCTTCTCCATCTGCTTCTGTTTGTACTAATAATATGCAGTCTGAGTACTTCCCTCTCCATCGGGGGACTAGACAGGATTGCCCTCTTTCTCCATTACTGTTTGCTGTGCCTATCGAACCTTTGTCTATCTCTTTTTGCCAATTGCAAGAATTTGAAGGAATCATAGGAGGGTGTCAAGAGTATAAACTATCTTTATATGCAGAGAACCACCTTCTATATATTACAAATACACTTTTTTCTCCCCCACATATTTTATCAATTTTGGACCAATGTGGAAGACTCTATGGTTATAAACTAAACTTACCTAAGAGTGAACTCTTCCCCATTAATACAACCACCTCACATCTATCCTCTACACTCCTTTGAAGAAGGCGTCTGGCAGTTTCAAGTACTTCAGCATATCAGTTACACCTGTATTTTCCTATCTTTTTATGGCCAATTTCTCCCCTCTGCTTGAACACAGTGGACAAGACTTTGTTCGCTGGTCTACTTTGCCCCTGTCACTTGCTAGTCGTATCAACCTCATTAAAATTAGTGTGCTTCCTAAATTTCTGTATCTCTTCCAGAATATCCCCGTTATTATTTCCAAAAGTTTATTTAAATCACTAGACATTCACTAGACACTAGACACTAATAATTCTTTGGGGGAATAAAGTTCCTCATATTAGAAATACTTTTCTGCAAATATTGAAGTACGCAGGCGGTATGGCTCTACCAAATTTTCAATATTATTACTGGGCTGATAATATTCATAAAATCACATATTGGGTACACCATAATCCTGGTAACAGAAGCCAAGTCTGGGTGGATCTGGAAGCCTTCTCCTGGCGAACATCTTCCTTATCTGCTTTGGCTTGCTCATCCATCCCATTATGTGTCGCTCCACACTTAAAAAATGTGGTCTCAGTTTAGGCGACAATTTGGTTTACAGGGAGCCTCCATATACACCCCCACTACTTAAAACCACGTATTCAAGCCCTCTCACATGGCATACTCATGGCATAGCCAATGGGGCTACAACAGTGAAATAATTATATTTTGACAATATTTGTGCATCATTTGAACAGCTGTCCATGATGTTCAATCTATCTCCTTCACACTTTTTTCGACATCTTCAAATTAGACATTTTACCAAAAATATATTCAACAATTATCTATACTTGCCACCTTTAACTTCTACCGACAGTTTGTTGGAGCTAATACCCAGAGATAGAGGGCTGATCTCTAAAATATATAACATTATTTCTGACATAATTCCCCTGTCTTTGGTAATACTGAAGGCCCTCTGGGAGCATGATCTGAGCATTACCTTTTCAGATGACCAGTGGGAGTCCGTTTTTTACTTTTGAATTGGAAACAGGCTGCTCCACCCTCCCACTCACAGTGGATCACAGAAGTTATGCAACATCTCAAATTAGAGAAAATTAAATTTACATGAAAAGGTTCCAGGGATGGGTTTCATAGGGTGTGGTCACCTTTCATGGAGTACTTTAAGAACTTGGACATAGGTCACTAATTGTGTGCAGGTTCTTATTTATTTATTTATGGATTTATTTTATTTTTTATATTTTTTCAGTTTCTTTTTCTTTCTTTCTCCTTAGTCATGATGTATAATGTGTTTCTGTTGATGTATGGAACTTGATTTTGTATTCACTTATTTATGAGTTAATCTTTATTCATGTATGTATACTTCCATATATTTAACATTACTTTCTGTTTTAAGCTGAAAAACGAATATAAATATATGTTAAAAAAACAATATATGATGAACAACAAACTATAAAAGCTTCATAGATGTATTCATATACTGTTATAAATTGATGCATTTGTGTGTATTAACACTCAATGGTGTATGTTATTGGATCATGAATAACATGAATGCATTTGTTACAAGTTTGATGTGAGTTATACATTATACAATTTGTTTAATTTCTGAATACGAATATAAGCTGTATGAACACAAAAACTATATTTAGCTCTGCTGAAATCAAATTAGACTATTCATATTTTTCTTTGAATTTGTATTGACAGATATAAACTGTGGCTACACAACAGATTGAATAAAAGTCAGATTTATTAAACCGTGCGGGACATTAATTCAGTAGAAAATTAATGTGTTGCAGTAGAAAATTGGTTAAATGAGTATAAACATATTGTAGCAGGATGAGAGGACAGGTCATAAATCATTGCTATGTGCTTGCTTGGTTTCGACCACGGAGAGCAGCAGGAGGCACTCCAAGGGCTGTGTTCAAAAACCACACCATGCAGCTCTTCCAGGATCAGGACCCTGGACAGCGGTATGGACATTGCTGCAGAGCAGACACATCCATGTCTCATTCAATCAACTGAAAACATACACATTTGCAGCCCATCAAGCCTGGGCTATATAGATACCTGAAACCGCTTTCCCTTTGTCTCAGTAGTTGCCTGGTGAAAGGCCAAGGAGGGTGTGGGAGAACGGAAAGCATAGAACATCACATGATGGCTTTCACAGATAAAGACCATTGTACTGGATGACAACCTTACTTGGCAAATTACCTTCTTCTGATTGACAACCCCCTGTGTAAACAACCCTGGCCTGTGACCTGACGATGGATTTTCTAAATCGAGAACTGTGAGTTTTACCATTTGTGGAGTGTTTGTCCTGGTAAGCAACTTGGCTGCCCAGGAAACCAATAGCCTGTGTGGACTTGAATAAAGTACCGGGCTTGGGCCAGTTCTCAACTTCATCTTGCTCACCGGTTGTGTGTGTTGTAATGCTCTCCCACTTTGCCTACCCACATATCACCCCTCCCCTCCCCCCCTACATACACACGCTGCAACAATATACATTACACATATATGAGATTATCTGGGGTTTTAGGGAGTTCGGGCATAAATGTGATTCTCAATGTTACTGTCATAATGGTTATGTTATGGATTTTGTTTGAAATAAAGGCCTGTATTCACATCGTTTTATGCAATTTACAGAGGTTACCTTATACCTCACAGTGCAATACCATCACTGGTCTTTCCACAATATGCAGGGACAGTGCTCATAATATCCAGGTTGCATGTCTTCAGAAACCTGGATAGTTCTCCATATTCTAATCTGACTTGCCCGCTTTTAGCATCAATAATAAGCAAGCAAGTTAGTATCACCAGTAAACATGTTGGACCAGGCTTGAACAGGACATATATAACAGTGTAAGTGGGGATGGACCATCATCATGTATACCACATCAGAATGTAAGTTATCTATACATTTATAAACTTTGAGTTTTATCTCATAAATCAGCTATACATGGATTTGTGTACCCTACTGTAAAGTGTAACACTAGCATTTGGTGTAGCACTGTACATCATTTACAGCAACTCCTAGATCTATTAATATCCTATTTCCACCTGTGAAGCAGTTACAAATGCTTTTGTGTACCCTAATGTAAAGTGTAACCCTATCATCTAGTATAACTCATTAGTGCTTCACTTACAATAACCTAGACATGATTTACAAATTAGTTATACACTGATCAGTCATAACATTATGACCACCTGCCTAATATTGTGTAGGTCCCCCTTTTGCCGCCAAAACAGCCCTGACCTGTCGAGGCATGGACTCCACTAGACCTCTGAAGGTGTGCTGTGGTATCTGGCACCAAGACGTTAGCACCAGCAATGTAAGTTGTGAGGTGGGGCCTCCATGGTTCGGACTTGTTTGGCTAGCACATCCCACAGATGCTCGATTGGATTGAGATTTTGGGAATTTGGAGGCCAAGTCAACACCTTGAACTCGTGATTCATCAGACCAGGCCACCTTCTTCCATTGCTCCGTGATCCAGTTCTGATGCTCACGTGCCCATTGTAGGCGCTTTTGGCAGTGGACAGGGGTCATCATGGGCACCCTGACTGTCTGTTGGATGGGACCACATGGGCCAGCCTTCGCTCATGCATCAATGAGCCTTGGCCACCCATGACCCTGTCGCCGATTCACTGCTTTTCCTTCCTTGGACCACTTTTGATAGGTACTGACCACTGCAGACCGGGAACACCCCACAAGAGCTGCAGTTTTGGAGATGCTCTGACCCAGTCGTCTAGCCATCACAATTTGGCCCTTGTCAAAGTTGCTCAGATCCTTACGCTTGCCCATTTTTCCTGCTTCTAACACATCAACTTTGAGGACAAAATGTTCACTTGTTGCCTAATATATCCCACCCACTGACAGGTGCCATGATAACAAGATTATCAGTGTTATTCACTTCACCCGTCAGTGGTCATAATATTGTGGCTGATCGTTGTACACACCTATAACACAGGCACTGTATATCACATTTTGATTTATATATACTGTATATATTCCAAGTTTGACTGTACTTGATTAAACAGGAATCAACAGTCTTACTGTTGTAGAGAGGCAGGAGGAGAGCCAGTGAGAAGAGTGAGACAGAGAAAGTGAAATTCAGTACCTGGACTTTGTGTATTAACTGGTTGCCGTATGTCATTCATGTTTCTCATTAGTTATGTGTAGTGAGGGACCTGTGAAAGTGTTTAGTTTAGGGTCAAGAGGAGCTATGGGTTTATGTTCTTGGATGTCTTTAAATAAATACCACATCTTTTACACTATATGATACAGATATGATTGATTACAGACTACAATTTTGATTACTTTGGGGAGTGATAGCTATGTGTCTTTTTTGTGGTTAATTAATGTTTAGAGAGGGACCTGTTGGATATTTAGATTATGCTTGAAGAGGAGTCAGGTGTTTATTTTAGTTTTTGTATGTATCTTTATTTTGGTTCACCGCTGCATCTTTATATAAATAAATCACCGTCATTTACTTTAGCCTGCTTTTGTCTTTCCTAAATCCTGATTTATGGAGTCCGGATACTGTGACTAAAACCTTGCACAGTACCACAATATATATATAAATTAGCATCTGTTAGTAATGATAATTTCATAGCCAGAAAGTATGACCTGAAGATCTAGCCTCACATCTGACTTGTTGTGTTGGAAAATGACTGTGCTTTCTACACCTAGTAAACATTGTCTGGCACATTAACCTACAATACAATGCAATAATGCTCCCCTCTTGACTTTCCCTCTTGGCTACGTGAATACATTTGTTTTTGTTTATTTCAAAGGAAAAGACCATTCTTTAGTCTACAATGGAAAAGAGGCTCTGTTAGTTTATGCCAAGTGTAAATAGAATGCAATATAACTGAGAGTGCTGTGTAAACACTGCAAATGACATACTGAAAACAACTGCTCTTCAGTACGTTGATCACTCGGGCGCTTGTTTATACATTTTCTGTTTCATTGGGATGTTTTCTTCTTTTGTGCATTTAGCAAATCCAAGTTTTGTCTGTGCCTAGATATGTTCATAAATCAGACTGATTGCAGATTGAACAAAATAATTAAAACATTATGTCTTATATTTTTAGATAATTTTGTATCAACAATTGTAAGCCACATCACAAATGCAACACTTTTACTATTGTGGCAGTGATGTAGATCATTACACGCATACTCTGAATGCTTTAGTGCTGTCAAGCCATCTCCTTTTTTTCACACTGCATAGTCCAAAGCTCAAATAGCATTGGTGGGAAAACTAATACAGCGCTCACTGATAGCACTGCAGTGCTCACAGGCACCCGATAAGCCACAACAGTCATTGTTGTACAACAAGCTGAAGGGAGCCTGACCAACACAGAGCCCATATGTAATATGTTTTAATATAAACATTATAATAGTATATCAAGATGAAAAAGCATAGTCAAATCATGGTAAAGCATGGAGAAGTGTTGTAAACCATGGCAAAGCAAGTATGTTTGTGATATAACCATGGTAAAATAATACAAAAAGTGGCAGTACAGGTGAAACTTCAAATGCAGATGTGCTGAAATGAGATTGTGTAGCATTATTTGAAAATAATAGTTATCAAAGCTGAATTTAATTAAACCATGACATTATTTTGGTTTTAGTGCTACAAATACAGCAGCATCAATCTACCTACCTCAGGCAACCAGATGTTTGTTCACAGATCTTGCTGGAGGAAATATGCTCCCCACATGCTGCACCAATTGCATAAGAATTACATCATGCGTTCTAATGACTGCTTTTACTGGGCTTCTGAACTGATATTAGTAATTTACATTCTTGTATGACAAACACATCTCTCAAGTAAAAAAAAAAAAACATTTTTTTTAAAAACAAAACAAACTGCAGGTGTCTTGTTGTAGTTAGGAATACAGGTAGCAGATATTTGTTCACATACACTGAAGAAACCACTTAAACCTATACAAAATTATGAAATTATGTTTCACTCAAACTGTTCCAACATATTTTTCAATATTTCATCACCTTACAATAAGTTATTCTGGCTGCTCCTGGTGATTTACCTGTAAATGTAAAATTATGCATTTGTAAAATTATGTATTTGTATATGTATGTACTGTATTTTTGCATCATGTTGTACAAAAATATGCTTTGAAAATCTGTTCTTGTGCAAATAGGCCTTTGCTCTCCCTGTTGAGCTAATTAACAGGGCTTTCAACTTGCTCATTTTAAAGTTTCCAGACTTTCAGTTGAAACAAACTGCTAACTTGCTCAATCCCTACAATATATAAACATATATAACATTTTGTATTTTATTTTTAAATGGAATAGGCAGAGTTTTTGGATGGTGGATGATATCGGAATTAGACAAATACATTTTTGATGTGGTAGATGCATACATTTTCATTGAGATTATTGAACAATTGTGTGTTTGTGGTAGTTAATACCTCTTGGCCATTGCAGTTTTGCATTTAGTTGGGCACAGGGAAGAGGGGTGGTATTTGTGGGGATGAGGCAGAAATAAACAGTTTTTTGCACAGTAGTCTGGAGTGTGGATGTATGACCAGCATACCAAACAAACAAACAAAAACAAAAAGTGGACGGTGCCTGAAAAAATGCCTCTTAAACAATTCCAGGTCCAGAACTGACCATAATGTGACACGTGTGACATATTTCTTTGAAGAAACAAAATCATTTAATCACATCATATATAAACATTACACACCTGGTTCACACATTAACACTCCTTAAACCTTTACAACTTCCCAATCAGTATGAAACTGTGTGGCAGGATAGCAGGGAATGGAGGCTCAGTCAGACAAAACAATACTTTTATTAAAAACGCACATGGGTACACGAAACAAAAACAAAAATTACACAGGCTGGTCTCTGACTTCACTATGTAACAAACAAAACAGCAAGCATAAACACACAACCTGCTTGCTTCTTAATAACTCCCTAATGTGTGGTGGAGGCCTCATTTTATAGCAGATGGCTGAGGTAGTCCTGTAGTCCATGAGCAGGCAGGGAGGGACCTTTAATCCCCCTCCCTCAACAAACTGATATTCTGAAACTGACAGTTGGCAAAATCTGCAGTTAAATTAAATGTATTGCTCATTAAAAAAGGTCAACATTTCAACCTCAGCATGGAAGAATGGTACTTAAATCATGGGGTCATTGTGAACATAACCTGTTAGTTTGTGAGGGACCTGTCTTCAAAGGCAATTGCTTTCTCCTAGAATGGAAAGTGTAATGAGGTTTATATTATACACTTTTAAAAATAAACTGCAAACCTGCCTACAAAGTAAGTCCTCCCACGTCTAAACATATGCGCTGAACAAATTACGCAAGCATCAGTTCATTGACATTGGTTACAAAATAATATATTTCTTGCGAACAGACAGTATTGTAATTAAAGTTCCACTGTAATGTCTCCTGCAGAATATTTGCCATTCCTGTTATATTATTTACATCTTAATTTTTGTTCCAATATCACTGTCTGGTGTAGCTGACAGCAATGTACTTCTCAAATTACAGCTGTCATTGATTTACATCTTACTGAGACACAATAGTTAAGGAAACTAACAGATGATTTTCAGTTTTTTTAATATAAAATGGTCCAAAGTTTGTTATAATTGTTTTCCATTTGCTGCAAAATAATTAGAATTTATTACAATTCTGGCTTACGGATTTATTTTCATTTAATGGTCTTAGACAACCTCCTGCTACGCCAAGGATAAACAGTGCTTTTATCAATCTCTCCTTTTCCCAAAGTCTTATCGCATGTCGCGCATCGCCACTTGTTCTCTCTCCCCTCCAAAAGTGCTACTGTGCTTCCTGTCGTGGGTCCCTCTGTCCGCCCTCTCCGTCTCTCTCCTCATCTGTGGGTGCACGCTCTCTCACCTCTCTCCTTGAACGCGATGCTCTCTCGGCTCAGGGTATCGGGCAGAGACAGTTCCAGGGGGGCACGGCTTCTCCCTGCCTTTCCTGGGCTCCCGAGCAGACGGTCAGGGTTTCCTGAGCCCTTGGGCTGCTCATCTCCTGCTCACCGTGCTGACAGACTCAACCATGTGGCTGGTCAGGGCAAATACCTATCTCTGCTCTCCCTATTTTCTGCCCACTCGGCCCCAGACAGAGAGCTATGCCTCACATCCCTCCTCCAGCCGCATCTCTTCCTTGCCCTCTGTCTGCCACCCGACCCCTCTCCTACCCAGAGAGAGTCACCACCTGCTTTCCACACTTCTCCCACAGTCTCGTCTCTTCTTTGATCTGATCTCCCTTCCAACCGGAATAACTAGTTCTTATCCTCTCACGGGGGTCGGGGTGCAGCTGGAGAATATCAGCTAAAAGCGTGTGGTGGTTCCAGGGAACATGGAATTGGCTCATTGTGAAAGTAATTTAAATAAACTCACATGAGAATAATAATCAAAAAATAATATAATAATGCAATAGTGAATACAACAACCCAAGTCAACAAAGTAATTAAGATATAAACAATACTGCAAGTTCAAGAAAGGAATAAATACTTTCAAAAGTGAAATAATTAAATAAAAGTTAATAACGAGTCGTCACACCGTCTGTGACATGAATTGCTTTATAGTTTCTTTCACTGTGCGGCCTGAAAATTAAAGGCATTTTATCCAATAGTTGTATTTTTGTAATATATAAATGATAGTTCCCCTAAATTTAATTATATTTTTATAGTTACAGACTCCTTGCCCTGGGCTCTTTGTGTTGAGAATAATTTGTTTTGCTTGAAAGAAGGAAATAAATGAAGAAAAACATTGTTCCTTATGGAACCATTTTGTGTGTAATTGGGATACGAGTCTAAACTGCAGGGGGGGGAATGGATGGTAGTGAAGCCCCCACCTCACTAATATCTGGGCTGGCGTAGTCTGCATGGGGCAGTGTAGTGTATCACCCATGACAGTCTCTTCACTGACTGCATAATAGATAGATAATTTGATAATACTAAGAATTTCCACCTTGGTCATTATCTGATATTACAGACTGTTTTGATATAAGCAGGATGAGAAATAAGTTGAATTCTCTATGATAGCTAGGCAGACAATAATTCCTTATAGGCCTCAAATTGCATTTGTGGTTCAGTGTCACGGTATTAGTAACCATCATTTGAATTTAACTTCTTTTATTTTCATTTTTAAATTCATCCTTCCAGTTTAGGAATGTAAAATAAGCATTTTAGAAAATATAGTGAATTACAGTGTGGCAAATTGCATAAAACACCTTTAAGGGCTAGACCAAACTAAAACCTTGACCTACCTGCAATTTAGTTTTTACAAACTGGTACCCTTTCACACCTTGATTTATAAGCAGTAGAAAGTGACAATACATTAAAATGCAATAGGATACAGGTCTGTATTTGCAGGTATGTCAAAGTTTTGATTTGGCCTAGCAATTAATATGGAAAAACAAAGTATGAAATATAATAGTTTTTCTATAATATTTTGTAAAGATACTTTGTGCAACATCCTTAAACACAAGGAACCCTTAAAGTGAAAACAAAGAGAATATATAAATTAAGTTGTTTCCTGGAACCAGCCACTGGGGAATATAAGCGTTACATCTGTTCCACATAGAAGAAAAGGTAAGCAAAACAGTGTCTCTAAAACAGCTTACATTATTTTTATAGAGGCGTTTTATCACAGGGGAATGTACAGAACAGTTTTACTAGTTAGAGGGATGTATAGGAACACCATAAGAAAGGGGAAATTAATATGAACCTGTTTGCCGTGCATATATAATTTAATTTAATCACAAAGGTAGTAATTAAAAAAAAAATCCAACAAACAGATTCACATACATTCAGGTATCACAATTATTGCACTGAATGGTGCTGTACTTATTGTATTAAATGTTTGTTTAAGGGGGGGAGACCTCAGAAACAAGGGATAAAGGAGTGGATCCAAAAAGATTGAGAAATCCAGTCATAATCTTTCCAATGAGCATTGTGTAAATGCTTTTCTCTATTTCTGTCCCTATTAATGCATACATAATTTCTTGCAACCACATTTCAAACCATAGTATACTCTGTGGAAATTTCCTTCCCAGAAAATCTGATTGGTGAAAGGTAAAATGTTTACTGAAAATGTTTTTCAGAGTAGAATTAGCTTTATTCAGGGATGTTCAGCAATTTTCTGGAAATGTGAAAACACCCAGCATAAACAAAGAAACATTGTGTATGGATACGTGTTTCTGGGAACAGTTACCTTGTGTATTTTGGATATAAGTCTTATGAGGCATGTGCTGTGGTGTGAGGTGCAGTTGGCTAGAGTAGCAGGTTAGAGTTAGGGCAATTCCATTATAAGAAGCAAATGGCAACGTCAACTCCTAAAATCATAAAAAAAAATGATGGGTATTGAAATTGATGTGCTGGTCTTTTATTGCTGGATGAAGTTGAAAGTATAGTGGAACAAAAACTGTGCAGCCAGCATAAATATGCTCTAGGATATTCAATTAGAGACACATTGACAAAAATATAGGGGGGGAGGGCAATGATGGAGTAATGTGACCACATCTGCAAGTGTGATAAGTTGAGAGGAGTCATATTTTGATTAAAAAAAACATTTCAAATGTTTCATAAAGTTTCATATTGTGATTCAGTTTGCAGACAAGCCACTAGGAAACAGTCTTGTCAGACTGACCAGGCCTGGGGGAGCATAAAGGACAACAATGAAGACACCTGCAAGGCTTGGAACCAGCCAGCTTCAAGTGCTTCAATCAAGTGTTACTAATAATGTAGAGGAGAATTGCGGACACACTAAAGGTCTTTTTTCTGCTATTGATAAACGTGTTCCCCACTACTGTGACACCTGCCACCTGTTAGATCCTTTTCCCTCAACTCTTCTTGCTTCCAAAACATTGCATGTCTTAAAGGACTAACGCTGTAGATTGCATGGCCCAGTTTAGTATTAAATAGATATTCAATTGAAAATGTATTAACCTTCAACTACTTGAAAATTAAAGTTCAATAGATTGTCAATGTTATCTATACCAAAACTGTAACAATGTGGATCTATGTTTGCTTCTTGTAACTTTGTTAATGGCGTTGATATCTCCACTTTAGATGGTTGAGTGATCTTGTAATGCGTTTTCTTCATGCTGACAACATTGTTGGTATAGATAGATATTACATTTACATTCTATTGATATTTATTTAGCAATTACTTGAATGTTAATAGATTATCATTTGAATATCTATTTAACATTAAATTAGGCCATGTAATTTAAAGCACTGCCCATAAAGGTATGCCTTGCAATGGGGAATGTTGCAGATGCTTTTAGAAATGCCACTATGTCTCCAGTCTAAAAAAAAAAAAAAAAATACATATCTTGACACTAATTTTCTATCAATTTATCATCTGATATTCAAAGTACATCAAATAATATATTTATTAACATACTGGCATGGGAGCCCCAACCTCACTAGAGTCTCAAAGGTTTACAACTTCTGTCATAGGTTTTATACATTTTTTGGGCTTGGCATATGACCGTTGGTTCCTTGCCATCAAACAGATTTTTCATTGTCTCCAGTACATGTCCGGCCTTAAGTGGAAAAATAGGAAACCGACAAACTGAGAGAGTTTCAGCAAAACCTTATCTCATAGATCAGCCTATTTTGTAAAACAGTCTTGTTTGCTTGACCCTTAACATGCCAGTATTACTTTTAATGCTAATGATAATATAGATCATTGTACTGGATTCTTCAGATATCAAATTGGCCTTTTCTGTATTAAGGGTGGTTGTTTCCCAGTTACACATTTAGCTGCAAACTCCATCTATGAATAGTTGCAATCTGGTCATGACACTAAAACAGCACTTGTTTGCATTATGAATGACCTTCTGTTGAACTGTATTGCAGATTTCTACTGTCTGTGCATTCTGTTAGATTTGTCATCAGATTTTGTTAAATCATTTGGAAACATATGCTTTTGTAACTGGCAAAGTTTTAAGCTATTTGCAAAGCAAGCTTTTAAGTTGTAGCCATTATGTCACAATTGGGCAAACATTCAGGAACTTTGGAGAATATTTCCCTAATGTTGTCATTTGCAATCCCTCAGTTTGACACTATTAATTCAACTTCTTCTGTTCCTTTTGTTTGGTGTATTTTGCCAAGATTATGCATGTGACCCTATGCAACCCCTTGTATATATGGGTGTGTAAACTGTGCATTTCTGTGTGCATGTTTTTTTGCTGTACAAGCTTGTGCAATTCTCAAAGCAAAATATTGATAGTGATTTTTTCTACTTTAAAGTATTGCTAGGGGTTAGACATTGAAGAGCACATTAGTATTTCGTCCACAATCAATACACAGAGACAGACCAAGCTGTCAGCCATGGCAAATATATTAATATGAGTCTCTGGAATTGCTGTAGCTTTCTCTGGCTCAGATTAGACCACTGAACTTTTCATCCTCGTTTGGGAATGCTCTTCGTATTACTCATGGCAGACGTTTCATTTTAACCACTTGATGTTAGAGTTTCATCATGACCCCTAAAATCAGCCATTTTTACCCACTTGTATGTTACTAAACGAATCAGCCAAACCATTAAATAAGTTTCTGGTTGCTTTTTTTGGTTCTTCAGGAGGGCAGGAGGGAAGATTCAAATCAAAGATCCCCTGAAACATATATGGACACATTTATCTACTGTTATCTTTCAAGTCGGAAGCACTACCCAAGGGGGAGGGGGTTTCTATGCACAAACCTGATCGGAACGTCACTCTGCCATTGGCCCCTGCACACGTCACTCAGAACAGGTCCCTTCCCACATCCTGTTCTATAAAACGTGACATCTGCGCAGGTTTGTCCTCGTTTTCCATTTCTCTGGACCCGAGAATGTGAGCTTTCTGTGTCTTGTCTGTGCACTAGACTTATTATTATCGCTGTTTTTCGGGTTGGTTGGCTTCACGGCTGTGTTGTTCGCCACCCTTTTACTTGTGTGTGTGTCTCTATTTGTTGTTGTATTAGTTATTACAACAACAACAACAAAGGCTGCGCTTTTGGTTTCAGTTTAGTTTTACAAATAGAGAACTTTAAAAAATAATAGTAGTGTTTATATATTCCGAATGCTTGCTGTGTTGTTTTTTTGTCCACAGGGCTTTTTCCTCCACAGCAGGAGCACTAGCAGCGGCAGTAAAATCTCGCCCACGTGAGGGGCTTCTCTGCCCGCTTGCACCCGTACTACAGCTCACGTCTGTGGCTGTAGGAGATCTCACTCTCTCAGCTTGCTGGGATCCTTGTCTGTGTGTGCAGGCCTTGGTTTTAGGCCCCGCTTCGGCTGGTGGCCTACTACCCTCGGCCCCCTGGGACCCCGGACCCCGGACCCCGCATCACTGGAAACCCCGGCACACACAATGTGGTTAAGCCTACTGGCCTACGTGGCACTTGTATCCTGCACCTGGTGTTAGGAAATATACAGTGTTTCTGTCCGACAACAACAAGGTTGCGTCTGGTTGGTGTTGCAGTGCCCCCGTGTCCATAAACGTTGCCGGGTGGAGACGCAGTTACAGCGGCGAGCCTGCTAGGTGCTCCACTTGTCGCGGTGGTGTTTCAGTTGTTGTGGGCACCCTGGTGCAAACAGTGACCGGCGCCCCCGCTACACATTTCCATGGTCAAGCACCTGTGTGCTCAGCTATGAGCTCCTCTCGCCCCTGCCACAGCTTCTCCGCTTCTCCGCCTGCGTCTGCTGCCTGTGCCTGCTGCTGTGAACGCACCTGTCATGGCAGTTGATCCCCCTGCAGCAGCTGCGCCCCCCCCTGCCTGACATGCTCGTGGTGTGTGCTAGGGTTGGCAGTGCTCCGGGTTTGCCGGCTCCGGCTCCGGTTCCAGAGTGGCTCCAGAGGTTCAGCTCCAGCTCCAGGCCAGCTCCAGCAGCCCCAGCCCCAGTCCCAGCTCCAGCTCCGGAGCGGCTCCGGTGCAGCTCCACACTACAGCTCCAGTTCCTGCTGCTTTTAACCAGCTCCAGCTCCGGAGCCACAAAAACAGTGCAAACTATGATGCGATCATTATTTATATCGTTTCCTTTTTTTCTTCTTTTATGTAAATAATTGTTTAACAAAACCACACTATAGTGGCTTAAAAATAAAAAGGTCAATTTCCTGGAGTGGCCTAGTCAAAGTCCGGACATCAATCCAATTGAGAATATGTGGAAATGATGCTATTTTAAGTATTGAATATGTCGTTAAAAATGTTATCAGTGTACAATTTGCCCTCAACCCCACCACCCCCCCCATTGTCGTCTAATTACTAGCACCCCTTTAGGTTGACATTTTCCAATCTCCCCCACCAGGGGTCCGCTATTTTCGTATCTCCAAAGTGGCAAACAAGGTGCAGGGGGCATGACTCTGCATGTGACCTTAACTCCCTGGCAACCAACTTTTGGACAAACTAGTCAGGACATTTCAGATAACAGATGTCTATAAAATGAGGTTAATTTAGGCAGATGAAGAATTTGGTTGGAATAAAATAAATTTGGAAATACTTAATTAAAATGGACTTCACTTATTTTACAAGTGGTTTATGAGAGATGCCCTGAGATTATAGAATCACTTGAGAAAGTGTCATTTAATTACAATTAATAAAAAAAATATGTATTATGTATTAATACCTGGAGTGAGAACTGATCTTATTTTATAACCTCCAACAATACCTATGAAGTTATACATTTTGTTAATTTAAGAAAACTGGACCTGGGTGAGTTTAATGGAGGGGGGAATGAGTGGAGCAGCTCCATAACCTCAGCTCCGGCTCCAGGCTCCAGGCTCCGGAGCCGGTGCACGGCCAACCCTAGTGCGCGTCACTGCGGCCGCGCACACTCCCACGTCCGGGAGTTCTGGCCTCCAAGGGGGACGCTTAGAAAAAAATTGCACACTGCTTTAGATTAATTTGTGGTTCATTCCTACTCACTAATATTTTAATTTCATTCCGGTCTGGATTGGATAATGGCACTTGTCTGATGCATATTTATCACCATCTATTTCAGATATTAACTGATAAATTAGATGTATCTTTTGTTCGAGCTCTGGAAATCTATCACTCTGCATCAGCTTAAAGCCAGTGATTATTTTTTAATAAACCGCAGAATAAGAGAATATAGCATTTCCGTTGTGTCCAAGCAGATGCAAAACGTATATATAAATTATTGACTCATAGCCAAGTCTCCATTTTGTGAGAACCTGGGTTTTTCAAAGGTTGTTTCTGGGTTCCTCTAAATCAGTGTACTCTTTTTGCCTGCAGACCACTCAGCCAATGCAAACATTTCTGCATATCACCCAGCCACCAGCCCCTGGTAACAAAACTCATTCATATTACCAGAACATACAGTGGATCTCAAAAGTATTCACCCCCTTGGACTTGAAACATGAAATCAGAATGCATTTAATCAGGAGTTTTTGCCACTGATTAACATGGAAATGTCAAATGTCAAAGTGAAAAATATAATAATTTGCAGATTATATTTTTCACTTCGATATTATGGAAATCTTCTTTGTTAAACAGTGGCAAAAACTCCTGATTAAATCCATTCTGATTTCTTGTAACACAATGAAATGTGGGAAGACCAAGGGGGGTGAATACTTTTGAGAGCCACTGTAAAAACATTTAAAACAAAAGCTATAATATCTATTTTAGGGGGTGCATTTAGATCTTATAACACCATTACATATAACCCTAAAAGAGCAACTGCACATCATCATTTCCTGTTTGCCATCCTAATGGGACAAATGGTGCTGCACTGTGGAAAGACTGTGTCTATCATGGGTAGAGCATCTAAGAATATCTTGCTCCATCTGGTAAGAAATTAAATCATGTTAATGAAAATCATTAAATCATTACCTACGTAAATTTTTGTATTAAATAAAAACAAAATATGAATTAATGTCTGAAACATTATTTCTGGATCAACTTGCATTTACATCAGTCCCCGGACCACCTGGAGGACTGTCGTGGATCACCGGTGGTCCAAAGACCACCCTTTGAGAACCACTGTTCTAAAATAACATTCTTAGTCTGCTCAGTAGTTGGAAATATCAATTTACCAAAATTCAGTCCCCACCGACTGCACTATAAAATGTAATTGAATGAAAATTGTTCACAGATCGAGACACTACAGGAGAGTACTATGAATGAATTGACACTGTTCAAAATGTTGACACAAGTTCACACTGTTCCTTTTTCTTTCCAGGCCCAGAAACAACAACAAAAAACGAAGTCTTGGAATTACTTCGATACTTCACGTCTCCTTCTAAAAAAACAACAAAAAACTGTATAAAAACCCTCTTTATTCATTCTTGATATATTAATTCAGGCAATACTTAGCTTAATGCAATTTCCCCATCTCAACAAAACACCATCCCGGGTTGGATCAATCTGATATAAAAACTTATACCATAGCCTGGCAACTGTCCCAGAGAGCTGCTTCTTGTGGCTGACACTGCAGTTCACAACCCTGTTGCTGCAGTTGCTCTCTCTCAAGCCAACTGGATACTGTGCTTGGGAGGGGAACTCAGGGCCAGCAACTTCCCAAGTCCCATACGTTAAAGGAGGGTGGCACTGCTGAGCATTTTGGGGGGGATGTGATTCCATCTAACCTGTTCCCAGACCCACCATTGGCAGTCAGAGACATTGTGCCTCAATCTTCTGCATTCTTTGCCGTGGTCAGAAATGTGCACTACCCCGATGCCAACCCCCGCCTCACTTGGCCCACTGCCACTGCAAAGGTTCTAGTCGCATAATGAGTTGGAATCAATTAATGCACACTCAAGAAAAGTTATTGAGTATTGTGGCATTAAAAAGGGTTTTATTTGTGTAGTAGGAGTCCAAGCACACAGACAGCAAAGGACAGCATATGTCTTCCACATAATTATTAAAAAGCAGCATGTCCACAAGTAAGACGAGACCAAGGGGAGTGTCTGGGGTCCTTCCTTTTTACAGGCAGGCTGTGAGCACAAGTGAGCCAGCTGACTGCCGGACTGTCTGGGGCTCCTTGGTGTTATAGGCTGAGCAGAAATAAAATGAAACGTGTTTAGGTATATAACTGTCTATAAATTGACCCCAGACTGTGTTACAATACATGCATACATACACAAACATACATACTGTGATAGTGTGTTTTTTTTTGCCAGCACTGGAAACAGTGCTATTTATTTTACAGTGTGCCAGTGCTCATAAATAAAATATGTTTAACACCAATGCATGTTAAACATCAGACATATAAGAAAGGAGAGGAGAAATAATGGCAACTGTTAATGACTCAAAATGCTGATTCATCATATGTACAAATTTGTGAATTTCTAAATGTGTGCTGAAATTACCTTTCAAATTAGTAGAAAACCTACATCTTTAAAAAAAATCGATTTGTAGGTCAGGATGTGTTTGATTCCATTGCTTTGTAGGAAAGTCATCTCATTGGACTCAAACAATGGTCCATTATCTGTGACTATCTGCTCAGGAAGTCCTAGACGTCCAAACATCTCTCTCAGGATCTCAGTGGTCTTCCCAGATGTTATGGTGGACATGACTGAGACCTCCGTCTAATTCAAATTAGTGTCATTGACAACCAGCAACATCGCTCCTTCCAGGGATGCAGTGGTGCTTGGCATGTTTCTGATGGCTTGACTTGATGACCAGGATATAGCTTTGGCTTCGATGTCATGGTGTAGTCCTGGCTACAAAAAATAGCTATGTGCTATGTCTTTCATCCAGACAATGTCACAATGTCCACAGTACAGCTCATTTAGGACTTTAGCTTTGGCAGTATAATGAAGCGCAAGCCCCAGAGTAGGCATCCAGCTGTTACTGTCAACTCCCCAGTGAAAGGTAAGACTGGAGATTGCCTCTCGTCACTTGGTCTATATAGTGTTGGATCTCCTTTTGTTTTCTTCTTGATCTGGTGGGCTGTTATGGGTGTGTTCTCCACCATGTTGAAGTAGAAGATCTTCTCTTAACTGCTATTCAGGCAGGCAGGTAGGGGAAGCCGTGATAATCTGTCAGCTGTGTGCTTCAAACCTCTGATACTTCATGTCATAGTTGAGAGCACTCAGGTGTAGCACCCATCACTGCATTCCACTTGATGCCAGAGTTGGTATGCCAGAATGTGGACCAAAGATGGAGGTCAAGGGACAATGGTCCATCAGCAGGGTGAACCTTCATCTGAACAGGTAAGTGTTGAACTTTTTATCCCAAAGATAATACTGCATGCTTGTTTCTGAATTGGTTGGTATTTCACCTCCACTTTGCTCAGAGTACTGAACAATGGACTTTTCTTCTCCTGTAGGAGTGATGTGTGATAACCCCAACTCCATATTGGGATTGAAGAGGGAAAAACTTTCCTAAAATCAAACTGGACTCTGCATTAAACATGGCACTCAATTGCAAATTGGTTGGGGACCAGGTTTGCATAAAGACAAAGCTGGGTACTGCTCTTGTCCAGAAACAGGTTTTGCCAGTCAAGCTTGCAGACACGCAGGAGTGGGGTATAACTGTTGTTTGCTTGTGTACATATATAACAAAGGAACCCTGAAACAAAAGTTATCTTTCAAGTCAGAAGCACTGCCCAAGGGGGAGGGGTTTCTGCACACTTCCATAGGAACCCGATCACCACGTCACTCCATCAAAGCTGCCATTGGCCCTTGTGCCCATCACTTAAACAGGTCCCTTCCCACTTCCTGTTTCTATAAAAGGTCATGCCTGCACATGAACTTTCCTTTGTCTATTCGCTGGACTTGAGAACGTGAGCTCTCTGTGTTCTGTATTTGCTATTGACCTTGCGTTTTTCAGTTGGTTGGCTCCACTTGCTGTTCACCTCTGTTCCTGCAACATAGAGTTTTTGTCTGTGTTTTGTATTAGTTATTTACTTAACTAATCCAGTTTCTGTACCGTCCATGCACCGGAGGTCCAGCTGTGTCTCGGTTTCAGTTTCCGTTTTCCACAGGAAACATTTGAAAATAATTAGTCTTGTTAATATAGTGATATTATCTGACTGCTTGCTGTGTTGGTTGGTCACAGCATGAGATCAGCAGTGGCTGTAAATCTGAGGCCTGGCCACCCAGCCTAAGCCTTGGTCTGTCGTAAGAGATATCACCTGCGTGAGGTGCTACTCTGCCGGCTTGCACCTGCACAATAGCCCACGGCTGTGGCTCGGAAAGGGAAGCGAGTAATCCGCGAAATGCAGCAGAGGGATTCTAATCCCCATAGAGGTTTTGGAATGGTACCTCCACTTGCTTGTGAACAACTATGGAGCCGATACGGCAGAGTGTTTCTGGCGGCCATCTCCGCATGTCATCTCCAGATTGATGGCGAGCCCCCTTGGTCTCATTTCCTGGCTGTGCGGTTTCTGAAGGGAGCTCGTAGGCTATGGCCTCCTTTTGCCCCTTCACTGCCTGCATGGATGCACTTTCCCAAGCCTCATTTGAGACACTGCCGTCAGCTGAGCTGAAGCTAGTGTCACTTAAGGCCGTGTTTTTGCTGGCAATCACCTCTGCAAAACACATGAGCTACACACCCAGCAGGAGGGTCACGCTACGCCCTATCCTGGAAGTGCTGTCTCCATTTCATGTCAACAGGCCTATTGAGTTGATGGCTTTACATCCTCCTCCATTCTCTTTGGAGCAAGAGAGTTGGCTTCACCTACTTTGCCCTGTGTGGGCCCTCAGGTGCCATTTGCAATGCACTAAGGACATTCGGCGCTCAGACCAATTGTTTGTGTTCTGTGGAGCACATTTTTCTTTCAAAGCAGTGCCTCTCACGTTGTGGATTGTGGACACTATTACCATGGCCTACAAGTCCACTGGGACCCCGGTGCCTGGACACCTGGTGGCCCACTCAACTTGAGGTGTTGCCACATCATGGGCCCTTTTCAGTTTAGGGAATATTTTGATATTCTGCAAATTGTTTTATCTACACGACTTTTGATAATTAGATGTACAACCCCAATTTCGAAAAAGTAGGGACAGTATGGAAAATGCAAAAAAACAAACAAAAAGAGTCATTTGAAAATTAAATTCACCCTGTAATATATTGAAAGCACATTATTAACACATTATTTGATGTTTTACTTTGTGAATTTAATTTATTTTTGAAAATATACTGAAGACTCTGTATAGGATGTTGAAGAAAGTGTTTTGTGATAATTATATAATGTTTTATATTAATACTAGCATTAGAAGTAGTTTGTATACAGACTGAGCAGATTAGATTTAGCAGGACAAGTAAAGGGTCAACAAGGTCGATTTGTTAGAGACTCCTGTCAGTAATGAAAGATTACACATATCTTCTGATTGGATGAACGGCCATAAGATGTTACGTAATTTTTCCTATAAAGTTGTACTCATGTTTGTAAACATTAAGTCTCACTGAAGGAATTATTTCTGACGTGGGGCTTCCGAGCCAGCTCGATTAAAGTTCTATTTGCTTTATCTCCGCGACTTCTCCACTTATTTCTGAGACGGTTCTACATATACACTCGTTTCAAATCTGATGACTGCAACACACTCCAAAAAAGTAGGGACAGTCTACTGTTTACCACTGTGTAACATCACCTTTTCTTTTAATAACACTTATTAAGCGTTTGGTCAAATGATGAGATCTCAGTATTGACTTTTGCAAATGTCGGGATTTGATTTAAGCCAGCCTGGAGCTAGAACTGAGACTCTGGAGCCACTCCGGAGCCGGAGCCAGCAAACCTGGAGCATTGCCTACCCTTCTGCACAGGACAACATAATTAGTGCTACGTTAACTGAGATGTTTACTACAAAATGGAACCTTGCAACAAGTTACAAGAATCAGGACAGGATGCGCTAGGAAGGCATAACAAGTATATTCAAGATTTTTGTAAATACAGGCTCGTTCAGTTCCATCTCCACCCTCTCCCCCCACACACAAATAAAATACAAGGTGTGTAATGAACTGTAAAAAAAATAAAATAATAAAAAATACAAACCTTTTGAAATTCCCTTTTAAAAATCAGGTTGTGGACACATAGTGGGATGCATTTGCAATCAAACCAGTTCAAGAAAATGGAATAACAAAGATGGAAAACAAGAACCACAATATATATATATATATATATATATATATATTAGTCTTTTATTAGAGATTTGATTTTCCATTTGATTTTTTCTATTTATTGCCCCAAACAGGCACTCCACTTCTGCTGCAGGAAGCCCTGCAGCACGGGCTCCATGCACACATCTAGTGCCTGGATCTGGGAGGTGCAGCCTGCCGAATGGTGGCCATCAGGGTGTTAGGCAGTGCAGAGGCCATCACCAGGAAGCCTTTGCCCCCTCTGTCACTCTTGGGGATCACGATTGACAGGAGAGAAGGGGATCGAATTGCAGGTAGTGGGAATATGTCAGAAAACTGACTGAGGGTCAGGAATCCGGTGCGTGGTACAATATGGCTAGGCAAGAGGCGTAGTGGAGTCATAGTCGGCAGGTCAGGCGATCGAACGAACAAGACAATCAAGGAAATCCAAAAGGCATCATCAAAAGAGAAAGCATGGATTGAATACACTTGGACTTGGAAAAAGGCAGGAGGTTGCTGTCTGCCTGCACAGTGAGGTCCAGATCTTCATCTCCTCTTCCTCTGTGAAACCCTCCGGCTGAGCCTCCAGCTGCACAGCCGCGGGGATGGAGGAGGGAGGGTAGCAGCTGGGCCTGGCCTTGAAGGAGAGGAGAAAGCTGCTGTCTGCCTCCACAGTGAGGTCGAGATCTTCATCTCCTCCTCCTCTGTGAAGCCCTCCCCGGCTGAGCCTCCAGCAACTCAGCCTCGGGGACGGAGGAGAGAGACCAGCAGATGGGCCTGGCCTTGAAGGAGAGGAGCATGAGCAGGAGGTTGCTGCCTGCCTCCACAATGAGGTCCAGATCTTCATCTCCTCCTCCTCCGTGAAGCCCTCCGGCTGAGCCTCCAGCAGCACAGCCTCAGGGACGGAAGAGGGAGGCCAGCAGATGGACCTGGGCTTGAAGGAGAGGACCATGCCCAGTTAACAGTGTCAATATGGGCGCATTCTGTGGCTCCATCTTCTCCTGGACTTGAGTGGAATAGTCAGGGGAGCCACAGTCAACATTTCCACATCTACAGGAAATTTCAAATCAATCTCCATGGGTTCTTCCTCCATTTCATCGATCTCCATGGGTACTTCTATAGCCATCTGGGCTCTACACATCTTGGCGCTCTCTTTAGGTTCTCTGTATGGTCTGGTTAACAATGAGAGGTGTGTCTCTCTCTGTATGGACTGGTTGACCATTAGAATACATGTGAAACATTCTAAAGTTGTTGTCATGTGTCACAATGTGCCATGTTACAGTAAGGCAGTGATGTCACTCTATTTCGCTCTGGCCAATCATAATGCAGGATTTGGACCTTTCCTATCTTCATCTATATGGCATATTAAAACTAAACAGATTTTAACTGGTTGGGCAATATTCATCATTTTCAATGTTCCCTTTTTTATTGTGATTTTTTTCTTAAACATCCACATTTTCAGTTGATGCTGATACGGGAATGAATCAGTTCCAAGTCATGTTCAATCGTTAGGGAGGAGAGACTATTCACTATAACCCACTGTAGTACAACAACAGGGTACGGGCCTCATTTTAGACCCAAATACCAGCCCGAACCCCAGCCCTAGCCAGTGCCAAAATGTCAAACTGAGCCCATATAAATCTACACCCAATTCAGTTAAACCAGCAGAAAGTTTAATGGGGACTCTAACCCTAAATAAATAAAAGCATTTCAGTGTTGTACAATATTACATTATAATATCACGATATGGTCTAACTTGTTAAATGCACACACGTGTTAATTGTCATTAACAATGTTGTGCTGCAACGCCATTAAAGAGCAAGTTGTCAACCCATCCACCACTCCATGGCAAGCTCTGTTGCTACTTTCTGATTATGTTTCTGGCTACATTTAAAATCAAAACACATTGATCATTTAACAATTGTTGACAAAGTGCTAAAATGTTTGTTTTCAAACTCCAAATAGGTGTCCAATGATTGATACATAAATAATTGATTGCTAAATGATTGTACCCTAATTGAAGTAGCTGTTTAGTAGGATCATGATTTTGCATACCATTGCATGAATGACTGCCTGACACATAATTGATTATATTTATGATTAACAATCAAATTATTCATTACTTAGAAACTAGTTGCTATGAATAAAGATGCCATCAGTTGTCTTCTTATGAATGACTTGTTTGTCATTGAGTCAGTGTTGCTGATGAAAAGTAAGCCCTTCATTACCAAACACCAAGTAACTAAATTAGGATACAATTATGAGTCATTAGCAAACTGTTAGTTAAACATTAAACTATTGGTTACTTTAAAACTAACCTTCATCTGGGTGATCACAGGGATATGTGAATATTTGATCTGGTTGCATATTGTAGATTTATCGCACGACTCGTTAGGCAGAGGAAAGCTGTTGCTATCAAACATTGTCTACTTAATCAACTGAGTCAGTTTACTGGCGATGGGATAGATCAAATAGGCTGATAGAAGGAAGGTTTGCAAAGTGATTTCATGCTGCCTTGTAAAAGTATTTTTAGTATTTTTAAAATACAATAATACAGTAGTTTATTTTGATACATGGTGCGGCTGCTGTATTTTGTAGTATATTTTGATAAACTTAAAATTAAGGTATTTGATATCTTATTTTAAAATACATTTTGATGTATCTTTGCCCATCCCTGCATAAGTACATACATTACTTTTTAGAATTGGATTCATAAAGCACTGTTTTCAAATCACCACAAAAGACAGATACAACAAAAAAAGACATCAAGGATTGTGCTGAAATAAAAATAAGAGTCCAGTGTGTGTACAAGCTGAGATGCAGGGTGAATATATACTGTATGATCTTTTGCAGATTAGTGAAAATACATTACAAGAATTCGTTCCCATCACGTAGAGTGGCACCCACTATCTTGTATAATATGCATGACAATGCCATCCAAAATTAAGGTTTCAGGACCTCAACATCCAATTTAACTTTACACTTCACACAGGCTATTGGCAGATTATCAAGGCACCCACACAAGGCAGGTTAGTGTAATAGAGATTTATTTGTTTCATTTAAATGAAGTCTTCTCCAGAGAGCCAAGAGAGAAATCCCTATATTAAAATGATTCCTAATCTAATAGCTAAAATCTACTGGTCTGGGCTTAAAAAAAAAAAAAAATCTAAAATATGAAACAATGAAAAAGCAAAATATGAATAGCAAAAAATAAATAAAGCCCCCCCCAAAAAAACAGAACTCACTAAAATATCTGGGACTATGCTAAAACTTATTCTAACTCAAATAGAGGGTGTCAAGATTAAAGTTACATCAGGGGTACATCTGGGCGCTTCAGTGGTACAACAGAACTTCAGGAATCCTTCAGGTAAATCACTTTCATCCTGCTGGGTTGGGGACACCTCCCTGCACCCTGTCTCCTGGCTTATCTTTCACTTTTCCTGTTGATATGCCCCTGTGTATAAAAGCAGGGCCAGAATGGACAGGGAGAGGAGCAGACAGGAGTGAAGACAGATGGGAGGACATGTAAATGGGCAGCTTGCCCAGGGTAATGTTCAACCGGGCAGTGGACGGCAGAGGGTTAAGGGATAAGGGGCCACCTAGAGGAGAGCTGCTGATAGAGGTCTGGCTCTTCACCCAGGGCCAATTGGGTGGAAGATGAGGGGCATGCCCCTGACCACCTAAAAGAGGGCCGAGGCAAGGGGTGGGATAAAGTCGGGCATCCCATGCCACCCCACGATCCTGTCTCTGCTGCCTAAGTGTTCTCCTCCCCCAAGGTGCCACTGCCAGCTAGGCTCCAGGACACAGAAATAGAGTGAACTGACAACAAGAAAACAGAAAGAAATTGACTTGTACAGCAGTGGGGAGCATTGCTGGCAGAGTGAGGGGGCAGTATTCTTTTGCAGATGAAAAGACATTGAAATTTAGTTTCCTGTGGTCTATGGACTGTGAGAGTGATCCTGAGTGTGGGACTGACAGACAGTGGCATTAATGAAAATCAGTGGGGGCTAAAAAAACACGGGTACAGCATACCTTGCTTGAAGATGCTGTTGTATTTGAACTAGGCAGCAAACATTGAGCAATTTTTTTGGTCATCGTCCCTGGCAAACCTTTGTCTCATAAATGACTCGTATCAGAAAAACAAAACTCGGTGGTGCAATTGAGATTGACAGATTTGCACAGTGTAATGGTAAACACTGGATAGCTTGACGTATTAAGCTAAAATGGTGAGCCTGCAGATTGCTACCAAATTGAATTATTGCGAGCAATTTAAATGTTATTTAACAGCTTCCCCTGACATACTGATGCTGATTAAAGCAGGAAGAAAAGCTTTCAGTACTGATGTTATGCATCCACCATCATCTGTCTCTGGAATTCAGTGCACCTCCACTTAATATGACATCCCGTTTATTAAATAACAGGGACCCTTCCTCATGCATTCAAATGTACTTTTACACATGGCTGACACAGCTGATTGTAAACTTCCTGGCAAACTCCTTCAGCATTAATACCTGAAAATACAACTGAAAAATTGATTACAGTCCCCCCCACAGGACTTGGAGGCTTGTTTATTTTTTTCCAATCGTGTTCCTATTTCTGTCCATGAGGTATTATAAACTAAATGTCTATGTCTGATTCATTGTAGTTGTATGAAATGTGAATTGAACAATACAATTTTGCAATACTCTTACACCATGCATTTTCTTTGGATGCTAGCCTGAATGCTTGATTTGAGTAATCTCGAGCGCTGTACTTTTTCATATATTTTTCATCCCAGAACGTAATATTTCTTAAGGTAGAATGTGTGCCCTACATTCTTTGTGAATCAATTTTGAGTATTTATTGTGAATGCAACCCACCCAGTTGGCACTAGTCAAATAGACCTTTAAAGGGGTTTAAATCTCTTAGCTTATAGGACAATGTACTGGGCTCTTGTCCCTAAGAGGATTCTTGCAGTCTAACCAAGGTATAGGGAGCAGTTGCACAGAAACCTATGTGTGCAGTCTGTGCACTGGAATAAGAAGGCAGTACAGTTTCTGTTCCTGCCAAGGCAGCAGTTTCAGTTCCAAACTACTGTACATCAAAAGACTTTGGAAGCAAAAACTAAGAAAGGCAGAAGAAATAACAATAACATTACCTGTCCTTGAGAGTTGACAGTCCAAAGACAATGATATATTCCCTTCCTATCTCAATTCTGCTTCAACATTAGCCACTGTGCTAAAATTATTTATTTTTGGCAGCCCTTGTTCCAGTGCATTGTTTCTTTGTTTATGAGAATCTGTCCAAAAGTCTTGTAATAAATGATGTTGTTCTCTAGGGTGAATTGAGGGTGACGGATTTAGAAAGGATAATGGCAAACATGGATGCCTCTGCATATAAAAATACAATTTCAGACTTACAGCGCTTTCTGGAAAATGTAAGTGTCCATTTTAGTTTTTTACCTCTGTAACCTGTGCAAGCTTCCTTGAAGCATGCTTAGCTTGTAAATTAAAGTTAGTTACAAATATATACTTCTATACACTTATATACACTATATAAGTGTAGCACCATCAGGTCAGCAATTCATTTATACATTTAGATATTGAGTGGAGAAAACAGGCTACAGTAAACTACTATGTAAGTAGAGGCTGTCCTTTGAGATAAATATTGTATATGCATTTTTCGACAAAATATTTTAAATGATGACAGTTGGCAAATTATTAAAGTTTAGGGTAAACAATGCACTAGGGTAAATATAATGCTGATATGGTCATTTGAAAGTCTGCAGTAATCATTTCAGTAAATCAGATTCTTTCTCCTAAAGCTTGGACAAGAGTCTGTCTTTCATTAGATTGAAACTGAGGGCAATAAAACCTTTGAAATGTTATTGTCTGAGAGTTCTGAGGAGTTCAAAAGATTAAAGGTCATGGAGGTCATGTGGCACTATGGGGGAATGACCATGATGCTGAGCTCTTTAACAGCATGCCCACAAGCAGGGTTTCGGTGCAAGGCAGTGCAGATTTATAATTTACAGTGCTCAGTGTTCAAAAGAAATAGACAAAAGGCATAAAGCAAAACTGATCCTGTTTGAGGCTATCTAAACATGCCGCCAGACTGCTCCTTAAACAAACTAATTAAAGAAAAGTCAATCCGCAACCAGTCCAAGTACAGATCCAATTCGTAGGCCAACTTCATCACTGTATCTTCACTGTTATCTCTCTCTCTGTCATTTGCACTCTCCTTACCACTGGCACTCCTCTCTGCTTCTCCTCACCAGGAAGCAGCCTGGCTTCCTGCTTTATTGCGGCAAGGGTCTTCCTAGGATACCAGAATATAGTGTACTTGAAGGCAGGGAATAAGAAACTACTGTATAAACTGTGTAAGAACCAGAGGATCGGGTGTGTGCTTAAAACTCCTTCATGGTATGGGGGAAACTTCAACTGTGATGTGATAGTGTAGGCAGGAGTTTTAAAATACCATGCAATTGAAAACACTTAACTAGGTGTTATAAAGAGATGCTCTTCTCTGGTTAAGTGCTTAACCTATTTTTTTGTCCATTCTATTTTATCTTGTGAAGGGCAGACAGGTTCAGTACTGCATAGTGTATTATCTTAAACAATTATTACATGAGCTGACTGAAAAAATGAAAACAATATCCTTCAATGAATAATATATGAAAACAAAATAAAACAGGGTATACCATCTTAGTGTGAACACCACTTTAATAAAAAAAAGGATGGTATTTTTCTTCAGAGCTCCAGTACAATGATTGAGATTTTATCTGTGGGCATCTCTCAGTTCCAGTCTCTATTTTATACATTGCAGCACAGTATCTTTACGAGAATGCTATGTAAGCAACAGTCTGCACTCAAAAACATTTGACCAATGTGTTATTTTAAATAAATAAATAAACATGCATATTGTATCGTGCAGAAGTTCCAAAGTTGAGCAGTATATATCAGTGCTGTCAGCAATCCAGCTGTTCCAATATATTTTTCTTGAGACATATCAATTGAACACAGTTACTCTCTTCTGAAGTCACACAATTATGTTATATTGTGTGTGTACTTTATTAACTGTTTTGTGAATACATTAGTGTGTATCTTCACTTACATACATAAACGCACAGAGAGAACTTCTCATGGTTGTCATGTGTAGTTAATACAACAAATCAATACATACTGACACATTAATTAAAAAAATATTGATTCATTTTTTTTCTAAGCAAATAATCACAATGTTATGTAATTATGTCATTAATTATTTTATTGAGAACACTTTAAGCTTTGTATTTTATTCAAAATCAATAACGCAGCACTTGACATACCTGCATTAGAAGGGTTTCACATACACTATTTTAATGGGCACATGACACTGTTTTGTGGGGTTGCTAGTTATTGTCAGGACCTCACACCAGCACATGCTCTTGGTGCATGACATTATTATTATTTGGCTCTTCTAGATTGCACTGGCTGGATCAGCTTGTCATGTTGGTATTATGGCATTATGAAGGTGTGTTATGTAATAACATTGTGCTATTACATAATTATAAAATACTATCAAAGGAGCAAGGTAGAAATACTTTTGTAAAATGTTTGGTTTAATCTTGATTTACCCTTTAAGTCATAACATATTTTGTCTAGCTACTAAAAGATGTAGGCAATATAACTCAGACCAAGCTGCTAACCACAAGTTTAAATGTCAAATAAACAGACTGCTTGGTGCTTTTATTATTTGGGAAACAGACAAGAATAACTATTTTTTTATATACTAATTTTTACAAAGCCATTCCAGATTGTGTGTGTGTGTGTGTGTGTTTTAGATATTTTTAGTCCAATTATTTCTCTAAGGGCAAATCAGTGTATAATGTGGGAGGTAGTGATCATGGAGAAAATCACTGACTTATTAATTTTTTAGCTTGTTTAATTATTTAATTGTGCAGTTTGTTTATTGAAACTAATTCAAATCCTTATCTTTATTAAGTTTTAAAACTACATTTTTGAGATTTCAAGTATGTCGTATTTCTGGTTGCCTTTCATAAATTTCTAAATCCGGTAGGGCACAAAGGAATTGTTGGCATTCCAATCAGAATTCTAATTCTAATACTAGACATTTTCTTATTTACCTGTTTTATGAATTGCATATTTAAAACATTCACCCATGGGAATGTCTACTAGTAATGTATCTTATTTTTTTTTAATTAGTTTTTCATTTCTATGAAAATGATTATTTTTGTGAATTGACATTCTGAAGTTATTAAAAATAGATCATAGCATATTCACTGCCATGTAAATACATTCTGCACAAAATTGCCTTTATGAGATCATGAGATAATTCCTTTGTAAAAAAAAAATGTATGCTTAGTCAAAAACAACAAAAAACAGATTATTATTATTATTATCATTATCATCAGCATCATCATAAACACATTTTGTTGCCTGCACATATGAGCATGATCATCATCTGGCTGTTAGATACAAAAAAGCAGATCTCCATTCTTTTGACTTTTCGTCATGAGTTCCCTAAATGCTCTTTGCATATATTTTTGGTGGACCTGAATACTACACAGGAACCAACAAAGCAACGATTGCATTGGAAGTTTACTGAGGCATTTTGACAGTTTCATAATGTGTGGTGATTTGAGCAGCCATTATCTGTTTTGTGTACTGGCTGAGCCAAAGGAGTGGATAAAGACTGTGATTGTTTTCAAGTTAACCCCCACAAAATATGCATCGATGATAATGTGGTAAAGCCTGCATATCACTGCAGGAGTGAGGAGGAGTGTGAAGGGTGCAATAGGGCCAGCACCGTGCCATATAGCACACCAGCAATAATGGGGATGGGAAATAAACACCCACTGACAGGGCCACCAATAGGGTAATGTGTCCGAGAGGATCTGAAAGGCGAGCACAATGTCATCCCCCAATAATATAAATGCATGCAGTCTGTACATCTGACTAGGCAGAAGGAGTTTAATAGAGGACATATACATTATGTTCGTGTTTGGCATTTTTTTTTTACAATATACTTATATTTTCTATATATTTATATATAACTCCAAGAGGAAAAATAAATCAATACAAATAATAGGAAGTTAAATACAGAAATAATAGGAACAATCTTTTGATACCAAAACAAACAAAAATAAATAAATAAACCATAAGCAGAGTAAGACCGTAAAAAACAGTGTCACTTCAAATAAGCAGTTGTGGTTTTCAGCTCAGGGATATGCAACCCAACCTTCTGCTCCTCCACCCAGTCTATACTCTCCCTCATGGCAAGACGCCCTCTTCTGGTCTATTCCATCATGTAATTCCTAACCCCCCCATGGAATAAAGCATAATTTTTAAAGCATCTCTCATCATTATTCCTATAAATTCTCAATCTAACCTATTAAGTAATTAAGCATCATAATTAGTTACCCTAATCATTGGGAATGTGCTTGCCCCAGTAATTCTGATCTGTCATAAGATCAAGACAGCCCTTCACCTTGGGTGTACCATCTGAGGTCCTGAAATTATAAATAAAAAACATGTACAGGTTAAACTCGTATAAGAAGCACCAATGAAAACAAAACAAACAAGGTTCCTGGTCAGGACACAAAAGGAAACACAAAGACAGATGTCAACAGAACAAGTGACAGAACAAGCTTAAACTCAGAGAAATACTTAATGCAATACCACGTACGTTTCCCACCCTGTGGGCACCAATGGCAAGAGGCCTTGGCAGCACTTCGCACATCTCCATAGGGCGTAGGGCAGCATAGGGTGACAGTGTGGAGTAGTGTAGAAGAAATAACGTACACAGTTGCAAGGTACATGCAGGGTTTCTTTGTTTACGGTTAGGTGAACTGTTCAAGATTATGAGCTACCTGCAAATAATGTTGTACACTTACCTATGTTTGAGTTTGTTTTATCACACTTTCCCATAGAACATTGTTTTTGCTTTGATTGAATAATCCGTTGTATATATATATTTTTTACCAAGCAGTGGCCATTAACTGTGCACACCTGCATCCGGTTGAGGGCATCACCCTAGCAACAGTCACACAAGCTCATCCACACCTGAGTTCTGAGGAGGCTAGCAAGGGAATGAAGTTGAAATAAAACATTGAAATAAATAATGTACATGCTCTCATTCCTTCTGCTCTCTCTTCCCAAGGTTTAGTCAATTTCTTGTGCTAGAATGAGGAGGGCATCTGCTGGGAAAATAGGGAGCCATGCAGCAGAGAGAGAGCACAATCAAGGAAGTCAATTTACTGAGAAACTAGGTGGAGCTGGACTGTTTTTTTGTTTCCTCTCTATTAGCCTCTGGTATAAGAAAATTGTATTTTATTAAATTGAGTGGAGTTTTTGAATGGTGCTATTTTATTTTTGCTTATTGTCTTTTCTTTTGTTGAAATGTTTTTTCTTACTGTCTAGTTAGGATGTTAGAATATATTTTTGCCCAATAAAATAAAGACAATTTGTATATCTGGTTTTAAACAGCACAGACTTCTTGCTCTGCGCTTATATTATACACACACGTATAGATTTTTTAAAATTGATACCAGCAGCAGGGAATAATGAATGACATTAATTATTTTATTTAAATGTGTCCATTGTGGGTGCTCTGATACTTCTGATTGTAGATCTTGTGTGGGGAGCCGATTTGGGTGAGGTTTCAAGGTCCCCCTGCTCCTTAAATTACTGGGGTGGCATAGTCACAAGTTAAGGGGTTATTGTGTCTTTGTCACCTGTGACATGAAAACTCATAGAAAAATAACAAAAACAAACATAATTAAAAAAAAAAACAGAACATTTAAATAAATTACCATTCAGTAGTCTTACAACACCAATTGTGATCTAGTGTGAGGTTTACATGTAAAGAGGTTTGACTACTCGCTTGGCTGAGGGAATGATGGTCTGGCACCGGATTTATACATTCCAATAGTTACGCAGCTCCTGATGAACTGGATTCAAACACAGTGACTCTACACTCTGCCACTATTTCTGAGAGGGTTGTCTCACTTGCCAATGTGTTATTTTACATTTTTGATAAAATTTTGTACATATTGCTATGTTCAACTAGTAATAGCACTGTAGGAGATGTGTAGAATTCAATACATACAAAAGCAATGCATATCTTTCTTTATGCTTTTCTGGTTTTCTCGTGATTTTCTGTGTTTCAGCCGCCATTAAAAAGTACAAAAATCCAACTGTGGTTTGGTCTCACAAGTATTTTATTTGTCCGTCCCACTTTCCTGCTCACTTAGAGATACGTTTCACTGCTCATTTCGCATGATGAAGAGATTTTTGTTGTGGTAGTACCAATTTCAAGTGTGAATTAGGATACGGAATGCCTTTCACTTCAGACAGCAGAACAGGGAAGCATATTTATACTTTCAAACTCTCTCGCACAATTATATAGATGTAAATATTCAAATGTAGCTCATAAATATTAGGAAAACATTTGGAATGATAATATATGGGACAGTGGATTGGAGAAGCATTTCCATAGGTAATGAACACACCAGACAATTGCAACTAATCAAAGGCTGAAATGCATGTAGAGAACAATTCCAATGGGTAAGAAGAATTTTTTTGTATTAGATTTTACAAATTAGGTTTTGACATATTGCATGTTTTAACTGCTAGATATAGTTACACAAGGGGTTTCAGTAGATTAATGTAATTTATGAATGTGAGAGTGTATTTGTGTGCGTATTGAGATTGGGGGCCCCAAAATGGAACCTACACAACCTAATTATTGCTCTGTCAGTGTAACTGATCGTGTGGCAAAACACGTTTTGCAGAGGTGATTGCCAGCAAAACATGGCCTTAAGTGACACCAGCTTCAGATCAGCTGTCTGCAGTGGCTCAAATGGGGCTTGGGAAAGCACGAAATCAAAGCGCCATGCAGGCAGTAATGGGGAGAGGGGAGGCCACAGCCTATGAGCTTCCTTCAGAAACTGTGCAGCCAGGAAATGAGACTGCCCGATCCCCTACTGTCGCTCACCAGCAGCGATTACGGTGGCATCCTGCACTGGACTGGGCCCCCGGGTGTGACATAGCAGTGCCAGAAGCTGCAGTCTGGTTGTGTAGCCGATGCAGGTTGGAGCTCCCCACCCAGGATTCGAACCGTGCACCACCGATGCCTCTCAGAGCGCTCTGCACCGCAGCAACTCCAGCGCAGTACAGTGTTAAGCCCTCTACGCCAAAAGACCGGGTCTCCCACTACAGGAGGCTTAACACTGTACAACTTTTACTGAGGGGTTATGTAACTTTGTAACGTGCTCATTATAGACCGAATGAGCCACGTTACAGTTGCGCCCACTGTAGGTGCCCAGACAGACAGGGCAGAGGAGGCAGAGGATCATGGGTCACCAACCAAGGCGGGGCCTAGAACTGATGTTGCACACAGAGACATTGAAGTGGAGTAGAGCTCGATCCTAGCAGGCTGAGAGAGCGAGACCTCCTACAGCTACTGCTGCAGGTTATAGTGCGGGCACAAGCTGGAGGAGGAGCCCATCTCAGGGGCGAGGTCTCTTACGACAGACGGAGGTTTAGGCCAGGTAAAATCTTTGGATTTTACTGCCACTGCTGAGGATCCTGCTGTGGAGGAAAAAGCCCAGTGGATAAAACCAAAACAGTGAATTAATATGTACAAAGCACAGTGGGGAACCATCAGGGCCCTCTATGCCCTCAAAGAGGGCCTAAGGATAGATGCAAATCTATATATATGTTTATATATTATACTTTGTAATTTTGTTTTCATTGATTTCATCTTTTTTGTCTTAATTGTAATGATCTTCCTACTGAATTTCTTCAGTTTGTGTTGTAAAAAGAAGCTGTAGAAGAAGAAGTAGACCTTCTTCTTAGTGAGCAGCGGCACAATGAGACACTTGCTCACAATGATTAAGTCTGGCACAACAGGGAAATTCTAAAGTGCCTTATTCATACAGTTGTGTTTTTAGGCAAGCAAGAATTAGCATTCAGAGGACATGATGAGGGTAGAATCAGCTAATAAGGGAAACTACTTGGAAGTTTCTTGGTTGAGTATGACAGCACGTTAAACTGCCATTTGGGTACGGCTACCATGTTCACAGGCACTTCCAGCAAAATCCAAAATGACCTGATACATGCGGTCGTGAATGTAATGACAGATGTCATGAAGGAAGAATTGAAGAAAACCCCCTTTGTAACCATCGTGGTTGACGAGACGACAGACATCAACAACATAGCCCAAATGTCTTATGTGTTGCGTTACACTACTGATAGTGGTGTGAAGGAAAGGTTTTTCTGGTATAAATGAAGTACAAGTCAAGGTGAAAGAAATTATCCCGCAAGCTCTGTTCATTCGTTGCTATGCGCACACTCTTAATCTGGTGATGTCACAAGGTGCTGGTAAACTAAAAGATGGCCTAGCAGCGTTTTTCTCAAGATCTGTCAAACGACCAAAACTACTGGATGAAATATGCCAGCGAAGACTACCCAGAGTGGCGCCAACACGATGGAACTGCTCCTCATGCTTAGTTTGCCCTGTGTATGGAGAAAAAGTCAGAACTCATTGAACTCTTTGAATACATAGTGGACCATCACAATGACTTTGATGAAGACACCGTTCACAGTGCAGATGGATACATGATGCACCTAACAAGCTTCGAGTTCTGCTTCCTGCTATCCACGTTCTACTCCATATTTAAATACTCCGACGTGCTGTTTGGAATATTGCAGAACAGGTTGTTTGACATGCAGTTCTGCTTGTCCAGGGTGGACGACTTCTGCAACACCACAGAGAGGGAAAAAGGAAAATTCGATTCCATCTACAAGGACACTGTGAGTGAGACTGGAGTTTCAAGGGGGCGCAGGACACATATGCAAGGAGACGTTTGCGGGCAGTACTAACAGCTACACAGTGCGATCATTGACAACATTGTCACTCAGCTAAGAAACAGGTTCAGTGATCAAGAAAGGCTCATGTTCCTTGCCATCCTTGACCCACAAAAGTTCCCAATATATAGGGAAACGCCTATACAAAAAAATGTTTTTTAATAATTATGCTGTTACATAAGAAGAACATAAGAACATAAGAAAGTTTACAAACAAGGGGAGGCAATTTGACCCATCGTGCTCGTTTAGTGTTCATTAATAATTCTATTAATAAAGATTCAAGGATCCTATCAAGTCTATTATTGAATGTTCCCAAATTGTCAGTTTCAAACACATCACTGTGTGAAGAAGTGTCTCCTGTTTTGTCTTGAATGCCTTGAAGCCCAATTTCCATTTGTGTCCCTGGGTCCGTGTGTCCCTGCTGATCTGGAAAAGCTCCTCTGGTTTTATGTGGTCAATGCCTTTCATGATTTTGAAGACTTGAAGTCCTCACGTTGTAATGTGCTGTTCGTAGTACGTTGCATGCTTAAATTTGAAAACTACATAAGCTTAGAAAAAGACACAGAAGGTGTCTACTACACAACTTATGAAATACATAAATACATACATACATTTATGTGCTTGGCCTATGGCTGTATATGCACAGGTTCCCTGCTTTGTGAAAAACACCTAGTCACATATATTGGTCCGGATTAAATCAAAACTTTGACCCACCCGCTAATGGAAAACTACAAACCTGTACATCATAGCGGTTACATTTATGATTAGAAGAAAGTGCCATCTTACTGAAAATGAAGCTGCAACTGAGTACAGTTCTGTAGTTTTATATTAGCGGGTGGGTCAAAATTTTGATTTAATCCGGCCCATTGTGTAATTCTGTCAGGACTTTAATTAGATTGCCATGTAGGCACAGGCAAATGTCATTATCAGAAAACCAACTGTATGTATTTTTTATAATTACATTGGTTCTGCAAAAAACTAATGTTAGTGCATTGACTGGCTTTATGAAGATACAGTCTCTCACACTCCTGTTATTTCCTACCCTTTAGGATTCAGTACTGTGTTGACATTAAATACAATGTTGTATCAAGCTCAAATTGCAGTGCTTATTTTACACCTGGTACGTATGTTTTCTCTTTGTAGTTGTATGGCCTTTTGTTGTCAGGTTTGAATGAATATTCTATAATACGGCGATTAATTTATTTATTAGCAGATGCCCTTACCCAGGCCTATTTAGTTTTCACAATAAACATTTTCAAAGCATTATATGCACAGTAATCCAGTCAGTGCAATTTACATTTTACAATAAGCATACATCCTAGTACAAGAGCTAACACATGTAGACATAATACAGTTAAGTCCCAGGTATGTGCTAAAATGTGGGGTAGCCCTAGAGCAGTTATCTCAAACATTTCTATCACCACTTTTTGTTGTGGTAAATTCAAACATATAGAAACCATTGGAGCACTCATCAACCTTTCAGATTTCCATAATTCCCTTGGTTGACTTACTTAATTGATTAATAACTCCCATGTGTTCCCAGTATTTAGAAATTGGTGATTTAAGGTGACCTATAAGATGAAGTGGATTGGGGCCTAGACTGCATGGAGGTGAAATAAGGGGTTATTTAAAACTTTTTCCAGATCTTTAACTTTCAGAGTAAAGCTTCAAAACTGGTTTGTCATGTTTCTTGTATAAGTCTAAATTAAGATGTGTATATAATCTTGGCTACATATTAAAATGAATCGCATTGTTTTTATTGTGAATGCTCCATAGAAATGTTATATTATTCCTAGTTAAACAGTACCTATACATATATTCTAAAAAATCATACCCATAACAAATATTTGCTCGTCCCAGAGCAAAACAAACAAATAAAATGGGGAAATGCCCGACTCCAGTGTTAAGTGCTTACATTTTTAATAGTATCCTTCATCAAAGTACAAACATTTAATGACTGTATCAGTCCTTTAATTGACAGTCTGACATTTAAACCATTAATGTGATTGCTGTCATGCTGTCCACAAATAATAGTGGAGAAAGCAACATCCTACTGCCCGTTCAAATTACCACTCTTTATAATAGGGACGTCTGCTATACTGATCCATACCCCTCATAGTTGCATTTGTAGACCACCTGCTAACTGGAATTCAGCAGGGGCCCCATAAGCAGCACTTTGGTAAAGGTGAAGGCATGGTGATTTATTTCATGCATGAGTTAAGAGGCTAAAAGGTGTCTTTCTTTTCTGCCTTTCTTTTTTAATGATCACATGCATGTCCTTCTTTTTATTTTTAAAGAAAGTGTGTGTAACATCTGTGGTGAAAATGTGCCCTTAAGATGAAATAGTTTGATTTGATAGAAGAGGTTTGAAACTGCCATCAAGCTTATTTTGCCGAGAGTCTTGGATTCTGTCATACAAGGTCTATTAGCTATGCTAGTTATTCAATATATTAAAACCAGAAACTCGTAGCTCACCAGGCTCGATCTGCCTATAAAAACTGGGTAAGAAACCTGGGGAGTAGGGAAGAGTTCGCCAGTTGAGCAAACTGCAGTCAGCTTCCCAGTATATGTGATGAGACTCTTTACACATTTCTCTGTTTACAAACCTGGATGTGCTGGTAACAGTTTACAGAAAACAGTTTTTGTGGTTAAGTACAGAGTAATTACTTGTACATTATTACTACTGTATTTAAAGTGTGTAATTACAATGTAGTTATTTTTAATTACAATGCAATTAATAAGTAATTATGAATGTTGTGTTATTATACAAGCAGAAAAAAATATAATTTAATAACATAAGTATTTGCACATTACTTGTAACTATGTGAAATGGCACTGTAAATACACTGTAAGTACTTAAGAAATGACTTGGTACTTACACCCAACAATTGAAAAGCCAAAGAAAGTGGCTCAGAATTGATCTGCAAAACTATGTGTTTCCCCAAAATCCA
This sequence comes from Amia ocellicauda, assembly GCF_036373705.1. NCBI lineage: Eukaryota > Metazoa > Chordata > Actinopteri > Amiiformes > Amiidae > Amia > Amia ocellicauda. The sequence continues at coordinate 1,240,934 of NC_089872.1, forward strand.
TCTTTAACACTATATGTTTCAATATAAAATTATTGTTTTAATACACATAATAAGGACCTGTTTGTGCACCTTGTTTACCAAACAACTGATATGATCAATAGCTTTTTCCAAATTGAGGAATGATGTGGATGTAAATATCCTGTGTATAACAGTGTTTGAATTTGGTTAGCGCTTATAGGGGGTCCCCTAATCCTGTGGGGGTGTTTGTTGCCAAAAAAAAAAAAAAAAAAAGCTTCTTCTTCGTAATTACATTACCCTTCAAGAAAAGGGTAAATAATAAATAATAAATAAGTTAATAAACCTTGCATCATCTCTCTTTATAATAACAACCATTACAATGAAAACCATTCATAAACAAATAAGCCTATGTTTTCAATGAAACCATTGCCCCCGAACAAAACTCAGCAGCAATTGTTCATGTGCTACTGCTCAGCATGTCCCACAGTGGCCTTGTTGTCTCGGCACGGGTCTCTTTCCCCATTTCTTTGCGCAAACAGAGGACATGCAAATAGGCTAACATTAAATTAAAGATGAGTGTCTAACTGTCTAAGCATTCTTTTCTCTTTAATCACAATGAGGAGAAATTAATAACTCCAATAATTTCATTCAGAATGAAGAAGTTTTCTCCATGTAACCAGGTTTTTCATAGTAACATTAGCATAGCTACCTACAATTGTCTGATAGATAACAATAAAACAAATCAGCTAGTGCCTACGTTACAAACTTACGGAAATATGGAAGCGTATTGCTGCCGCATGAAAAAAAAACAAAAAAAACCCTATGTTTTTGGATTTTGGGGGCATGTTCCTGCCATGAAAAAAAAAATAAAAAAAAAATAGTCCAAGACCATTTGTAGTTCTTAACTGCATAGGAACTGAAACTATATTGCTCCTGCAATATAAAAATGCATCTCTTTAGTTAAAAGTCTGATACATTTAATTGTGTTGTGTTTATTATTGTTATTAAACAAAAAAACAAATGCTGCCACAAAATATACTAATTAGAAACATGTACCAAATATGCTCGGGATGGAAAAAAATGATAGTTATAGTAACTAAAGTCTAAACAATCCTAAATCAGAGAAGAATGTTATGTTTATACCTACTCAGCTGGTGAAAACTCGAGCAGCCTCCGCTGTGCCAGTCGCTGCTGTAACTGAGTCACAACACTGCGAGTTCGCGCACGTGTGGGTCCATGTCGGGGATGAATTGACGTGCTCCCCACGTGCACGTGTTTAGAGCATGACTGAAGATACGGGTCACATAATGTGGCACCTGCCTCCATACTATAATATAAACAATGACTACACCACCTCAATTTAAGAGAATTGTTGACATCGAATTATGCATTAACTCTGAACTCAACTCTCTGAGTCATTTCCGCCCACATAGGTTGAGCAGATTATTGGGGTACTCAGCATGAACAGTTAAGTTTCCAAACGCGTTTTAGTTTTTAATTTATTTTTAATTGTGTCTAGTGTACTGACCAACATATTGTATTGGCTTAATCTGGTCAGTCCTGGCTGGTCATAAAATGCATCAAAGTTTTAAAGTACACAGTTTAGGGGTGATATGGACATCTTGATAAAAAGCCATCATTCAGAACATGGAACTTCATATCTATGATTCTTTTCTGGATGGTGTCAATAGCCCCCATCGCATCACACAGCCAATCAGCTGTTGTATCTATCCCATATGGGATCTACCAATAAGGAACCTACCATGAGGTCTCAGACCACAGCCCACTGCTGAAAGTTAGCCAATCAGCGTTCATATTATTTCTTAAAATGTGGTGCCGGAAATGAATTCACTACTCCACATGCTCTGCAGGGTCTCCGAAAACACAGACACCTGAGACTCCACCAAGTCTGTGTTTTGTGCTGCTTGAATCTCAGAATGAACTCTGAACACAGCCACCGGCCCAGTCTCAGCCGTGCCGACTGTATCAAGAATTAATCCCAAAGTCATCAAACTTTATGTAAAACGCATTCCTCAAGCTAGAATTCTTGCCTGATCACCGGGAAACTGCCAGTGTTTAATATTTTCGACCATTGAACTACACCAGCAGAACAATCATCTTGCCCATAGAACTGTCTCTGGATCCCTGCCAGAGACGTGTACACTGGGAAAGAGCAGTCACTTCAGTGGAACATCTAAGTGATTGAACCTCATTTTCGCAATCATCAGATTTACATCGAAAAGGCCGCAGCATCACCTGGCATCACTGGACACAATCTGTGAGTCCATGCCTGCATCTGTATCAAGCTCCTGACTTGGGTGTCAGCCTCTTTCAAGCTGGGTTGATGATGCCTTCCAGGGACATTAGTTAGAGAACCAATGGCAAACTGAGATCACAATATGGTTAACTTTGATACTTAAAAAAAAAACAATGGTCAACAATTTTAGAAAAGCAAACTTTGAAGGTATGAGGCAGTACTTAGAAGAGATAGACTGGGGCACAGTGCATACAGATTCAGTTGAAAATTGATGGTTATATTAAAAACTACTAAAGGCTCAGGAGAAATTTGTAGCAAACTTGGCCAAAATAGAGTTATGCAAGAAAATATCAATAAAAAGAGAATGTTGTATAGCACATACAAAAGGGTTAGAGACTAAAACAAAATACAAAGAATATATAGAACAACAAAGAGATGTTAAGAGAGGGCTCAGGAAAGCAAATCGGGAAATAGAAAGAAACATAGCTCTTGGAGCTAAAACAAATGCAAAGAGCTTTTTTCAATACTACTACAGCAAGAGGTCAATAAAGTGAGAAGTGAAACAGCTAAAGGCTAAAATGGAAGTACAGTTAGGTCCATAAATATTTGGACACTGACACAATTGTCATCATTTTGGCTCTGTACACCACAACAATGGATTTGAAAGGAAACAAATAAAAGTGTAGACTTTCATCTTTAATTGGAGGGTAGTTACATCCAAATTGGGTGAACGGTGTAGGAATTACACCCAGTTTTATATGTGGTCCCCCCAATTTTAGGGGCTCAAAATTATTTGGACAAACTAACATAATCATGAATTAAATACTGCGTTTCTATACTTGGTTGCAAATCCTTTGCAGTCAATGACTGCCTGAAGTCTGAACCCATAGACATCACCAGATGCTGGGTTTCTTCCCTGGTGATGCTCTGCCAGGCCTGCACTGCAGCTGTCTTTAGTTCCTGCTTGTTCTTGGGGCGAACATGATCTGCCCACGATCTGTGCTTTTTCTAATCTATATGAATGATCTGAACTCTGGGATAGTTAACAAACTTGTCAAATTTGCAGATTATACTAAAATAGGTGGCTCATCAGATACATTCTCGGCAGCACAGGTTATTCAAAGGGACTTAAATAATATTCAGTTGTGGGCTGACACCTGGCAGACAAGTGCAAGGTATTACATGGAGGTAACAAAAATTGTTAACTATAATAATGAGTCTATGTGGACTACTCACTTTCCACATCCAAGCAATGTGGGGAAGCAATAAAAAATGTTTAAAAAAATGCTAGGGTATATTGTCAAAAGTGTAGAATTTTAAAAAAAGGAAGTAATGTTAAGACTGTACAATGCACTTCAAGAAATAAATCACTGCTCTAGAGGCAGTTCAGAGGAGAGCAACCAGACTTATTCCAGGTCTGAAGGGAATGTCCTACTGAGAGACTGAGGGAACTGAACCTTTTCATAGGAATAGAGAAGACTACTTGGGGACCTGATTAATGAAAGGCATTGACCATGTCAAACTAGAGGAGCTTTTCCAGATTTGCAAAGACACACAGGAGACACTTGTTCACACAGAGAGTCGTAACAATCTGGAACACATCCCCAGCGATGTGGTTGAAGCCGAAAATTTGGGAATATTCAAAAATAGACTGGATGTGATCTTTGGATCACTAAGATATTAATGGACACCAAACGAGCACGATGGGTCAAATAACCTCCTCTCGATTGTAAACTTTCATATGTTATGTTCTTATGTTTTGCCTTCTAAGTAGATCTCTAAATCCTATTTCAAGGTAGATTCTGCAGAATTCTGCCAACAGGATGAGACGCTAACACTGACCAGAAGAAGAATAAACCTTGGGGTGAATAAAAAGGGCAGCAGGTTTTAAAAGCAATCGGAAAATTTCTAACACCGATTCTTTATAATCTTCCCATTCACACAGTGCAGCTCCTTTCTCAGTAAGAACATCCCTTGCTCGTCATTCTGACATCTCTCTGAAGGCTGTCAGCAGATGGATTTTGGAGTATGGAAGTTCAGCAGCGGGACCAGGTGAGGTTCAGTGTTGGGCTGCATGTAAGTGGATCACTTTTACTATTCATTTTCTCTTCTTCTCTTCCATGTTATGATCAAGGAGCAGAAACAAAAGAAAATACAAGCAGCAATGAAAGTACAAAAGCTGAAAACTATTCAATATACACTCACCTAAAGGATTATTAGGAACACCTGTTCAATTTCTCATTAATGCAATTATCTAACCAACCAATCACATGGCAGTTGCTTCAATGCATTTAGGGGTGTGGTCCTGGTCAAGACAATCTCCTGAACTCCAAACTGAATGTCTGAATGGGAAAGAAAGGTGATTTAAGCAATTTTGAGCGTGGCATGGTTGTTGGTGCCAGACGGGCCGGTCTGAGTATTTCACAATCTGCTCAGTTACTGGGATTTTCACGCACAACCATTTGTAGGGTTTACAAAGAATGGTGTGAAAAGCGAAAACATCCAGTATGCGGCAGTCCTGTGGGCGAAAATGCCTTGTTGATGCTAGAGGTCAGAGGAGAAAGGGCCTACTGATTCAAGCTGATAGAAGAGCAACTTTGACTGAAATAACCACTCGTTACAACCGAGGTATGCAGCAAAGCATTTGTGAAGCCACAACACGTACAACCTTGAGGCGAATGGGCTACAACAGCAGAAGACCCCACCGGGTACCACTCATCTCCACTACAAATAGGAAAAAGAGGCTACAATTTGCACAAGCTCACCAAAATTGGACAGTTGAAGACTGGAAAAATGTTGCCTGGTCTGATGAGTCTCGATTTCTGTTGAGACATTCAGATGGTAGAGTCAGAATTTGGCGTAAACAGAATGAGAACATGGATCCATCATGCCTTGTTACCACTGTGCAGGCTGGTGGTGGTGGTGTAATGGTGTGGGGGAGATTTTCTTGGCACACTTTAGGCCCCTTTGTGCCAATTGGGCATCGTTTAAATGCCACGGCCTACCTGAGCATTGTTTCTGACCATGTCCATCCCTTTATGACCACCATGTACCCATCCTCTGATGGCTACTTCCAGCAGGATAATGCACCATGTCACAAAGGTCGAATCATTTCAAATTGGTTTCTTGAACATGACAATGAGTTCACTGTACTAAACTGGCCCCCACAGTCACCAGATCTCAACCCAATAGAGCATCTTTGGGATGTGGTGGAATGGGAGCTTCGTGCCCTGGATGTGCATCCCACAAATCTCCATCAACTGCAAGATGCTATCCTATCAATATGGGCCAACATTTCTAAAGAATGCTTTCAGCACCTTGTTGAATCAATGCCACGTAGAATTAAGGCAGTTCTGAAGGCAGAAGAGCACAAGACAAGGAAATTAGGGCCCATTCCAGCTGAGGTGGGAACAGTAGTTTGGTGTTAATAATAATTATGTGTTGTGTTAATAAGAATAATTAAATAATCAAGTGACTGAATGCAAAAATATATAAAAAGTGAATAGAGTTATAAATAATCAGAATTGAGAAAAATAAATCAAAATAATACAAAGCAACAATAGTGTCAGTACCATTATAATTGTAGAAAATAATTCAATAATAACTTACTTAAGTGGAAAAATGTTACTCCCATGGCAATAATCGCAGAACACAAAATAAATATAACCCAATTCACAATTGCAAGCAAGTTTTAAAGGGTAAAGCAAGGTCATGACAGCAAATCTATCCACAAAAATGGAAAAGCAGCAGCAGCATATTTTCTCAGGAGAATAACATACAGTCACAAAGTGTGTCGCTTTAAATATCCTTGTAAATTGCTTAGTGCATCTGCATTCATTCAAGTCTACTTAAATCCAATCATTCACTTATGGGATTAAAACAGAGACTAGTCTAAAAACAAATTAGAAGATTCACACATTGACTATGGCTATGCAGTGATAGGATCATAAGATGGAGAGAAGGAGAGATTGGCAACATCAGCACATTTCATTTACTGAGGTTCAGCAACTCATGTTTACCAGCTACAGTACCAGTAGAGCAAACTCAATCTGTGAATGTCATGCCTACAGCCCAATCTCCATTTTCATTGCTAAATGCTGCTTCTGTCCCAGCATTCATTCTGTGCTTCTCCTGTCTATCCTCATTATGAATTTATTGTATTGAATAATTACCTGACACCTTACTGTGTGTGTGCGTGCGTGTGTGTACAAATAACAGAACGTGAAACATGGCACTCGCCTGTCCTGTTCTTTTAATGCCATGGCTTATTAACATATGGTAATGACTCAGTAATTGGAAACATGAGCTGCAAATGTATTCCAGGTTGACATTATACATGTGTGCATAGCTCATTTGAAATTTAATTGCGTGAAAGCCTTAATTAGACTGATTTTTTTTTTTTTGCATGATATTTGCATGGCACATTCATCCAATAACTGCACAAAACTGTGTTCAAACAGTGGGGATAACAGCGCACTGTGAAGTGGCACAGGTGGGTTTGTGAGGCACAAACAGGTTTGCACGACACAGGAAAACAATGCTATATTCCAATGTTGCACAAATATTTGAATATTTGAAATGTTTGAATATCTCTCCTTTTTTGGCAACACAGAAACTGTAAATTGGATGCGTTTGAGAATTAAATGCGCTGGTAGCCAAGAGAATGAGCTTACAACGATGTGTGCATTGTAGGAATACAGTGTAACTTCTATGCACAGGAGCTGTGCATAACACTGCCAAATAATGCTTAAGAGGGTGTAGTAACACAGTATATAACTATGAAATGTACATTATTTTTCAGTTTTTGGTAACAACAGTTTTTTTTTTAACCTCTGGAAGTTTACCGCTTACCTTTGTACCATTTCAGGTTTTTCACTGGACTTGAACAATACAAACTGGAAAAATGGGGGTGTTCTAAAACTTTAGACCAGTAGTGTATGATATCCATTCTTAAACCAGTTGCATCTATAGAAACATTAATGTTTTACTTAAATTGCTAAAATTGCTAAGTCTGTTTTGTTGGTTTCAGGTGTCAACCATACACAGCTCTTGCTCTGGCAGCCACTTGAAGTGTTCTGTCAGGAGCATAGATTTCAGAACAATGATAGTAAGAATGTGTCAGGTTCTTTTTCAAAATCAATTCTGATTTTCAGGATGACAGTGGAACATTTAGAGTCCTATGTGTTACCATATTATTCCAAATATAACATTTATTTGTGGTATACATCGATATATGGTTGACATGTTGTTGACAGTTGACAGGGAGGGTGGCGTATAACTGATGTCAGATTATGGTTTTCATGGTTGGACAGCAGTGTGGTCGGGGAGGTGGCGGATGACTGACATTGGCATATCGTTGGCATGGTTGGACAGCAGTTGGGATGGGTCATGTCCAACTGAATGCCTACAGATAAATTGACCTATACAATTTTAAAATATCATAAAGATGAATAATAATTATAATAATTATATTTTAAATTGTCAATAATGTTCCCAGCTTCATTACTCGAGCACTCTTCCTCGAGACCATATTTAGAAAAGGCGTCTCCTCAGATTATCTCAGACCGAAGAGCCCACTGGAAAGTAAGTTCACTTTCACAACTATTTTTAAAATATTTAAATGTACTGACAAGTAGGCTATTGTCTGAAGTACCATAGGTTGTATGTAGTATGACACATTAACTGTGGTTGTTTTCAAAATAACTTTTTTTAAATATCACTGATAGGCTTTTTATTTTCTGTATTGCGGAATGGTTAAAAGTGAATTTAAATGACAATATATAACTAATTGGTCAATTCATTATGTAGTGAATGTATTTAAATTTGTAACTAATTTGTCAGAAGTGAAAAACAGAAGTGATCAAATTTTTTCGCATTGTATTTTAGTTCAAAGAGCTGGTATAGGTATAGGCGTAGTGTGTGAAGATGCCACAGAAATGACTATTTGTTTGTTTGTAGACATTAGCCACAAATGTAACTTGATGGCAACAGCACAGAAGGGAACTTTCTCATAACTATTTAAAAAGTGGTAAATACTGGCAATTAAGATTATAGTTATAAGAATTAATATGGCTTGTACTTATTGAATGCCTTGTAGTTTAGTTTTTTTTTTTTTCTGTTTATCTAGAATTGAGCCAAGATGTGTACAGAGGATTCAATGTTGTTCAATTCAGGAACTCGATCATTGAGAAGCAAGATGTTTGTCGTTTATTATTTTATTATTATTTATCTACTATTTGTGAATAAAATTGGTGCTTGTTATTTTTTAATAATGCTTCAGCTGAGCGATTTGAATATACTATCTTACATGTCTTACTGGTGTAGGAAACACAATATTTACTGTTGTGTTTTGATCTGTGGATATGTAATACATAAGTGGCTACTGCACATATACTTATTTAATATTAAATGCATTATTTAATCATTCTTGGTTCTATTGCGCATGTATAAGATGTCATCTTTTTAAATAACTGAGTATATTGGATAATACTAATTTCAGAAATACTCTATCAAGCTTCCTGCAATCCCATCTCAACAGGGAGAGCAAAAATGAAGCAATAGCATTGAAAACATAGTAGTTCTGCTCCTCTGCAATACATTTCTACAAGATCAAGAATGGGTATTGAAAACACTGAGGGTTACAGGATGAAGATACCAAAGGACTGAGCAATACTGCATACAAGATACGAGCAAAGGATACTTTTTGGGAATTAACATTTGCAAGTCAAAACACGGATGGCTACTGACATTGGTCCGTCATCGTTTTGAACATTGGGCCAACATGGGTACAATGACTTCATTGGGCCAATGTTGGCACGATGAGCAAAACGCCAACGGGCTGCCGACGTCTTCCAACATTGGTCCAACCGCTCGTTGGCCCAACACTGCTGTGCTATTTGGGTATATATTGTAACGTGTTATCACACATAATAAGTGGGAAGTGAATGGCGGTGTGGTGGGGAGGGGCACAGAGTGGGGATAAAGGGAGGAGGAAGCGGAAGGAGGGTGTGTTCAGTCTCTATGCATTGCATGTATCGTTATTTTGTAATTAAAATGAAAGCTGTGGTTCTACTTGGCATAATGAGTTGGGCTTACTCTTTGGATGCCTAGTGAATGGTACAATATAATATTTGTTATCGTAGCACTGACCATTTTTCAAATACATGCATTTTGAACATTTGGAGAAATTGATGATCAAACATGTCTGAGTTGATAATTTTTCCTATGGACTTTTCCTGATCTCACAGATCCTTCAGTAGATATAATTCATGCCTAGTGCACTAAATTAAAATGCATGAACTGGTCTGGAACAAGTTCCCCAGCCCAGCCATACTGTTGAGGTTACCTTCATTTATTTTGGGAGAACCCTGAACAGGCACATTTTATTTTCCTTTTGGTGTTTTCTGACTACATCAACCCTTAAAAGTACCCTTTGAAATGAGAGTTGGAGTAGTTCACGCTTCTTCAAGCATTGGACTTGTGCACCCCTCTGTATGTGAAGCCTTCTTCAAAGTGATGACAAAGACTATGAAAAGGTAACTCCAAAGGATTTCATAAATAGTGCAAAGAGAGTCCTCACTGACTTTACTTTTACAGCAAGCCAACTAAAAACCAAAATTACCTCTAAATAATAATCCTTTGCGCATCCATGCTGTGCAATGTGAAAATGAATATGAAGCAAAGTCTAGGTGAATCTCTGATTTGAATCATTGCTGGGGTTTGAAATAATATGTATTGTATACAAAAAGCAGACTTTTGGCTTCATTGAAAGATACTGATGAAGGAACTGAAGACATTGTCAGTTAGTTAGACTACTGACATAGTGCTTCTTGGTTTATTTTGTATCCAAGAAATTAAAAATACTGCTGAAATGAAATGAAATCATGTTGGATCACAATTTGACAGCCATTCAATCTGCTATCTAGTTAGTGCTATAAAGAAGACGGTAGAGGTTAAAAAAATGTTTAGTCTTTAGTCATTTTATCTGAAATCCATCTTTATGAGCACATTAAAACACATCTTGTGATTACAGTTCTAAGAGGAATCCTGGGAAGAGATGTTGAAATTTAATAGCATATATATATATATATATATATATATATATATATATATATATATATATATATATATATATATATATCCTTGGGACATATTTGGATTTACACTCCTTTTGCATTTGCTGACAAAAATACTATTTTTTTCTGTAGCCTGCTACTGCCCTTCCCTATTAACCTGACAGATTACAGTTTAAACTTTGCAAACATTTAAAATGCTAAAGAGTTAGTGCTGTGTGAAAAGGTCCTTGATTTTGACTTTTAATATTAATCAGAGTTATGTTGCTCTCCTAGCATTTCCATACATTGATTTCACAGATCACAGGACATTACTGTTGGCTCCCAGTTTTGTGCTGGCAGAGTGGATTTTTGTTTTCTACAAAAAAGTAATTAAATTGCCAAACAGTTCCTTAACACTAGAATAGTGCAGCCATGAAACAGATATAATAAGGTTTTTAAAAGTCCTAAGGAAGCATCCAAATTCAGACCACAGCCTGCCTGAAGCCATGAAAAAAGGTGTATTGGATGAAGAACAGGTGCTCAATATGTTCAAATTGTGGCCCTTCAGATTACAAGAACTCAGCTTGGACTCAGATTGTCATGTTTTTGTAGTTACTCTTCACACATTATCTTACACACACACCAGTGCTAAAAAAAGTATAATTATAATCTGCTGAAGCTTAACTCTAATTGACATCCTTTGTGCCTCATTTCTGTTGCTGTAGTAATCCAGAGTGTCCTTGAAAATGAGGTACTAGAAATCTCTGTGGGTTCTTATCTTTGGATGAAATGAGGGGAGAAACCTGAGGTAATTTCAGCCCTATCAGCTGTAAAACACTGGCATTCTAACCTTGGGGGCCAAACACTTATGGAAAAAATGAAGAAAAAATAAATTGAAGTCCCATAATTACTTAGTTAATTAGATCACTGTGTACCATTGATCCACAGTGGTTAATAGCTTCTGATAGGACACCTAAACCTGACAAATGTATACAAATTCATGCATCATTAGTCAAAAACCTCACACGTGTCTTATCCTGAAATATATGTAAACTGTTCTGTTTTTGTGAACTTCTGAGGTTCAGTTACCTTCACACGATTGAGACCATGTAGTCAATAATTTAGTACTCCAGACCTTTGCTATATGTTATTCCTTCTCTCCAATAAATAAGTGCAATTTCTTATAATACAAGTGTAATACATAAAATGTGTTGTATAGGGTATACAGAACTAAACACAAGATGGCACAGTGACTTGAAGGTACACAAGACTCTGATGCTTGCCAGAGTCTGTGGCAGATTAGACAGACCAGAATCTACCAGATGATGACCTTAACAACATTAATAGCCTGCAGCTACTGGTTCAGCGCCTACTGTATGACAGAGTTTACAAACAAAGTGCTTTCAAATAAGATTAACTGTTTTCAAAATCTCTTGCAGTGATGGCTGTCACTGATGGTGCTCATCTAAGAAGCACGGTTGCAGCAAGGGACAAAATAAGAAATCCAAAGACTTAAACAGGTTTGTTAAATATTGTTTTTCATCTTTTTGTTGATGTTTTTTCCATTTCTGTGATTCAACAAAGACCATCTGAATCTTAAACCAGATTACAAATGGTTTATGATTTCCAGAATCCGGAACCGAACATTCCATAGAAAAAACAACAACTTAAAAAACAGTTATAATCATGTAATCAAAAGCATAAATAACTCGTCATCATTGTCATGCAAGTGAGTATGGACCTTTTGGGAAAGTGGTAGCATGGGAGTGTACATGGCTGGGGTGTGGGAGATCGGATCCTCCCCCATGCATGTCAGTGCCTGTATGTATGGTTCATGAAAGATTTGATAAATCTTGTACATTCTGCAGTGTAGCATGTAAGATATAATAACATTCAGATGGATACGTCTTTTTTCCACAGGATGCATGAGCTGTCCAATGTCCAAGAACCAAATCAAATGTCCAAGAAGCATTCTTACCACAGTATTAAATATCACTGTGCAGATGTGACAAGGGTTCAAAAACAGTGCTCTCACCAGTAAGGAGCAGTTCAACTCAATACTTTCTTATCTCATTTTAATTACACTGCAACACAGTGTAATTAGAGAAACATAAAGTGTAAGTGTCACCAGTCAGTGCTTTAAAATTGATAGACTGGAGATATCTCCACTATGAAATTATAGTGAGCCCTGTTGCACAGCCTGAGAAATTGAGTCTTCATTTGCATGACGCTGATACAGCCCTCTTGCTAAATAATTGTAGTGTTAATATCATATTTTGGAAACCTTAATCTGTCTTGTAGCTGAACTGGATAAACATTTATAGGGAGTATTTCACATGAGTTAATGCACATTATTCACATTACAGGGCATCTACGGCAATAATTTCACCTGTTGTCCACCTCGTCCTACTATGTATTTAAGCTATGCACACACAAAATTAAGCACTGTTGCACCTCTTGGGTTTGGGAACTTGACTTAGTAGATTGGAATTGCTGTAGTGTAGACTACAATTGTTCCCAATTAGGATATGGCCAGGTCCAAATTGATGAACCACTGAGGTTTCTAGTTTTCCTCGCCCAGTATTCCTCTTGGAATTTGGTGTCTCATTTCTGATGTATGGTGTGAAAATGAATGATTTATGTGATGATGTTTTATGCCATGAAATCTGAAAAAGGACATAGCTGAATACTTTTTTGAGCATCATTGATTGCGATTTTCTGATTGTGATTGCACTCTACTCTCCACTTATCTGGTCAAATGCTCTTATCTGATTTTGTATTTAAGCATGCTGGACCTGCAAAGTCATCTTTAGATGAGGATAGAAAATGAAAACCTCTCAGGTGCTACATGGCAGCTGTTGCATTAAGTCTGTGGAAAGTTTAAAATGAAACAATCAAACAAACACATAATTTCAAAGCCAGTTCAGCCATCAAAAGTGCATTGCACTAGTCAGTTAATAGCAGTGGCTCAGAAATTCACTGCAACTGCATTATCTAGTTTTGTGTATAAGTAATCATGTATCCTATTCATTTAAATCAACTTTGGGATTGTTTTTAATACCATCTTCCTAAAGGGTGTATTGAGTCATATCTTCTGATTATCATGTTTAATCTGTTTTAACCTGATTTCTCCCACTATTTTCAGGATTTGGGTTAAACCTGAAAACTCCTTGAACCCTAGAAATCTGTAAGTGAATAGTTATCTTTCAAGTTGGAAGCACTGCCCAAGGGGGAGGGGGTTTCTGCGCACTTCCGTAGGAACCTGATCAAAATGTCACTCTATCAAAGCTGCCATTGGCCCCTGCACTCGTCACTCAGAACAGGTCCCTTCCCACATCCTGTTCTATAAGACGTGACATCAGTGCAGGTTTGTCCTCTTTTGCCTCTTTGAGAACGTGAGCTCTCCGTGTCTTGTCTTGTGCATTAGACTCTGCATTAGACATTGTTTATTAACAATTATTATTACTCGGTTGGTTGGCTTCACAGCTGTGCGGTCACCACCGTTATTATTGTTGTCTGTGTCTATTTGTGTTATTAGTTATTATTATTGATAGCTAATCCGACTCTGTTCCGTCCGTGCTCCGGGGCTCCGGTGCGCTTCGGTTTCAGTTTCGGCTACAAATAGCACACTTTAAAAATAATAGCCATGTTTATATAGTGCCTTATATATTCCGACTGCTTGCTGTGTTGGTTTTTTGTCCACAGGGCTTTTTCCTCCACAGCAGGAGCCCTAGCAGTGACAGTAAAACCCGAGGCCCGGCTGCCCGGCCTGAGCCTTGGTGTGTCGTAAGAGATCTCGCCCGCATGAGGTGCTCCTCCGCAAGCTTGCGCCAACACTACAGCCCCACGACTGCGGCTGTGGGAGATCTCGCTCTCTCAGTTTGCTGAGAACGAGCACTGCTAGCCCTCCCGGTCCGTGCGTGCATGCGTGCCGGTCCCGGCGGCCCACGGCAGCTCGTGGTAGGAGGGGACATGGCCCGACCCCACCTCCTCCACTACTGAGCCCCACCCCTGAGGCGTTCCAGCAGCCTCTGGCCCACCCTTACACCCCCCAGCAACTCTCCAATTGGCAATTCTGCACCCAAGACTGTTGGGTGCTCCAAATTATATTATACCCCCATTTCAGGGCGTGGTGTGAACGTGAGTGAGGGACCCGTTGCTGTGTGTGGTGCTTCGCGTCGAAATCGACGCTCTCCTGGAGAAGCGAGCAATCCGCGAAGTGCCCCCGCTGGGGCAGCACGAGGGATTTTATTCCCCATACTTCCTTGTGCCCAAGAAAGATGATGGTTTCCACCCCATCTTGGATCTAAGGCACCTGAACCACCACCTCAAGGTGTTGCGCTTCAAGATGCTCAACCTGCTCACCAAGTCCCAGGCCATCAAGCCCGGCGACACAGGATGTTTCTCCGCTTCACCTTCGAGGGCTGAGTGTTCGAGTTTGCTGTTCTCCCCTTCGGCCTGTCGCTAGCGCCACACACTTTTTCCAAGTACATGGACGTAGTGCTAGCCCCCTTGTGTTGTGTCAATTATCTAGACGACTGGCTGGTTTGTTCTCACTCGAGGGAGTAGGTTCGGATACACACAGACCTGATTTTAGGCCGCCTCTCCGAATTTGGCCTTTGGGTCAATCGAGAGAAGAGCTGCCTGACGCCAACTCAGCAGGCACAGTTCCTCGGACTGCGCCTCGATTCCGTTGCCATGCTCAGCACGCTGGCTCCAGAGAGAGTTGCCTCAATACACACATGTCTCTTCCTCTTCCGACTGAGAGCTCGTGTCAGGGTGTCCCTTTGCCAGAGGCTGCTGGGCCTCCTAGCAGCTGCATCACAGACCCTCCCCCTCGGCCTCCTCCAGTTGAGGCCGTTGCAGTGGTGCTTCAGTTCTCTCAGGATGCACCCTCGCCGCGATCGAGCACACCGAGTCACAGTCACTCCGACGTGCTGGAAGGTGCTCTGTTGGTGGAGGAGCCCACACAATTTGACCATCGGTGTGCCCCTGGGGCCAGTTTACCACCGAGCAGTCATGACGACAGATACCTCCAAGCAGGGTTGGGGAGCAGTCTGCGATGGACGTGGAGTCCGAGGCAGGTGGACGGAGCCCGCACGGGCCCTCCATATCAACATCCTGGAGTTACAAGCAGTACTCCTTGGACTGTTTCATTTCCTGCCAGTCCTGTGGGACAGACGTGCTGATCCGGACGGACAACACAGTGGTGGTTGCCTATATCAACAGGTAAGGAGGTCTCCAGTCGCGCAGTCTGTACTGTCTAGCACGCCGTCTGCTTCTGTGGGCGCAACCACAATTCTGCTCCATCAGAGCAGTTCACCTTCCAGGCCTGTCCAACATGGCGGTGGACCTCCTCTCTCAGGGAGGCCCCCCGGTCTCAGAATGGCGCCTCTACCCGCTTGTGGTACAACAACTGTGGAGCCGATTCGCCAGGGCGGACGTGGATCTCTTTGCCTCGGCAGAGTCCACACACTGCCCACTATGGTTCTCTGTCCGAGGCCGCTCAGGGAACCCTAGGGATCAATGAGCTATCCCACACATGGCCGCGCTTGTCTCCTTTACATGTTCCCACCGTTCCCCCTCCTCCCGGTGGTCCTGGAGAAGGTCAAGAGAGAACGAGCAACAGTTCTGCTGATAGCCCCATGCTGGTCTCGCAGATTCTGGTTTGCGGATCTGATCACCCTCCTCCAAGGAGAGCCTTGGCAGCTCCCAGTGAGAGCGAACTTGTTGTCCCAGGTGCAGGGCACGCTTTGGCACCCCAATCCGGGCCTCCTCCAGCTCTGGGCCTGGCCCCTTAGCGGGAGCTATTGTTTGCCTGGGGTCTGTCGGACGCGGTAGTTGCCACTATTCAGTCGGCGATAGCTCCCTCTAAGAGGTCACAGTATTCCTACCGCTGGTGGACGTTTAGCACCTGGTGCAAAGACGGTGGTCAAGACCCAATTAATTGCCCTATTGCCCAATTGTCATATTGCAATTTTTACAAGAGCTATTGGACCAGGGCAAGTCCCTGTCCACGCTCATGTGCAGATTGATGGTGACCCTCCTGGATCTCATTATCTGGCTGTGCAGTTTTTAATGGGAGCTCGACGGCTACGGCTTCCTCAAACCCTTTCACTGCCTGCATGGCGCCTTGATGTAGTGCTGGACGCACTTTCCCAAGCCCCATTTGAGCCACTGAACTCAGCTGAGCTGAAGCTGGTGTCACTTAAGACTGCGTTTTTGCTGGCAATCACCTCTGCAAAACGCATGAGCAAGTTACACGCCCTGTCTGTACACCCATTGTGTGTCCTTTTTGTGGGAGATGCTACGGCCTAACCCTGCATTCCTCCTGAAAGTGCTGTCTCCATTTCATGTCAACAAGCCTATTGAGTTGATGGCTTTTCATCCTCCTCCCTTCGCTTCAGAGCAAGAGAGTCGACTTCACCTGCTCTGCCCTGTGCGGGCCCTCAGGTGTTATTTGGAACGCACTAAGGACATTCGGTGCTCAGACCAACTGTTTATGTCTTATGGAGCGTGGACACAGGGCCAGGCGCTTTCAAACGAGTTGCCAAACGTCAGCCTCGAAACCTTAATGACTTGGAGAGGATCTGCAAAGAGGAGTGGGACAAAATCCCTCCTGAGATGTGTGCAAACCTGGTGGCCAACTACAAGAAACTTCTGACCTCTGTGATTGCCAACAAGGGTTTTGCCACCAAGTACTAAGTCGAAGGGGTCAAATACTTATTTCCCTCATTAACATGCAAATCAATTTATAACTTTTTTGAAATGCGTTTTTCTGTATTTTTTTGTTGTTATTCTGTCTCTCACTGTTAAAATACACCTACCATTAAAATTATAGACTGATCATTTCTTTGTCAGTGGGCAAACGTACAAAATCAGCAGGGGATCAAATACTTTTTTCCCCTCACTGTAAGTCATCATCATTTTTCAGCATATTTTGTATCCTAGAAGAAAATTGCATTTCTCTTTCTGTACAGTGATTTTTGTATTCAGTGCTTACAAAAATAGTTCAAGGAGGTTAATGCTTTAAGTAGCAATACAGCAGTGAGTGAATGGATTGCTGTAGGGAGAAAAAAAGCTTTATCTTCCCTGGTGAGTGTTCTTAGATAACGGTGTCATGTCCTCCGAAACAAAAATGGGCTATTATCATGTTGCAGTACTACAATTTGCATGTACCTTCAAGTCACTGTGCCACAATATCCATTTAAAGTCCATTCTCTGAAACAAAAAAACCAAAGTAATGAACTGTTATAGCTTTGCTCATATCAGGTAAATAGTCAATTTATTTTTACTGACATTCCAGAAGCCTGTTCAGCTGCTCCCTTTGTTTTCTCAAATTAAAATGAAACATGACTGCCTCCTGATTGTTTTTCCCTTTGGCTATGCTATTGTTTTGTCACTCTTTCCCTTTCTATTCCATTCATAATCATCACTTGTATGGTGTAAGAACAGGACAGCCATCCTTACTCTCTGTTTGGTGCTAACAAGTACAGTCAGCATTACATTTAAATTAAGTGTTTTCTTGTACATTACAAACCCATCGAAAAAGTCAGACATGTATGTTTGTCAATCAGAAGTTGTTTTTAGGACCTTTAAGAGTTTCAAAGATTTTATTTTGAAGCCATTTGGTGTGTGGAATAAGAACACATAACTTTCTATTGTACATTGCTCTTATCCCTTACTTTAATCTGGAAACAAATCACTTGTGTCAGATTGCACTTTGATCGATTCCTGATGGAGGGTTCTGTTCATTTTTTAAATGTATTTGAATGTCCCTTTTTAGACATCAGAAGGCCTCAGCTTTGATTCTTGAGGATATCAGGTTTTATGTGGGACTTTACATGGCAAAGGTGAACATATTAGGAATGCTTATTCATTTGTACTGATTAAGAATATACTTTAATCTATTAATTCATTCATTTTTTTGGAATGACAACCAGAAGATCACTGATATACAGTATGTCATCAGTTACCTGTTTGTAAAGTCCACTCATACAGCAATACAATAATTTATTATTAGATGGCTGAAAAAATCATACAAATTGATAAATTGGTCTTGTTGAAGTCTATTGAATTGGTTTTGTTGAATTCTACTGAATTTTCTCAGTTCATTTGTACACGTGAGAGTGAGGTTTAAGACTGTTTTTGTTTCAGTATGTTCAGTGTTACATATTACTACTGCAAATTGATGATAAAGGCCACTACACAAAGTTGAGCTTATAGTAAAGCCTTAATTGTATTTCTGCATATGGATAGCAAGCTGCCTAACTAAAGGGGGGATAGTAAGAAGCCCCAGTACTCAATGCTTTCATCACCCCATGGGAATAAGAACAGCAGTAAGTACATTGGTATTGTAGCTTTGGGATAACAAAGGAGAACTTAACATTGAACTAAATTAGAAGTGTAACACTTTGGAATAAAAAGCACCTCTGGCTTCCGAATGGCTAAACTGGTAGAAGCCTCACATCAATTGTGCAGGCCTGGTTCTACCCTGGACTATGCCAAATGCACCTGTAACAATAGCCCGAGTGCTGAGTGACTGCCTTTTCTGGGTGGTGTATTGCAGCTTCCACTTCCCCATTATTGATCCAACTGTGCTTACTGGGATATCCAATACACAGCCTGATTAATGATCCTTCAGTGGTTTTCATCCAGAAAATGTGACAGGAACTTTAATGGTTCACAGGTGGGGGCCAATGGTAAGGTAATTGTATCCTCTTTAGGGCAGTTTCTGTCATCTGTATAAACTGGGAGCATCCACAGCACAGGGGTTGAATACTTATGCAAGAAACATATTTCAGTTTTTTTATTTTTCTTTCAAATATTTAATAAAACCAATATTTCCAATACTGCAACACCAAGAGGTCAATAAAGGAGGAAGTGAAACAGATAAAGTGCAAACATTAAAGTATCTAGGAAAATGAACAACATGTGGCAAATGTTCTAAATGAGTATTTCACAGAGGTTTTTATAAAACAAAAAGGGGGGTAGATTTCTATCTGGCTGGCAGAATTACTAAAAATGCACGACTACGCCACCTAGTGTTTTAATTGAGCACTAGGACTCAAACTTCCGATATGAATAAAAAAAGGGAAATCACAGGTTCTTGTACCTGGGGTCCACAGCATAGATCTGCAACACAGAGAATCAAATGGGGGCACAATTATTTTATTCAGAGTATTCTTATAGTCTAAAAAACAAGTCTTAAAAACAATAAAAAAAACTGTCCAAAAAATATTAAAAGCCACAGCAATGTCCAAAAAAGTACAGTCTCTGCCACAGGAACAAAACCCACCCCCCAAAAAGTGGTCCAGTCCACTGCTAGAGCGATGTCGGAAGGGTTGGCTTGTATCCAGATATAAACGCTATCTCAACTCACAGTCCAACAAGTACCTCCAGTGTCCATAGAAAGCTTAAAAAGTTATTAAAAGAAAACAATGTTAAAACCCAGTTATAGCAGCAGGCAGGGGGTATACAAAAAATGCATATAAAAAGATAACCAAATACAAAAATGTGCATCCTTGCAGAGATAGTTTTAAGTCTCTTTAAATCTCCCAATTTCAGTTTTGGTTTCAGTTCCAGTGTCTCTCGTTCGCTCTCTGCATTCTCTCTGTCTTTATTTCTCTGTTTCTTTTCCCCTCTCCTTTCTCTGCTATTCCCTCTGTTTTTTGTAATCCCCACTTCTCTTCGGTCGTGCTCTCTCCTCTTCAGTTGAACAAGCCCTTTTTTAAAAGGCTACTGCATCTGTCAATAATTATGTCATTAAAAGACGCAAGAACGCTTGGAGTGGAATGCGGTAGTTAATACTTAACAAGGTAATTAGTGCAATCAATCAATAAACAAAACTCGTGCAAAACCAAAAGTGTATAGATCACAAAATCACGTGTCAAAAGATAGTCAAACAAACGTGTTAAATGTATATAAACAAAATACGTGTAATAAATATAAAGCTAAACAAAATAAACATAACCAAGCTAAGTGGTTACCCCAGGTGACATTACTCCTACCAGCTAAATGAATTGTCGTCCCCGACTATCACTTTTACTCACAAAACCTCAATGGGGGTACTCCTCTTTTCTCTCGAGCTGAACGCCTCAAACCGTCATCCGGATCAATTTCTGGTACTAAGGCTAGCTGTGGGGCTTGAGCGGGTTCAGGGGCTGGTTCTGGGGCAAGAGCGGGGTTAGGTGCTGGTTGTAGGGCAGGAGCTGGGTTAGGCACTGGTGGTAGGGCCTGTACTGGTCTCCACATGTGGGAATGCCACATGTCAGTGTCGGCAACTCCCAATGGAGGGTCTTCCACCTGTACAGATTGAGGGGGAGAAAATTTCGTTGTATGGTCCGAATAGGGCCATCTTTCCCTTCTGGCCTTATCTTATACACAGGGTGATTGGGTGCTAAATGGGCAACAATGATTTGTAGCCTACTATCCCAGTAGGGGGCCAACTTATCTTTGTCCCTTCTCCGAAAATTACGGACAAGGACTCATGCACCTGGTAATAAGGGGGCCTCTTTACTCCGACGGTCATACAGTCGCTTCCCTTTTTCTTGACTTTGTCTAGAAGCCTTCTCAACCTGTTCATAGGCCCAAGCTAATCTCTTATGGTGGATTTGTACCCAATCCTGTACTCCCCCACCACCAGTACTATTCTGCGAAGCAGGAACGGTCGCCATTACCATGTCTACTGGGAGGCGTGCATGTCTACAAAACATAACAAAAATTGGAGCATAACCAGTACTACTATGGCCTGCATTATTGTAGGCATGTACCACTTCTGGTAAGTGTTCCTCCCACTTATGCTGCTTTTCTTCCTCCAAGGTGCCTAAAAGACTCAAAAGTGTTTTATTAAAACATTCACACATCCAATTCCCTTGGGGGTGATAAGCAGTAGTACAGCTTTTTGTACAGCCATAGAGCCCACACAAATTCTTTACCAGAGAAGACTCAAACCCAGCCCCTCGGTCAGTCAATATCCTCACTGGACAGCCAAAGGGCTGGATGAGAGTATGCCACAATACTCTGGCTGTGGCAAGAGCCGTCTGATCTCGTGTGGGAACAGCCCATGCGAATCTAGAAAATAAATCAGTCATTACTAACACATAAGGCTTGGAATCATTCGGGCGACCCAAGAAAATATAGTCTAGTGCAACCACTTCAATAGGGGAAGAGCATCTAATGGGGTTCAGGGGGACTCTTACCTCCGGCCCAGTATTACACAGGCTACAGCGAGGGCACTCTCCGACCCAGTCTTGTATCTCTCCTCTCATTCGGGGCCAGTAGAAACTTCTACGCAGAGTAGACAGTCTTCTCCCAGCTCAAGTGTCCCGAGGCCCGATGGTACTCTTCCCATATAGCCCGAGTACGTCCTGAGGGTGCCACAATCTGTTGGTGATCCTCTTCGGATCAGCAGATCATTCACTAAGCCGAAACGCTTCCATTCCCTTAGCAAATGCTGCCAAGTGAGCAATGCAGTCTGGCAACTTCTGTGACTTCACCTGGTCAATAATCCACAAGAGGTCTGGATCCACTCCTTCCAATGAGGCACACCCCATCCCACTCCTTGGACAGGGTCTAACTCTTCTCCTTCAGGGCAAACCTGGACCAGACAGGCTTCCATCTGTGCATCTTGGGACATCCTAGAAAGTACATCAGCATTTTGATTGGTCAATCCTGGGCGATATTTTATTTCATAATTATAATTGGCTAACTGCGCCACCCAGTGTTGCTCTACAGCTCCTAAATTCGCAGTCTTCAGATGGACCAAAGGGTTATTATCAGTGTAAACCGTCAAAGTTGCTCCCCACAGATAATCCTTAAACTTCTCTGAAACAGCCCATTTGAGAGCGAGCATTTCCAATTTAAAAGAACTATAGTTCTGATCATTACGATCAGCAGGGTGTAGGCTCCGACTAGCATATGTGATCACTCTCTCCTTTCTTTCCTGGACTTGAGAGAGTACTGCCCCTAGCCCTCCCAGGCTGGCATCTGGATACACATGGAAAGGCTGGCTAAAATCTGTAAAAGCCAACAAAGGGGAGATGTTAAAGCAGATTTCAAGGCATCAAATGCTACCTGACATTCCTGGGTCCAAATAATTGGGGCAGTCTTCTTCCCAGATGCTGTGCCCACTAGAAGGGCATTAAGTGGGGCAGCCAGTTTAGAAAAACCTGGAATAAACCGACGATAATATCCTGAAAATCCCAGGAATGACTGTACTTGTCTCACAGTCTTTGGGGGCTCCCAATCTCGGATTACTACCAGTTTCTCTGGATCGGGAGAAACTACTTCATGACTCACCATGTGACCTAAATTCTTGACTTCCTGTTGGAAGAAATTACATTTACATAATTGCAATTTCAAACCATATTGTGCCAAACGTTGAAACACCCTCTCCAAGTGCTGTAAATGGGAGTCGAAATCAGATGAATATACAATTATGTCATCTAAGTAGATCAGCAAAGAGTCACATACCTGATCCCCCAGGCAGCGTTGTATTAAGCACTGAAAGGTTGCAGGCACGTTACACAACCCGAACGGCATACAGTCGAATTCAAACAGGCCAAGTGGTGTGGTGAAAGCAGTTTTTTCACGATCTTGTGGGTCCATCTCCACTTGCCAATATCTACTGGCAAGGTCAAGGGTCGGGTACCACCGGGCCTGCTTTAGACTGGTAAGGGACTCTTCTATGCGTGGTAGTGGGTATGCATCTTTATGCGTCAATGCGTTTAACTTGTGGTAATCGACACAGAATCTCCAACTACCGTCCTTCTTCCGGACTAAAACCACAGGTGCAGCCCAGGGACTGGAACTCTCTCGCACTACTCCACGATCTAGCATATTAGACAACAATATACGTAACTCCTGGTACAGGGCTGGGGGAATAGGGCGGTGACGTTCCCTGATGGGAGGGGCACTGCCAGTCGGGATTCGATGTAATACTGCATCGGTGCGGCCGAAATCTTCGTCATGAGCGGCAAACACTGATGACCATCTTGCCACCAGTTCATCCCATCTCTGCTGCTGGGACGGATCCAAGCCATCCACTTCCTTCATTTCCTCTTTATCTTCTGTTGGCATCTGGATCCTCCGAACATCCACTTCCATGACTCCAGCTCGAACCTCCTCCAAGTGGACATCATGGTCACTCCACACTTCATGGGGCTCTATGTGGGTAACAGCCACAATTGGTCCCCGCCTAGTAATGAAGACTGGATAGGGGTGAGGATTCTGTACATGCACTGGCACCTTCCCCTGCTGAACTATGGCCAATGTATGGCCAACCTCAAAAGCAGCATCTTTTGAAGCTGGTTCAACTAACACACAGCAGGTCCATTTAGTGTGTAAACCAGAGATTCTTACCCACACAGTCTTCTCGCTGTTGGGAGGGAGCTCTACTGGATTTCGATTAGCCAGCCTCCCCTGGCCCAATTTCCCATGATTCTGTCTCTCAGTGGCCACACGTCGACACTCTCCCAGGGTACGTCTCAAGGGTTCTTCTTCTGGGTTGTTAGACCAGTCAGTCCCCTGAAAAACCTCTTCCCAACAAGCAGAAAGCACATTCATCCCAAGTATGCCTACTTCAGTTCCAATACATTTATCTTCTACAATCAATACTACCTTCTTCTTCATCCGCACACCCCTCACCACAAAGTCAAGGACCACGTAACCCTCACAAGGGATCTTCAACCCATTCGCTGCCCGTAGAGTAAGCCATTGAAGACCTCCTGCCTCTTCCAGTTGGCGATCTCCCAACCACTTCTGAAAGAAATACTGGCTAAACAAGGTCACCTGTGAGCCTGGATCTACCAAACATGGCATTTTAATTCCATAATTCTCCACTTCTACTTGTGGACAATTTCCTATAATAGAGGGCCGTAGTCCAACCTCACTTGGGGTTGTCTCCTCAGCTACTTGCCCTACAGTAGCTGAGCGTTGGAGTTAAAGCTGGATTCCTACGGGCTCTAGGGCATTGCCTGCCTATATAGCCACTCTGCTGGCACAAATAGCATACAGGCAGTCCTCTAGCATCCCACTGCCATCTTGGGACAGCTGTTCTCTGGGGCTGTACAAGGAGAGTAATTGTAGGAACAATAGGAGTAGAGTCACAAGTTACCTGGGGAGGAGAAGTAGAAAGTTGTCTGTGGACTTCTTCCACAATGGACTTAGTGAGAGTAGCAGTCTGGCTCTGTACTTCTTTCAATAACTCACTGCGCATGTCCCGTTTCCACTGCTCCAGATCACCCAATGGTCTTGGTGAAGGCACAGAGCGTTGAGTGGCATAACACAGACCCTCCTCTTTAATTGGGGATCCCAGGTCTTCTTCTAGATGTCACGCCTCCTGGTGGACCCAAGAGAATGATGTTGCAGGAGTTCTCCTCACCTGCCTTTTCAATTCCTGTTGTATAAGACTTTCTTGCAGGCCTCCCAGGAATTGATCTCGCAGGACAACATCATTAAGAGCCACTCCTTCGGAGTCCCGGCGTTGTAACCTATTAAACAATTCCCAGAGCCGGAGAGCAAAAGATCCCACCTGTTCCCCACTGCACTGTCTACAATTAAAAAAACGTATACGTAAATATGTTCTTGGTCGCCATATAAACCTTGCAGCACTGTTAATACCTATGCACTAGTAGCCCACTCTGCCTGTCCTAAAAATCAACACCTCCCACTTTGCATCACCATCTAGAGCGTTTAAAATAAAATAGATTTTTTGCTCTTCATTTAAACCTTGCAGTCTAATCATAGCCTGAATTTGGGTTTCCCCATTCCCCAAAATTAAGTTCACTACAAATCCCTTTAAATTTTGGAACCCAAGGGGAACCCATTAAAATTACCATAGCTGCTGGCATGCTTGGGGGCATTACTTCTGGTGCTCCTTGTTCATCCATGTTGCAATTTTGCTGTGGAAACCCAGATCCTGACGACTACTGCCAAATGTGAGGGGGTAGATTTCTATCTGGCTGGCAGAATTACTAAAAATGCACGACTACGCCACCTGGTGTTTTAACTGAGCACTAGGACTCAAACTTCCAATATGAATAAAAAAGGGAAATCACAGGTTCTTTTACCTGGGGTCCACAGCATAGATCTGCAACAGAGAATCAAATAGGGGCACAATTTTATTCAGAGTATTCTTATAGTCTAAAACACTTTAAAACAAGTCTTAAAAACAATTTAAAAACTGTCCAAAAAATATTAAAAGCCAAGGCAATCCAAAAGTTAAAAGCCACAGCACTGTCCAAAAAAGTACAGTCTCGGGAACAAAACCCACCCCCCCAAAAATGGTCCAGTCCACTGCTAGAGTGATGTCTGAAGGGTTGGCTTGCATCCAGATATAAACGCGATCTCAACTCACAGTCCAACAAGTACCTCCAGTGTCCATAGAAAGCATAAAAAGTTATTAAAAGAAAACAATGTTAAAACCCAGTTATAGCAGCAGGGATAGCAGCAGGCAGGGGGTAAAAAATGCACATAAAAAGATAACCAAATACAAAAATGTGCGTCCTTGCAGAGATAGTTTTAAGTCTCTTTAAATCGCCCAGTTTCAGTTTTGGTTTCAGTTCCAGTTTCTCTCATTAGCTCTCTGCATTCTCTCTGTCTTTATTTCTCCGTTTCTTTTCCCCTCTCCTTTCTCTGCTATTCCCTCTGTTTTTTGTAATCCCCACTTCTCTTCGGTCGTGCTCTCTCCTCTTTAGTTGAACAAGCCCTTTTTTAAAAGGCTACCCCAGCTGTCAATAATTATGTCATTAAAAGACACAAGAATGTTTGGAGTGGAATGCGGTAGTTAATACTTAACAAGGTAATTAGTGCAATCAATCAATAAAAAAAACTCGTGCAAAACCAAAAAAGTCATAAGTATATAGATCACAAAATCACGTGTCAAAAGATAGTCAAACTTACGTGTTAATGTATATAAACAAATACGTGTAATACATACACTCACCTAAAGGATTATTAGGAACACCTGTTCAATTTCTCATTAATGCAATTATCTAACCAACCAATCACATGGCAGTTGCTTCAATGCATTTAGGGGTGTGGTCCTGGTCAAGACAATCTCCTGAACTCCAAACTGAATGTCTGAATGGGAAAGAAAGGTGATTTAAGCAATTTTGAGCGTGGCATGGTTGTTGGTGCCAGACGGGCCGGTCTGAGTATTTCACAATCTGCTCAGTTACTGGGATTTTCACGCACAAACATTTCTAGGGTTTACAAAGAATGGTGTGAAAAGGGAAAAACATCCAGTATGCGGCAGTCCTGTGGGCGAAAATGCCTTGTTGATGCTAGAGGTCAGAGGAGAATGGGCCGACTGATTCAAGCTGATAGAAGAGCAACTTTGACTGAAATAAACACTTGTTACAACCGAGGTATGCAGCAAAGCATTTGTGAAGCCACAACACTTACAACATTGAGGCGGATGGGCTACAACAGCAGAAGACCCCACCGGGTACCACTCATCTCCACTACAAATAGGAAAAAGAGGCTACAATTTGCACAAGCTCACCAAAATTGGACAGTTGAAGACTGGAAAAATGTTGCCTGGTCTGATGAGTCTCGATTCCTGTTGAGACCTTCAGATGGTAGAGTCAGAATTTGGCGTAAAAAGAATGAGAACATGGATCCATCATGCCTTGTTACCACTGTGCAGGCTGGTGGTGGTGATGTAATGGTGTGGGGGATGTTTTCTTAGCACACTTTAGGCCCCTTAGTGCCAATTGGGCATCGTTTAAATGCCACGGCCTACCTGAGCATTGTTTCTGACCATGTCCATCCCTTTATGACCACCATGTACCCATCCTCTGATGGCTACTTCCAGTAGGATAATGCACCATGTCACAAAGGTTGAATCATTTCAAATTGGTTTCTTGAACATGACAATGAGTTCACTGTACTAAACTGGTCCCCACAGTCACCAGATCTCAACCCAATAGAGCATCTTTGGGATGTGGTGGAACGGGAGCTTCGTGCCCTGGATGTGCATCCCACAAATCTCCATCAACTGCAAGATGCTATCCTATCAATATGGGCCAACATTTCTAAAGAATGCTTTCAGCACCTTGTTGAATCAATGCCACGTAGAATTAAGGCAGTTCTGAAGGTGAAAGGGGGTCAAACACAGTATTAGTATGGTGTTCCTAATAATCCTTTAGGTGAGTGTATGTTGTCTAGCACATTACGTTAGGTATTTAGGCAGGGGCGGTGATCACCCCTCTGTAATAGTTGTTAGTCTTAGATAGTTTAGTTAGTGTAGCTAGTTAGGGTCATCCTACAAATCCAAGTCAGGTAGTGGTTTATTCTTTTAGACTAGCTTAGATAGGTTTTGTTTTGTTTCAGTGTTAGTCGACACCGCCCAGGAGTTAAAAACAAATGAGAGATGAAGGTCTTAAACTATGGCACTAGGTGAAGAGGAATGTTAATTGAATCATTGGCACATGATGCTCAGGAATTTTGGAGAACTGGTTAATATTCTAGAGAGGCCGATCTCTGGAGTGCGCGTAGCAGATCTCACAATGGCAACTTTAATAATAGAAACCTATTCACCATTCAGTTATTGGCTTAAATAGTAATTTAGTATGTATTACAAGCACATTTATTGTACACTTTTGTTTTAAGTCCATAAACAAAGATCTTGTTAAGAGTAATATTATACACTTTATTTCAGTAAATCGTACTATTAGGCAAATTAGTAACTAGTCAGGTGTATGGCTTTGTTAATTATTATTTTATTAAAATCGCTGTGGGCAAAATATGTATATAAACCACAACTTTTTAGCCTTTAATTGCAATACACAATTTCATTTGACAGAATCAAAAATTAAGATAACTACTACAGATCTGAATCTCAGTCTCAAACTTTCATTAAAGGCATCAATTGATAGAATCATAGATATATTTTAATTTTTTTTATGATTACATTGTTTTATTTTTATTTATTTATTTTTTTAATACAGTGGTTACGGAGTTATCTGCAGGATAACACAAAATAAAATATTATTTGTATTGTTTAATTGTTATTAAAATTCCAGGGCACAAATTATAAGGGAAGAAGAGTGTTTTCATAAAGTGTAGTGTACTAGACATGGTTGTATACATTTAAGTAGACAAATCATCTGCACATTTATTGGATCCAAACAATACAGTGCCAAATACAACAGGGTTCTAACCTAACTCTTTACAACTATTCTTCTTCTTGGAATAACTTCACTACTCTATAGACAAGGAAAACAAATGCTGTTTAACAATGTTGACTGCTTCATTATAGTAGGAGGTTAAATAAAGAAGCTGAATGTTGCTTTAGTTTAATCAAACTAAAATTCAATTTTTCAAATAAACATTTTCAAATTATGGAAAAATGTCAATCAGACTATAAAAAGCCTTATTCTGCTAAAGTAGTTATTGTTTATTTATATACATTTGCTTATGCAGTTACATATATAAATATAACCTCTTATGTTCTAAACATTTCAGTTAAAAACTTGATCTGCAATAATTGGGTTTTACAGATACTTAGGCTATATTATGTGGCTAAAAGTTGCTGAAATCTCATCGTTCCTGGAGGGGGAGAATGTACTGAATAACAAAATTACTTTAATTACCTTCTCAGTTGGGCTCATGTAAGATATTAAAATATGATGTATCCATGTATCATGTAGTTTCATTAATTAGCGAAGCATGTTGAAATTAAATCCAACTTTTCCAGCAAGTAAGATACATGTCTCTGCTGTAGAGATTACGTGAGAGAAAGTAAGGCCTTACTACTTTCAAAATTATTACCTTTTCTCCTCCTGTCCAATCAGCAGCATAAGTGCCTAATCTTTGGAAATCCCCTTACATTATATCTTCATTAGTTGGGATGCTGTTGTCTGATTGACTGATTGAGCAGCATTAGCATGTTGTGGGATTAATCTTTCTCACTACACAAGCAATCAGCCAACCAGATATGTGCCTAATGGTTTATTTAATGTTGGTTTACTTTATTTTAGTTTATTTAAACTGTTAAAGGTATATTGTTAAATATGTATGTATGTATGTATGTATGTATGTATGTATGTATGTATGTATGTATGTATTTATTTATTCATTTATTTAGTTGTATGTTTGAAGTATGTTTACCACTGAATAAAGCACTCAGTGGCTACCCTGTGAAGGGTGCTATACAAATAAAAAATGATTGATTGATTGATATGTGGGGTTGAGGGGTAGGGGGATTAGTAGTATTAGACCCACCAAGCCATATAAAAAGCAGCCTAAGCTTACATCTTCAAGTCAGTGATAACTTGCAACGAACTGAAAGCAACTGAAACTGAGGATGATCCCGTGGTTAGTATGCAGCTCCATACTAAACTAATATGCAAGTTTAAAACCCATTGCAAAGAACTTGGTGGCTGAAGTTAGTGCCCAGCTGCATTATAAAAGGTCTCCATTGCAACGAACCCCAAAAGCAGTGCTGCTGCACTCTGGAGGAGACTAAGTACGGGACTATTGGGGGGTGAGATGAACACAGCAATGGCACCTTGACAGTCACTTGCCCAGCAAGACCAAGTGGCACCCGGGAGTGCCCAGCTCTGCCACACCCATTCCCAGGCTCCTGGCAGGTGGTCAGGAGCACTGTACCATCGTGTCCTCGCCCCCTTCCTCCGTTGGTCGCCCATCCTGTCACTGCATACCTCTCCTGTCTCTTCCACTGTAATCCAGCGTCTTTCTCCCCCGCTGCCAACTGCTCACAGCCTTGTATCCCGTGGCCTTACCACCTCCCCCTGCGGAGACCTTTCATTTTCTGCTGGTATTTTCTCTCTCCCATCCATGCTGTCCCTGTGCTTTTGAAACAGTTCCTTCCTAAATCAATCGATCAGGCTCAGCTGCAGCAATTAGTCACAGCATCATCCAATTCCATCACGCTGGGAGGAATCCGTGTCTAATAAATCAAACAAGCAAAATACAGAACAATGTAAAATAAACAAGGTAAACCACTCATGAACATAACCCCAGTTTGCAAACCTAATATACTAAACCATATACAAAATAGTCACTTCATAAAATGCTTGAAATTATACATTATTCCATTAAATCTTTATTAGTTACTGTGTTATAATAGACTTCTCCATGCTCAAATTGTTGTCGCTGTTCTATACACTGCAAGGACATGTTAATGGTCTTTATACATAATTAATTCCTGAATTTAAAATACTAATTGGAAAGGAGACAGACACTTTACTCTGTTTATGTTAAAGCCTGATATAGTTACACCAATGTTTTTTTTCTGAAAACACAGAAAACTATCAGAACATATATTCTGAAATGTGTGTTTTTATGACATGTATTTTGTATTATATTGGAATACATTTTTTATGACATGCTTGTATAAATGCACTGATTGAGTGGGTTAAGAAATCTGGATAGCCTTGTCAAAGCAGTACTAAATTTAGGTACTCCATTCCTAGATATGATATTAAGGTACTGGTAAAAAGGTCTTGAGACATTAGTATTGTATGTATATCACAAATATTACACGAGAACAGGGAATTTGGTCTGTCTTCGCTCATTTGTTTGAGACGCCAGATTTAACCTGTTAATTTCTACTTTTGACCTCTGGTCATTGGTTTAAAGTATAACACACAATTCCTAAAATTATGGAGAATTGATGCTGTTTTGAAGGCAAAGGGTGGTCACACTAAATATGGATTTGATTTAGATTTTTCTTCTGTTCACTCACTTTGCATTTAGTTATTAACATGCCTATTTTTGAAAGCATTCTTACTTTACAGCATTTTTTCATACCTGCCTAAAACGTTTGCACAGTACTGTATATCATTCTCCCAGATTTCTCCCAGGGTACCTTGCATGTTATTGTTTTGTGTTTGTATATTTGTTCTATTGGTTTATGTGGGTTATCACAGAGGGTGAATGCGTGGGGCTAGGTGACTACCAGCAGGGGGGTTGGACCTGCATATGGTAGTCTTGCATAGTCAGGAGAGGTGCAGGAGTCATTCTTCAGAGCGATACACCAAACTGGAGTGCAGCACCCCAAGTGGACTTGGACGTTTTTTCCCTGCACCACGTGTCTGAATAAACGTCCCTGTTGGCTGATAAGACTGTGTTTTGAGAGTCTTTATCAAGAGTTTCTTACAATATCATATAATCAACTTTCAGGGGAAAATAATAACTCTGTCTTGACTTTTTTCCCCACAGCCATGGATACAGCAACACTTCACATTGTCTATGGAAGCTATAATTACTATCAAGGAGTAAGAATATAGAATAAGAAACAGTTACACTCTGTTGACTTCATAATCATGACTGGAGTTGCCAGGGGGAAGACAAATCAGCATATCCACTATCCAGGAAGTTAAGATGCAATACATCCTGTAATTCTGAAGTAGCATACATGCAGGGTTTTGACATCTCCCATTATGTGGTACATTTTACATTTTTTAAGTTTTAAAAGTTGCTTATATCATCAAATCGATCCAGAAGAGTGGTAAAGATCTTACTTATACACTAACCTAAAGGATTATTAGGAACACCATACTAATACTGTGTTTGACCCCCTTTCGCCTTCAGAACTGCCTTAATTCTACGTGGCATTGATTCAATAAGGTGCTGAAAGCATTCTTTAGAAATGTTGGCCCATATTGATAGGATAGCATCTTGCAGTTGATGGAGATTTGTGGGATGCACATCCAGGGCACGAAGCTCCCGTTCCACCACATCCCAAAGATGCTCTATTGGGTTGAGATCTGGTGACTGTGGGGGCCAGTTTAGTACAGTGAACTCATTGTCATGTTCAAGAAACCAATTTGAAATGATTCGACCTTTGTGACATGGTGCATTATCCTGCTGGAAGTAGCCATCAGAGGATGGGTACATGGTGGTCATAAAGGGATGGACATGGTCAGAAACAATGCTCAGGTAGGCCGTGGCATTTAAACGATGCCCAATTGGTACTAAGGGGCCTAAAGTGTGCCAAGAAAACATCCCCCACACCATTACACCACCACCACCAGCCTGCACAGTGGTAACAAGGCATGATAGATCCATGTTCTCATTCTGTTTACGCCAAATTCTGACTCTACCATCTGAATGTCTCAACAGAAATCGAGACTCATCAGACCAGGCAACATTTTTCCAGTCTTCAGCTGTCCAATTTTGGTGAGCTTGTGCAAATTGTAGCCTCTTTTTCCTATTTGTAGTGGAGATGAGTGGTACCCGGTGGGGTCTTCTGCTGTTGTAGCCCATCCGCCTCAAGGTTGTACGTGTTGTGGCTTCACAAATGCTTTGCTGCATACCTCGGTTGTAACGAGTGGTTATTTCAGTCAAAGTTGCTCTTCTATCAGCTTGAATCAGTCGGCCCATTCTCCTCTGACCTCTAGCATCAACAAGGCATTTTCGCCCACAGGACTGCCGCATACTGGATGTTTTTCGCTTTTCACACCATTCTTTGTAAACCCTAGAAATGGTTGTGCGTGAAAATCCCAGTAACTGAGCAGATTGTGAAATACTCAGACCGTCCCGTCTGGCACCAACAACCATGCCACGCTCAAAATTGCTTAAATCACCTTTCTTTCCCATTCAGACATTCAGTTTGGAGTTCAGGAGATTGTCTTGACCAGGACCACACCCCTAAATGCATTGAAGCAACTGCCATGTGATTGGTTGGTTAGATAATTGCATTAATGAGAAATTGAACAGGTGTTCCTAATAATCCTTTAGGTGAGTGTATGCTATAGCACCACTTAAGCCACGTACAACCATAATTATTAGTTAGTGCACACATTTCACTATAATGTTGAGTATAAAGTAATGTTTGGAGTTTGAGGATTTGGAATAACTGAATCAAACCCTTTTTATTCAAGTTTTATAAAATAAAGTAAGTTTTATCTTTTGTCATTTTATGAAGTTTTAAGCTTAATATTAAACTCGGCGAGTTCAACACTTCAAGTCAGATTATAACACTGCTATAGGAGAGGATTGTTGTTTTGTAGGTTTCAGACCACACATACCCAGTTCCCACAGCTCCCTTTTCTATTATGTATGTCTTACAGGATTTGACACTTAATAAAACCCTGAGCTATTCCCAAGGTAAGACTAATTCCAAGCTTTCTGTTCTTCTCCCTAGTGCTTACTGAATTTGAAACTGAAAATGTACTGTTTAATGTGCTATGGGGAGTGTTGTTGCCATGCAGCTGTAGAACTAGTGATTCATCTTTAAGAGATATAGATTATTAAAGGAAGTCTTCTCAAGACTATTCTTACTTTAGGAGAGCCTTTTCCACTAGATGTAACTATTAACAACTGCATAGCAACACATCTCGGGTTTGAAGTGAGAAACCTCAAGTACTCAGACAAGCCATTCCAATAAGAAAACATTATTATAAAGATTAATTATTGCCATCCCACCAATTACAGAGGTATTATCAGATATCCTCTCATAATGAATGGCAGTGAAGGTATTATCTGCATTTCAAATGTTTTCGTGTTAAAAAAAAACAAAAACAAAAAACAAGCCAAAGAAAAACAATACTGTTGACATGTGATGTGATGATTATTTAATTAGAAATGTGATATGTTCTTAGGACTAACTTATTAAAGGCACATTTCAGTCAGGATGGGATGAAGGCTTGTTAATTTTTAACAGACAGACATTGCACGGACAGGACAGTGCTGTCCATACATTCTATCTATAAGTGTGCTATTCAAATTATGTGTAATCGGTCTTCTTACTGCAAATTATGACTGCAAAAGAAGAAAGTTTATACTTTATTTTATTGTTTTAAAAAATCAGAACACTTAATGCTGCATAATGTCTGTTGTGCATCTAATTTGTAATGTGTTCAAGAAAATCAAACACTGAAATAAATGAAGTGATTGAGAATTTATGGTTAGTTTAATTGATTTATTCACTAATTGCTTGATTAATTTGTATGTTCATTTATTACCTGGTCACCAAAGGAGGCACACTTGTCTGCTGATGGGTGTTGACCACCTTCAGCTGTTATCCCTCTCCCATTGGCCAGAGGACATTAAAAACTCCCCAGGAAATCATGGAGTAAGAGCTTTGTGCACTGAAGACTACAAATAGTGGAGTGGAAACCATGGAATAACTCAAGCACTGTGTTTTTTGGCCTGTTTGTGTTTTTCTTTTCCTCTTTCCTGTTGACTGCTGCTACCTCTGCTATGAACAGTGCCTGGTTAAATGGAGACCCGTGGATAGAGAAACAAAATACATTACTTAATAGAAGTATTCACTTACCTACCTGCAATCCAGGTCAAACTGAACCTACACGAGTGTGAGGCTGGTGGTAGGCTATAGGTGGTCTGTGCTGTTCTCTCCAGCAGCTCCACCTTCTTCCATTTGCGATGAAATAGGGGTAGGTTTTGAGTTCCGGCACACTTTTCCAGAGCCACTGGAAAGACAAGGGCCTTGATGGATTGACTGGATTGACACTCACAGCGAGAATTTCATTTTTTTTTTTTTTCTAGTTTAGAGACTTTTTAATAGTGGACTATCTTATTCCTTTTGCATTTTGCTTCTTTCAATGTTATAAATGTTATTAATAGTACATTTTTATATTAAAAACAATTTTGTTCACCTTCTTGCACTACACGGCTATTGTATGTTTTCTGCTGCTGTTTGTGTGCCCTGTGAAGAAAAATAAAATGGGTTAATTGTACTTAGCTGAATCCGATGTCCTGTACTGGGAATTAATCCAAACCTTTTTAAACCATGAGGTTGTGTAGTGGCTAAATTGGCTTGTAGATTGTGAATTGTTTCATTCCACCCAGGACATAAACAAACAGAACTTTATTGCACTGTATTCATTAAAATAACATTTTAAGTATCTTCCACTGGGCATATTTAAAATGTAATAAAGTCTGAGTTGGTTACATGTCATGCCTATTCCTTGTAGGTGTGTAATTGCAATTGAACCTCTGGTTGTGAATCATCTTTGATCAAGATGTCAGCCAAATTAAATGAATACATAAATAAATACATCAGCCACTTTGTGTGAGATACATTTGTAACATAATAGTCATAATTTAAAAGAATGGATTTTAAAATGTAATTCTAGTCACCTTGTTGGCATTGAAGGATCTATTTATGGCTTGCTAATTTCTGTCTAATTAGTTTTTCTGATTTGCTTTGTCTGACTAATTCTGTCATTTGAATGTTAAATAGAAACATTAACATAAATGACCGCATTATGATTATTCTATTCTGGAAAAGTCAAGGAGGATAATGAAACAAAAGTAAAGGATTAGATTCATTTAACCATTTCTGTTATTCAGCATTTGCTTTTGCAAGCACGCTGATGGCCTTTAATGTTCCATATAGTTATTTCATTTTGCTTTCTTTGAACAGACATTTAAATCCTACTGTGTGTCTTCATAGTGTGCTAAATAGTCAATTTATTGTTCATATAAATCTCGGGCAGCAGTGTGAATTAGGGCTTAGAGCTCTAAACTCTGAAGTGAAAGGTACTGAGTTCAATCTCAGGTGGGGGGGCACTGCTGCTGTACCCTTGAGGAAGATGCTTCACCTAGATTGCTCCAGTAAAAAACTGTATAAATGGGTAATCGTATGTAAAATGTGATATATTTTAACAAATATAAATTGCCCTCGATAAGGGTGTCTGCCAGGGGTGGACTGAGACCAAAAATCGTACTGGGAAGTCGACTGGCCCACATTTATGCCAAAATCAGCATACCACAATAATAATAAAGTCAGTGCAGCACACTGTCATTATAAAGTTTCGGTAAAAAAAAATAGTTTTACATTGTTAGGGCAAAACTTAAATTATAGGCTATAGCTACTACCAGGTTTTCATACATGTTATAGGCAATTTAGGTATGACAAAGTATAGGCTTATCATGACTTCATGATCTAGAAGTCACAAATAATAGGCTATCCTTCTGAAAAATCATAAACTTTTCTGTCAACTAAATATTTTTCTATTGATCATTCTTTGTTTCCGCATGTCTCTCTATCTGCCACCCCTTTGTGGTCAGTGAATCCAACATTGTGTCAGTGTGTTTACAACACCTAGCAGGTTAATTGACAGGCAGCTTTGAATGTAAAGCCAATGAGGAAGCAAAACTCTAAAATAAATAATGTAATATACCTGGGCTTTGTAAGACACGCATACAGTTTGTTTAAAAAACGTAATTAAATAGTTTTTACAATGTAACTATAGTAAAACAACAATCACTTTGTTTATTATGTTTTTATGTATCATTGCCAGCAATTTGATCTATGTCACGAGTGAGTGCTCAGTAAATTTGCTACTTTTTTCAGTTAAACAGCTTTTATAATATAATAGTGAAGTACACAATGCAGAAATTAGCACATTCCAATACACTTATTGCAGTGTTCAAACATATGTACATTTCTTAAGTATTTTTCCCATATGCTTAGGGTGTCATGGAGAAAGCTACCGCATTACTATATTATGAAAGAATTTAATTTTAAAAATGCATTTATCCGAGCAGAGGAGTTTTTGTGATGCATGTGCAGACAAACAATCTGACGGGTTTTCTCCTTCTAACACCATTCCCCAAATAGCTAGTAATATTAATAACATTATATACTGTATAATGTATTATTGTGGTCTAATTATATTTTGATTCTGTTTAAAATTATCAAAATTCTGAATCTCACAGGATTATCTGTGCGCTTCAGAAAGGGCATAGCTCTAATAAGAATGTTTTAAATAAAAACTACATTTTGTCATGATATGGTAATGTGATATGTGAAAATACTTTAAAAAAATAATACATGTTCAAACATTACAAAAAGTTTATTAGAGTGTGCTAACTTCTGCATTATGTCATTCTGTTACTATAAGCAGATCTCACATCTCACATGGTCCACATGTCCCATTAGAGGGAAAGGTCACTGGTGAGGATTCACCGGGGATTCTCCTGCACTTCCCGATTGCCAGTCCGCCCATGGCGTCTGGTAAGAAATGTACAAATGATGATTTGTACACACCTCTGAAGGTGTGCTGTGGTATCTGGCAACAAGATGTTAGCAGCAGATCCTTTAAGTCCTGTAACCACCCTGACTGGTCTGCCTGTGTTCTGACACCTTTCTATCAGAACCAGCATTAACTTTTTCAGCAATTTGAGCTACAGTAGCTTGTCTGTTGGAACGGACCACACGGGCCAGCCTTCGCTCCCCACGTGCATCAATGAGCCTTCGCCGCCCATGACCCTGTCGCCGGTTCACTGCTTTTCCTTCCTTGGACCACTTTTGATAGGTACTGACCACTGCAGACCAGGAACACCCCACAAGAGCTGCAGTTTTGGAGATGCTCTGACCCTGTCGTCTAGCCATCAGAATTTGGCCCTTGTCAAAGTCACTCAGATCCTTACGCTTGCCCATTTTTCCTGCTTCTAACACATCAACATTGAGGACAAAATGTTCATTTGCTGCCTAATATATCCCACCCAATGACAGGTGCCATGATATCGAGATTATCAGTGTTATTCACTTCACCTGTCAGTGGTCATAATGTTATGGCTGATCGGTGTATATACTCAGCAAAAAAAGAAACGTCCCTTTTTCAGGACACTGCAATAATATACCAAATAACTTTACAGATCTTTATTGTAAAGGGTTTAAACAGTGTTTTCCACGCTTGTTCAATGAACCATAAACAATTAATTAACATGCACCTGTGGAACGGTCAGTAAGACACTCACAGCTTACAAACGGTAGGCAATTAAGGTCACAGTTATAAAAACTTAGGACACTAAAGAGACCTTTCTACTGACTCTGAAAAACACCCAGGGTCCCTGCTCATCTGCCTGAATGTGCCTTAGGCATGCTGTGAAGCATGAGGACTGTAGATGTGGCCAGGGCAATAAATTACAATCTCCATACTGTACTCCATACTAAGACAGTGCTACAGGGAAACAGGAAGGACAGCTGATCATCCTCACAGTGTCAGACCACATGTAACAACACCTGCAGGGGATCGGTACATCCAAATATTACACCTGCGGGACAGGTACAGGATAGCAACAACAACTGCCTGAGTTACACCAGGAACGCACAATCCCTCCATCAGTGCTCAGACTGTCCGCAATAGGCTGAGAGAGGCTGGACTGAGGGCTTGTAGGCCTGTTGTAAGGCAGCACCGGCAACAATGTTGCCTATGGGCACAAGCCCACCTTCACTGGATGTGTTTTCCTGCAAGACAGGAATGTCAGTGTTCTGCCATGGCCAGTGAAGAGCCCGGATCTCAATCGTATTGAGCACATCTGGGACCTGTTGGATCGGAGGGTGAGGGCTAGGGCCATTCCCCCCAGAAATGTCCGGGAACTTGCAAGTGCCTTGGTGGAAGAGTGGGGTAACATCTTGCAGCAAGAACTGGCAAATCTGGTGCAGTCCATGAGAAGGAGATGCACTGCAGTACTTAATGCAGCTGGTGGCCACACCAGATACTTTACTTTTAGAGACTTGAGACTGTTACTTTTGATTTTGACCCCCACTTTGTTCAGGGACACATTATTCCATTCCTGTTAGTCATATGTCTGTGAAACTTGTTCAGTTTATGTCTTAGTTGTTGAATCTTTTTATAATAAAAGCAGTTGAAAGTGAGAGGACATTTCTTTTTCTGCTGAGTTTATATATATATTAAAGCCTAGGTTATAAAGTGTGTGATGAATGAGTTTAGTAGCTCTCAACACAACCTTACAAAGATCATATTGTGATCACTAGTGGCCTCGGCGGTAAGCATGAGGAATGACAAGCAGTGAGCATCACAGTACCCACCTCCTTATGGAGCGACACCAGTAGCCCCAGAATGGTGACGGCGAGGATGTCCGCGAGATTGTGGAGCAGGAGCATCAGGGTGGTCTGTGTGAAAATCAGAGATGAGGGAGGGATCGAGAATATCCGAAGCAGCAACCCAAGACAAATACAAAATCTGGTACTTTCAACTATTTCTCTTTCATGTAGGTAGTTGGCAGGGATGCCAGGGAGTGTGGAAACATTATGTAAGGCAGGATATACGTACCCAAAGTAACAACAGCCCGTGAAATTGACTGGTAGGACCCAGTAGGCCCTGAGGCCGCAAATCCAATAAGTGCCATTAGTGGCGGGGACAGATGAATAGAAGGTTTCCCTCCGGGAGTGCGATATGTTTTCGTTAGGGCGATAACTCATTTGGTAGAATTCATGTGATAGATCACGAGGACCTAGGATGCCAACGATAGAACAATTGCTAAAGCCCAGCCTCCATTTACGGGAAGCATTCTGACATATACAGGTCACAGAGGGGAAAGAATATGCTAACTTAAATGAGTACATCTCCTCTTTGGGAGTGTACCATCTTCCCGTATCGGGCCTAGTTTTTGTTAGGCAGACGGGCCATGTATCTTTTGTGCCTGTACACCCGGTGGTGTTGCTCAGAACCTCCTGGAGTCTCGACCCTCACGCAGCCACACTCCACTAGTTGTGCCAGTAATGGGGCACCACCATCAACTACTGCAGGTACATACATACAAATCCAACATTTTGACACATTTAATACTTGTCCATATGCTGCAGTGATCTGATGGAATTCATTCCATTCATCCTGTGAATTGTGTCTGTCATGCAGAGCATCTGGGGAAGATGTGCTGTTGAAAAGGAAGCGACTATATGCTTCTTTACATAGCCCAACCCCCCCCCGGCCGTCCACACAGACAAGGCTGTAGTGCGACAGCGAGAGGGCCTGAATAAGAATAAGAAGTAAGAAAGAAAGAGAGGATTCTAGTCACAAACACACAGTAGGTCCCAAGAAAGGGAAGAGAAAGAGAACAGGGCATTGGTAGGGCCCCAAAGATCTGCTGGAAGTTGCATTGCACGGCCCGTTATGAGCACATAAGAAGAGAGCGGAGTCTGACGTGACGGGGAGGCATGCAGTGTATAAAGGACAGCAGGGAGATCGACAGTGCAGCCCTTCCCAGTGGAAAGGAGTGGTCAGGCCTACACAGGGCAGGCTTTCCGTAACAGTGAGTGCGAGTGGCACTCATATTCCACCATGCCGCTACTCAGAGGATTGTAAGTAATGTGAAAACCATGCGTTCCACCCGGAAGGAGACAGGCGAGTTTCATGACCGTGCCCGTAAAATGTGTGTTGACAACACGCCCAGGGCAACCTCAGAAGCCCCAGAAGCAAAGATGAAGGCAGTTGAGGTGGCAGAACAGTCAGAGAAGGCGGGCAAAGGAAGTCAGGTAAGTGGTCATTGATGACCAGACAGCCAGATCGGGATGAGATTAGGAAGAAGGCCACTGAAAACGATGTGAAATTGGTCTGTCACACTATTCCCATAGCAATAATACAATACACCGCAGTAGTATTTTTCAATGTGTAGCCACTTACAGTTACATTGAAACATTACATATATATTTCAGTCATTCAGGCAATCAGCACAATTATTTAAATCCAGCAGTCAATGTATAAAACTATGGAAAGGAGACCAATGCAATGCCCAGAGTCCCACCAGACTCTGTATTGGTCAGTTGCGCTTAGATGTAAAAGAAGTTGGAGTTGTTTGAGTATTCATGATTCCTTTCTAATTCCCTTCTATTTCCATAATGATTTGTTTGCGTACACAGCAATTCCCTTTTCAATGGGTTGTCTTCAATGTGTGATTTCTTCAGGCCTTTCTCCAATTTTTCTGAAAGATAAAATTATGTTAGTTTC
Source organism: Amia ocellicauda (assembly GCF_036373705.1). Lineage (NCBI taxonomy): Eukaryota > Metazoa > Chordata > Actinopteri > Amiiformes > Amiidae > Amia > Amia ocellicauda. Next base: position 1,281,901 of record NC_089872.1, read on the forward strand.
AGCACCTGTGGAGAAATTAATCGTTAATGCTCAGGCCACCTATTCCAGGGCATCGCCACCCTCCTGTTGCAATCAGCAGAGGTATAGTAACCAGTGGGAGATATTCAGTGTCGCTGGCTCATGTGAATAATTTGCATTAGTAATGTAACTACTCCTTATATCCCAGGACACTACAGTGTAAAGACACTCTAGCACCTGTTTGCAGTAGAACACATACAGTTTGTCATAAGCAAAGGGGGGTTGTGTGCTCACTTCCCCATCTTCTTGTGGTTTTACTAGAATGTACGTTCTGTACTAAATTTGTATTGTGTCTGCAGAGAGATGCATCTGGTACAAACCGGTAGAAGCTGGTCTCATTATGTGCTCTTTGGTAACCTCATGTACGGGTGAGGTATTTGGGGCCTCTTCAATAGTTAAAATAATGTACAAATTAGTTATATCTATTTATACACGAGTTTATACACATTTTGTGCACCCTAAACTAAAGTATAGCACTTTCATCAGCTATACCACATTAGATCATGTACACATTAGTTATATCTATTTATACACAAATTATGGTATTTACAATAAGGTACCGTAATTCCTCATCAATTAATATATGAATACCATAGAATTTAAACATCAATACATCATGACCATCATCTGAGTTCTGATGGTGAGCACATGAACCGTAACCCTAACCCTGTTATACATGTGATTTACTCAGATGAAGTGCATGACATATTCAAAGTTTACATTCATTCTGTTTCACCTCCTTCCTCCTGGGTGCCAGCTTAGAATACATAATTAAATCATTCATAAATAAATAAATACATACATCAGATAGCCTTGAAAACATTTAAATAATACATTTGTGGCACATATTAAATATCTGTAGATTTAAAAAAAATGAAGTTTTTGATGTACCAATCTGAAGATAACCAAAAGAAAATAAGTAAATGTTTTTCCCAAAGTATTTCAGAATTAAACAATTCCCAGATGAATGGAACATCACAACATTCACAAGAAAGAAAGACAAAAGATCTTAAGAACAATAGGCCTATAGTCTATTTCCCATGTACAAAGCAATTTTGAAAGTATTAACACATCACCTTCAAGACACTCTGACCTGAACAAGACAACCAACAAAGAGAATAAGCAGGATTCAGGAGCAGATATAACATGATGGAACATATTCAAGTCTTACGAAAAGTATTAGAAATAAGTACAGAATATGTATGAGGGGCCGTTCAATTAAAAAATAACAGAAAAAAAGGGTAACACTTTACAATAATGGGCATTAATTCCTCATGAATTCTGATAGTGTGTGAAGACATGATATATATCTATATCTATCTATCTATATATATATATATATATATATATAAATAAATAAATATGTCATGGTCCCCTAGCGCTCCCCCTCTATCCCCACTAGGGGCCGCCATTTCCCTGAATTCTCCCTGCTCTCATCACTCTGTCAATTAACATTCCGATCACCAATGTGCACTCCTGTTCTATCCCTCTGTTCCTATTCGCCCTGCACCTTCCAAGCCTGGTTCCTGCTTTCCTTTATAATCCCCTCACTTCCCTCAGTCGTGGCGAAGTTTTGTCAGTTCCATCTGCATTACCTAGCCTTTTCCCTGTACCTGTTCCAGTTCCAGTCTTGTTCCTCCGAGCCTTTGTTCCCTTGAGCCCCGTATCTGTCTTGTTCCCTTGACCTCCTGCCTGTCTTCACAACCACGACTCCGTCTCGCCTTTGCCTGCTCTGTTCGCCCGATCGTCTGACCATCACCTGTTCCCACGACCACGTCTTCGCCCAGTTTGCCCTGATCCGCCGGTACCCGACCCATGACTGTGCGACCATCCCGCGATCCAGCACTGCACTTGGGTCGACTGTTCCCGAGCCCCAGAGGGTAAACGTGACAGAAAACTTCACCCTAAAATGGACCCAGCAGCGCTGCTTTTCGAGACACGCCACGGCAACCGGCCCATAGAGGAATATGTGGAGGACTTCTGCACTCTGGCTGCCGAGGTGGACTTCAACGAAAGTTCCCTCAAGGACCTTTTTCGTTGGGGGGTAAACGAGCCCATAGCCTTTTTGCTGCCTGAGGGCAAGTGCAGCTGGACCCTGGTCACGTATATTGACGTGGCGCTGCAGTTGAGTGGCTCAGCTTTCACTGTGGGAGAGACAGAGGAGGTCCCAGCCGCCGCCGCCGCTGCCCAGACAGAGGTCCCGAAGAAAAGAAGGAAAAAGAAAAAGGTCCCGATCCTGGCCGCCACCGCCGAACCAGAGGTCACGGTCCCGATCCCGGCCGCCGCCGCCGCAGAACCAGAGGTCCCGATCCCGATCCCGGCTGCTGCCGCCGAACCAGATGTCCTGATCCCAATCCTGATCCCGGCCGCCGCAACCCAGCCTGAGTGCCCAGTGGTCGCCTCCTACCAGAAAAAATATGTCACGTTGCACAAAAAGTCACTGCTAGTCCTCCTGGTCCATGTGTATAGGCCTTGGTTTTAGATCACACTAAGGCCGGTGGTCTACTACCCTTGACCCCCTCGGACCCCGGACTCCGCGTCACCCGGTGTCCACGGAAACCCCGGCACACACGGTGTGGTTAAGCCTATGGGCCTACGCGGCTCTTGTATCCAGCACCTGGTGCTTGGTATACACAGTGTTCAGTCTGGCAACAGCAAGGTTGCGTGTGGTTGGTGTCGCAGTGCCCCCGTGTATATAAACATTGCCCGCTAGGCCCGCTAGACTTGTTGCAGAGGCGTTTCAGTTGTTGTGTGCCCCCGTGTGCTGCACGTTTCCCTGTGCATGCGTGTGTGCGCTCAGTGCTTGGCAATTGCCCCCGCCACTGTGCTGCTTGTGACCAGCACACCTTGCCCGCCTGGAGTAGGGAAGTCTTATGGGCACCGACAGCGGGCGCAATTTGGCTGCGACTTCCGCATCCGCTACGGCGCGCCTGGAGGTCCACCGTTCCACCAGGCACCACCACACCCACCGCCGCGCCCGAAGATCCCCCCCTCCGGCGAGTGACAGAGACAGACAGCTGCGCCCCCTGAGGCAGCCACGCCCCTCCTGCCAGCATAGCCCGCAGTGCATGCCGCTATGGCCGCACGCGCCCCGGCGGGGGGGTGTGCACATGACCGCTCTTCGGTGTCCTCCCTCGCCTCCTCCCCACCGCGCCATCGGCAATGGAGGTCAGGCTCTGTGCACAGGGAGCACGATGAGGCAATCCTGGCTTTAAACAGCAGGATGGACCAGATCTGCGCTGTCCTTGCTGCGCAGGCAGCGCAGCAGCGAAACAGGTGCCACCCCCCCACACCAATGACGCTCCACTGCCAGCTCACACCGCGCCGCGAAGGTCAGGAGAGAATGAGCAACAGTTCTGCTGATAATCCCTTGGTGGCCTCGCAGATTTTGGTTTGCAGACCTTATCGCACTCTTCCTTGGAGAGCCTTGGCAGCTCCCAGTAAGAGCGGACTTGTTGTCCCAGGTGCAGGGCACGCTTTGGCACCCCAATCCAGGCCTCCTCCAGCTCTGGGCCTGGCCCCTGAGCAGCAGGGACTGATTGCCTGGGGTCTGTCTGATGTGGTAGTAGCCACTATTCAGTCTGCGAGAGCTCCCTCTACAATTTTGCAGTATTCCTACCACTGGCAGACGTTTAGCACCTGGTGCCAAGACAGCGTTCAAACCCAATTCATTGCCCCATAGGGGTCATATTGCAATTTCTACAAGAGCTGTTGGACCAGGGCAAGTCCCCGTCCACGCTCAAAGTGTATCTGGTGGCCATCTCCGCCTGTCATGTCCAGATTGATGGCAAGCCCCCTGGGTCTCATTTCCTGGCTGTGCAGTTTTTAAAGGGAGCTCGACGGCTGTGGCCTCCTCGCACCCCTTCACTGCCCGCATGGCGTCTTGATGTAGTGCTAGATGCACTTTCCCAAGCCCCTGAACTCAGCTGAGCTGAAGCTGGTGTCACTTAAGACTGCGTTTTTGCTGGCAATCACCTCCGTGAGTTACAAAATTAAGAGTTACACACCTTGTCTGTACACCCATCGTGTGTCTGTTTTGCGGGAGATGGCTCCAGGGTCACGCTACGGCCTAACCCTGTGTTCCTCCTGAAAGTGCTGTCTCCATTCCATGTCAACTGGCCTATTGAGTTGATGGCTTTTCATCCTCCTCCCTTTGCTTCAGAGCAAGATAGTCGGCTTCACCTGCTCTGCCCTGTGTAGGCCCTCAGGTGCTACTTGGAATGCACAAAGGACATTCGGTGCTCAGACCAACTTTTTGTGTCTTATGGAGCATGGGCACAGGGCCAGGCGCTTTCAAAGCAGCGCCTCTCGCATTGGATTGTGGACACCATTACAATGGCCTATGAGTCCACTGGGAGCCCGGTGCCTGAACACCTGGTGGCCCACTCGACTCGAGGCGTTCCCACATCTTGGGCCCTTTTTCAAGTAGTCCCCTTGGCAGACATTTGTGTGGCTGAAGCTTTGGCCTCGCCACTTACATTTGCCCGGTTCTACAGGTTGGACATGGCGGGACCGGTCCCTTCCATTGGGAACCCGGTGTTGGCTGCAGTCAAGCCCTAGATGCTTACGGGCTCTGGCTCCTGCATTTTCCTCTCCCAGTCTGCCCCTGTTAAGTGCATCCTGAGGGAGCTATTGAACCGTGTTTTTCCCTTCCACCGGACTATGCCTTCCAGTCAAGCACCCATGCGAGCTGCTCCTGGATTTACTGACAGCCCTGTTGATGTGTTTCCAGGGTCTGTCATGCGGCTTATAGGCACGTTGTCTTTCGAGGCCGCCCTGTATATAGTTTGTTCATTATACATTGAGTTGCGGTGGTGCATGCGTCTGGCCTGTACCCTGCACTGTATATATATTTAAAATGTGTTAAACAGCAGGACAGTGGCTCCGCCTGACCTGTGCACTATGGAGCTCACTGCCGCTGTTCCCAGCTGATGCTGCTCAAGTTTTGTTGCTTCGCTGTGTATATAGTTCCTTGGTCAGCAGGTCTGTGGTTCGCTCTGGCTGTGTATACCATGGAGCAAGGGGACCGCTGCTGTTGTCCTCCAGTGGAGGGCGCTTGAGTTTCTCCAGTGCCCCGCTGTGTACATAGTTAATTTATTCACACAGTAGAGCTGTAGTTGCCCTGCGTTAGCTGTGCTATTCGGCAGGTGTCAACTGCTCCTGTGTTCCACGTGTGGCACATGGGCCGGCTCCTGCGCCCTGTGGTGTATATAGTTCATTTGTACGAAATCTAATTGTCAGCACAATAGAGCTCTTCCACTCTGTACTATTCAGTTGAGTTGGATTGCTCCTGTGCTGTGCGCCGACAGCACGAAGGTTTGCTGTCACGCGATATGTACATATTGTATATTCTTGTTCAGCTCGGCTACTCTGTTGACTAGCCAGCTATGTATTCTGTTGTTTTTAATTGGGTCTGTGAGGCCCTCCCTATTGGGGAGTGCTTCCGACTAGAAAAATAACAATAGGTTGCATATGCAACTCCGGTTATCTGAAAAAGGAAGCACTGCAAAAGGGTTGCAAGTCCTGGCTCCCGACAAAAGAGGACGAACATGCGCTGACGTCACGTTTTATGGAACAGGATGTGGGAAGGGACCTGTTCTGAGTGACGAGCTCAGGGGCCAATGGCAGCTTTGATAGAGTGACTTTTCGATCAGGTTCCTATGGCAGTGTGCAGAAACCCATCCCCCTTGGGCAGTGCTTCCTTTTTCAGATAACCGGGGTTGCATACACAACCTATCGTTATCATAACTCACAACACAAAGAGCAGTCCGAGAATATTTTTGACAGTTTCTCTTGAGAACCACAGAGAAAAACAACTCCTTTTATGGTACAGACAGTCTGGATACAGATCTTCCTATTTTTATATAAAGCACTTCAAGTACAGACAACATTAAGTATAGACAAGGACAGGGTTATTCACATAGCACTCCTCATCTTAACTTCCTCAAAGTGGGGAATTTTTAGAAATCGAAACTATTTAACCATTTGATCCCCAGCCTCTTCAAACCCTCCTGTCGGCAGAGCGAGCAAACAAGAGAGCAGCAAGCCAAAATAGAAAATCACGAGCTTGGTGCGCCTTTTGCAGACTAGCCGCAACTCCACAGCGCAGTATGTATTCAAGGTGAGTAATACATGTTATTATATGGGCTGGGATGCGACACTAGTCATGTTGTATGTGATAAGCAGTTAATGAAAAAGAGCCTGGTCATAGATATGTTTGGAGGAATCAGGGATGTATGTACAACACTCTTTGCCTATAAGAGCACAAGTCCCCCAATGGGCAGCGAGTAAATAATTGAGGGCCATGCAATTCCGAGATATCATACATCATTTAAAATATATTTAGGATTTTAATGTAAAGTATTTTTATATTATTTCTGGAGGGCAACAGTACATATAGCCACCATTTCGGTAGTCACATTAGACATGCTTCAACAGTATTATTAGCAACAGATCCAATACAGATGAAACCAAGCGAATTTCTTTAGCATTTTGAGCAACACCAAAATTAGGAACCAAAATCATAAAGATTGTGCTATTAATGGAGCACCACTTTCAACCGCTGCAGGTACATACATATAAACCCAACATTTTGACACATTTAATGCTTGTCCATATGCTGCAGTGATCTGATGGAAGGAGTTCTGTTCGTCCTGTGATCATCTGGGGAAGATGTGCTGTTGGTTTGGTCATCCGATGTGGACAGCCATAAGTATAAAAACACCTGAAATTTTAAGAGGAAGTGGTTATATGCTTCAGATCGGCACACACCTGAAATTTTAAAAGAAAGTGGTTATATGCTTCAGGTCGGCACTGGTTGCAGGCCTGTGGGAAGAAGAGACAGGGATAGCATTCTTTTCATATAGCTTTACTTGAGACCAGTGCTACCACCATTGAATTCATACATTAATTGGAGATTCCAATAATTCAATATACAACTAATTAGGACTCCTGTCAGCGGCGGCTGTAAGCTACTTAAATCTGTCTGTTGGCGCGGTGGTTATGAACAGCACTGTGAGTTCAGTGTTGCGGGTTCGGTTCCCGATATGTGGATGTTATTTCATATGTACAGATACGTTTTTTTATTACATTTTTTGAATATATATAAAGGAGATTAATAAAGCATTTACACAGCTTGTCTTTATTAGAATGGCGTGCCAGTATCATGGTTCAGGGACCACTACAATAATAATAATTATTATTATAATGATCAAAGTTCCAAGAAATCCATTTGCTCCAGAAAAACACAACATTTTTGGTTTATTTTGTGGATTTATTACAATTATTACACTGATCAATGTATTTTGAATGTTTAGCTTACCACAGGATGAAATTTCTGCATTCTACCGGAATTTCTGTAGCTATGTGGCAAATCATGTGAGAAAACTAAAATGGAACTTTCTGGCCTAAATGCAAAGTGTTTATATATATATATATATATATATATATATATACACACACACACATACTAGCACGATTCACAACAGATTCAAGTGATAACTATGTTTTCTAATATTTTGTTTCTTCTGTATGCAATAAGTGGGTACTCAATGTGGGTAAAATATGGCTGAAAGTGAGTGTAGTTCAGGGGAACAATTTGTTAATTTAATAAACAGGATTCAATTTTCTCTCAGAAAGGAACGTTACAGTTATAGCTAACATAAATGTAGCTGGATTCTTCAAATGAAAAAAGATGACTGAATACAAAAAATACATTTTAAAATAAAACAACCTTTTCTGTGGTTTTCAGTCAAATAGTTCCCAAAAGTGAGTATGAGTTATTACTTCACAATCAAGAAATGATGTACCATGAAGAAATGTGGGACTCCCTTTGAAACAGCTTAAGTTCATTGCACAGATGACACTTTTTCTCCTGCCTTTCACGTGCGCAGGAGAAGCATTTCTGAGTATCCTCCAGATAACATCAACTCCATCTAATTGACCATTTTAGGTGGTTTTTCATTTTTTTTCTCTTTTTTCCAGTTTACTGTCAGCATGGACAGTGTTTTTCCAGGGCTCTGGATGTTCTGCTATCCTCCTCCCCTGCTGCTCAGTCAAGGGAGCAAGTGACAGCTCATTGATGGAAATTGGGCAGAAAAAATAATCTTCTTTCCAAGAAAAAGTCACAAATAAAATTGGATCTTGTGATTGGCAGGTGGGTCTATGTTTTTATTTGGTCCAGACCTAAGCTCTCCATCCAACTAGAATTAAATTACACAACTCAGTTAATAATTTCCAAACTCAAGGAAACATCGGTATTTGAAAATAGATGTAGCAATAATGTCAACACCATCCCACTATATTAATTAATATACTTTGCATAAGTCAAGTTGTTACATGTTTCATCAACTACTGTTTTTTTTTTTTAAACTATTTAGCATTCTGACCAAATTTTCTATGAGTTTCTACCTCCCAGCTTCAGGCTATATTTAATTTTAAACACATCAAAAGCAATGTTTACTTAATGTTAAGCAGAGAAAATTGTTACTTGAGGCATATCACCACAATCCATATTGTTCTAGAGATGTATCATACTGGTTTAAAATGTACAGTCAAAACACCTATCAAGAGTCCAGAATGAAAAGTGTATCAATATCAATTATATATTAGCAGACACCCTTACCCTTACTTACTTTACAAGAAGCATTTTCAAAACATCACAAAGTTCAGTACATACAATCAGTGCAAAATAAACAAGCATACATCATGGTACAAATGAGCTAACAAGTCTAAACATATTTTAGAGTTATGTTGCTGGTATGTGCAAAGGGGTGGGATACGCATAGGAAGTTATAGTAAACTGATGAAAGTGCTAAAAATACATACGTAATTAGGAGTATGATGAGGGAGTATACTTTAATAAGAAAATGCATAAGAGAAAGAGTGCTGAGATTTCCCCTGTGGTATGCAGGGTAGATTTAAGAAGCCGTAAATAAAATTCAGCAAAAGGACGGTTTCATTAGGCCTACAAGAGCTCTCCTAGAGAAAGGAATCAGACTGCAAGAGCAGTTCTCAAAACACCAAAACTCCAAGATATTATATATTACATAGTAAAAAGATTTAGGTTTCAAATTAGGATTGTGTCCTTCCCCAGACAACAAGGATCAGCCTTCAGCTGCTACCTACATATCCAGAAATACATTTAGCTTATATCCATTTATCTTGTTTCCCACAGGATACAAGAGCAGCCAATAGCTGTTACCTCCCTGTTCAGTCATAAATTTAGCTTGCACTGTTTTCTGTTTAATCTTAACTATATAAGAACATAAGAAAGTTTAGAGAGGAGGCCATTGAACCCATCATGCTTGTTTGGTGTCCATAAAAACTAAGTGATCCAAGGATCCTATCCAGTATTCAGTTCCCAAATTGTCACTTCAACCACATCGCTGGGGAGTTTGTTCAGATTGTGACGACTCACTGTGTGAAGAAGTGTCTCCTATTTTCCATCTTGAATGCCTTGAAGCCCAATTTCCATTTGTGTCCCCGGGTGCGTGTCTCCCTGCTGATCTGGAAAAGCTCCTCTTGTTTGATGTGGTCAGTGCCTTTAATGATTTTGAAGACTTGAATCAATTCCCCATGTAGTCTCCTCTGTTCCAGGGTGGAAAGGTTCAGTTCCCTCAATCTCTCGGAGTAGGACTTTCCCTTCAGACCTGGAATAAGTCTGGTTGCTCTCCTCTGAACTGCCTCTAGAGCAGCAATATCCTTCTTGACGTGTGGTGCCCAGAACTGCACACAGTATTCCAGATGAGGTCTAACTAGAGCATTGTACAGTCTGAACATTACTTGCCTTGTTTTAAAATTCTACACTTTTGACAATGTAGCGTTATGTTGGGTATATTTGGATAAAAGCATTTGGGCTCTGAGCTGAAGCACTGATCTAAAGAAGACCTCTCCCCCCCAAAGTTATCAGATTTCCTTAGCTCATCAGCTTGCAACTGGTTTGCATCAAAGTGACAGTTTTGGGGAGGATGGCACCGAGAAGAGGCCAAATAGTTTGGAATTCTGCTATGAGATGTCTGGAGAAAGGGGCCTGTAGGTGATAAAAACTCTTTGAAGTGGATGAGAGCCGAAATCCCGACATAGAGCTACGAACCCGGGCCAACCGGCATTTCCAAAAGATGGCATGGATTGACATCAGTCATAAATCAAGCCCCCCTCCAATAGGACACTGGGGGCTGAAACCGAAATCCAATCTCAAGAACTCAGGGACCAATCACCTATTGATCTGACAGACTATAAGGAACAGCAGACAGCCTCTCTCTCTCTCTCTCTCTCTCTCTCTCTCTCTCTCTCTCTCTCTCTCTCTCTCTCTCTCTCTCTCTCTCTCTCACCTGAACCAGTAACTCGCTGCCACAGCTCAACCTGTAGCTCTGTTGCCCGAACCGGAACCAGAAACCAACCAAGTCTTTGCCGGCAACAGAAGAGTTAAACTGGGAGAAGGAGATTGAGCCGTACGAAGAATTCTTTTAAAGGACTTTATTAAATAAAGAACTTTACAGACTGCGCTGCCCGCCTGTGCCCACCTGATTAGTGGAGTTTTACAGCTGGACAATTGACTAAGTCGACTGTATACGAAAGTGTCAGTCATTTAAATAGCTATTTGAGTCTTAAGAAACTTGACCCTTGGAACAAACAGGGCCCTGCTTTCCTCAAAGACTTCATCTTCAAGTAACTACGGTGGAACCCCTGCTTACAAAAAAGATTTTGTGCACAACCTTGGAGCCTTCAAACCAGTGGAAAATCTGTTTGGAAAAGACTCTACTTTCGCGAAACCTCAACTTCCAGGTGCATCGACTGAGTGGAAGTTCTTGGACAAAGCCGAACCGGACTGCCTTTGTTCCAACCACACGGACCTCGTGCCGTGTGCTGTTATCTGAGCCCGAAGACAGAGAGGCCTCTCTGCGACGAAGTTCAGATAAGTTTAACAGTTTGGAGTTCATGATTCATGACATTTGAGAAATCAATTAGAAATGTTAATCTGTGATTCATAACTCTAGAATGTGTAATATCATTTAGTTTTCTTAAATATAAATGTTGCATTAAACGGTTTTGTTGATAATTTTAGAAATAAAATCTGTCAACGCCGAGAAATATCTTCTCATTCCTGTTTAACTGTTTAGTCTGAAATTGACACAAGTTAATAGACATTAGATTATTGGTGGCCCTGCCTATCTTTAATCATTGAATAAAAATCAGTTAAGGGAAATTGTGGTAACAAGTAATGATAGGATATTTCTCGGCACCTAAACGTAAATGAGACTGATATATATATAACGAGAAGTTACCTGACATTAATACTAACCTGCGTAGTTATTTAATGTCTGACTAATAATACTAACGAGAGACTCACCTTCATCTTACTAACCGGTATTGTAGTCAATGTGTTTATAACCTTTTTTGTTTAACGATTTGTGTTATCATATGTGATCCCATGGTCTTTGATTTGGTCACGGAAGTGATTTGTCTTTGATTTGTTTATCTAGAGTTGAATTTTAATTCGTTTTTCCCTTTTGTATAATTTGTGTAGTGCTACATTTAGTCTTTGTTTTGAATAAATTTGACAATTTATATCTTTGGAATTGGTGTCTGCGTCCAATTATTACAGAAATTGAGTTCTACAAGATTCCAGGATTTGTGATAAGGTGAAACTATAAATTCACTTCTTTAATTGAAATTTATAAGTGTACCTTACGCTACAACAATATACCCTAGCATTCTGTTTGCCTTTTTTATTGCTTCCCCACATTGTTTGGATGGAGAAAGTGAGGAGTCCACATAGACTCCTAGATCTTTCTCATGTGTCAGTTTTCTGCTTCTTCATTTTAAATGTACTGAAAAAGGTCCCCTGTAAATGCAGTTAGATCTTCAGGTTAATTTAACTAAACTGAAACCATTCCAGCGCACAGCACCATTCCAACACACAGTCAACAATAGGAAGTGTGGAACTGTCTCGGTTTTAATATACAGTATGGTTGTATGTGTGCTGCACCACAACAAACCAAATCTGCATAGTACTGCACTATCTGAACAGCTGATAGTGGGCCCGCAATTAAAAAGTCACACAATTCCCTTGCAAAAGATTTTTCACAAAACAATAGATATTCTAACATGGCGCCAAGTATTCCAACATAGGAATATAGCCCTTTTCCTGGGCCTTGCCAAACCGCAGTTATTGGATGACTATACCATGCAAATATTGCACAGATATTGATATATTTAGTCGAAATAGTGCTTTCACTTAATTCAAATTTGATTGAGCTATGTGCTGGTTTAATATCCTTCCATTTGCATCTCACGTTTCCAATTACAGGGTCATTACCATATGCTAACAGAGCCACAGCATTTAAGGAATAGGACTCTGGAGGTGGATGAATGGCAGTGTGCTGGACAGAGGCGAGTGCCATGTTTCTGCACTATTTTACTCGATTTAACAGAAGTGCATTTAATGGCATCAATGAATCAATTATTGTTACTTGTTACCCTTGAACTTATTTCTGTCTTATGTCTATTTTAGGACATAAATACTGGTGCTGATAGTGCTAATGCTAATCAGAGACGGTGAAACCTGCTGAGAAAGCATGAAATTATGCTTGCAATCACAATAATTGTATTGAGAGGAAGAGTATGTCATGTCATGACTGGTAACTTCTATATTGTACTATTATTAATAATAATAATTAATAATGATATAATAATATTTCAAATAGTATTTGATTTTCACCAATAACTACTGGATGTATTAAGTTAATAATTTTTGCACTTATTTTGCAATGTTTCAAATTGGCTATCAGAATCTGGAAGAAAGATATAACTTACCGGGGGGCAAAAAATAGGTTTTTCTTTCTAACTGGGTCTACTGTTTTTACCGTCTACTGTAATTACACAATAAAGAAAATATTATAAAACTTTGGAGCTTTGGAGGTTTGGAGCTAGTGAGGGAAAAAAGTATTTGATCCCCTGCTGATTTTGTACGTTTGCCCACTGACAAAGAAATGATCAGTCTATAATTTTAATGGTAGGTGTATTTTAACAGTGAGAGACAGAATAACAACAAAAAAATCCAGAAAAACGCATTTCAAAAAAGTTATAAATTGATTTGCATGTTAATGAGGGAAATAAGTATTTGATCCCCTATGAATCAGCAAGATTTCTGGCTCCCAGGTGTCTTTTATACAGGTAACGAGCTGAGATTAGGAGCACTCTCTTAAAGGGAGTGCTCCTAATCTCAGCTTGTTACCTGTATAAAAGACACCTGTCCACAGAAGCAATCAATCAATCAGATTCCAAACTCTCCACCATGGCCAAGACAAAAGAGCTGTCCAAGGATGTCAGGGACAAGATTGTAGACCTACACAAGGCTGGAATGGGCTACAAGACCATCGCCAAGCAGCTTGGTGAGAAGGTGACAACAGTTGGTGCGATTATTCGCAAATGGAAGAAACACAAAATAACTGTCAGTCTCCCTCAGTCTTGGGCTCCATGCAAGATCTCACCTCATGGAGTTTCAATGATCATGAGAACGGTGAGGAATCAGCCCAGAATTACACGGAAGGATCTTGTTAATGATCTCAAGGAAGCTGGGACCATAGTCACCAAGAAAACAATTGGTAACACACTACGCCGTGAAGGACTGAAATCCTGCAGCGCCCGCAAGGTCCCCCTGCTCAAGAAAGCACATGTACAGGCCCATCTGAAGTTTGCCAATGAACATCTGAATGATTCAGAGGAGAACTGGGTGAAAGTGTTGTGGTCAGATGAGACCAAAATCGAGCTCTTTGGCATCAACTCAACTCGCCGTGTTTGGAGGAGGAGGAATGCTGCCTATGACCCCAAGAACACCATCCCCACCGTCAAATATGGAGGTGGAAACATTATGCTTTGGGGGTGTTTTTCTGCTAAGGGGACAGGACAACTGCACCGCATCAAAGGGACGATGGACGGGGCCATGTACCATCAAATCTTGGGTGAGAACCTCCTTCCCTCAGCCAGGGCATTGAAAATGGGTCGTGGATGGGTATTCCAGCATGACAATGACCCAAAACACACAGCCAAGGCAACAAAGGAGTGGCTCAAGAAGAAGCACATTAAGGTCCTGGAGTAGCCTAGCCAGTCTCCAGACCTTAATCCCATAGAAAATCTGTGGAGGGAGCTGAAGGTTCGAGTTGCCAAACGTCAGCCTCGAAACCTTAATGACTTGGAGAGGATCTGCAAAGAGGAGTGGGACAAAATCCCTCCTGAGATGTGTGCAAACCTGGTGGCCAACTACAAGAAACGTCTGACCTCTGTGATTGCCAACAAGGGTTTTGCCACCAAGTACTAAGTCGAAGGGGTCAAATACTTATTTCCCTCATTAACATGCAAATCAATTGATAACTTTTTTGAAATGCATTTTTCTGGATTTTTTTGTTAAAATTATAGACTGATCATTTCTTTGTCAGTGGGCAATCGTACAAAATCAGCAGGGGATCAAATACTTTTTTCCCCTCACTGTATATCATAGGTGTAGCCCCCCAATGTTGAGAGAACCTTAAATACAACATTATATGCCTGGCTCCAGAGGCATAAGGGACACATATTGACAGTTACATTATTTACATTATATTATTTGTCATTTAGCAGACGCTCTTATCCAGGGGGACTTACATTTGTACCCATTTATACAGCTGGGCATTTTACTGGAGCAATCTAAATCTACCTTGCTCAAAGGTACAACAGACAGTGCTGGGCATTGCCCACTTTTTACACATTAGGAACATGTTAACAAATGCACAATTACACTGTTCTTATGAGTAACTAAGATGTAGTTACTGAGTATCTACTATGTAATTAGGGAGAGCTATTGTAAAGTGTTACCAATATAATACACATTTTCTCTTATTCACATAAATTATAGATTGCATAAGGAAGAGCATATTAGCAGAATCTCCTATACCATGAAGCGTCACCTAAATAATCTTGCTGCTAATTTCTTAATGTTGCTGTAATGTTGTATTCAGAGCCACTCATTGACATAATCAAATTCTGCCCAATTCTGCACCACTAAAAGCAATTGCAGCAGTTTTCAGGATTGTACACTTTACTAGAACACATCCAATTGGGAAGACATATTTGAATTTAATCACTACTACTTTTAATCAGAAAAGGTGACATAGTAATTTGGAGATGGCATTGCCAGTCTAGTTACAGAGGCATTCATACAGGAGGGCCAGAACAATGATATACATACTGTTTATGACAAATACATGCATGCATTATAATTATTAATATTATTATTATTATTATTATTAATAATCATCATCATCATCATCCTAAACAAGCTAATGCATTGCTTCTGTAATGCATTCTTAATGTTACTTAGCTTCAAAATTAATCAATGAAGGCTTCTTAATTTCATTTCTATGTGTTTGGACAATGCCCTTGATATTGTAACACTATATAAAACATCTATTTAATGTGAAATAAGACAGGTGCAGCAACAAGACAGTAACACACAAGCCCCAGTTGCTGTTTGTTGTATACACAATGTTCTTAATTATTAACAATGGAATGCAATCCTGTGTCATTTAACTAATTGCTAATTGCAAACACATCATGTTTTGACTACTGTCCAGAGAAATCACACGGTGCAGGCAAGTTGTAATAGCCCTTTATGGTAACATTTCCATTTAAATGCCACAAATAACAATTTAACAGACTTCCAGGTAACTGAATAAGATCTTCATTAATGTGCCTGAAATGTGAATATAGGTAGCCCCCCACCCCAACTTCTTTTTAAAACGAGAATAATAAAAACATGCTGTCAAACTAATTTAGTTAATTTCACGGCTTCTGAAAACCTTCAGATATTATTGATTAGACAGTACATATATATTGACTTACAATTTATAGAACCTTACTTTATGAGCGGTTTCTATTAAACCTTCATTAAGATCATGAACTATAAAGTGGTCCTCTTCCCTCTCTTAATTGCTAATACAGTTTGAAGGGCTGATGTGAGATGTTTGTTTTAATTACAGTGTGACTGAATTTCAGATGCGTTTTTTGCTTTCTTTGACATTTTCTGTGAACCACTGATATGTGAAAGAAAATCAGAATGCTACCTACTACTTTGTAAATCATGATTTAGAATGTAGAAATGATTTCAAACAATAATAATATACATTATGAATGTATCTATTTAGTTTTTAAATAATATACCACATCAAATGGGAATTATTCCCAAAGTAATGAATTAGACAATATCTGAAGAAGAAGCTTTGTGAGAAGCTTTTTGAATGAAATCATATCTTTGGATAAGTGACTTTTAAGCAGCTCCTCTACAACAGGAAATAATAGCGCCTTAAATGGTATTTCACTTAAACATTTTAAACCGACAAAAACAAATTTAAAAAACATGTTGTAAATAATACATTTGTGTTCCAGATCTAAGGTTTCCAGCTCAGTGATCACATAAAAAATATCCCCTTCAGACCCTTCTTATAATGCAATCTTCTTAATTTAGTGAAAAGAGGGGCATGGTTTTATTGTGGAATAAAATGCCATAAGTTATCTGGTCATGCCATTCATTAACTTATTCTGTCAAATTGGGGCATCCATGTTTCATTTGGAACAAGCTTCATAAATAAGCCATTTCCATCACGTCCATATTCTAAATGTTGCAATTTATTTCTAGCCTTTTGCAATTTATTCCTGACCTTTAAAGAGATGTATGGCTACTCATTCTCTCCTTTATTATTTTGTTATTACTCTGGTCCCTGGAAATGCCTGAATATTGCTTAACTGATTGTATACACAAACATTTCTGTGTGTATGGAGGAGTTTTCTTTTTACATACAGTGAGGGAAAAAAGTATTTGATCCCCTGCTGATTTTGTACGTTTGCCCACTGACAAAGAAATGATCAGTCTATAATTTTAATGGTAGGTGTATTTTAACAGTGAGAGACAGAATAACAACAAAAAAATACAGAAAAACGCATTTCAAAAAAGTTATAAATTGATTTGCATGTTAATGAGGGAAATAAGTATTTGACCCCTTCCACTTAGTACTTGGTGGCAAAACCCTTGTTGGCAATCACAGAGGTCAGACGTTTCTTGTAGTTGGCCACCAGGTTTGCACACATCTCAGGAGGGATTTTGTCCCACTCCTCTTTGCAGATCCTCTCCAAGTCATTAAGGTTTCGAGGCTGACGTTTGGCAACTCGAACCTTCAGCTCCCTCCACAGATTTTCTATGGGATTAAGGTCTGGAGACTGGCTAGGCCACTCCAGGACCTTAATGTGCTTCTTCTTGAGCCACTCCTTTGTTGCCTTAGCTGTGTGTTTTGGGTCATTGTCATGCTGGAATACCCATCCACGACCCATTTTCAATGCCCTGGCTGAGGGAAGGAGGTTCTCACCCAAGATTTGACGGTACATGGCCCCGTCCATCGTCCCTTTGATGCGGTGCAGTTGTCCTGTCCCCTTAGCAGAAAAACACCCCCAAAGCATAATGTTTCCACCTCCATGTTTGACGGTGGGGGTGGTGTTCTTGGGGTCATTCCTCCTCCTCCAAACACGGCGAGTTGAGTTGATGCCAAAGAGCTCGATTTTGGTCTCATCTGACCACAACACTTTCACCCAGTTCTCCTCTGAATCATTCAGATGTTGGCAAACTTCTGATGGGCCTGTACATGTGCTTTCTTTAACAGGGGGACCTTGCAGGCGCTGCAGGATTTCAGTCCTTCACGGCGTAGTGTGTTACCAATTGTTTTCTTGGTGACTATGGTCCCAGATCATTAACAAGATCCTCCTGTATAGTTCTGGGCTGATTCCTCACCGTTCTCATGATCATTGAAACTCCACGAGGTGAGATCTTGCATGGAGCCCCAGACCGAGGGAGACACAGTTATTTTGGGTTTCTTCCATTTGCGAATAATCACACCAACTGTTGTCACCTTCTCACCAAGCTGCTTGGCGATGGTCTTGTAGCCCATTCCAGCCTTGTGTAGGTCTACAATCTTGTCCCTGACATCCTTGGACAGCTCTTTAGTCTTGGCCATGGTGGAGAGTTTGGAATCTGATTGATTGATTGCTTCTGTGGACAGGTGTCTTTTATACAGGTAACGAGCTGAGATTAGGAGCACTCCCTTTTAAGAGAGTGCTCCTAATCTCAGCTCGTTACCTGTATAAAAGACACCTGGGAGCCAGAAATCTTGCTGATTGATAGGGGATCAAATACTTATTTCCCTCATTAACATGCAAATCAATTTATAACTTTTTTTAAATGCATTTTTCTGGATTTTTTTGTTGTTATTCTGTCTCTCACTGTTAAAATACACCTACCATTAAAATTATAGACTGATCATTTCTTTGTCAGTGGGCAAACGTACAAAATCAGCAGGGGATCAAATACTTTTTTCCCTCACTGTACATACAACTATGGTTGACATTCACAGGTAAGAGTGACATGGGAGAATTACATTAAAAAAAAAAATTGTTATGTGACATCCTATTACTAACTGCTCCCTTCCACTTTTAAAGTGCAATTTTTTAAAGACATAGAATGAGATCATTCACATTTGAACGTGAAATTCAGTGATTGTCTTTGCACTAGCTGTGTACTTAAGTCTTGAACATAGTTCAAAACCATATTTTTAAATATATGTTTTTTCTCCAAAAGGAAATAATAATAATAACAATAGGAAAAAAAAAATCTTACTGCATACAGGGAAATACGGCTGTATTTTAAATGTATTCAATCTCAAACCCTGCTGCATTTCTGTAGGGTTTTGTCAAGGTATAGCATTTGTAATCAAGATCCATGTAATGTGTTGAATCTTCCATTAGGTACTTTCAATGTGAGTTATCTGCCTCACTGTTGTTCTATATTTAGCTTCCCAAGGTGAATAGTTCTGAATATGCAATGGGGTTACAGACTCACTTGTTTTGGGTTACACTACTTTTCTTCTATAATTTAATTGTTTTCTATTTCAAGTCAGTTGGTTTTGAAAATTGCCAATTTGAAAATCTGTGTCCGTATTCATAAAACATCTCAGAATAACTCCTAGGAATCATGCTAAAAGTTAGTTTTGGAGTAAAATTACACCTCACTCAGAGTACGAGGTAGGAGTTCATTATAAAGTCTTTTACACCTACTTTTAGCTGGGAGTAGGATCCAATCATAGGAAAAATGTTTAGCAAATGTTTACATTTAGGTTAGAAAATGTGACTTATTTTCTTAATTTTGCCAAAAAACACGAAACCCCCATGAGATCACATGTTTACAAGCAGAAATGAAAATACAACTATAATTTCACACAAAATAATAAGTGTTTTCCCCTTGTTCTTTCATTATGAGGACGTTAAGGTGCTACATAGAATTAAAATGCTAGATTGATTTAACATTCATAATCACAATAATAAATATTAATAAAACCTTCCAAGATATTCGTAGGGTTTGCGCATGATCCAGAGGCGTTAGCATGGTGCAAATGACTATCAAGCAAAAATGCGAATTATTTGACATATTCGAAACACCGTTTTGTGAGGTGCAATCCATTCTGCACCGTTCACCCTTTAATTGTATGCAAGGCACAACATGGAATGGATGCATGACATTTTGCGTGATTCCTGCTATATTCGTTGCAGTGCGCCATGCAAAGAATAGGTTTGCGACACACACAAAAAAAAATGGAAAAGGGTGGTATTAACTCCACGCACAGCACTATTTCAGGGGACAACTCATGGACAGCAACAATCCAGCACACAGTCAACAATCTGGATGTTTGTCTTTATATATGGTTGTATGTGTGCTGCACCTGAACGAGGGGCAGGATTAAATCAAACATTTGACCCACCTGCTAATAGAAAACTACAGAATTGTACTTAGGTGCAGCTTCATTTTTAGTAAGATGACACTTTCTTCAATCATAAATGTAACCACTATGATGAACAGATTTGTAGTTTTCTATTAGCGGGTGGGTCAAACTATTGATTTAATCCGTCCCTAGGTAAGGGTGTCTGCCAATAATAATAATAACAATAATAACAACAACAACAACAATAATAATAATAATAATAATAATAATAATAATAATAATAATAATAATAAATTACACAGCTTTCAATGGCGGCTTCATTTTTATATTATTTTCTTCTACTCATATTTGTAACCGCTATCAAGTATAGGCTTGTAGTTTTGTGTAGCGGGGAGATTAATGCTGTGGATTCACAGCACAGAGGCCACATCGCTGCTTTACCTGCTTTATTGACCCATCGCTGTCTCTTGCAGGACTGCCCTGCTCTTCCGCCTCCGGTTTCTCTTCAATTTCAGACACTGTGATTGGCTCGCGGTGCCTCTCACGCTGCCCGTCCATCCCGGAAGCCACGCCCTCATAACAGGCCCCTCCCCGCTCGCAGGTCCTCATATTTTAGATTTAATTCAGTGAGGAGCTGACCTGCGACATTCCGTCCTGCGACTCTTCCGCAACTTGTCGCGTTCGCACTTTGCGAACATTTTTTTATTTAATCCTGCCCAAGATCTGAAGAGATAAGAAGTTTGCTGAATTTGCTCTTGATCAAATCTCAGCTTCTAACATCACTCTTCCTCTATTCCTCTATTTTCAACTATAATTGCAAAGGAGTCTTCAAACTGAGATCCCTCTGAGATGAACTGATGACACTGATGCAACCTTCGAACTCTTTCACCACCGTTGAAATGCACAGAAACCTCCGTAGATTTTCCTGAAGGCCAACCTTCAAGAAGTCTTGGAACTGCAACACTTATCACAACTACTTGGCAGAAGTAAATTGATAAGTACTGAACATTTAATAGTAATTTTATGTATTTGAGAAATTGGCATGAATTAAGGGCACACACTTTTGTGAATGTAATTTGTTAGTATATATTATCCTAATTTATTTCATGTTTGAGTTTAATTAGAATTATTGTAAAACGTTAATTGTGTGTAATTGTAATTAATTACCATGTATGTAAAGATATTCACTCTGCCTTGCTAGTTATCTTGAATATAATTGTAATGGGAGTTACCTGTAGACTGATTTGTGTATAGACCCTATCTATAACTTAAGTGATACCAACTAATACTAATAAAATAATTAGTGGGATTGCCAAGGGCCTCCCAACCTAAGTGAAACTGTAACAATCTTTTAGAGCATTAGATCATGATGCTGATATAATTAGTTTTTGTATAAGCAATTCATATGAAGATTAATTAATTATTGTGGTCAAACCCCTAAACTAAATACATTAGGAATAAATACAATTTGTATCTCTGACTAAGTACTTTTCCTCCTCTTGTATTACTCGTTTTTTGTTGCTTTAATAAAATCTGTTATTATTATTTTGTTTCTTTGAACCTTTGTTAATTTACTCTGTACTGACCAAGGAACTCCAGATTTGCACATATAGTTCATTTGTTGCCATTTTGTGGTCACCTACACTATCCTCTATTCTTTGTATTAGTGTAAAAGGGTTTTTATGTAAGGGATAAACAGTTAAAAATGGTGACTTGGTGAAATTAATCATGCATTTTGTATGGCTTTGTGATAGATGTCCTATGACAAGATTTCACTTTCAAGATCTGTGTCATATCCTTTCTTGTGCCTCCTCAAAATGAATCAGTTCAGATTGCTCTTGAAGACCCTGCAAATCTCTTCCTATGTCTGTGTGTGTGTGTGGGTACAAGCACCGCCTTGATGTCTATGCAGACTGACGTTGTTAATGTAAGCCCACTGAAACTCGAAGATTGACACTGTCATTCTGCTCTTTGAATGTGTATTGTATTTTGCATTGTGCTTCATTCATTGCATTTCACTGCTGCTCTTTGTATCATATTTAAAATGTGTGTTATATTGTATAATATTGTAAATATATTGTGTATTTATCAAATTATAAGTTTGTAAACTTGGGATGAAGGCAAATGAATAAATACTACGATTAACATTTACAGTGCATCCGGAAAGTATTCACAGCACTTCACTTTTTCCGCATTGTTATGTTACAGCCTTATTTCAAAATTGATTAAATTATTTTTTTTCCTAAAAATTCTATAAACAGTACCCCATAATGACAATGTGAAAGAAGTTTGTTTGAAATCTTTGCAAATTTCTTAAAAATATAAAACAAAAAAGCACATGTACATAAGTATTCACAGCCTTTGCCATGACACTCATGCATCCTGTTTCCACTGATCAATCAAGTTGTAGAAATATCTCAAGGATGGAGTCCACCTTTGGTAAATTCAGTTGATTGGACATGATTTGGAAAGGCACACACCTGTCTATATAAGGTCCCACAGTTAACAGTGCATGTCAGAGCACAAACCAAGCCATGAAGTCCAAGGAATTGTTTGTAGACCTCCGAGACAGTATTGTATTGAGGCACAGATCTGGGGAAGGGTACAGAAAAATGTCTGCAGCATTGAAGGTCCCAATGAGCACAGTGGCCTCCATCATTTGTAAATGGAAGAAGTTTGGAACCACCAGGACTCTTACTAGAGCTGGCCGCCCGGCCAAAGTCAGCAATCGGGGGAGAAGGGCCTTAGTCAGGGAGGTGACCAAGAACCCGATGGTCAATCTGACAGAGCTCCAACATGTCTCTGTGGAGAGAGGAGAACCTTCCAGAAGAACAACCATCTCTGCAGCACTCCACCAATCAGGCCTGTATGGTAGTGACCAGACAGAAGCCACTCCTCAGTAAAAGGCACATGACAGCCTGCCTGGAGTTTGCCAAAAGGCACCTGAAGGACTCTCATAACATGAGAAACTAAATTCTCTGGTCTGATGAAACAAAGATTGAACTCATGTCTGGAGAAAACCAGGCACCGCTCATCACCTGGCCAATACCATCCCTACAGTGAAGCATGGTGGTGGCAGCATCATGCTGTGGGGATGTTTTTCAGCGGCAGGAACTGGGAGACTAGTCAGGATCGAGGGAAAGATGAATGCAGCAATGTACAGAGACATCCTTGATGAAAACCTGCTCCAGAGCGCTCTGGACCTCAGACTGGGGTGAAGGTTCATCTTCCAATAGGACAACGACCCTAAGCACACAGCCAAGATAACAAAGGAGTGGCTATAGGACAACTCTGTGAATGTCCTTGAGTGGCCCAGCCAGAGCCCAGACTTGAACATCTCTGGAGAGATCTGAAAATGGCTGTGCACCGACGCTCCCCATCCAACCTGATGGAGCTTGAGAGGTCCTGCAAAGAAGAATGGGAGAAACTGCCCAAAAATAGGTGTGCCAAGCTTGTAGCATCATACTCAAAAAGACTTGAGGCTGTAATTGGTGCCAAAGGTGCTTCAACAAAAGTATTGAGCCAAGGCTGTGAATACTTATGTACATGTGCTTTTTTTTGTTTTTTATTTTTAATACATTTGCAAAGATTTCAAACACACTTCTTTCACATTGTCATTATGGGGTATTGTTTGTAGAATTTTGAGGAAAATAATGAATTTAATCCATTTTGGAATAAGGCTGTAACATAACAAAATGTGGAAAAAGTGAAGCGCTGTGAATACTTTCCGGATGCACTGTACGCTACTGGATGTGGGAATTGTCTTACATCATCTAAATTCATATGCTTGATGTTTCTGTAGCTGTTGGTATTTTTCCTTGTGCAGAGCAAATCCTGATCTGGTTTTATCTCTTGCAATTAAAGCAATTAAGCCAGTCAAAGAGATCTCTAATTTCCTCCCAAAACACATTAATTTTACTTTTGCACCAAATATGAACAAAAGTGTTAATGTGTTGCTGGTATGTGGCAGGTTTTCAATGTTGAAATATATGGTGTAGCAGAACAGCATAATGGAAAGGTTTCACTGTCATTTTAACAGAAATACATTTTGAAAGCTGAGAAGGGAAGCTCAGTATCGATGCCCCAATACTGTGAATATCCATATACCTCTTGAAAAATGCATGGTATTTCTGAATAACATTGATATAAAAGTGTTTTATAATTGAACTTTGTGACGAGCAAATGTTTGTGTACTGTATTAACATTTTCAATCCACAGAATTACATATTAATCATTTTTCCAACTAAAATTATATCCATTTACTGTATAATATATCTCATTCAGAAATAAGGGGCATTTAAGTATAGGCAGCAATACTGTGAATATGTAGATATAGCCACAGATACAGCAGGAGTGTAGAATATATTTTTTTAATGGTTACTTTTTAGTAATTGAGTTTTAATCTGAAGTTCAGGAGGAGGACAACCCCAATCTTACACCTGACATTGTGAGTCTAGGCTAAAATAAACTCTTTACCTTCTACTACATAGGTCGTTTGGGTTTATCTGACTTCCTGAACATATATATATATACATATATATATATATATATACATATACATATACACAGACGAATGACACATTAAAGGAAAAAACTATATAAAGTGTCTCAAGTAAGGTGCAACCACAAGCCGCCAGAACAGCTTCAATGCTCTTGGCACAGATTCTACAAGTCTCTGGACTCTACTGGAGGGATGAACAGCATTCTTCCAAAAGATATTCCCTCATTTGGTGTTTTGATGTTGTTGATGGAGAGCGCTGTCTAACACGTTGGTCTAAAATCTCAGGTGTTCAACTGGGTTGAGATATGGTGATTGTGAAGGCCAGTGCAGATGATGCACATCATTTTCATACTCGTCAAACCATTCAGTGAGCCCTCATGCCCTGTGGATGGGGGCATTGTCATCCTGGAAGAGGCCACTCCCATCAGGATATAAATGTTTCACCATAGGATAAAGGTGATCACTCAAATCAATTTTGTCATGATTTGCAGTGACCCTTACCTCTAAGGGAACAAGTGGACTCAAACCATGCCAGGAAAATGCCCCCAACACCATTACAGAGCCTCCGGACCCCCTCACTGTATGGGTCAAGCAGTCAGGCCTGTACCGTTCTCTTGGTGTTGCCACACATGCACTCGCCCACTTGTGGAGAATATGGTGAAGGATGGCTCATCTGACCATATCACTTTTTTCCACATCTGTGTAGACCAGTGCCTATGGTGCCCAAATAATGACCCCTCTTTCAAAGTCCCTTAGATCCTTTCCTTTTGCCATCTTGATGCAAAATCAAAGTCAGCTGGGCATGCTCAGCATTTGTATACATGCCACAGAGCATGATAGTATCATGCAGAACACCTCTTTGGAGTCATATGCATTCATTATGTTCCTCCACTCATTTATTCGGCAATTTCTGCGGTGATTTAAGCACTTTATTTCAAGCAAATATGCCAATTTCTTGAATTTTCTAGCCTGAATATCTTTCAGCTAGCTGAAAGCTGCAATTTTCGTCTTTCTTCTGAACTAATGAAGTCTGACTTTTTGTAGAATTCACTAGGTGAAAATAAATGCTATTCTGATTCTTTTATAAAGGAAAAAAAAAAAAAAAAAAAAAAAACCCTGCAGGGTTAAATCCTGGGAAATCTGGCTTTTTTTAAGGTTTTGAGCTTATATAATGTTATTACTAATAGTTCTCCTTGGCATTTCAATATCCCAGTTGCTGCTGCTTGTGTAGGCAGATAGTAAATTCTGATTTACTTTAGATTGGTTTTATACAACGCAATGGTCCAGACATAATCTGGCCAAGGCAATTGGTTTAGTTTCTATGATGGCTGATTTTTCAGTAGGTTTTTTTGTTTTTGTTTTCTTTGTTTTAATTCATACTAGAAGACACCAAAGGTGTCAGAATGTCTAAACACAACCAGAAAGAATACATAGGATTGTCATTCTATTTAGGACTTGTTTTGCTTTTGGTCATGTGAACCTATTAAAGTAGACCTGACCTGGTAAGGCCCTATGGAATTTGTGGGGGGATTTCAATGACCCGATTAACATATTAACAGTCAGAATCAGTGAGTCGAGTGGATCTAAAAATAATTATGAATCTAATCATATAATATTAAATACCCATTAAAAAATTAAAAGGGTAATTACATTAAAATATTCTCTCCAACTAATGTTTTCACATGAAGATTACCCACAAATAAAGGATGCTATTAGTAAATAATAATAATTACAATTATAATTTGTCACAGACCGGGAAGTGGGCGAGTTAAGAATGAGCCATCCAGACAGGGGCTTTGTGGAAAGGACTCTTCTGCCCAGGTAAGTTTAACGCAACCCAAAAAATGTAATACACACACAATTGAACAAAACAAAACAATAAATGCCTAGCCTTGTCCAGGCCTACCTGACTTTCTTCCTTTCCCTCTCTATTACCACATCTGTTCAGGAACCCCACAAACACAGGGGAAGTCCTTTTGGGAAAACTTTTTCTCCCCATCCACCAGCAGGTAGCAGAATGACAATTTCCAGGTTAGAATGTCCGTGTGGTTCTTCAATTATTAGTGTCCTGCAATGGTGGACTATTCCCACAGTCCTAGGTTCCCTAAACAGGTTTTTATCTTTCCCCAAGCCACAGGGTATTTTTATTATCATTAGTATTCGAGTGACTATTAGCAAGGGTTTGGCGATTAAACTCACTTGCCAGTACACATTCTTACCAACTATACACATAGCCAGTTTGACGGTACATATCCTTCTGTGTAGTGTGTAGCTTACCACAGGTTCTAGTAGCTCCTCTTAGGCTTTTCCCAGCTCATGTCTGTACCTGGCTGCAACCTCCCACCAACTGCCCTGATTCTCTCTGCCTGCTCTCTTATATACCCAAGAGCCCCACCCCTTCCTGTCTCTACCGCAGGGTCTCCTGGGACATGTAGTTTTCTACCTTGGGCGGACATTCCTTAAAGGAATGGAGCCCCGTTCTGTCACAAATTATATTATTATTCCATTATGTATGGGTATGAGAGAACGCACAAGTTTCCATCTTTAATATATTTAACTTATTTAATTTTATTTAGGGTAGGTGGGGGGTTAAATAACTGTGAATCCTATGTTAAGTTAAATGTTTTAATTGCAGAATGGTCACAACTGTTGTTCATTCTTGAGGGCCATTGTATTATCAATTTAGCCAGTAGCTGATGTGATCACACATGCATTTCATAGAGCTGTATCTATAGATGGTTGTAAATCTGAATTCTTTCCAACTGAAGCTGCCTGAAGCCTCAATCCACATCCACTTGGGTTCAAATTTGCTCTCACTCCCCAACTCCCTTATCCCTGCATATATAGGATGCTGTATAATAGAAATAGAAAAATAAAAAGAGAAAGAGAATATTACATTTATTAAGACCTCCTTCCGTAAGCTGTGAAAATTGCACCGAGAGAAAATGTAATGAAGACTATATCCATATATGCACTATATCCAAAAGCAAAGAATTTCATGACATTCCCTTGATGGATGGGAACTCTTATGGCATAGCTGATCTGTGTGAAGGTTTTAGCCATTATTTATGTTTGGGTTTCCTAAGCTGGTTTGTCTGAAAAAAACTATAATGACCTTCATGGATATAGTTTGAGGACATTGTGGACTAAAATAATATTATGGGTCATCATGCGTGCATGAAGGTAGATTGATTGAAGTTCAAAGATTTTAATTAATTTATTAATTTTGATGGGTGATTATTCTTCTGAAAAAGATACATGCTACAATATAAAGCAGGGCATGATAGTTTAAAATTCCTGTGAAATGGTGACTTAGGACAATAAATCCTAAATTTGATGGAAGGTTTATTAATAAAGCCAGGATATACGTTTGGAGTAAAGAATGATAAATGGTGTCATCAAAACCTACTGAAGACCGCAATGTAGTTGAGGGATCAGGGAAACTGTTATACTCTGTGACAGCAGTTATAAGCACATATTTATTTGGTGGGAAAGTGCTAATACTACAGTTGCTCCAGCAGAATTCCTGATGATAGAATTCTCAAAATCTTGTCTTTAATGTCATAGCACTCCAGTTGCCTCTCTAGTCACATGCTACTGTCTAAAATCAACTGCAAAATTTTAAATGACTTTTCGAACATAATCCCAACTTTCAATATAGTCCCTCAAGAGGACTGATGATCCAAATGACTTTCAAAGGCAGTCACCGATTGTCATTTAATTACAGCAAAAGCCCATGCTGAATCAGTGGTCTTCTATTGAAGTTCACCTCAAGCTGAACGAATGCATTTGGACGACAGACATGCTAAAGGGCTTCTAACCTGCCAGGGTAAGATACCATACATCCTATAATTGTCTTTTTTTTTAAAACTGTGGTATATGAGAAATAAAAATAGAAATGTAGCTAATATGGCTGAGCTTCCATGTGTGGCTTGTATTTATGCAAGACTCTAGCTGAATAAAAAAATAATCTCTTCACTTTGGATTTGTATTGTATCACTACCTGTCCCATGGAAAGCATTTCTTTCCACACCTTATAATATTTCCCAGTTTTAACGTGATGTTTAATTTGCAAATTAGCCATGCATTCAGGGCTCAAGCTGCTTTCACTGGAATGGTGGGGAACGTGTTTTCATGCACAAATGTAATTGCACTAGAGGGGTACCCCTGGAAATTCTTGATTATTAGTTTACATCTTATTTTAAACTACTTCTACGTGCTTGTGGTTTAATAATTTGTTTTACATTATTTGAAAGTGTCTTTCAAATATTATTGGCCTGGAGATATATCGTTAATAGCAAATCATGTTTCAATTAATTTCCAGATACATACATAAACTTACTGCCTTAGCATTATACTACCATACATCGCTAAACATAAAACTACATCCCATATACTTAGTTTTGTTATTTTCTGGTACACAGTAACCAATCAACTTCCTTGCTGTTTATGTAGTAGGATCCATAAGGGACATAGCTCATGCTCATTAGCATTTTTAAGGGTTTACATGGACTTGTACCAGATTATATTTTAGATCTCTTACATCAATATCAAATCGTTAGACTTTTAAGATCTTCACAGAGTTTGCTTTTAAGTGTCCCTAAATCCCGTTTGAAAACTAAAGGGGATCGTGCCTTCTCTGTTGCAGCCCCTCACCTTTGGAATAGTCTGCCGATTCATATTAGATTATGTGATAGTATTGAGTTTTTTAAATCTCAGTTGAAGACTCATTTTTATTCTATTGCTTATCAATTTATAACTTTTTTGAAATGCGTTTTTCTGGATTTTTTTGTTGTTATTCTGTCTCTCACTGTTAAAATACACCTACCATTAAAATTATAGACTGATCATTTCTTTGTCAGTGGGCAAACGTACCAAATCAGCAGGGGATCAAATACTTTTCCCCTCACTGTAATTGATCGTAGATTTACTCTTATTGTCTTGACTTTTATTGTGCATGTTTTAAATTGTGATTGTATTTTAAATTTTGTTACTGTAAAGCACTTTGGTCAACATGTGTTGTTTTAAGTGTGCTATACAAATAAATGTGATTGATTGATTGATTGATTGGATTTCATGGAAAAGACACACACTCAAATTAACATCCCTAACAAGAAGTATGAGGTAAAAAGCGCTTTGTGCTGTGCTGTGCACATGCACGCGCTGGAGATGGTTTTAGATTAATTATATTCTCACCCTGTACTGTGGTTCTGTCTCTGGAATCTGGAGTGCCGTCTGCTAAAGAGGGACCTCGTCCCACAAGCCCTGTAAGTTAAGTTCAATAATGAAATTGTATCCAAATCAAATGTCAATATAAGCCTTTCTCTTTCCCTGCTGCTGCTGCTGTTGCTGCTGCTTTATGCAGGAAGGCTGTGCTGAGTGCTAACAGGTGTGGTGGCTGTGAGTGAAGGGTGGGACACCGTTCAGTGGAACATGTGCACCGCATCGGTTGTCAGTGTCCAGTGGAAATCAAAGAAACATATACACCGATCAGCCATAACATTATGACCACCTGCCTAATATTGTGTAGGTCCCCCTTTTGCCGCCAAAACAGCCCTGACCCGTCGTTGCATGGACTCCACTAGACCTCTGAAGGTGTGCTGTGGTATCTGGCACCAAGACATTAGCAGCAGATCCTTTAAGTCCTGTAAGTTGCAAGGTTGTAAGCGTTTTTGGCAGTGGACAGGGGTCAGCATGGGTAGCCTGACTGGTCTGCGGCTACGCAGCCCCATACGCAACAAACTGCGATGCACTGTGTGTTCTGACACCTTTCTATCAGAACCAGCATTAACTTTTTCAGCAATTTGAGCTACAGTAGCTTGTCTGTTGGAATAGACCACACGGGCCAGCCTTCGCTCCCCACGTGCATCAATGAGCCTTGGCCGCCCATGACCCTGTTGGCGGTTCACCACTTTTCCTTCCTTGGACCACTTTTGATAGGTAATGACCACTGCAGACCGGGAACACCCCACTAGAGCTGCATTTTTGGAGATGCTCTGACCCAGTCGTCTTGTCCCTTGTCAAGTCACTCAGATCCTTACGCTTGCCCATCTTTCCTGCTTCTAACACATCAACATTGATGACAAAATGTTCACTTGCTGCCTAATATATCCCACCCACTGACAGGTGCCATGATAACGAGATTATCAGTGTTATTAACTTCACCTGTCAGTGGTCATATTGTTATGGCTGATCGGTGTATATGAATACACAGTGAAAAAATCTAACAATCAAATAAAACAAGTAGTGAATAATTTAAGGAAAAACAATCAAAAAGAACACACATAAGAAATAATATAAATAGTGAAAT
Organism: Amia ocellicauda; assembly: GCF_036373705.1. Classification (NCBI taxonomy): domain Eukaryota; kingdom Metazoa; phylum Chordata; class Actinopteri; order Amiiformes; family Amiidae; genus Amia; species Amia ocellicauda. The sequence continues at coordinate 1,312,526 of NC_089872.1, forward strand.
AGTGAAAAAATAAAGAGATACACACAGAACCTCTGGTACCCTCTGTGATAAATGTACTAAAGTAGTGGTCTCCAACCCAGGTTCTGGGGAGCCCCGATTCACTTAATCTTATAGGCCATCTTAAATCACTAATTTCTAAACACTGGGAACACTTGGGAGTAATGAATCAATTAAACAACTCAACCAATGGATTTATTGACTCAAGAGGCTGAAGGTATTCAATGGATTGCTCCAATGGCTTCTAAATTACTAAATTTATGATTTATGATGGTTTATTTCTTTGCAGATCCCCTTATCCAGGGCGACTTATAAAACATAAGGGCAAAACAAAGTGCAAAGATACAGTACAGTTCAGAGCATAATGCAATTACCATATTCCAATTTACACATGCCTATAGGTAATATACAGCAAACAATCCAAGTCCTAGATCCTAGATAAAAGCTAGTAAGTACAGACATCATTAAGAGTGAAGGGAAAGGAGTGATAGGGGAAATGAAAATAAATAAATCACAATAAAATAATATAAGAACATAAGAAAGTTTACAAACGAGAGGAGGCCATTCGACCCATCGTGCTCGTTTGGTGTCCATTAATATCTAAGTGATCCAAGGATCCAATCTAGTTGTAGCGTAAGGTACACTTATACATTTAAATTAAGGAAGTGAATTTATAGTATCACCTTATCACGAATCCTGGAATCTTGTAGAACTCAATTTCTGTAATAATTGGACGCAGACACCAATTCCAAAGATATAAATTGTCAAATTTATTCAAAAACAAAGACTAAATGTAGCACTACACTAATTA